>NC_139000.1:4285325-4962200 GCF_964374135.1 Grampus griseus
AACAAGAAAGGCTATGAGTGAATTGCTGAACTTGGGTGAACTTGGTTCATCATAGTAGATTCTATTTTCGTATGCATGTTGGAAATCGTCCACAAGAAAAAGTTAGAGAGACAGAGTGCTCCCTATTCTCATATGGGAAGATTTCCAAGATATATTGTCAATATTTGTGAAAAGCAAATTGCAGAATAATGTGTTTGGTAGGATTTTCTTTTTATTAAAATACACAAAGAAAAATGTGTATAGGGCACCTGTTATGTGCCAGGCTCCGAGCTGGGAATGGTGAGTATAATGGTCGACAAAGCAGATGGGGTCCCTGCTCTGATGGAGGATAGGGTCCAGCGGGGAGACGATCAAAAGATCAGTGATTGGGGGAGGGACGGGAAGGATGAATAGGTGGCGCCCAGGGGATTTTTAGGGCAGCAAAGTGATTCTGTACGTGACACTGTCACGGCGGACACATGGCGTTACACATTTGTCAAAGCCCATAGAAGCACAGAGCAGCAAGGCAGAGCCCTAGTGTCAGCTGTGGACTTGAGTTGACAACACTGTATCAATGCTGGTTCATCAACTATAACAAACGTATCACGCTAATGCAAGATGTTAATAACAGGTGGAACTGGGCGGGGAACCCGGGTGTCAGGAACTCTTTGCATGATCTGCTCAATTTTCTGTAAACCTAAACCCTAAAATTTAATATAGACTTAACTTAAAAATAATGATCATGCAAATCTTTCATTAGTGCCAATTGTTATAGGTGCCCACGTGTTCTACAAAGGAGAGGGGATCATGGGTGGGTCTTAACTTAGTCTGGGGGCAGCAGGATAGGCTTCCAGGAAGAACAATTTAACATCGAGAGTTACTCAGGCAAGGAGGGGAGAACCTTCTGGAAGGAGACAAGAGCACTGGGGAAGACCCTAGGGCCGAGAAGAGCTCAACCTGTAAGGTGTAAGATGAGGTAAGGGGGAAGAGGAGGCCAGACCGTGGTTCGGAGGCTGGGTTGTGTTCTGCAAGCCATTGGAAGGTTGGAGGCGTCCCGCTCTGGCTCTTATTTTATGTATCACCGCGGTCGCCTCATGGAGGATGCTTTGTCAGGGGGACCAGAGCCAGGGTATGGAGAGCGGGGAGGAAGCTGTGCCTGGCTGGCAGCAGAGGACAGTGGCGTGGACCAGGGCGGAGGCGCCTATGTCCCACCAGTGACGCCCGGCGTGTGCAACATTTCCCCTCGCTGGATCTCATCGTCTCAAAGATTGTTCCCCGAATGCTAAACCAGCATTTCTTCTCCAGCTCGTAATTTCCCCCTTCTCTTCAAACCCCACCTTCCCCTGAGGGACACTCCTCCCGGACAGAGCGTCTCCCCTTAGCCTCTGCTTATTCACACGATGAATATTTAACTCCCTGCATCTTCCCGCTTCATAAATCAGTCCTGCCTCCCCTCCTGCCTTCTCTGACTCCATCTGACTGGAGCACTGCTGTGAGGCCGGCCTTCCCGGGCAAGGATCCCAAATGGGGAAAACTGGTTGCCAGGTTCCTAGCAGCCCTGCAGCTTGGAGTTAACCTGCTGCCTGCTGGCTTCAGAAGTGCCGGGGCTGCCTTCCTTCTCATAGCTTCTCTCTGCCCTCATATCATCTTGAGGAATGGTTACAGGAAATTGGGCACCTCCATGCTATGGAGTATTATAAAGCCATTAAATATTATGTTGTCAAAGGCTACTTCAAGCCTTGGGGAATGTTCCAGATAGAAATGAAAAGACCATACGCTGGTACTATTGTCACCTTCATTTTACAGACGAGGAAATGGAGGCTCAGAGAGGTTAAGTATCTTGCCCAGAGTCACAGGGCTGTCCAGAACTGTGACTGAAACTGGAACGCAGAGATATCCAACTCCGGAGTCCAAGAGGCTAATGTGGCTTAGAATATGGATTGTAAAAATGTAAGATACCAAACTGTAGGTATTATAGTGTTATGGACTGAATTGTGTCCCCCCCACCAAATTCACATGTTGAAGCCCTAACGCCCCAATGCAACTGTATTTGGAGAGAGACCCCTTAGAGAGGTAATTAAAGTTCAAGGAGGTCAGAAGGGTGGGGCCCTAATCCCCTAGGGTTGGTGCCCTTACAAGAGGAGGAAGAGACCCCAGAGCTCTCTCTCCACCATGTGAGGACACAGTGAGAAATTGGCCATCTGCAAGCCAGAAAGAGGGGTCTCACCAGAAACCAACCCTGGTAGCATCTTGATCTTGGACTTCTAACTTCCAAAATTGTGAGAAAATAAAGAAATGTCTGTTGTTAAAGCTCCCCAGTCTGTGGCACTCCATTATGGCAGCCCAAGCAGACTAGTACATGCAGCTTCTGATTATGTTTAAGTACATATATCCATACCCGAAACACCAGTAGACAATACATCTAGGTATTCCTGTACTTGTCCTGAGGGAGGGGTGGGATTATAAATGATTATAGTTATTATTTCTATTTCCTTCTTTGTCACTTTGCACGTTTCCTGCATTCTCTATAGTGAGCAGGTGTTACTTATTATAAGTAGATAACAAATGGTTTTTGAAAACTGGAAGTCAGGCCAGGCGGGGAAGGAGGCTGGTTCTTGAGCTCACACAGGCCTTTCCTCTCAGGAGGAGAAGCAGGTACGTCAGGGTCCTGTTTGGGAAACCGTCGCTCCATGTTACACACCACGCACTGTTCGTGACTCTCAAGTCCCAGGTTCAAGGAGGTTTTCTGAACTCTCTGGAATAGAATTCTGATGTAGAGTGAAGGCCCTGTCCAAGGAAATTAGCCAGTGCTAAAGTCTGTGCTATTTCAACTCCATCTTCCCTGGACACTTAGCCCTGTCAAGGTTTTACTGCAGCACAAAGCTGAAACAAACAGAGCATGAGAAAGCCTGTTCACTCTTTCCCTGGAGTTCCAATCGATTACCACATATGTACTGTGAGTCTACTATGTGCTCAGCTCTGGGAAAGGCACAGAGAGGGCTGGGCAGGCACCCGCTGGCACTGGGGACCCTTCTTCCTGGGAACACTAGACCCCAAGGATGGTCCATGGCAAAGAAAGGTTCTGTGTTTAAACCTTATTGGTCAACACATATGATGCTCTCCTAATGCCCTCACATTCTGCTCCCTGACTGCCACCCTCCACCCAGGGTCCCAGTGCACATTAGCATATTAAAGGCTCTGACAAGTCCTGCAGGAAAGAAACCTGCTGACTTTGTCTAACAAAAGTTTGTTTGCAAAACAAACCTTCTGGTATTTGACCTCAGAAGGTTTTAATTTTTTCATCTGAATTCCTATTTACCATACCACTGAGCTAGCTGGAGAGGAACACCCCAGCTGGGTGGAACCAGGAATGTACCCCATGCCTCTGGCCCGAGGATCAGATATTTTCAGATATCAGCTACAGAAAACAAAGATTGCCATCTCAACTTTGGGTGTTAACACTGACCTTGGCTTGTTAAAAATTTGTAAAAGGGCAGCTGACTCTGAGTAGCGTGTTATAATGATGATGGTAGAGGGAGTCACAGAATGTGAGAGCTCGACAGGTCTGGCGGGGGCTCGGGGTACAGCCGGGGAGAAGCCTGCCCAAGGTCGTGCAGTTTAGAGGTTACTCTGGATCCAAATCCAGACTTCCTTCCCTGACCCTGGCTCTGCCCCACCCCGTGCTGGCCAGCCCCGCCCACCACCTTCATCTCCCAGAGGGTGTCTTGGCTTCCCTGCCCTCCCCGGTTGAGCCCTGGAATGAGCACTGTGCCTCCTCTATCGGGGAGAGAAGAAGTTCCCTGCTGGGCAGGGCTGCCAGGAGGAGCCCACACAGTGTGGGGGAAGCCTCGCCAGGGCTGGCACAGAAACAGAACCCAGTCAATGGAACCGCTTCTCAGACTTCCTGACTTTTGCAGGGAGCGCGTTGCAGGGAGTAATGCGCTGTGTGTGTTGGGTGGGGGGGCTTCACCTTTCTGGGTCTCTCTTTGTGTCCCTCTATGTCTCTCCATGTCTCTGTGTCCCTTCCCATCTCTGTCCAGCATGTGTTCTGATCCTGCTTTCCTCTAGACCTCTGCGCAATGCAGTTCCCTCCGCTTGGATCGAGCTGCCAGGCTCCGCCCCTTTCTCCTAAAGCTAACACCTAGTGGGCGTGTCAGGTTCAAGGCCAAATGTCGCTTCTGCAGGGAGGACCTCCCATCAGCCCCTGCTATACCTTCCCTCGTCCCAATGCTCATTGCAATAAGCATCATCTCCCAAAGTGGAGCATACGACATGACTGAGGGAGATGCGGGCTAGAACTATAAAAGAGTTTAATCGATTTTGTTTATTTTTGATTACACAGTATTTTTTTTTTTTTAAGTGACAGACTCACCAAGCCTGGGAATCTCAAAAATGTTATTTGGCCAAAGGTCAAAGTTTAAAAGCATATTATTTGAAGAAATTATTAAGTAAATAAATAAATCATGTGCAATATCCTTATGCAAAAGCCTGACATTAGAACTCAACCTCACGCCATAAACAAAAGTTAACTCAAAATGGATCAAAAGGGGCTTCCCTGGTGGCGCGGTGGTTGGGAGTCCGCCTGCCGATGCAGGGGACGCGGGTTCGTGCCCCCGTCCGGGAAGATCCCACATGCCGCGGAGCGGCTGGGCCCGTGAGCCATGGCCGCTGAGCCTGCGCGTCCGGAGCCTGTGCTCCGCAGCGGGAGAGGCCACAACAGTGAGAGGCCCGCGTACAGCAAAAAAAAAAAAAAAAAGGATCAAAAACCTATATGTAAGAGCTAAAACTAGATAACTCTGAAAAGGAAACACAGGGGTAAATCTTCATGACTTTGGATTAAACAGTGATTTCTTACACATGACACCAAAAGTACAAGTAACAGAAGAAAAAATAGATACATTGGACTTCATCAAAATTAAATACTTTTGTGTTTCAGAGGACGCCATCAGGAAAGTGAACAGATAACCCACAGAATGGGAGAAAAATCTTCTCTCTGGTGAGAGACTTACATCTAAGAACATATAATGAACCCTTACAACTCAATAATAAAAAAACAACTCAATTTTTCAAATTAGGAAAGGATTTGAATAGGTATTTCTTCCAAGAAGATACACAAATGGCCAACAAGCACATGCTCACATCACTAACCATCACAGAAATGCAAGCAAATTACAAGGTTACCACCTCACATCCTTCGAATGGCTAGTGTCAAAACCACAGATAATAACAAGAAAATGATTGTGAGAATCTGGAGGAAATGGAAGCCGCGTACACTGCCGGTGGGGATGTAAAGTGTTGTGAGTGACTTTGGAAAACTTTCCTCAAAAGTGAAACTGACTCACCATATGACCCAGCAATTCCCCTCCCAAGTATATACCCAAGAGAAACGAAAACACATCTGCACAAAAACATGTACATGAATGTTCACTGCAGTGTTATTCATAATAGTCACAAGGTAGAAACAACTCATATGTCCATCAACAGAAAAACCAAATGTGGTGTATATACACCATGGAATATTGTTCACCCATAAAAAGGAACAAAGCACGACACCTGCTACAGCGTGGGTGAACCTGGAAGACATCATGCTACACGAAGGAGCCAGACACAAAAGGCCACATATTGTATGATTCCACTGATATGAAATGCCCAGAACAGACAGAAAGTAGACTCGTGGTTGCCAGGGGCTGGGGAGAGGGGAGAATGGGAGTGACCGCTAGATGGTACAGGGTTTCTTTTTGGGGAAACGAAAATGCCCTAATGTTGACCATAGGGATGGTTGCACAACTCTGTGAATATACCAAAAGCCACTGAATCGTGCACTTTAAATGGATATGTTACGGCTTGTAAATTACATTTCAGTACAGCTGTTGCTAAACAAACAAATGAATAACTAACTGGAAAATATGGGAAATAGTGAGGGCGTTACCTGAGTGACTAAAGCCTGGGAACCAGGGTTTTACTGCAATCTCTCTCCTGCAAAGCTTCAAAGGTTTGTTTTACTATTTGTATCAACCTAGCACGCTGCACCTTAAAGAAAGTCTTGCTGGGTGAACACAGCTGATATAAGGCACCATTCTGAGAACTCACGGATAAACACTTCAGCCTTTACCAACCATCCTATGAATGACATACTGTTATTATCTGCATTATACAGACGGGGAAACTGCGGCCTGGAGCGGTGAAGTGAGCTGCCTGAGGCCCTCCAGCTGGTAAGGGGCAGACCCAAGACTTGAATCCGGGCAGCCTGACGCCAGAGCCCACACTGAACGTCCGCATGCCGTGGTGGCCCAGTGTGGCGGGCACTGGGGTCCTGGGATCAGCGGGCAGGGCTTCGACCCGCTCCCAGTGCACATGCTGGGTGGCCCTGCACAAATTCTTCACTAATCTGAGTCCTAGTTTTCTCACCTGGAGAATGGGGAGCAACAACCCTGGTCACACCACGGGCTGTTGTGAGGATCGGTGACCTCGGTCATTCCTGAATAGGGGATGAGCGAATGGACATAAGTAATGCATCTGCCGTGTCACCCAGCCTCGCACACAGGTGCTCATTTGGGCTTCATACTCCTCTTGCCTTTCCTGCTGATTGTAAGATGGTAGCCCTGGCCCCTCGTCCCCCTAGCCTGGGATGTTCTGCCACTTCCTGTGTGACCTTAGGAGGGTTGCTGAAGTTCCTCGGCCTCTGTTTTCTCATCTGTAAAATAGGGATGGCAGTGGCACCTACCTCATATGGTTGTCCTAAGGAGCAACTGAGACATGGCCCTGAAGACATGCATGTAAGCGCTGGGCAAACGCTAGTGTCCTGTTGGTTTTCTCATTTCTTATCTTTATGAGTGTCTAGAGACGGGGTCCTGAGAGCTTTCTTTGAACAAATGTGTCGGTTCTTCACAAGAACCTCATGAAAGGTTTATTGCTATTATCTCTATTTTACAGACAAGAAAATGAGGCACAGAGAAGTTCAGCAAGAGGCCCAAGGCCACACAGCTGGTGAGCCCCACTTTAAGAAGGGGGTGGCGGCCTGGGGTCCTCCAGTGCCGGCTCTCACGCAGACATAGGCTCAGAGACATCCAACCTGCCCACAGTTCCCCCAAAGGACACAGTCATGTCCTTTCCTCCCCGCCCTCAGGCTGCTGTCCCGAGGTTTCCCTTCCCTATTCCAGAAGGCCCTCGGGAGATGAAATTAAAATAAATAAGCAAGCACATACAAATATAGAGCACTCATAGGTGGACAGGTGACGGGCGTTATTGACTGAATCCTTGTGAAAACCCAGGAGGCATCACTCTTGCCATTTTACAGGTAAGGATATAAGATTGCAGTAGGTCAAGTGTCACGAACTCACCCCCAGGTCTCTGGGTGGAAGAGGCTGGATTTGAACCCAGAACTGTCGGGTGCCAGACTTGGATTTCATCACCATATTCTATTGGCCTGTCTCTCCCGGCACTTGCCTTATGTTGATTCCACTTGGATAATGAAGGCCAGTGGGGAGGGGCCACCGGACAGATACTCCCCCAAGCCCACTACCAATTCGGAGGCCCAGGCTCAGCCTAGGAAATGCTGGAGAAAGAAGCTCCCTTTCCTAACTTTCTTTCTAACGCCAACTGCAGCCTGCGTCTAGACGCAGGTGGGTGGTCCAGACTCCTGGCTCTGCCGCTGGCCCGAGTATTTCTGCATCCACGCGATCAATTTTCCTAGGGAATTACTTTCTGAATTTGACCTTTGAGAACCATCAATCTCACCAGAAAGCCATCATCTGAGCCGCCTGACCCCGCTACACAGCACTTTTCGGCTCATCCATCAGGGAACATTATTTAATAATGAGAGAGGGACAGGGCAAGGCTGGCCAGCAGTCCACTCCCAGCCCATCAGGATCTGCTGCCTGCCCCATCACAGAATCCCAGGGCTTTGACCCTTTGGATGGCAGCAGGAGTGGCTCCGTAAGAATGGGGGGTAACGGAGGAACAGAGACACTGAGTCAGTAGCCAGAGTCAGAGCAGATTCCCTGCTCCTGATCTGCCTGGGTGACCTCGAGCGAGTCACTTCTCCGGATCTCAGACCTTTCGCTTGCAGTTTGGAAGGGTTGAATTACATCTTAGCTTTTCAACTTTTCTATTTAGTTGTTCATGGGTGCCTAATATACTGTTTGGCACGCAGTGGGCTCTCAATCGATAGCGGCTGAATGAACGAAGGAGGAAAGGAAGGGAGGGAGGAGACGATGCACAGAGGCTCTTTGCACAGCATCTGGCATGGATGAGCCTTAACGGCTCAGTGAAAGCCAGGCAGTATCGTGGCTGGAGCAGTGTGGTGGCAGGTGACCGCAGGGTCTTAGTCTCCGGGTCCATAAAACGGGGGACTTGACGGTTTCCACGGGACAGGGCTATTGAGAGGATGAAGATGGGCTGGCCCATGGGGCGTGCTCAGCACAGGGTCGGGCACATAGGGAGCCCCCCATAAATACCAGCTGCTTTGCCATTGCTAATAGCCAACAAGTGACATCAGTGGGAATCTGGGGGGATTCCCAGGAACAAAGATTGTCCTTATTCGGCAGCCCCCGGGTGCCCAGCCCCGAGGAACAGGTCCCCTTATCCATGCTGTCCTGCCAACACCCTACTCCAGAGCCCCCCCCCGCTGAGATCAGCTGGCCTTTTCTCCAGGCCCCTTGGGACGCGCCCACTGTCCTCTGAGAGTCACTTCCATGAAGGGCCTCCTGTCACTACAATTGCCAGATTTAGCAAATAAAAATATAGCATGCCTGGTTAACTTTGAATTTCAGGTAGACACTGAATCATTTTTTAGTATAAGTACAGGCGTGTCTCGGAGATATTGCGGGTTCAATTCCAGACCAATAAAGCAAATATCGCAATAAAGTGAACCACATGAATCATTCTGGTTTTCCAGTGCATATAAAAGTTACGTTTACACTATACTGTAGTCTATTAAGTGTGCAATAGTATTATGTCTAAAAAAATGTACCTACCTTGACTAAAAAAATAATATATTGCGAAAAATGTTAACCATCAACTGAGCCTTTGGTGAGTTGCAGCAGTAACATCACAGATCACTGTTCACCACAACCAATGTAATAATAATGAAAGAAAGTTTGAAGTAGTGCGAGAATTACCAACATGCGACACAGAGACCTGAACTGAGCAAACGCTGTTGGAAAAACAGCACCGACAGACTTGCTCGATACAGCATTGCCACAAACCTTCAATTTATAAAAAAACACATTATCTGCGAAGTTCAATAAAGTGAGAGCGATAAAACAAGGTTTGCCTGTATGTCCCATGAAATATCTGGGACACACGCTTACACTAAAAACATTGTTCGTGGCTCACCGGAATTTCGGATTTAGCTGGTATCCTGCGTTTTATCTGGCAGCCCTACCCCTACTCACCCACATGGTGAGCCATGGCCCTCTGGCCCGACCCCTGACCCCTCTCAAGGCCTGGCCTGGGTGTCCCCACCCACCCATCAGAAGCTGGCCGGGCTGCCTGCCCTCCAGAGAGGAGGCCACGGCTGCCTTCTCCTCTAAGTCGCTAAGTTGTTTCTTTTTCTCTAGTTGATGAGTCCCTAACGAGCCCCAGGGGACCATGACGGAGGCAGGACTGAGCCTCACCTGCACGGGAAGGCCACCCCAGACAACCTGAGTTCTCAGGGAAATGTGCCGTGCTCCTGCCAGGAGGAGACCGACACGCTGACTTCACCCCCTCCTGTCCACCTGCCGGGCCCGGCCGGGGGCCTGACAGCCGCGCGAAGCACGAAGCAGTCGTCGGACGGCAGGGGCACCGGCCGGTACCAGGCGCCAGCGTGCCCTGCCCCGCAGGGAGGGGCGGGCAGCGCCTGGGCCCTGCCGGCGGGAGTGCCATCTGGACACGGGCCTGGCACCAGTGCGCCACGAAAATCAAAATCGTGAGCCGGGCCCTCCTCTCCTCAGGGTGAGAGAAGCGGGGTGTTTGGAGCGCCTCCCAGACAGGAGGGTGGAGGAATGTAGGTCAACTCCTGGCTGCCGGAAAGAGTGATGTCATCGGCTCCTGGGGGAAAGATGGGGAAGTGGTAAGTTTAGGCGAGCGAGAGAGCCGGGTGCCGGAGCCGGGCAGGGAGGAGGGGGCCGGGGCTGGTTCCCCTCAATGGTCAAACTTGCCAGGATCTCAGGGCAGTCACAGGGACCCCTCGGTGAGCACAGGTGGGGCGCTCGGGAGAGCCCAGGACCCCAGGCGGTCTTGGTAATTGATCGCCTCTTCCTGGCGTCTCCCCCACTTCTTTCACCACTCGTCCAAACAGCATTGCGTGTGCAGCCTTCTGGGAGCGGATGGGCGTATTTCTGACACCTTGAAGGTCAGAGTCGCTTGAAACAAGTTTCTATTTGAAAGCCTCCAGCAGCGCCTTCCCATTTCTCTTGTCAGAGAGAGCATTTATTTCTGGGGAAAGACTGTTCTTTTGTTTGGGGAAAAACAGTTCAGTGGGCTGCTGGGTTTATAGGGAAGCGAACCCCGAGCCTATGCTGGCCTGGAGATGTTAGCACGTGAGGGTGGACACATGAGGGAGAAGGCTGACCTCGAGAAGGGCACTTCCCTTGTGGAGGGGCTCATGCATCTGGGGCTGGAGGCCTGGACTCCAGGGAGGAAGGATGCAGCCATGAGAGGGGGCTGGGGGCTCACGACAGAGGTGGTCCAGGGGCTGCCCCTCCCAGGCAGCCAGTGGCCACGGCCAATGGCTGGGTCTCCAGGTCAGTGCTGGCTAATGGCCATCCTTTGAAGTGTTCTCTTTGTACGTGATCATTCTCCTGGGCTCGCCCCAGCCTGTGAGTCCACGTGCGAAGGATCACCGTGGCCTGGGGGTGTTAGATCTTCTTTGGGGGATTAAGGGAGAGACCGTGTCTTTGGCTGGTACACAGCAGCGTGGAGAGATTGGCAGCCTTCAAGGAAGCAAGCGATGGTCAGGAGAACCTCTCCTGATCCCAGAGAGGCTGGATCAAGAGGTGACCAGCAATGAGAAGGCCATAGCTGGGGATCTCGCTAAGGGAAGCCTATAAAATATTGGACTCATAGCTAATTAGTGGAATGGGGGCAGGGCTAGGGTACTAGTGGAAAGAGGGCTCCTGGATGCTGGAGAATTTGAACCGTCTGGGTCAAAAGGCTTCAAGTCAAGCCCTGAGACCCCGAGAAGAGGGGACACTGAAAGCCGAGCCGCGGGGCGCGGGTGTGCAAGGCCTCGGCCACCTGGCGTGACCTGGCTCTCTCAGGGTCACGTGGATAAACGCCAGCTGCTGCATCTCCTGGAACGCAGTCAGGCTGGCAGCTGAGTTCATTGCCAAATCAGATTTGGGCTTCTGTGCGAAGTCCTTTTATATTAAGTGCTTTAACATACATCACCTCCTCCAGTCTATTGATAAATCCTATTACCCATTATGAAGCCAGAGGCAGCTTCCCAGCCAACAGGAGAGAGGCTGATGGAGGGGTGCTGGGGGGCTCGGGCGTGTGGCTTGGGGGAGACACGGTGGGTATGACCAGGCTGGTTGACTAAAGCAAGCTCACCTCTTCCCCTGTGGGAGGGCCCAACACCCTGGAGGGAAGGGCCAGGCCTGGGCCGGGGGAGAGGGGGGAAATGTGAGACGTGCTGGGCGTGATGGTGGAGGGCCAGCCCGTTGGTTTTGTCTACCCACCTCCTGGCTCCCGGATTCCAGACCCCTTCTCCTCCGAAAGAGTTACGAATATTAAGACCCATTTGTTCATGAACGAATGAGCGAATCATTTCAACGAATGCACAGCATTCCTGCCTGGTTCTCAGTGCTGTGGCCTCACAGGGTCAAGAGCACAGACCCAGACCCTGTCCTCTCAGAGCTCAGAGCCCAGGGTGGGGAAGGGGGAGGGCGGCTGGGTACAGGAGTGTGCGTGCAGCCACGCACCTGTGACAACGCAGTGGGATTGCTGTGCTCTTTGACGGCCAGAGGAGGGGAGGCAAGGGCTGGCCGCCCAGCTCTCCAGCCTGCGGGGACCCCGGAGAGGCGCCCTGCGAGCCAAGCCCTGAGGAATGAGGCGTTTGCCAGACAGGAGGGGCGGACGGGGTGCGTTGTGCTGCAGGCAGGAGGAGCAGCCCTGAGGCGAGTCAGAGGGCCCCAGCTCCGGGCGGGGGGCTGGCCTGTGAGGACTCAGGGCCCAGGCTGCCCAGGGAGGCGAGAGGAAGGATGTGTGGTCCACGGGAACGGAGTTTCTAAGGTCAATGGGAAGCCACTGAAGGGTGTTGTTCAGGGCAGTGACGTGACTGGGTTTGGGTTTGGGGAAAAACCTCCACGTGGAAGGGGCAAGGCTGAAGGGGGCAAGCCCAGTCCCCTCCCCAAACAAAATCCTGATGCCCCTCTCCGTGGGGCAGGGGTAGTGATGGGGTCCATGTAGGAAACTGCTCAGGCTGACAGAGTGGGATGGGAGAGGTGGGTAGGAATCCAGAGGTGGTCACACCGGTCAGAATGGCCATCATTAAAAAGTCTACAAATAACAAATGCTGGAGAAGGTGTGGAGAAAATGGAACCCCCCCTACACTGTTGGTGGGAATGTAAGTTGGTGCTGCTACTATGGAGAACAGTATGGAGGTTCCTCAGAAACTAAAAACAGAATTACCATATGATCCAGCAATCGAACTGCTGGGTATATATCCAGACGAAACTCTAATTCAAAAAGCTACACGCGCCCCTATGTTCATAGCAGCACTATTCACAATAGCCAAGACACGGAACAACGTAAATGTCTATTGACAGAGGAATGGGTAAAGAAGATGTGGTGCGTACATACAATGGAAAACTACTCAGCCGTAAAAAAGAATGAAATAATGCCATTTGCAGCAACACAGATGGACCTAGAGATTGTCATACTAAGGGAAGTAAGTCAGAAAGAGAAAGACAAATACTATGTGATATCACTTATATGTGGAATCTAAAACATGACACAAATGAACCTAACTATGAAACAGAAACAGATTCACAGACGTACAGAACAGACTTGTGGTTGCCAAGGGGGAGAGGGTTGGGGGAGGGGTGGAGTGAGAGGTTGGGGTCAGCAGATGTAAGCTTTTATATATAGAATGGATAAACAACAAGGCCCTCCTGTATAGCACAAGGAACTATATTCGATACGATATAGTTATCCTATGATTAAACTATAATGGGAAAGAATATATAAAAAAGAATGTGTATATATATATATATATGTATAACTGAGTTACTTTGCTGTACACCAGAAATTAACACAACATTGCAAATCGACTATACTTCAATTTAAAAAAAGATATTTTAAAAAAAGGAATCCAGAGGTGGGCATTTCCCCACAGAGTGGAAAGAGGCAACTCCAAATGGGGGAGAGGCACCTGGACTCCCCGAGGCCAGGGCAGCCCAGACGAGGCCCCTCGTCGACCCTGGGCTTCTGCAGAAGGCTCGGCTTGTCCTGCGGGTCAGCCTCTGTGCCCTGGGCTGCGTGAAGGCGGTGGAGCGTGTGATGTATGTGTGTGACCGCTGCTTGTGGAAGTGGATTCACGCGTGCAGGTGGGGCAGGTACGTGTGTACATATAAGGGAGCACCTGTAAATCTAAAACGTGCTGAGGGACTTCCCTGGTGGTCCAGTGGTTAAGACTCCGTGCTCCCAATGCAGGGGGCCCGGGTTCAATCCCTGGTCAGGGAACTATATTCCGCATGCCACAATGAAGATCCCGCGTGCCGCGACTAAGACCCGACGTGACCAAATAAATAAATTAATTAAAAATAAATAAATAAAACATGTTTGATATGGGCAGCGTGCCAGCAAGCCTTCAAAATGACCCACTCTGGGCTCCCCCTGTTGTGGGGTAGAGAAGCGGCCCAGCCAGGACAGGAGCCCCCACTCCAGCCCTGTCTGTCCTGCCCATGCCTCATTAGCCCCAGTTACAGCTAATAAGGTCCCTCCAATCCCCAAGCTGGGGGCGGGGCAGAGAGCCAGACAGGAGCAGAGATCCAGGGATTCAACTTGGCTGGAGAGGGTCCCCCAGGTGAGCCATGCACCCGTGGAAATGGGGTTTTGTTCAGGTAACTAAATACTGACTCCTTGCAAATAACAAGGGCTCCCATTTCGCAAGCACCTACTGCACGTCAGGCCTTGAGCTGACCTACAAGTGCTCAGACAGTCCTCCAAACAGTAGGATCCCATTTCACAGATGGGGAAACTGAGGCTCGGGAAAATTGAAGAGACTTGCCCTGGACCATAAACTAGCAAACGAAAGAGTCTGAATTCAAACGCAGTCTTCTCTTTGACACCAAGATGTGCCGCTATCGACTCATTACAAAGAGACCTCGGAGCCCCGAGGATGGCTGCCTTCGGTTGCCGGGACGATATGGGGTCTTTAGAAGTGTAAGATGCGGGGTTTCTGGCCGAAATATTGTCTGTCAGCTCGCACCTGTTCTCTTCTCCTTGTACATCATGGAAGCCCGCCCCCCCCCACCCCCATCCTCTCAGGCCCTCTGCCCCTCGCTGATGGCTTTCTCCAGCAGTTTCCCCTGCTGTTCCTTTCTGTTTTCTCGGCATCATCACCAGAACCCCAGGGTGCTGCGGTCCCTCCCTCTTTTCAGGAAGAACCCTTTCCTTCCCTCAAACTCCCCACCAGCTTGTACTCCATTTCCCTGCTCCCTTTCATGATCAAACCTCTGGAAAGCCTTATCGACACCACGTTTGGTTTTTTTACCCCTCATTCATCCTTTTAAAATCTTCTGCATTCACCCTGGAATCCACCCAAGATGGGCTTTGTCCCCGACTCCCCCAAATCTGCCCTCCCAAGGTCACCTTTGACCTCCATGTTGCTAAGTCCACGGACCCACCTGGCCGTCCTCTGTCTGGACCCCTCAGTGGCACTGGACACTGATGCCCATGCCCCCTGGACATGCTCCGCCCGCTGGGCTTTGGGGCACCATCCTTCCCGATTTTCTCCCCTCTATGGCTCCTTGCTCTCCATGTGCTGCCTTCACCGCCCAACTTCCCAGGGCTCCATCCCAGGCCAGCCCTCACCTTCCTCCTTGTTCTCAGAGCCTCACACGCTCCCATGGCGTCGGGGGTCATCTCTAAGCCCAGGACTGGGTTGCCTGCCCTTCAGACTTGGACGTCCAAATGCTCCCATGCCTCAAGGGCACCTCACAGCAACAGGTCAAAACAGAACTCTGGGGCTTCCCTGGTGGCGCAGTGGTTGAGAGTCCGCCTGCTGATGCAGGGGACGCGGGTTCGTGCCCCGGTCCGGAAGGATCCCACGTGCCGCGGAGCGGCTGGGCCCGTGAGCCATGGCCGCTGAGCCTGCGCGTCCGGAGCCTGTGCTCCACAACGGGAGAGGCCACAACAGTGAGAGGCCCACGTACCGCAAAAAAAATAAATAAATAAATAAAATAAAATTTTAAAAAACCAGAACTCTTCCTCTGGGGGCACAGCCACTTGGGAAAACCGTTCTGCAGTTTCTTATAAAGTTAAACACACATTTATCATATGACCCTACAATCCCACACCCGGGGATTCACTCAAGAGAAATGAAAGCTTATGTTCATACCCAAACCTTTACACGAATTTTCAGAGCTGCTCTATTCATAGCTGCCCCAAACTGGAAGCAACTGAAATTCCCTTCTCTGAGCGAATGTGTTAGGGAACCGTTGATTGAAACCGCTCACCTTGGCCCGGCATGACGGCATGACGGCATGACGGCATGACGATGACTGCTTCCCTGAGTTGTCTCACAACAGGAGGTCCTGATAAGTAACCCGGTGCTGCAGCCAAAAACTGGCCAGAAGAATTTGGGAGGGGCCCAAAAGGGGAAGGAGACGCCAGCCCATAATATGTCCTACCAACCTCCCAGAAACCCTCGCGCTGGAATCCATCTTGGCTGAGAGATGCGCGCGCCACCAGGAAGGACCCTGAGTCAGAAAAAATATGGGTGAAGCAAGATGATTGGCCAGATACCACCCGGAAACTCACCTCATCACCATAAACCCCGAGACTGCGAGCCACGTGGCAGAGCAGGGCTCCTGGGCTCCCTTACCCTGCTGCTCTCCGTCCGGGTGCCCCTTCCCAATAAAGTCTCCTGCCTTGTCAGCACGTGTGTCTCCTCGGACGATTCATTGCCAAGTGTTAGACAAGAGCCCACTTGGGCCCTGGAAGGGGTCCCCCTTCCTGCAACAATGGACGGAACTGCAGTGCTGGGGGCAGGATGCTCCCCGGCAATAAAAAGGACCATGCTTGACGGCAACAACACAAGCACCTTGAGGGCACTGTGCTGAGCAAAGGAAGCCTCTCACATGCTGTGCGACTCCATTTACAAGACGTTTTCAAAAAGACAAAGCTGTAGTGACAGAGATCAGTGTTTGCTGAGGACGGGGTGGGGGGAGGGCCGGGAGAGGAGGGTGTGGCTACAAGGGGGGGCAGCTCGAGGGAGCTCTCTGGGGAGATGGACTGTTCTGTGTCTTGATTGTGCTGGTGGTCCTATGAATCTACGTGGGTTAAAATTCATAGAACTGCACCCCCAAAGGTCAATTTTACTGGATGATAATATACAAAGCAAAATGTAAACATATTCAAAAATTTCTTCCAGAAACTTCTTCCTCCACCGGCTGTCCCCACTTCACTAGGTACAATCTCCATCCACCCAGGGTCTCCAGCCAGAACCCGGGGCTCCCCTGGATGCCTCCTACCAGCCACTCGGTCAACTCCATCCCCAGGCAGCCCTCGGCTCCCATCTCCACATCCAGAACCCAGTCCAGGCTGTGCTTTGTCTTGGCGGAAACTGCCTGGTCTCCCTCCAGCTGCCCCTCCCAGCTCAAGCGGCCGGCCAAGCATCAGAAATCAGAGAGCGTGACCTCCCCGTCTAAAATCCTGCAATGGCTTTCCCTGAACTTAGAACAAAACCAACTCCCTCCCGAGGCTGCAGGGCTAGCACCACCTGGCCCTGTCCCCTCTGCTCTCACGGCGCTCACACACTCTAGCCACGTCATATTAAGCTCTTAGAAGGCATCACCCGTGAGTTGAAGGCAGGGCCTTTGCACCTGCGGTTCCCCTGCCGGAAACGCACCTCCGCCTGCTCCGGCTCCCCCTTCCGCCTGCAAAGCTTCTTCCTCGGGGGGCTTCCCCCACCACCTGGGGCCTGGTGTCAGGTCGCCCCTCCCAGCCACCCTCCCTATGGCCCCCTCGGTTTGTCACCTTCCCAGCACCTTGAGTCACCTGTGGTGGTTTGTTTTGTTTATTCCCATCTCCCTGCTAGACCGTAAACCCCGTGGGGCTCTTGGATCTGAAGCACCTGGCTGTGTTGGACACATAGTAGGTACCTGTTATGGATCGAATTGTGTCCCCCAAAAAGATAGATTGACGTTCTATCTATCCTGGTGCCTGTGACTGCGACCTGATATGGAAACAGGGTCTTTGCAGATGTGATTAAGATATAAATTAAGGGGCTTCCCTGGTGGCGCAGCGGTTGAGAGTCCGCCTGCTGATGGAGGGGACACGGGTTCGTGCCCTGGTCCGGGAGGATGCCGCGTTCCGCGGAGCGGCTGGACCCGTGAGCCATGGCCGCTGAGCCTGCGCGTCCGGAGCCTGTGCTCCGCAACGGGAGAGGCCACAGCAGTGAGAGGCCTGCGTACCGCCAAAAAAAAAAAGATACAAATTAAGATGAAGTGATACTGGAGTAGGGTGAGCCCTTAGTCCAGTACGACTGCTGTCCTTCTAAGAAGAAGAGATAAGAGGAGAACACTCTATCGAGACAGAGGCACAGAGAGAAGACGGCCACGAGAAGACAGACGAAGGCATGGGATGATGCATCTACAGCCAGGGGATGCCAAAGATGCTGGCTTCCCCCAGCAGCTCGGAGAACGGATTCTCCCTGACAGGTTTTGGAAAGAGCATGGCCCTGCCACCACCTTGATTTCAGACTTCAAGCCCCCAGAACTCTAAGGCAATACATTTCTGTTGTTTTAAGCCCACCTGATCTGTGGTACTTGGTGATGGCAGCCCTAGGAGACTAACTAATACAAGTGCCCTTTAAAAATATCCATTGAATGAATTAATACGACAGTGACAAAACTCTCAGAAGGAAATCCTCCCCCCTCAGCGAGAGAAAGGGGGGCGCTCGTTCTCCCCAGCACTGTTGGAAGGCATCACTGTCAGGGATTCCATCCCTAACTCACCCACCGGGGCCCCATATCTTCTGAGACCCCAGCCAAACCCAGGACCCCCCTGCTGCCCCCTCCCACCAGGGCTGGGGCCACACCTGGTAGGTGAGCAGCCCAGAGGTACCCAAAGGAGCCTGGACAAATGCCCCATGGGTCCCCCTGCCACACTTGGCAGTGGACACCCCCCCATATCCTCAGCACAGCTCTGCCCCCGCCCCATTCCTCAGCAGACGACAGTATGGTGCGTGTCCCATCTTTGGTGGGAGGGAGTGGTTCAGGAAGATTGGCAGGTTCGGTTAAAGGGTGTAAACTGCGCCTAACAAAATCTCTGTCCTTAATGAGCTGGGAACACACATGTTGGGTTGAAAAAATAAAAAATAGAACACGAAACTGACTCTCCAAACGTTTGGGGATCACAGACCCCTTTGGCAATGGAATGAAAACTAAGGCCCTCAGTCGGGCCGACCTCACACCCACACGATGCTTAGCATGTATTTCCGGGAGTCCAGGACCATTAAGGCCCACTCTCCTGAAAGCACGGGCCCCGTAGAAGGAACTCCAGGCCGTGCCCTGGGATCCTGGTGTTTTATTGACACAGTGGTGACCCTAGCACTTACTGCATGTTTACCACGGCCTGGCCATGGCTCTGAGCCTCTTCACGGGTTGTCTGATTTAAACTCCATGGTTATGGGACTTCCCTGGTGGTGCAGTGGTTGAGAATGCGCTTGCCAATGCAGGGGACGTGGGTTCGAGCCCTGGTCCGGGAAGATCCCACGTGCCGCGGAGCAGCTAAGCTCGTGAGCCACAGCTACTGAGTCTGTGCTCTAGAGCCCATGAGCCACAACTACTGAGCCTGCATGCCACAACTACTGAAGCCCGTGTGCCTAGAGCCCATGCTCCGCAACAAGAGAAGCCACCGCAACGAGAAGCCTGTGCACCACAACGAAGAGTAGCCCCTGCTCACTGCAACTAGAGAAAGCCCGTGCACAGCAACGAAGACCCAATGCAGCCAAAAATGAAACAAACAAACAAACTCCATGGTTATTATCTCCATTTTATGGAGGTGGGAAAGGAGCCACAGACAAGTTAAGAAACTTGCCCTGGGTCACACCTGAGCCAGGATTTGCACCTGGACAGTCTGACATGGAAGCCATCCACCTATTTCTTTTTCTTCTTGTGTGTGTGTGTGTGTGTGTATGTGTGTGTGTGTGTGTGTGTGTGTTAAAATATACATAACATAAAACTTACTATTTTGCCATTTTAAAGTGGATAATTCAGTGACATTAAGTACATTCACGTTATTGTGCAACTATCATCAATATCCTTTTCTAGGGACTTCCCTGGTGGTCTAGTGGTTAGAACTCAGTGCTTTCACCACTGTGGCCAGGGGTCAATCCCTAGTCGGGGAACTAAGATCCTGCAAGCTGTGCAGCACAGCCAAAAATAAAATAAAATTAACAAACAAACAAATAAAAGCAATTACCTTTAAAAGATATCCTTTTCCATGGGGAGGGGGAAGGGTGAGCTGTGACAAAGTGAGAGAGCGGCATGGACATATATACACTACCAAACATAAAATAGATAGCTAGTGGGAAGCAGCCGCATAGCACAGGGAGATCAGCTCGGTGCTTTGTGACCACCTAGAGGGGTGGGATAGGGAGGGTGGGAGGGAGGGAGACGCAAGAGGGAAGAGATATGGGAACATATGTATATGCATAACTGATTCACTTTGTTATAGAGCAGAAACCAACACACCATTGTAAAGCAATTATACCCCAATAAAGATGTTTAAATAAATAAATAAATAAATGATTTTGATCCGTTAAAAAAAAAAAAAATCCTTTCCAGAACACTTACATCATCCCAAACAGAAACTTTACACCGTCTAAGGAACTCTCCATTCCCCCCTCCCTCCAGCCCCTGGCAACCTTATCCTATTTTCCATCTCTATGAACTTGCCTATTCCTGGTGCCTTACCTATGTGGACTCACACAGTATTTGTCCTTCTGTGTCTGGTTTATATCATCCGTGTTGTAGCAGGTGTCAGGATTTCCTTCCTTTTCAAGGCTGAATAATATTCCATGGTATGTATAGACCACATTTTGTTACTCCATCATCAGTTGATGGACACTTGGGTTATTTCCACCTTTCCACTATGCGAGTAATGCTGCTGGGAACATGGGTGCACAAATATCTATTCAAGTCTCTGCTTTCAGTTCTTTTGGGTGTATAACCCGGAGTGGAACTGCTGGACCATATGGGAATTCTATGTTTAATTTTTTGAGGACCCAAAACACTGTTTTCCACAGCCGCTGCGCCATTTTACATCCCTACCAATAGTGCACATGGGTTCGTCTTTGTCCACATCCTTGCCAACACTCGTTGGTTTCTGGTTTCTGACGGTAGTCATCCTAAGGGGGCACCTCCATCTATTTCTTAACCTCCAAGCCTCAGTTTCCTCATCCGCATACTGGGGACAAGGACCCTCAAGGGGCAGGACTCAATGAGGAAACACACATACGGGACTTAGAATACCATATGGCCCATAAGAGCTGCTCGGCAATGACAGCTAATGTTCCTGAAGGGGGGAGCCCCACCCCCCAACCCCAGGTGGGGGTCACAGAGCTACAAGGGTCAGTGCAGGCAGAATAAAAATCACACGCTTCCCTTCTCACCCATGTTCCCTGGGGATCAGCAACGGAAGAGACTAGACGGAGGGCGGGGCAAGTCCGTGCAGTAAGTGGAAAGGCCTCTGCTCTCTCTGATCCCCTCCCCCTCCCCCTCCCCTCCACACACACACACACACACACACACACACACACACACACACACACACATGCACAAAGCCTGCTTCCCTCCTGCGTTTTCTATTCTTGTCCTAAGTTCCGTCTATCTTTAGTTACTGGGTGATCAATACGGCAGGACGTTTATGGAAGAAGACAAGAAGGCAAGAAAGGGGCAGGGGGTCAAGGGAGGAGAAAACCAGGCGGGTGCCGGCTGGCCCAGGGCCTTGGATGAGAAGCCAGACCCCAGCAGCATCTGGGAAAGCCAGTGGATTCTCACACCTACCAAATTTTAAAATGGTATCTATAGTTCCTGTTCACTTAATCAATGGTGAACAGATCAGGTGCACAGGACCTTCATCTGATGCATGGGACCTCTCTCCGTCATCTCCCACCAACACCACCCTGCTTGGCTTGAATACCTCCAAGAACGGGGAACTCACTCTTCCTTTCCTGTCCTTGGCTGGCTAAGGCCCAGCTGGACTGGTTCCCTGGAGCCTCCAAGAGTTTTCTGGGTGGAGGACTTTGCCCTGGGGCAGGGCCTGAGGGTGAGAATAGGATGACCATTTCCCCTTCCCTCTGCCCCAGACCCAGAGTCAGCAGGCTGTTTACCCGGAGTTTGTCCAGATCCCAGGTGCCCGCCCTGCCAGAGGCCTGCAGAATACTGTGAGTGTAGCGGCTATGTTGTCACCGCTGTGAGAAGACAGGCAGGTCTCAGAGCAGAGGGGGCACACTGACAGCTTGTGAGCTGCCTTGGGTTGCAGGTGTGTTTTGTTTTACCTGCACAGGATTTTCAGTAGGTGCCAGTATTTCAAAAAGCAAGTGATTTCACATATATATCTGCTGTGTGCCTTCTCTCACAACATCAGAAGATGCGGCAACATCTGGTCTGCCTCTCTCCCTGACCTCTCCGGCCACCTAGCCAGAGGAATGGGACACTAGGGTAAGCTCTTCAAATATATCGTTTCACTGAAGCCTCACCCCAAGCTGGTGAGGTCGTTATCATATCTCCATTTTGCAGACGGGAAAACTGAGGCTTAGACAGGTTAAGGTGATCCAGCTAATCAGTGATGGAGGCAGGATTCAAACCCTGGTTGGTCTAATGATGCCAGCTTCTACCTGGGGGTTCCCAACTCTCCACTCCCTTGCGGAGATTTGTAAAGAATCTCTTCTGGACCTCGCCCCAAACTTATGGGATCCAGAGCTCTTAGCAGTGGGGCTGGGGAGCCCGTTGTTTTAAAATGCCCTCCTGAGGATTTCCCTGGCGGTCCAGTGGTTAAGAATCCACCTTCCAATGCAGGGGACGGGGGTTTGATCCCTGGTTGGGGAACTAAGATCCCACATGCCGTGGGGCAACCAAGTCTGCATGCCGCAACTAGAGAGAAGCCCACGCGCTGCAACGGAAGATCCCGCATGCCAGATCCCGCATGCGGCAACGAAGGACCCCATGTGCCGCAACTAAGACCCGACGCGGCCAAAAATAAAATAAATAAATATTTAAAAAATAAATAAAGTAAAATGCTCTCCTGTATGAAGCTGGTTGGATGTGGGCCTGGCTGCCCTTGACCACTGTGTTGGGGGTGCAGGTGGGGGCCTTGTCTCTTCTCCAAGCACCGTCTCATTCCTCCTCAAATCCGGTGCCGCCCCGGACTTGCCCAGTTAAAGCCAGCTGCTCTCCCAGTCCACACCTGAGTTTCCCTGTGTGTGGAAGGAGAAAATCGCTCCCGCCCCTTCCCAGCTTTCCAGGAATGGGAGCAACTTAATGGGCGGGACCCCCTCTTCTCTTTGTCTCAGACCCAGAGTAAGCAGGACTGGCAAAGCTGTTTTGCCTGGTCCTGAAGGGAGGGGAGGCCGGTGGTGGGCGGGACCTCCAGGTGCTGGAAGCTACTTTGCTCCCTGCACCGCTGCCCTGTGGGGCTGCGGTTTGCTCTCCTTCTTCCTTTCACCCCCTAATTTGTACCAGGTCCTCACCCCCAGGGGCCTGGGCTTCTCCATCTGCTCCATCCTCCTCCCCCAGAGCCAGGTGCTTGCTGGCTGGAAATAGGTGACATGAGTGACAGGGCTGGAAGCACCCATGGTATCAAAGACCCTTAGATTCCATAGAGAGATGGACTTGAGCTTGGGCACACTAGGGTTGCACCTTGACTGTTTGCTGGTCAGTTTCGCTGTGTGATCTACTTATGTCCCCTGACCTCGGCCTCCTTATCTAAAAACACGAGGTGGAGGGGAATGTCGTCCCCGTGGGAAAGGCTCTATGGGGCGGAGATCAGGTCCGGCTTGCTCAATGCTCCAGCTTGTGGGGTCTTAGAGATTTAATAACCTTGTGGGAAGTGAATGACTATTGATTAACTAAGATGCATGTGAGCCCTGAGCTCACTGCTCAACAGGAAAGGAGCCCATAGCAAACACTCAATAAGTATCAGCTACTATTGTTAGCAGGCCACAGGGGGAGGCACCGTGTAACTCTGGGTCATGAAATTCTGAGCAAATACCAGAACAGGTTCAGTCTGAAATCCCAGCACCCGACAGCCCGGGGATCCTCAGGTCACTACTCAGGAACACCAAGGGCATCATCTGGGTGGGCCCACGGGCACCTTTGCCACCCCATCCTGCCTCTCTGGCCTCTCTGGCTCCCAGGCACAGCTGGACTTTCCCACCTGGAATTTAAAAAGGAAAAGTAGAGGAAGTCACAGCCCGTTGCTGAAGCATCTGACCAGATCTAATTAATCGATTAGCCAAGCTGCCACTTTCCTGCCAACCAGCCGCCTGAAGAGTACTTACTTTATCTGTGAATTGATTGCGTGCTTTCACCACCACTACAGCTAATCCCCACCACCCACAGAGGCTGGGTGCCAGCGGGAGCTGGGAGCTGCCGGGCAGGGACCGCCCTGGCAGCCCCAGGCCTCAGGTTACAGACAGGAAACTGAGGTCCAGAGAGGGGAGCAGAGGGGCGGGGCTGGAACCCAGCTCACCTGACCCCCAGGTCACCTGGCACCAGAACAGCCCTCTTGATCTAGATGAGGCTGAAAAGCTGAGACTCTTTCCTGCCCCCCCGCCGCTGTCCCTCTGTCCCTTCCCAAATACGATCTGCCCCACTTCTGCATCTCAGAGTCCCTCCTAAGAGAAAAATGACCTTCACCCCTGGCTGAGGTGTAAGGGGCACTACAGGTCCTGGCTGTCACCATCCAGCGCAGACCCTGCAGCCGGCCTGGACCTTAGGACCCTGCACGAGCCGCCTAACGAAGGGGCAGGCGGGCCCTTGATTAGACGCCTGAAGATGAGGGACACCCCCATAGCAGCCCAAGGAGGTCAGAAAAGGGGCCACAGCCCCCAGAAGGGGTGGGGATCTTGTTCCTACCTCTGAACTGCTAAGCTGTTGGGTCGGCGGATGGGAGGGTCTTAAGAGAACCAGACCATCGCATCCCCAGGGCTGGCAGAGGTCACCAAGATGGCCCACGGCCCAAAGCCTGCACACGGATCTGAGAAGCAGGAGCAGGACATTGATCCTTGACTCCCCGCTACCGCAACAGCTGCCACATATCAGGCGGTCTCCAGACCACTCCTGGTTTAAAATAGCCTGCCCCCTGGGCTTCCCTGGTGGCGCAGTGGTTGAGAGTCCACCTGCCGATGAAGGGGACACGGGTTCGTGCCCCGGTCCGGGAAGATCCCACATGCCGCAGAGCGGCTGGGCCCGTGAGCCATGGCCGCTGAGCCTGCGAGTCCGGAGCTTGTGCTCCGCCACGGGAGAGGCCACAACAGTGAGAGGCCCGCGTACCGCAAAAAAAATAAATAAATAAATAAATAAATAAATAAAAAATAAAATAGCCTGCCCCAAGTGCGGGTGGGCTAGGAGTCACGGGTGTCAGAACCACAGGCCCCTGCATGTGCACCTGCCTCACTGCCACCTGCTGGCCTTGAACTGACCCCACCTCATGAATCGCTTGCCTTTGCCTTGGCCCACCTGGAATCCACACAGAGTCAAAGGAAAATAAAATGCAGACACAGCAGAAAACCAAAACCCCACACCGCCCCTGCCCACCCCTACTCCGCAGGTGTGACCACAGTGAGACGTTAGTACACAAGCTTCTAGCCTTTCCCCACATCCACGATGCTCCCGGGCCCGAAAGGGCTTCTTTCCAATGTCAACGTCAACAGAGAAATCATGTGTGCGGGCATATTACATATTTTACAAAAATGGGATTATACTATACACACCATGCAGCAAACTGGTTTTTGCACTCATCAGTAATTATATACTCGGGCAGTCTGCAGAGCCTGTCGTGGAAAGCTGCCCAGGGTATGTTGTCCCAGCTGGGTTCTGGTACAGCCCCTGCCCAAACTGGCCTAAGCCATGCTCCTGGCCCTAATTATGCCCCAACACCCTTGGGTCTCAACTTGGTCCTTCCTCAACCTGCCCCAGCTCTCGGACGCCATTATTTTGAACACTATGTATTTTATTCAATAAACACTTTTTTAGCATGTGTGACGTGCTAACCCACAGTAAACTACGATGTAATAAACACAAGCTCACAGTAGTTCTGAGTATCTCATCAGCTCTAACTCTAACTCAATTAGCTTACCACGATGCAGTGAGACAAGCATGTTCGTTATCATCCCTGTTCTACGGACGGGGAAACTGAGGCGCGGAGAGGTCCTCGTCCGGAGGCTCACAGCCCGTCGACGGCAGGGCCGGGAATTCACCCCAGGCCATCTGGCTCCAGAATGCCTACTCCGACTGCCACAGCAGCGGTTCTCGAACGTGCGTGTATCCGAACCCTCCAGAGAGCTTATTAAAACACAGACTGCTGGGCCTCACCCCTGGGATTTACGGTACAGCAGCCCTGGCACGGGGCCCGAGAATTTGCATTTCTAACGCGTTTCCAAGTGATGGTAATGCTGCTGGTCCAGGAACCACACTTAGAGAGCTCCTGTGTTACATGCTGCTGCCCCTTATGATTGACCCCTTGGTTACCCGCGATGCCCCCCGCCCCCCCGCAAGCCTCGCTCTTGAGTCCAGACCAGGGTGTTATATCCGTGGCTGGGGATAAAGGCCTTGCCCCTACTGACCAGCAGGTCATCTGTCGAATGAACAGATGATCTGGGACAGCGTGCGACCATTTTATCATCTGCAATCTACAGAGTTCCTGGGAATCAAAGGCTGTTTTTACCTCCTGTGATGGTCCTTTGCCTCCCCCCAAAGTGTCCACAAAACATCTTCTTCTCCAAATCTGTGAGTAAAGGACTAACTCGGCAGGGTTGGGCTGTCCACACGCTACAGAGTCCAAAGAAAAGTCTGGCCCTTAACTAGCTCCTGGGAGGAGTTTATGAGCCTTGGAATGTCCTGCCTAATAAGAGTCTTTGTTTATCTGGGGCCTGGGGCCACTCCAGATAATTGACACTAATGATGTGATTTATGATGGCGGCCTGGGGCCATGCAGTATCAGCATGACCTGTGGGTCAAGGAATTGGGGCCCAAGGTCAACCACGTGGGCAGTCAGCCACGCCTACATAACCAATTCCCAATAACACCCCTGGATACCCAGGCTCGGGCAAGCTCCCCTGGCTGGCGCTACTCCGCACGCGCTGTCACCGTTGCTGCACCGGGAGAGGATGACCGGAAGCTCGCACTGCTCTCTCCCAGAGCCTGCCCTCTGAACCTTTGTCTGTTGCTGACTGTAATCTGTATCCTTTCATTGTAACCACAGCAGCTGTGGGTATAACAGCTTTGCTAGGCTCTGTGAGTCCTTCTAGCAAATCCTGGAGCCTGAAGGCGGTCTCGGGCACCCCCCAGACACAAGTGCCTGTTCATTGAGTCCGTGGCCAGTTACGTTGTACCTCCCGAGCACCAGGCTTTAGCTCAAACCCCACCCACACTGCCCAGGTCTGCTCAGCTCCACCCATCCTCTCCAGACCTCCCAGCCCTGTGGCTAGAGGTAGCCTGGGCCCTACGGAGGACATTCATCATCCAGCATTCACCTCCCTCCATGGAAAATCGCAGGTAGCCCCTTTGATGCAACACCAGGTAATGTCCCAGGTATCACGTAACATCCTAGGCCTCAGGTAACATTCCAGGTATCTGGTAATATCCCGGCAAGCAGGTAACATCCTGGGTACCAGGTCACCCCCGGGCCTTACCTGCCCATGACCTCGATGTTGGAGATGGCGTAGAAGTACTTGTAGAGGTTCTCCCGCTGCACATACGTGCCGCCCAGCGCCGGGCGCAGCAGCCGCATGCGCAGGTCGGTGAGGGTGAAGAATTCCTTGAGGCCCTTGGCGCTCTCCAGCCGCGTGTACAAGTTGTCCATGTTGCGCAGGTTGGGGCCGGCGAAGATGGCGAAGCGGTCCCGTACCTCGAAGCGCACGTGCTTCTCCTTCTTGGAGCCGGCCCAGCGCGAGTACTCCTCCGTGCACAGCACCCGGTGGGCACCCGACGCCGACAGGTCGCGGGCGCGGCGGGCGGGCATGCCGAAGGCCTCCATGCAGTCCTCTGCGTAGAACTGGTAGGGCTGCCACGTGCGCCCGTTGTCCAGCGACTTCTCCAGGACCATGGCGGTGGGCCGGCCGTACTCGAACGTCACCACCACGTCGTCCGTCAGCTCCAGGCTCTTGTTCCACGACAGGGTGATGTTGGCCTCCAGCGGGCTGGGGTAGCGGCTCCACGGGACGCTCTGCCAGTAGGTGGCCAGGCCCTCATCCTCCCTGTCCAACATGAGCCGGGGCGGGTGAGCCAGGTCCGGGTTGGAGGCGTCACACTCGTTGCTGCACAGGTAGGGGTTCTCCTGCGGGTGGGGAGAAGACCAGGGTGGATGCTGACTGTTCTGGGGGGCCCGGGAGCTTGTCCCAGCCCAGCCCCGGTGTCTGCCCAGAGGTCTCAGAGCCTGTGCTCCGACGTCCGGGCACCAGGAAGCCTCTCTCTTCCAAAGCCCATAAAGACATGCAGCTCTGTTGCCTCCCAAGAAAACATTTGTTCCTACTCTAAGCTGAGACAATCAAGAAGGGCGGGAGCTAGTCACTGCTCTGAGACCCTCCATGGCTCCCCACTGCCCAGAGGATAAAGCCCTACCGCTTTACCTCATTGACTCTGACCTCCTCCCACCATATCTGGAGCCACTGTTCCTGGCCTCCCACCTGAGCACTCCTGTCCTCCAAGCCTCCCTTGTCTGTGCCTCTGAGCCTTTGCAGATGGCATCCCCTCTCCTTGACATGCCCTTCCACTCTCTGTCTGCCTCCAAATTCCTACTCACACTTTTTTTTGTCATCTTTATTGGAGTATAATTGCTTTACAATGGTGTGTTAATTTCTGCTGTATAACAAAGTGAATCAGCTATACGTATACATATATCCCCATATCTCCTCCCTCTTGCGTCTCCCTCCCACCCTCCCCATCCCACCCCTCTAGGTGGTCACAAAGCACCGAGCTAATCTCCCTGTGCTATGCGGCTGCTTCCCACTAGCTATCTGTTTTACATTTGGTAGTGTATATATGTCCATGCCACTCTCTCACTTCGTCCCAGCTCACCCTTCCCCCTCCCCGTGCCCTCAAGTCCATTCTCTACGTCTGCGTCTTCATTCCTGCCCTGCCCCTAGGTTCTTCAGCACCATTTTTTTTTAGATTCCATACATATGTGTTAGCATACGGTATTTGTTTCTCTTTTTCTGACTTACTTCACTCTGTATGACAGTCTCTAGGTCCATCCACCTCACTACAAATAGCTCTATTTTGTTTCTTTTTATGGCTGAGTAATGTTCCATTGTATATATGTGCCACATCTTCTTTATCCATTCATCTGTGGATGGACATTTGACTCTTGAAACATCTCCTACACAGAGGCGCCTTCTCGACCCTTCAGACAATACAATTAGTAGCAACAGGAGGGGCAGTGGAAGAAGTCCACCTGGTGCCCAGCACATTATCTCATTTCTCTCCTGCTCAGTAACTAGCTAACCACCAATGCTCACAGTGTGGGAGTGTCAACTCCATGCTCGGGATGAAGCAACCCGGGCTTTGGAAGGTGGTGGCCCTTGCCCGAGGCCCTGCTAGGAAGAGCTGGGGGCCGCACTGTGGCCTGTCTGTCACTGGGGCCTGCTCTCTGTCCCCACAGCATGCGTGTCTGCCTCACGCACAGCCCGGGTTCCTCTCAAGGGGGTGCGTCTTGTGGCAGTCCTTTCCTTGGCACGTGCCTGGCTGGCCCAGTGGGGGACACTGTCTGGGTAAGGCAGGGCACGGCCCCACATGCTTCCTCTCCCCTCACCCCCGCCTCCAAAAGCTGGCAGCCCACTCCCTGGCCCAGCGGGCTCCAGCCGGGGCTTCCCTCCTCCGCAGTTCAAATCCATCCCCCGGGTCTGGTCTGCCGTGTGAACTCACCCAGAGGCCTGAAAATATCACTAACGTGGTGGTTGCCAGGGGTTGGAGGGATGAATAGGGGGGAGCCCAGGGAATTTTTAGGGCAGTGAAGCCATCTTGTATGACACTGTCATGCTGGATAAATGACATGGTACATTTGTGCAACGCCAGGAGGGAGCCCTACCGTCAACGTGGGCTTGCGTTAATAACGACACATCCATGTAACAAAGGTAGCACGCTAATGCAAGCTGTGGATAATGGGGCAGCTGTGAGGGGAACGGGTCTTAGGGGCTCTCTGGACTGTCTGCTCCATTTTCGGTAAACCTAAGACTGCTCTAAAAAATAAAGGCTATTAATTAACAGGAAACACCGTCACTGAGAACCGCACGCGCCCCAGACCAATTGCAGCTCCTTTGATGAATATTTCAGGACCCTGGTTTTCTCAGACAAAAGCGGCTTCGATCTGCGTTAAAGCCTCATGTTCTAAAAGGAGGCATTCGGCTCCCAGTGGCCGTGGGCGCCTTGTCTCCCGAGGGGCCGGGTCGGCATCACCGCAGCGACCCTGGGCCATCACCTTTGAAGCCCGTTAGTGGAGGGCCAGTTCCTAGGCCACCCAGGGATCCTCAGCGGGCAGCTTGGCTCTGGGGTTTACTGAGGCAGGTCCCACCAAAATAGCTCTGTCCTGGGTCCCCTGTGGTACCACTATCCACCCCACCTGGCCAGACCTGCTGATTCCCAGGACCCGGAAAACTTGGGGTGGAAGGGGTACAGCATTGAGTCCACCCCCCTCACTGAGCAAATGGGGAAACTGAGGCCCAGGTGGGGAGGACTGGCCCAGGACTCCCTGAGGGTGGGAGGGGTTTGAGGACGAGCCTGCTTGTGTCCTGGACAACCTCAGAGGTGTTCTGGAACTCTAGGGACCTCACGCATAACATGGCAGGGAGAGGGGCCTGGCTCGGCCCGTGGGGGTCCAAGCTTCCCCGCACTCCAGCTGGTGCTCTTGTGACGTCGCCCGGAACGGGGAGAGGCTGAAAGGCCCCGTGGGGATGGCTCAGTGGCTTGTAGAGTCCAGGCCTGGTGATGAAAGGGGGGCAGGCCTGCCTGTGGGGGACAGCCTGCTCCCCAGGCCCTCAGCTGGCTCAGAGCTCACACCTGGACACTGGGGACCGGAAGACACAGTTTGCACTCAAGTGGGCATCCTCCCCTCCCCCGACCCAGCAATCATCCTCTTCCCACAGCTTCCCTTCTCCTACTGCCCCTGGCAACTTGTTATGGAGTATACTGTGCGCCCCCGCCCCCCAAACTCATGTTGAAGCCTTAACCCCCAGTACTTCTGAATGTGACTGTATTTGGAAATAGGGCCTTTAAAGGTGATTACATTAAAATGAGGCCCTTAGGGTGGGCCCTGATCCAATCTGACTGGTGTCCTTACAAGAAGGGAAAATTTGGATACACAGACCCCTGGGGCACGTGCACACAGAATGACCATGTGAAGAAGCAGCAACAGGGGCCCATGGGCAAGTCATGGAGAGAAGCCTCAGAAGAAACTAGCCTGCCTTGGTTTTCAAGGGTCAGACCTTGACCTTGGACTTCCAGCCTCCAGAACTTGAGAAAATAAATTTCTGTGGTTTAAGCCACGCAGGCCCTAGCAAACTAATACATGCCTCACCCCAAGTGAGCAAAGCGTGGGTCAGGGTGGGAGGAACGGCCAGACGCTCTCTCTGGGGCCCTCCTCTACCGGCCCGCTTCTCAATACGCTGGTACCAGGTGGCATCATGCTACTCTGCCCACCTGGAAAGCTATCCACCCAGCACTGAAGCTGGGCCTTTTCCCCGGCTGTCTCATCCCCTCTCACCTCTGAGCTTGTGCCCCTGCAGCTGCTTTCCCTCCTCTGGGTTTTTAGAGCTTTCCCTATGTACTTCCTCCAGGAAGCCCTCCTTGCCTGATTCACTTTTGAACCCAGTTCCCTCGTCATTCATCACAGGATTGTTAGTGTGCTTATCTGGGACAGTGTAGTGAAGCCTCCCTATAGGGCTTGGACCTCAGTGACCAGTCACTAAGTTACAGTTATTTGGTCATCCTATTAATTAGTTATTAATAGAATGATAATTAGATTAATAGTCATAGACCTCATATGGAATGTTGATATTATTCCTGTCAACCCCCAGCTGCTGTGAAACACCTCACCTCTCCCCTGGTCCTTTTTTTTTTTTTTTTGGCCACACCGCGTGGCTTGTGGGACCCTAGTTCCCCGACCAGGGATTGAACCTGGGCCCTCCGCAGTGAGAGTGTGGAGTCCTAACCACTGGACCTCCAGGGAAGTCCCTCCTCTGGTCCTTCTCCATCCCCCTGTCTACGTTCCCTCACCTGCCCAGCCTCCTGTGGTCCCCATGGCGGGATATTGGATCCCTCATGCCCCCCCCCCCACACCCGGCCTGTCTGTCATCAGGAAGACTGACACAGCCAGCTCTGCAGAGGGACGGGGGGCTCCAACCTGGCTGCCCTAGCCTGCAGGGCTCACTGCCCCCTCCGCCCCCGCCCCGGCCTCAGCCCGGGAAGCAGATGGTCAGAAACTAATGAATCAGCCTGTGTATTTACCAACTCTGCTCCTGCTGCGGAGTGAGCGGGCTTAATCAACAGCGAGCACAATAAATAAATCCCAAGCCATCGCCAACACAATTCCCTCTCTCCTATTTCTCTTTTTCTTCCACCGCCCTCCCACCCCAAGATCTCGGAATTCCATTTAACCGTTGAGGGGCCAGAGTGCCCCCCACTGAAGGCGGCTTCACGCCCACGGTCCTTCCCGAGCGCCACGGGCTCATACCCTCATTTTCCTCCTGTCTACTAGGGAGGATGCCGAGGAGGAAGCCTGGGGTGCGAAGGCCGTTTCACCCCCGAGCCCCGCACCCTGAGCGCCGCTGATCGCTGAGAGTGTGAGGGAGGGGCCGGCAGGGGGGCAGCGCTGGCAGGCCTCCTAGGTCTGCACGTTTCTACTCTATGAGATCAGATTAACTAATCACCGTCAAGTTAAAGTGGCCTAATACCGGGGAGAAAGAGCCAGGGATGTTTGGGGCACACCCCTAACTTCTCAGGATGACAGCAGGGCCAAACTTTGATATTATCAAAAGCCGTCATTGTTTCTTTAGACATTTCATGAATATCACCAAAACCAAAAAATCATACCCCTGTTTAAAAACCTTAGGATGGGGGCTTCCCTGGTGGCGCAGTGGTTGAGAGTCCGCCTGCCGATGCAGGGGACACGGGTTCGTGCCCCGGTCCGGGAGGATCCTGCATGCCGCGGAGCGGCTGGGCCCGTGAGCCATGGCCGCTGAGCCTGTGTATCCGGAGCCTGTGCTCCGCAACGGGAGAGGGCCACAACAGTGAGAGGCCCGCGTACCGCAAAAAAAAAAAAAAAAACCTTAGGATGTTCTCTGGAAAAATGTAACACATCACGTTTTCCACTTAGGGGACTCGTGGGGTCCCATTTCCCCAGTTAGGAACCCCTGTTCTGGGGTCAAACAGTTAAGGAAACTGGTGTTGGGGTCTGAAAGCCTTGGCCTCAATCTTGGCTCAACCCCTTGAGGCTGTGTGACCTTGAGAAAGTTGCTTTGCCTCTCTGAGTCTTTATTTTCTCATCCAATATCACATGAGATAATCTGTATGAAATGCCTAGAAAATGTCCTCAAATGGTAGCAATTATGATTAAATAGCAGCTTCACGTACACTAGGTCAAGGGTTTTCCCAGCAACCTTCCAGGGGAAGAAGTAAGGCTGAAGGGCACCTGGCCCCTTCACGGCAAAGCCAGGAACTTCGCACACGACACTGACCACAGTGGGGACTGCTGGCTTGAAAGGGCGTGACGATCATGACATTCACTGAATGCCAACCATGGGCCAGGGCGGGCTGGGCACTGCACATCCATCCCGGCCGCATCCTCCCGGCACTCCCAGGAGGTAGGGCATCTCCATTTCCCAGACAAGAAACCAAGTACTTGCCAGCCCTGCATCACTTCCTGTGGATCCTGTGGGACCCCAGCAAGGAAATCTTGGGGAAACCAAGCCCATCATATCTGTGGCTCACTTATCTCTACAGATACACAAAGGCAACTCACCTGCAAAGTGGGGCAGCACAGCTGGAGGGGTGAAGGCCGGGGTGCAGGGCGAGGGGAAGGCAGTCAGCCTGGGCACCAGCACGGCAGAGAACAGGGTGGGGACAAATCTCCTCCACAGACACTGAGCAGGAGTCACCTGGACCAACTGTTCTACAGAGAAACATTTCATACCAGGCTTTTCATTGAAGAGACCTTGCAACTGTCTCTTCAGTGCTTTTGCTTTTATGTTATTTTTTTGTGCAAAGGGTGCGGCTGGAGTCAGAGTCAGAGGCCAGGCTGTAAAGAGCAGAGACAAGCTACCAGCAAAAAATATCATCGAGGGCTTCCGTGGTGGCGCAGTGGTTGAGAATCCGCCTGCCAATGCAGGGGACACGGGCTCGAGCCCTGGTCCGGGAAGATCCCACATGCCACAGAGCAACTAAGCCCGTGCACCACAACTACTGAGCCTGCGTGCCTAGAGCCCGCGAGCCACAAATACTGAGCCCGCGAGCCACAACCACTGAAGCCCACATGCCTAGAGCCCGTGCTCCGCAACAAGAGAAACCACTGCAATGAGAAGCCCGCGCACCGCAACGAAGAGTAGCCCCTGCTCGCCGCAACTAGAGAAAGCCCACGCGCAGCAATGAAGACCCAACGCAGCCGATAAATTAATTAATTAAGTTTTTTAAATGAAAAAGTTTACAAATATATATATCATCGAGTGGGAAAGCTGACTGTTAGCAGAGATGGAGGTAACCTGCCTGGGGGAAGTCTGGCTACCTGTTTTTCTGGGTCCTTAACCATGGAGAGCATGGACGGGGCAGTCACCGGAATTGTAAGCAAGTCTTAGGAGAAGGAATAAACAACTTCATGCAGACTGGCCTTGCCATCCAAACCTGTGTTGGGACAAAATCACACCACTGCCGGACACCGCCAGATCAGGTCCGGGTCTTTGCGGAGCAGCGGGCCACAGTGTGGCAGGAAGGGCTTTGCCCTCTGTAACTGGGAGGGCGGGTACAGGGCTCGGCCGCTCACTGGGCACTTGAGCAGTCGCTCCACTGCCGTGAGCCTTAGGTTCCCAACTGCAGGGGAAGTACCAGGAGGGCCGTGGCCACCCCCCCCCCCCGCCTCCTTCCCCACTGCAGCCCAGACCTTGGCACTTTCTGGGGACTCAGGAAAGCTCTGTCCAGTGAATGAAAGTCCAGGGAGGCTGCGAATGCTGACTTCATGGGCGGTCCTGAGAATTGCACCAGGTGCCACGTGGCAAGCACTCTGGGTGGCCCGGGCTTGTGGACAAGGGATGTAGGGAGAGCATCTTGACTATCACCGGCCCCGTGGCCTGGGCCAAGCGCAAGGTCCAGGCCATGCTTAAGCCCTGCATATGCTTTATCCTGGAGGATGGGGTCCTTTTACTTACATTCTGCAAAGGAAGGGGACTGAGCAATGTCTCAAGGTCACGGGGCTCCGCGGTGGCCGAGGTGGGACAAGAAGCCAGGGCGTCGGGCTTGGACACAAGTCAGGAACTGTGCCCCTCACCCAGAGGGAAAGGCGGCTGGCGCCCCAGCCGTGCGCCACTCCCCAGAGGCTCGGGTGTCACCGAGGCGTGTGGGCGAACCCAGGGAACAGTTTAGCAGCTGACAGATTTTTTTGAACCTGTCTGCCAAGTTGCTAGCTGAAGTCTCTTCCTCAGCCCCACCAACCTCAGCTGGGGCTGGGGCATCTGCGGGTGGGAGGCTGCAGGCGGGGGGCTGCCAGGGAGAGCCCTGGGCAAGGGGGGCTGGGCAAGGACTCGGAACACGGCCTTCCCCGGGGACCCTGGCGGGGCGCTTAGGGGAAGGCGGGGCAGCACAGCTCCGTCTTACAGAACAGGACTTAGGCAGGAGCAACAGTGGGGGGAAGTCAACCCACAGAGGAGCTAGCCCCACCTCCGCCTTGGATGACGCTTCTAGAACTTCAGGGGGAAACTCTTTGGACCTGGTCGCCGACCCATGAGATCATGGAGTTGGGATCCCGGAGACTGTCCCTGACCCCGTGTGTGACCTTGGGTGGGGCCTTGCCCTGTCTGTGCCTCGGTTTCCCCATTCATGAAACGACTGAGCTCTGACTCTCACCTCCCCAAGTCCAAGTTCCTCGGCTGCCCACACCAGTTCGATGAAAGGATGCAGAGACACATCCCCATGCCCTCATCCCAGGGAGAAAGCCAGGGTGCCGGGGGAATTCTCCTTAACAAATTATTTCCTATTTATTGGTAAGAAAAGTTGCAGCGGGGATAAATTATTAACAAATCGGAAACGGAGATTCTGTTGGGAGCCGATTCTAATTCTAGCCGCGCTGAGGTCTCTAACTCTCTCCTCCCTCCCTCCCTCTGCTCCTCCCTCCCTTCCTTCCTCCCTCTCTCTGTCCCTCCATCCTTGTTTCCCTCCCTCCCTCCCTTCATTCTTTTCATCTTCTTTCTTTTTTTTTTTTTTTTTTGATGGTAGCCATCCTAGTGGATGTGGAATGCTGTCTTATTGTGGTTTTCATTTGCATTTCCCTAATGGGTAATGATGTTGAGCATCTTTCATGTGCTTCTTGGCAATTTGCACAGCTTCTTTGCATGGCTATTCAAATCCTTTTTAAATAGGATTTTAAAAACATATTTTTAAACTGAATTATTTGTCCTCTTATTGATTTGTGAGAGTTCTTTATGATCTCGGGTGTCCTCAGCCTTCACTGGCCAGTGATGTCCTCCCCACGCCCACCCCAGACCCTGATCCCAAGCCAGCCACCGTGGGCATCTCCTGGTCCAAGGTCTGCCTTGGACCCGGAGTCACGGGCCACCTCCTGAGCCTGGCCCGGCCAGGCCGTAACTTAGGAAACGCACTTCAGTTCTGCAGCTGCTCGGAGCAGCCCTCCGCTCTGCTCCAGCCCCCCTTTCATTTCACCCCTGCCCACATTTAACTCCTTCCGGAACCTTCCGAGACTGAGACTGGACTCTGGGACAGCAGGGGCCGGGTCTGGCTCATCCTTGCCACCCCGCACTCGCAGTAGTGATTTGCACAAAGTGGCATTTGATGAGTATTTCCAAACTCGGTGAGGATCCTTGACAGTTGTATCTAAGAATGGTATCTGTTGAGCAGTTATTCAACATGCCCTTTTCTTCTTTTTTTTTAATATTTTGGCTCCACCGCGAGTCATGCGGGATCTTCTTTCCCCAACCAGGGATCGAAGCCGTGCCCCCTGCAGCGGAAGCGCAGAGTCCTAACCACTGAACTCCAGGGAAGTCCCAATGCGCCCTTCCTAACGTGCCTCACTGGATCCCATTGCTCTGATGCGACTCAGAGAGGGTAAGCGACCCTCCCGGCATCACCCAGGGAGGACTGTGCGGTTACTGAGGGGAGTGGAAAGCAGCCGGCCCAGGTGCTGTTCTAGCAGCGGGGCAGGGACCCACTTCCCCAGTCCTCCTCGCCCTGACTCTGACTTCCCCAACAGACCCAGCTAGCCAGCCTTTCTGACCACCTGAGGCATAGGGCTGCCCCGGCGGACGAGCTGTCCAGGAGACGGACAAGGACACAACGCCAAACACTGCTTCCACCACTGCAGACCCAGAGAGGCTGTCCATCAGCTGAACAGCCAGAGAGGGTGGGGTGAGGTCTTGCCAAGACTCTGGCTAGACAAGGGTTAATCTCTCCAGGAACTCAAAATTGTACTCCTTAAAAAAAAAAAAAAAAAAAAAGGAAATATTTCACTCCGTCCTGGGCATATGCAGATTCTTGCCACAGCCAGATTTTTAGGAGTGTTTGGGGTGGGAAATTCTATCCCAGCTGAAGAGTGCCTGGGTTGATCCCTGTAGGACCAACCCCCACGGGCACCTGCTGCACCCCAGCCCCTCACTGGGTACCACATAACTGATCAGATCCACGTGGGCATCTCTCTCAGACAAGGGATGGCAGCTCTTCATTTGCATACCTTCCACGACAGGGAGCTCATTACTATAAAAAGCAGATAGGCCAATCTGGACTGCTGGCTCCTTAGAAAGTTTGGCGATGTATTTGGACTCACACTCTGCATATTGCCTTTGCTCCAGGCCCCCTTTCTTCTACGTGTTTGTCCTCTTTCCTCTGGTTATGCTGTAAACATTTTCTAATTGATTAGAAAAAGGAGAGTGAGAGGCCGGATTAGCCCAAGCCCTCCTCTTCCCCCGTGCCAGGAGCTCAAACGCTTCCCCACCAGGGCCAGCGGGCAGGCTCAGCGTTCCTCCTCGCCCCGCCTCGCACGCAGACTCCACCTGTTCATCCGAGGACCCTCCTGCTTGGCGGCGGCCCTGGCCTCTCCCCATCCTCCCTGCCTGCCCACCCCACTCCCCATCCGAGGCTCGCCACCCAAACAGCTCAACGCTTTCGTGGAACACGTTTAGAAAAAAAGTAAATAAAAGTAAATAGGGAGAGACAGACGGACAAAAGGAAGAAGGAAAGAGAGAAAGAGAGAGAAATCGGGGCAGGGTGGGGGGAGGGGCGCAGAGAGGAAGAAAAGCTGCATTCAGAGAAGCTGGGTAAAGTGCATTATTGATTGAGGACTTAGAAAATGCTTAGAGAGTAGGAAAAGCGCCGTGCTCTTTAAAAGCTTGTACAAAGCAGAAGCTAGACACAGGCAGCCTTCCCAAAGAGGGCCTGCTCTGCTGACATGAATATTTTATCACGGAGGAAAAAAAGCGGCTTGGAGGATGCAGTGCTGGGGGCGGGGGGCGGGGAGGCAGGGGGACGAGCAGCCCCCTCCGAGGGGCCTGGCTGGAGTACTCAGGGGAGCCGCCTTCCCCAGACCCCTGGGGCCTTTGCAGAGCCCCTCTCCTCCTCTCTGAGAGCTGCCCTTGGTTTTCTTGCTGAAGAGCAATGGGGCCTCGGTGGGTCCTGAAAGAGCCCCAAGGCTGGTGGGACCACCGGCTGAAAGGGGAGGGTCCAAGAGGGTTGATCCCGGCATCCCCCTCCCCTGACAGTTGTCCTGTCCACCCCCTGCCACCATCAACCCCTCCGGCCTCCCCGCCCCGACCTGCCACCAGGCACAGTCTAGAAAGCAGCCGTGCGCTTCTGCACCCCAGAGCTGCACCCCAGAGCACCCTCTTCGGATAAATTCCAAACCCAAGCTGGTCCTGGCTCTGCCCACCTCGCCCACCTATCTCGCTTCTCATCTTGCCTTGCTTCCGTTTTTCTTTTTTAAACTTCCCTACTGAGTATTTTTCTTAGCACCAGACATTGAGATCGTGATTTTTCGTGTGAAATTTCCTTTCCTCTATTCATGACGATCCTAATAATTATTTTCAAAACGGAGAAGCCAAGGCACCGATAGGTTAGAAAACTTATTCAATGGCACTTTGCTGAGCAAAGGGCAGAACTGGTGTTAGAAGCTCCACAATATATGCTCTATAAGGAGCCCGCTATGCTACCCTGCCTCAGCCCGTAGGGTCATTCCTTGGTTTAGGGAAGATGAAATGAACTTTTGTGCCACGGAGCCTACAAAACGTATACAGAATTCTTACAAATCATTGTATGATCCCATTGAGGTCAATTTCCACCTTGTTTTGGACCCCGGAATCTCTCCTTCCTATCTTGATGCCCATCCCCCATCCCCCCTGGGCTTCACCACCTCTGTCTGGAGCTCCTCTCCTCCACCCCTTTGCAGGTGTCTGCTAACCCTCCCTTCCTCGGAGAACGCCCTGGCCAACACCTCCCTCCCCGAGATGGGCACTTGATCGGCTTTCCTTAGCGACTTCTTCTGTTAATTACTGTGTGGTCCCCTCCCCACTGTGTGCTCTGTGAAGACAGGAGTGGGGCCTGTCACACGCAAGATGCTTAATTAAGGTTTGCAGAGCGACTCCCCCTCCCGGGCGGGTCCCCTCTCCAGGTCCTCCGCATTGAAAAGGAGGTGTCAGGAGTGGATGCAGCGCCTGGACGGATGGGACCTGACTGTGCCAATGGCCACAAGCTGAGACTTTCTAGGGCTTCTTCTTGCTGGTCTCTGAGGCGTAAGAAGCGGTCGGGTAGAGGAAAGAGGAAGAAGTGTCTGGGCCTGCCCCACCCCGGGCACAACTGGACAGGTGCATCGCTCTACCGATGAAGCCCTTGGTGGTGGTGAGAGAGGCAAGCCTGAGCTGGTAAGGTTTCATTTATTTATTCCTTCACTTATTCAACAACTATCTCTAATGTGCAAAATGGTCCCGAAGAAGCTGCCATCAGGCCTGGCTGCCCATCCACATCCTTGGGAAGAAGAAAGAGATGAAAGTGTCTCTGGGCACTAAGGCCAGAAGTTCTGCTCCAGGTTGAACGCGAACCAAGCCACCAAACAACCAACCACTCAAAACCCCCTGCAGTGACTCAGATGCGTGGCCAGGTAGGGGCGCCTGCTACAGTTGGTCCAAAGAAGGACACCTGTACAGTGATGTCAGCCCAGCTCTCACCATCATCCCTGCTTTATAGCTGAGGGGACTGAGGCCCCCAGAGGCCAGGCACTGACTCAAGGTCATACCTGCAGTAACCTTTGACCCCTTATGGGAGCATTGACCACCGTGTTGTGACCACCAGAATATGGCACGGATGACAAGCCTGGAGGGGAACTGGCTGGGAAGGTCAGGAAGGCTTCCTGGAGGAGGTGGGGTTTCAGAAGGACAGGCCCACAAGGGTGGGTGGGTTGGATATGGACAGGTGGAGGGAGATTTGACCGGGCTGTGGGGAGGGTGCGCTATGTAGCGGGATCAAGAGAAGGGCCAGACCAGACGTGCAAAAGCCACAGGTAGAGAGGAGTTAATGTGCTTGGATGGACCAGGAGCCTGGTAGGCAGCAGGAGATAAGGTGGAAGGGGAGGCCTGGAGCCAGCCGGCAGCCTTGACATTTAGCAGCTGCAGGGAAAGCCCTGACTCTGGCTGGGCAGCCTCCTTTCAGAAAGAGAGGTTAAGAACCTGGGAACAAAGGGTAAGGTGGCGGCCAGCACCCTTCAGGTCCCAGGAAGCCAGAGCAAGGATGGGGTGCCTGCAGCTCAGATGGAAGGAAAGATTCTGAGAGCAATCCCTCTCCCCCTCTAGTCTTTGAATTCAAAAAACCAAGATGCTGAAGATGAAAAGACAAGATGCTTATAGCTGGAAGGGACCCAGTGCCGTCCTGGGCAAGACTGAAATGTTGGTTCTCAAACTTGGTTTCATCCTGGGACCACCCAGCTTGAATAAATCCTTGGCCCAGGCCCACCCTAGAGACACTGCAGTAGCAGGTGGGGCTGCAGCCCCGGCAGGTTGGGGGTGGGGATGTTAAGAGCTCCCAGGTGAGTCCACTGTGAGGCTCAGCTGAGGACACTCAAGTGGGATGGGGACCCGGACAGAACCAAGAGTCTGCACAGCTCCCTGTCCCCTGCCTTCACTCCTCTGGAGTCCCAGCGGGCCATCTGGGTTTGGGGCCTTCAGAAAGGCTGTCTCAAGGTTTAGGAGACCTGGGGGCAAAGGAGGAGAGAGCCCCCAGATCTGAACCCCTATTCCTGCTGTGGAGACACCCCTTAGAGTGGTTCTCACGTTGACTCACCTAGGGGAACCCCGGACCAACCACATCAGACCCTCAGGGGTAGGTCCCTTCCCAGGCATTGGCCAGTTACAGCTCCCCAGGAGACTCTGACGTGCAGCCAAGGTCAAGGCCACAGCCCGGAGGACCCTTCGATGGGACAATTCTCCATCTTGGAGCGGCACCTGGCTCCCAGTCTTGCTTTCCTTCCGCTCCCCATTCCCATGCCTCTCCCCCAGGCTGAGAGGCAGCCAGACCCTTGGGGAACCCACGGGTGGGAGGGGAGGAGCTGCCGGGTGCAAGCAGGCCCAGTGGAAGGCAGATGCCTGGCTCCCCGCCCCCACTTCCCTCCACCCTCTATTTTTAGGTCCATTATTGTCCATTCTTGGGTGTATTTTTTCCCCACTCCTTCCCCAGAAAAACAGATCGGATTCCTCCAGGCAAAGCCATCTCGCCTTCCCTGGAGCTGGTGCGTGGGAGCCCACACACTGCCAGATAGACATGAAATAAGTGAATTATCAAATCATCGGATTAGCAGACTCCATCATGTCTCAAGGGGTAGAGGGGGTGGGCAAAACGCTGCCGTCACTCCTCCCCAGCCCTCCTTGCTCAGGCTGCCGAGGAGTGTTGGGGGAGGAGGGGCAGACAGGGACAGTACACTCCCCCAGCGAAATGGCCACACATACGTGCACACATGCGCACACGCACATACACACACAACAACCACCTCAATCCAACCATGAGACAGAGATTCAGAGCGCCTCAGGTCAGCTAAGCAGCCTGGTTAGGAGCTAGGCACTGGGTCCAGGGAGCCTGGAGTGGAGGTGCCAGGCTCCTCTACTTGGAAGCTGTGTGACTTTGAGCAAGTGGCTTAACCTCTCTGAACCTCAGGTTCCTCATATTGAAAATGGGTATAAATATAGGATCTGTCGTTAAGTGTTCTGGGTGGGTTCAACGAGCGACTTCAGGTCAAGTGCTTGGTATGCAGTAGGCACTCAATAAATATGAGCTTTTGCTGGTCTGAAGAGGTGGTGGAAGAGGTGGAATCAAGAAAAGCCTCAGGCAACAGGATCAGTCAGTTACAAGAAGACAAATGGTGATTTTCCTGAGCTTAAGGGCCCCCCGAGGGAGCACAGGGGCCCACATGTGGACTCAGGGTGGTCTGGGAAGCCTTGTGAGTGTTTGCAACCGTGTGTGTGTGTGTGTGTGTGTGTGTGCACGCACACGCATTGTTCCAGGAAGAGCACCATGGATTCTCAAAGGGGTGGAGACCCCGCCGGAGAAGGAGGCACTGCTCTGGGGTTTTGCGTCTGAGCTGAGGTTGGTGTCCTGCCTCTGCCCATCCCCTCCGGGTCCTCCAGTGCCTGGGAGGTTATTGCTCTCTCCGTGCCTCTCCCTCTTCCTCCCTCTAAGTCTGAAAGTCCCAAAAGCCAGAAGCAAGATCTAGGAATGCAGTGGGGTCTGCAGGGTGAATACATAGACCCCCTCTGGTGAAGGCAGGAAGTTTACATCCCAAAGCAGGGACGAGACCCAAGGGCACCCAGCCCCTGGCAGCCAGTCCAGCGTGGAGCCTGATCCCCAGAAGCCCAGACCCAGCAAGACGCCAGCCTCGGAGCTGTTGGCAAGGGGTTTTAGAGGGTGCCTGGGGTGGGAACAGGGCATGCTCTTTGGCCCACTGGCTTCTCCTCCTGCCGTCACCTGCCTTTGCTGTCTCTTGATTCCCCAGAAGGAGCGGACAATTCAGGAACCTGCAGTCTCCCACGTGGGCACCATGCCCTTTCTGTGGGCTCAGGTGGGGGCGTGCTGCCGTGGCTGACGAGGCTCTGGGGTTACCTGCAGGCTCCATCTCTCATTCTCCTCTTTTTCATCTTTTGCCCCAAAACGGACTTCTGCTACGACCGAGGGGAAATGCCCTGGTCGTGTTTCATTTCCTTTTATTTCCCTGGTTGACACTTGGAGTCAAGTGGACAAGTGATTCAGGCAACAGGAGGGAGCTGGAATGCAGGACCGAGGGGGTCCAAATTGTCCCAAAGCCCCCAGGACAAACTGCGCTGGGGGAGAAGAATGCCAGGTCCTTGCAGACGGGCCCAGGACGCTTTAATAGGAAGGGCAGCTCTAGAAAGCCCCAGGTGTAGATCTGGAGGGATCCACAAACGTGGATTTAATTCCTTCCTACCAGCGAGGCCCTGAGGGGTGACGTGGTTGCACCTTGGGATCTCGGGTCCCCAAGGACAGTGATCCCGACTTTTGACAAGGCAGGATGGGACAGTGGTCAAGGCCCCGGAGACAGATCCTGGCTTTGTCACTGCTGTGCAAACTTGGGTAAGTCTCTCCACCTCTCTGAGCCTCCCTCCCTTCATCTGCAGTATACCCGTCCCAGTGCTGCGGAGAAAACACAAACGCCATGCACAGAAAGTGCACATGCAGGGTACCCGGCCCACAGGGAGGCCTCGGGAAATGGCAGCCAAAACCCACGAGATGGGGCGGGTGGGAGAAACACCAGCGTGTGGTGAGACACATGAGAGTGTGTCCCCGGCTCTTGCTTCCTGAAGCTCCCACCTGCGGGCCGGGGTTGGACCACATGCACCCCAGCCCGACATCGGAGGGTAATCGCCGAGGCTGACTTTGATCCCTAACCTTCTGCCCCCCATCCTGCCTCACCCCTGGCCTTGCCCACCTCCCACAAACATCCCCTTCCTGTCCACCTTTCACAGTGCTGCCACAGCAAGGAGAACCACAGCTTGCGGACGGGCCAGGGCAGGGGCCTTAAGATCCCCAGGGCCTGCAAGAGCCAGCTCTGAGCAGGGCTGGGTCACCAGGGGCTACACACAGGTGTGAGAGCTCACCTGAGCAGGCCAGAGAGCAAACCTTAACCTTACGGCCATGCCTACCCTGAAGGTGTGGCTCCACCGCGCGCTGGGAGGCGTTCCAGGTCCCCCACCGAATGCCACCACATGTGGTCAAATCCAGGAGGTGACTGGATGTACGGGGACCTGGTGTGGAGGGCCTCATGTCCCCAGGGCTCCAGTCCATAGCTTACGGTTGAACCTCCCAGGTCTGCTGCTCCCTCACTGGGGCCCGAGGAAGTCAGTCCATCCCGTCGGGCCTCAGTTTCCCCATGTAGGAAATGGGGCAGACGTTGGACACTATTAGTGGTTTTGTATTGTGTTCACAGGAGCCCTAGGATTTCCGGGGGTGGGGGCTCAGGGGTCCGGGGCAGGGGCAGAGGGTACCAGCGGCCAGGTTCCAGGCACCCACTTTCCCTTGAATAGTTAGTCCCACTGTAATGTGCTTAGAGATATCGGGGTTCCTCTGGTTTAGGTAATCTCTAAGACCCCTTCCCAACTGCACCATCTACTTGAGATGAGGGATAATTATCACCAGCGTTTCTTTATCGCCTACTTTGTGCAAAGATGGAGACACAGAATCTGGTGCCCTGATGAGCAGGGGAGGGGAGGAGGTGAAGTGGAGGCAGGAGATATTTGGAGACCAGAGAGGTCACAGGTCATGACATCCCCTCCCCAGATACCCTTCTCTGGGAATCACAGTTAACATCCCAGCTTAAAGGATAAGTTAGGAAAAAAGGAGCAAAAGAGGGAGGAAAGGACGGAGGTGGGAGAGAAAGGGAGGGAGGAGGGGTGAGCGTTTGGACTTCCTCCCTCCTCGGGAGGTTGAAGGACTAGGGTCTGAGTTTGGGCCTGGACTTTGCCACTCAGTATTAGACTCTCAGTTTTCTCATCTGTAAAATGGGGACAGTAAGATAAAGGTTGTTTCCACCATGAGGGATATTTGGGAGGGTTAGATGAAATACCGCACATAGACTGCTCAGTGCCTCAGTGGAATAGATCTGAGAGTCCAGAGATAAACCCACACGTCTATGGTCAACTGATTTTCGACAAGGGTGTCAAGACCATTCCATGGGGAAAGAATAGTCTTTTCAACACGTGGTGTTGGGAAAAGCGTATATCCACATGTAAAAGACTGAAGTTGGACGCTTGTCTGACATCATATACAAAAATTAACTCAAAATGGATCAAAGATCTAACTATAAGAGCGAAAACTATTAAAGTCTTAGAAGAAAACATAGGGGTAAGCACTCGTGAGCTTGAATTTAGCAATGAGTCCTTAGATATGACACCAAAAGCACAAGGAAAAAAGAGACGAATTAGACTTCACTAAAATAAAAAAAGAAATTGTGCCTAAAAGGACACAATCAAGAGAATGAAAGATTATCTGTAGAATGGGGGAGATATTTGCAAATCATATATCTGATAAGGATTTAGTATCCAGAATATATAAAAAACATGTACTACTCAACAACAGAAAGACAACCCAATGAAAAGATGGGCAAAAGACTTGAATATATATTTCTCCAAAGAAGATATATAAATGGTCAATAAGCACATAATATCCAGCATCATTAGTCATTCGGGACATGAAAATCAAAATCCTAATGAGATACCACTTCACACCAACCAGGTTAGCCATTATAGTAAAAAACAAAGATGGAAAATGACAAACGTTGGCAAGGACCTGGAGAAATTGGAACCCTTGTACAGAGCTGGTAGGAATGTAATATGGTGCAGCTGCCCTGGAAAACAGTTTGGCATTTCCTTAAAAACTTAAATCTAAAATTACCATATGGGGACTTCCCTGGTGGCACAGTGGTTAAGAATCCGCCTGCCAATGCAGGGGACACGGGTTCGAGCCCTGGTCCGGGAAGATCCCACATGCCGCGGAGCAACTAAGCCCGTGCACCACAACTACTGAGCCTGTGCTCTAGAGCCCACGAGCCACAACTACTGAGCCCACGTGCCACAACTACCGAAGCCCATGCGCCTAGAGCCCATGCTCCGCAACAAAGAGAAGCCAACGCAATGAGAAGCCTGCACACTGCAATGAAGAGGGGCCCCGTCTCGCTGCAACCGGAGAGAAAGCCCGCGCGCAGCAATGAAGACCCAACGCAGCCAAAGATAAACAAACACATAAATAAACTTATTTAAAAAATAAACAAACAAAAAATAAAATTACCATATGACCCAGCAATTCCACTCCTAGGTATAGACCCAAGAGGAATGAAAACATATGTCCACTCAAAACCTTGTCCGTAAATGTTCCTAACAATATTATTCATAATAGCCCCAAAGTGGAAACAACCCAAATGCCCAGCAACCGATGAATGGATAAACAAAACGTGGTAGCGCATACGGTGGAATATTATTCGGCCGTAAAAAGGAATGAAGTACTGGTACGAGCTACGACATGGATGAAGCTTGAGCACGTTATGCCGAGTGAAGGAAGCCAGATACAAAAAGTCACACGCTGCATGGTTCCATTTACATGAAATGTCTGGAATAGGCAAATGTGAGAGACAGAAGGCAGACTAGTGGTTGCCAGGGGCTGGGGGAAGGAGGAACGGGGAGTGGCTGCTGAGGGAGACGGGGTTTCCCGTCTGGTTACACAACATCATGCATGTGCTAAATGGCACGACTTAAAAATGGTTCAAAAGGCAAATTTTATGTCATATGTTTTACCCCAACTTTAAAAAACTGAATGGTTCATTTCATGTTAGGTGACGATCACCTCAATTCTTTTAATTAAAAAATATTTTTAAATGCCTTCACCACAAGAAAAACATTTTAATGGTGCATGGTGATGGATATTAACTAAACTTACAGTGGTAATCCTTTCACAACATGTACCTACCTCAGATCATCACGTCGTACAGTACACCTAAAACGGATGCCATCTTCTATGTCAATTATACCTCAATTAAAAAATTTGCAAAAGAATTTAGAAGCAGAAACCAAGGGGAAACGATGTGATGTACCGTTATGTTTTTAGCCCTCAGCTTTGTTTTTCTTTGTTTTGATTTTCCTTTAATAGACTACTATAATAAAGGGATTTAAACTTGAAAAAAAGCCTAGTGCTGTGCTGAGCACAGGATATGCACTTGGAACCCTTCTGTCTGCACTGGAGCCCCTCACTTTGTCTGTTTGAGACCAAGGCTGAACCCCAGCATAGATTTTTACCAAACTCCGAGAATGTATCTTACAATCACGCAGGGATGCTGGGTGAAGTGGTTAATCTAGCCAAACCCCATCGTTGCACAGTTGGGGAAACTGAGGCTAAGGAGCTGTCCCAGCAGCGAGGAGACTCTGTCGGGGCCCAGCACTGCCCCACTCGCATCCTGCGCTCATGCTACTCTGGCACGCCACCCACCCCCCACCAGCGCCAGCAGTTGGTGTGTGCTTGGGGAATTAGAAACACGTTTGCATATATTTAAGCAAATACGCTGTGATGAAAAACAAATCAGAACCTGCGAACCAAAGCTGAACAGACCCATGCATCATCTGCATTTCCCACTTTCCCCATCACTCCGGTCCCCTCCAGGTGGGAGCTGAGCATCCTCGTGGGCCAAGTGGGCCCTGGCCAGATCTGAGGCAGGAAAGCCTGGGTCCTGGGCTGTGGGACAGGAACAGAGCTTTGCAGCCTGGACCCCGTTACTGGGGCAGTGAGGGTGAGGGAACCTGCTTCTTTGAGCCTGCCAAGCTCTGTTCGGCCCTGTGGCTCAGGAATCCCATGCCCTGTGGGCTCCCTCAGGTCTCTGCATGCCCACTGCTCTGCCCCTCCCCTCCTCCCCCGACACCCTTGGCCTAACCCCCCTGACACTAGAGAGTAGTTAGGAACCAGGCAGAGGAAGGTTGCATCCCAGCTCCACCATTAGTGGGCCTTGGGGAACCTTGGTCTATTCCTCCATCCAATGGCACAATAACAGTCCCACCCAGAGGCTTACAGGGAGCGGGGTGGGGGGTGGGGTGATGAAACAAACAGGTGGAGTGGGTCATCCCCTCCCCATCACCCACACGCTCTCCCCTCATGTCACACGGAGCCCTACCTGCATCTCTGCAATTGCGATTCTTTCTGCTTCATCATCACTCTTCTGAATCCTCCAACCCTTCAAGGTCATAGACCAACCCAGACCAACCCGGTGCCCTGCCTTCCCCCTCTGAACTCCCACAGCATATGCTGACTCTACCCCACCTTACACACTTGGCTAATAGGCTCCTCTTCTGTTATTTTCTACTTTCACTCCTTTTGTCTCTCACGCTAAATTCTAGGATGGGGGAAAAAAATCCCTTTCGGGAAACATTCATTTTGTGCCAGGCACCCAGCTGAGGGCTACACGCTTTGTCTCATCTCATCCGTACGACCTTCCTTTGAGATTGTGTTTAGCATCATCCCAATTTTCAGATGAGAAAACCGAGGCTCAGAGCACGAGGGACTTATCCAAAGTCCCACAACCCAGAAGGGGTGGGATGAGCATGGGCCCCCGTTTGCCCCATCCCAAACCTCAAGTTCTCACCCACAGCTGGAGTGGCCTGCCTGTCCATCCATCCATCCACCCCCTGCCTCGTCACACGTGGGACTTAACAAGACAGCTTGTGTTATACGTGCATTAAGGGAGAAAAATGAAAATATATGAAAAATCAGGGCCAGGGAATGTAGAGAGGGAAGAGGCGGATGAGCCTGGGGAAAAGTTCTAGAACCTCTAAGTCTCTGACACTCTTTGGAAAGATGTGTCCTCCAGGCCATTTCCCTTCCCCCTGGCACTCCAGAGGCCCTGCCCCCTACCCTCCATGGAGTGTCTGGACCCAAACTCATTCCCTTAAGAAGAGTAAGAGGCCAGGATCTCAGTCGTGCGGGCCCGGCCCTCGGAGGCAGCGCTGCTCCCATCCTGTCACTCGTCTGCTCCCCTGGAAGGAGACTTTACCAAGCAACAAGATGTCATGCATGGAACTATTCTTGTCCCAGGCTGGGCCCTGCCTCGGGCACTTCAAGAGACTGAGTGGCTTTAACTAAGGGCTGGGGGAAGCTCAGGTTCCAACACCACTTCCTGCTTAAGGACAGAACTGTGCAGACCTCCTGGTGACAACTGATTGAAAATCCTACAGAACAGGGACTCAAATGGAGATAAGTAGGGGCCTTTGGTGCCTCCTCTGTCCTGATTGAAACCCTAGTTATTCCTGTAAGAGTCAGCCCCGATCTCTCCTCCTCCGAGAAGCCTTCCTGGATCACACTGTCCCTCCACCCACCCATCCATTGGTTCAGTAAATGCCTTCTGAGCATTAACTGAGCCAAGAGGGAGGGATGCAAAGATAAACAAGGCAGCCCTGCCTCTGGGGAGCTCACAGTCCAAGGGGGAGGCAAACATCAAGAGTAGAATAACGAGCATGGATTGACCATTGACTCCAGGCACTGTGCTCATGACGGTTCCAAATGCATATTTCCATCAATAGTCCCATTTAAGGAAATGAGACTCAGAGAGGTTAAGCTTCACGCCAAAGGTCACACAGCAGGGGATTCCAACCTCTACCTCTCTGCCTCTAGAGCCTGAACTCTTAACCAGTAGGCCACTTCTGTAAGCCCAATGACACAGTTGTGACCAGATGGGGCCTTCTAATCACCTGGGCTAGGGAGTCAAGGACGGCCTCCTGGGGGGGGGTCCAACCTGAACCTCAAAAACTGAGGTAATCTAGGTAAACACGAAAGCCTCGGAAATGAAGGAAGCAAAGAAGGCGGAGGAGGCAGCACGGGCCAAGGCAAGGAGGCAGGAAACCCTGTGGTGAGCTAGAGCATATGGTGCGGTGGGGGGGGGGGGGAGCGGGTCACGCCCTCATCCTTCTCAAGCTCCTTACGTTAGGTCTCAGTCTCACCCACTCCTAGTTAGTTGTGCACCACCCTTAACACCTGCTGTGTTTCTCTTGTTGTTTATTTGGATTTGCAGGAGTTATTGCACTGTCCCATCACAGCTGTACCTGGCATGAGGTCAGCCCCGGAAACGGGACGGGAGGGCTGTGACGGGGAGAGGAGGGAGGGGTGGGGAAGGGTGTTCCCCAGGCTGTCCTCTGTGGGTTTGGGGGCAGAACACAGAGGGGAAAGGAGACCCGAGCCAGTGGGCTGGTGAGCTCAGTGCTGCTGGATGGAAACGTTTCGTGAACATCAAGGCCTGGCAGGAGGCGTGGCATCTGTGACCTTGATTCTGCACGTGGTGTTCAGTGTCATGGTGGGGAGGGGCTTGAGGCCCCCGGGACCCACCGGCCGTCTGCAGTCATCAGCCCAGCAGACCCCATGGGGTAGGGATGGGGCCATTTGCTCTGCGTCTGGGTATACGGAGGCGCAGAGAAGGCAAAGCAGGTTCTGAGGAAGACGTGGGCTCTAAGATGCGCCTTCGTGACCATCTCTGGGTTTTCCTGTGCACCAAGACCCAGGCACCTCTGTGTGCGCAAGTCTCCTTAGATGAGACATTTAATGTTCAGCTATTTCACCGTGGAAAAAGCAAGATGCTCAAGACTGGATCAACGACACCATCAAAGCCTCACCCTAGAAGAGAACTTGCGCTCTCTAAGCGCTTTCCGATATTCTGAAAAGCGCTTCCTTCTCCCAGGAAGTCAGGGGCAGGGCAAGGCAGCCATGTCCCATTACGTGGGGAAACTGAGGCTCAGAAAATTGAAAGACTTGCCCCAGATCACCCAGCCCACAAGCAGCAAAGCTGGGATGCAAGCTCCGGTCTTCAGATTCCAGGCCTGTGGCTCTTGTCGGGATAGCACACCACCTTTCTGGAACCTTCCGCCAGGTCTCCCACATTCAGGAATCTGAGCTCCCAGCTTCACCCCTCACCCCTGGGACCTCCACCCCTCCTGCTCTCTGCTTTCCTCCTTCCGCAGTGGCGACACCTCCTTACCCTGCAAAGGTCCCGTGGCAACCACAGGCCTCCTGTCTGTCCATCATCAATAGTAAGTATCACCCATGACTGACAGATCACGTAGAGCAGCGTTCCTCCGAGCGTTCCCCGCGTGCATCCGAATTACCTGGACTTCTCGTTAAAATGCAGCTCTGGCTCAGCGGGTCCGGGGCGGGGCCCGGGGGTCTGCATCTCTAACAAGGTGAGTCCAGGGACTACACTTCAGGCAGCAGTGTGTAGCTAGCTGTAGGATCATTTTCAACACCACCTGCCTGGTCTATGCCCCCCACCCTCTTTTCTCACCGTCTCTCTCCTGAGCCTCAAGGCGTGAGGACAGGGTTTCCCCCTTCCTTTCACGGCAGCGCAGGCAGCTGGCCGGCGACCGCTCTTTCGAAGCTCTGCGGGGCTGCTCCCCTAACCCAACAGTGCCCTCCCCATCCCAAAGGGGTCCTGCTAGGGGCTGAGAAGCCCTTGCGGGCGCTGCCTTTCCCTCCTTCTCAGAAGGCTGGCCCTCTCCAACCAGGCCCTGGGAGTCAGGGGTGGGAGGCCACCCGCCTTCTCCCGCAGCCTTCATTGAAATTTCGCCCTTGCCCAAGAATCCTTGGTTGAGAGCTCAGCCCTATTAATTCTCATTGTGCATTTGGAGCCAATAGGTTTTTTGTTCATTTATCTTGGTCTTCCTCCCCGCTCGCCTTCCTCCCCAGGCTGGAATTTACAATTCAGTTCTCAGGTGGCCTTGCGGAAGTACACAAGTCCAGGGGGGGAGAGAGGGTCTGCACACTGAAGTCTGAAAGGGGCAGTCGTTCTGTGGCCCCTCTTGCAACCTCAGGGTGCCCCAGGGCTCATGCTCCGTTTGGGTGGATGTTAGGACAGGCCCAGCACTCGCCGCAGGAGGGGTGCCAGGAAACAGGGACCCACTGGGCTACTGTAAGGCTAAGGGGGCAGAGGGCCACCTGGGTACCACTAGGGCGCCCCCTGGTGGCGCCACCGGCCATGGCTAGAGGAGTGAACGCTTCCTGAGCACACATCCACCACCTGCTGCCCTGAGACCAGGAATACAGGGCGTGGTGTCCCCAAGGCTGGAGAGAGGCAAAGAGACAAAGGCTCGGACACAACCAAGGACATAATAGCCACAATGGTAAGCAAATAACAGCTACCACACATTGAGTACCTACTACGTGCCAGGACACCCATGGCCAGGCTGCATCTTTCCACTGGCACTGTGACTTGCCTACACCACCATCTCTGCTTCACCAAAGCTCAGAGAGGGAAGGCTGGGCCGTCGGGTGCATAAGCACGGGTCCTGGCCACGTACAAGGTCCCAGCCCGCCCTCCAGACCGAGTGACCTTGGCGGGATTTAGCCCACGCTTTCTAATCCCTACAATGGGATTAGAAGAGTCCCCACCTCAGAGCATCCTAGAGGTGATTTAATGAGACATGCACAGAACCTGCTTAGGGAAGCTGCAGTAAACAGTGGGGTGGGGTGGGGGTTTGAATCCATCTGGACGTGACCCCCTCCTCCCTGCAGAAGCCAGCCTAGGCAGCCTCCCCATCCTCGTTGGCTGCACGTTTGTAATCAAGGGCAGAGCCGGATGGCAGCCCATCATGAAATATTTAAGTCCATCAGACAGGTGTCAGGACACCGAGGGAGATGCTGTTCCTCCCCTGCTCCCTCCTCACCGGTCTTCCCAGGAGAGGACAGGAGGGGCATGAATGCTCCTTGCACAGCTCAAGGACCCATGCTAGGTGGCATCAGGACTGTGGCGGGGTGACCACTCCACCCCGGCAGCTGCGCTGGGTTCTCTGTGTGTGAGAGTGGGGGCAGGGCGGAGGCCCGGGGCCAAGGGCATCCTGAGCCAGCTTTGGCCAGGAGAGGGCCTCAGACTTGCATTTGATGGTCATCTCCACCCCTCAAGCCTTGACCAGAAGCTGGTCCAGTGATTTATGATTTAGGCACCCCGCCCCACGGCCCCGCCCTCCGCACATTAAGACGATTAATATTCAAAAGAAGAAGTACAGTCAAGACTCTGAATACAAGAGGCAGCGGTTGACTCTGCTCAGGGAGTGTGTGGAGAAGTCCTTACATGAGCTGGGGTGGGCAGTCAGCTTCAGATGTGGACTCAGAGCTGGGCTCCCCCGGTGCTGGCCTTGGCCCTGACCTTCAGGGGCCAGCCCCCTTGACTGTCCCTGAGCCAGCAAAGCCCTGGGGTCCTCAGTGCAGTGGGACTCTCCAGTCCCTGGCTCCTGGCCCTTTGCTGCTTTCTCCTCCCTCCCTCTCTCTCTCCCCAGCTAGCTCCCCCCAGCCCAGCCACCACCCACAGTGACAGCCTCCTGACTGCTGACCATCCAAGTGGGAACCTACCTTCCCAGGCTGACTGCTCTAGGATAGGACCCAAGCGCCCCGCGGGACTGAGGCCTCCTCAGGAGCCGAGTGGGGACATCGGCTCTGTCCAGCCATAAACCCAGAGACCTGGTGGCTCCCCGCAGGACACGTGAAGGCAGCAGCCGCCCGAGGATGACACTGAGCCCTTCCTGTGGCTCCTGCAGCCTGGCTCCCCTGTCCAGCCTCCCACCCGACCTGGGGCCCTGCCCAGTGGGAAGGTGTCTCTCGGGAGGCAGATTAGCTCAGTGACTCTGGAGCCAGACACTCAAATCATAGCTTCATCACTTCCTGGGCTGTGACTTTGGACCTCAGTTTCTCCATCTGTACAATGGGGATGACAATAGCTAACACCTAGGGGCACTTGCTCTGCGCCAGACCCTAGTCTGCGCAGTTTAGGGTGCATTAGCTCACTTACTCCTTACAGTGACTTGAGTGTGTGCTGTTAGTGTACACACTTCACAGGTGATGGAGTAGTGGCCCAGAGATGCCACTGGTCCAGAGCTCACCCCCTGAAACTCCTACTTTGTACAACACAGGATCAGCCCAGCTCAGCCGAGTGGAGGACTCCATGGAATGACTCGTATTGAGCTCTTAGCCTCCACACTCAGGGGCTTGCACAAATGGTCCCCGCTATTATTATTGTTGTTGTTGTTGTTGTTAATGTTACTTGAGTACGGATGTACTCTGTGGCTCTAAGACTCCAACTTTCTCTAACTAGGGACTCAGGTGACAACGCCTGAAAGCCTGCCTCCCCCCTGACTTAACCAGCGACTGTGGTCACTGCACATAGGGGTGGAATCAGAAATGGTACCAGCCACACCGCCCGCCCTGCTCTGACCCCTTCCGTCCTCCCTTACGAATCCCCTCTGCACTGCCATCAAAATCCCCCCTGCGAAGCGCTGGCCCGGTGCTTGGCATTCCCTCGCTCGGCAAACCTGTTTGCTGGATTGGATTGGGTGGAAGAGGAGGTGGTACCACAGAGGGACGAACCGAGGGAGGTCAGAGTGCAACGCTGCAAATAGTACTCTGCTCGCTCGCCCAGATGCTGACTTCCTACGAGAGAGGCGGGGCTTATCTGCAAGGCTGGGGAACGGACTAGTACTGTGGTTTTCCCAAGAGGAGAGGATCTAGCGATCACCTGGCCAAGAATCTCCCCACCCCAAAGAGCCATGTCACGTGACCCCAGCATCCTCAGGGCCGCCTTTGCTTTGGCACGTTTCCAAGCTGGGACAGAGACCTGATCCCAAACCTACATGCAGGAGAGCCAACCTTGCATCTTGGTCCTCCCGCTCTGCTCACCCACCCCCAGGGTCCGGCCCAGACCCCCACCCACTTGGCCTGAGCGAACAGAACGGCGGGGTGGGGCTGACTTACGTGGGAGCAGAATCTCTCAGGGGGGTCTCCACACGTGATGCCGGAGGGCTCCACCTTCACCTTGACATAGTCCTTCAGGCGCATCACCTTGGGCTGGCAGGCATAGAACTCCCAGGTGGGGCCTTCATCCGTGGTCACCCAGGATTTGCAGATGTCGTAGTCCCCAGCGGCCAGCGGGAGGCAGTGCAGGAAAAGAGCCAGCAGGTGCAGCATGGCGGCGCAGTCCCCAGGGGCGAGGCCCAGAAAGGGACCGGAGAGGAGGCGACTGGGTCAGGAGGGCCTCGCCGCCTCAGCATGGAAAAGCCACGTCTACCAGGCGACGGAGGCCGGATGTCCCAGGGACTCTGCCAGGTTGCAAACAGCGAGGAACTTGTTTTTTCCAAGAGGCCGATGTGGAAAACTCAGAGCCAGCGTTTCTCAGACTGCTGATGGGCAGATCGAGAAGTTGCCCACAACTTGGCGTCCTCCTAACCTTGGCATCACACCTCTCCCAGAGGGGAATCTGATCAGATCAGGCAGACTCTCAAATTGTGACGGTGGATGGAAATGGGATAGGGAGAAAATCCGCAGGGATCTGGCGTGAGGCCGGATCAGATTGCTTTTAATTTTGGTCCTTCCAATCAACCCGGGTCTTTAAAGGGCCCTGAATGTGTGATGTGCACTCAACACAACTGCAAAACAACCCTCCGGCCTGCGTTGTAAAGATAAAGTAAAATCAGGAGGTGTACCTGTTTGCTGCAAACACGTTCCCTCTATGGGATTGGACTTGGCATTTTGGACCCATAAAAGAGATTTCTTTTCATATGGGCTTAAAGTGACAACAATTGTGCAGCTGGACTGGAGCATAAAAAAAGCGACTGAGGTGTTAACTGGGGAGCAACTTATTTGGCTCGTCTTTGGTGGGGACAGGCGCTAATGGGAACCAGCTGACCTTGGCTGGTAGCCATGGGCAACTTATTAGGAAGTTTCTGAGACTTCAGCTCCCAATCCATCCAGGTACCCGGGGTCTGGCTTGTCTTTCATTGTAAGAACGGAGGAGAGAGAGCTCGTTAGCAACAACACCTGCAACAAGTTAAATAGAGAAAGGGGGGGGAGAGTAAAGATGTATAAGAACAAAAGCTCTCTGGCAAAATGTGCAAAAGATGAGGCTGCATTATTAGCAAGGTGTCCCGAGGAAACTGGGTTATTTTTATTAATATAGGAGATGCACATTTGAAGATGGGGCACGTTATTAAAAAGGTGATGCGCTTTCTCCATATTTATGGGGGTGTTGGGGTCGGCAGAAGTGCCCCTGTTTGGGGTCAGTGACTTTCTAAAGCAGCCCCAGGAGCCGAGATGAATGGTGGCTTTCTCATGCCTGACAAGTCAAAATGTCAAAACCGTAGATGAGGCTGTAATTAATTACAGGTGCCGACGAGGCTGTGAGGACAGGTTCAGGTTAAGAACGGTCCACGCGCGGGCCGACAATTACGAACTGGGTGCCAGTAAATACATCTCCAAAATTCTGAAATGGTGAATTTAATTTTTAACTGTAAGAAACTAGGGATGTTGAAGACTTGGACGGAAGTGACAATGATTTGTCATATTCGCTTTTTCCGATCAAGGCCAAAATTTTGCAATCATCCCTTAGAGGGTATGTTTATAAACAGGTCACCATTATGATTATTGCTTTACTATTTTAAGCTACCGGTAATTATTTAAAAGCCCTAAATAGACATAACTAAGATGAATGTTACATTGCGAAAAGCACGACTCCAATAGTGCGGGGTGTTCCGGGACACTTGATATATCACCAGGAGAATTTGGTCCCCAGTGTGGGATCTAGCCAATAGGGCAAAAGTTACTGCAATGAGTCACAGCAGAAGCGCATGTGTTATTAATTCTGGTTATTATGTCTACGATTATTGCATCTAAATTCCCAAACTGCTGACTCTTCAGCCATTGTACCTAGAAGGTCCACGACGTTTCCATGAACCTCCATTCTCCACCCAGACACAAACGCACTCCTGCCAAAAATGACAAACCGGAGTGGGGGGACATTGTCCAAATGGGGGCTGGCCGCCCCGTGCCTCCCCAGGAGAAGCCCCCAGCCTCTGCCCCAAAGCTCCAGGCTGGGGGCATCATAAATCTGCATTAAGGCAGCCCCTGCCCCTCTCTCTGGCTGAAGGGCTCTTGATGCAGATGAATGAGCCGAGGGGGACACAGTTTCACATCTCACCTCTGGCTGTTTAAAGAGAAACAGTGTTACAGAGCCTGTCCGGCCTTGAATGTGCTTCTTGCTAGAAAACTCTCAGAAAGAACCCGCCTGGAGACTATTTTTACAACCTGAGAAAATGTAGTAAAAATAAGATAGCGCGGCCGGCAAAGGTTTGGATGCCTCTGTCTGAGCTTCGCGCTGCCCAGAAAACAGCACATTCCTCACTCCTTCTTCCAGCCGCGGGCTCCTGACTGTTCGCTCCCAGGTAGGGCGCCCGACTGCGGCTCGCAGGGTGCGCCCGGACGCGGGCTTTCTTCGTCTGCAGGACCAGAGTGCTGCCTCCGGCCTGGACCGCACTGGACGCAGGCGGGCGTGGGGAGGCAGTGAGGCCCGGAGGCCAGGAGGCCCGCGAGATCGAAGGGGCAGCGCGCCTCGCAAGCCTATTCATTGCTTTGCAGTTCCGCAGGCTTAAATGCCATGCATTCCCTGGAAGATGGGGTGGGGGAGCCAACAACATCAAAATCTGCGGGGAGGGGGGGGTGGGTAATAAATATGTTTACAACTAGTCAATCAGTTGGGCGTTGCTGGCATCGTAAGGGAATTGCGAGCTCAGCATGAGAATGTTACAGTCAGTTTTTGCCAAACAGAAAAAAAGGGAGGGGGAGAGATGCAAGCGTCTCCGGAACAGCGAGGAGGAAAGCACGGAGTGAGAAGCCAGTGTGGGAAATTTCAGAGTAAGAGGTTGTATCCCGGCGGATAGTTTACTCCTTGGAAAATAAATCTTCACCTGATATTATTAAGAAACTGCAGCTCCCAGAAACAAATCGAATCAAAGCGCTTTCTTTTCTTTTAAGAGTCCTCAGGAGCCGAGGGGGCTGAAAGCCAGGTTATTAAAACCCGAAAATTAGATTTTACCAGGATTTCTGAACTCAGATTTTTCTGTCTTATTGAATTAGCGCCTCTCGAGCTGGCTGGGCTGGAAGCAGGCTTCTCCCGGAGTTGCCGGCTGCGCCCTCGCCTCGTGGGAAACTTGCCTTGGTGGACGCGGAGCCCCTGGGGGGGGGGTGGTCCCTGGAGAAGGGGCGCTGGGGGCTTCTCCTAGGACCCAGCCCACCCCCAAGTTTCTTCTCCTTTCCCAGCGGGGACAGTCGAGGGGGGTGATATCTGCCTTCAGGGGAGGGTGCTGGGAGCCAGGAAGGAAAGGGGAGCCCGCTCCCGGTCGCGATCACCTTCCAGTCCCACCCCATCCTCCCAACCCTAAACCTCCCTCAGCCCACGCCGGTCCAGTAGGTGCCCCGCTCAACGCGGCCGCACGAGTGAGCATCCCATTTCCGGCGGCCCCAGTGCCCCCAGCCCCGGAATGGGAGCCTTCTTGGGCTCCCGGGCGCCCCCCACGCCCTCTCAGCGCCCAGACAGCCCCGAAGAGTTGAGCGCGGGGGGTGGGGCGCGAGGAGGAGGCCTCGGCTGGGGCCGGGGGGAGGGGGGGGAGATGGGGGTCAGCTCCCAGACTTGGACGCCAAGGGTTCGGAGTCCGTGCTTCGGGTGGGCTGCAAACGGCGGACATCGCACGGGGACGTGCCTGGCAATCCCGCAGTTGCTTTTTGTCTTCCCGAAGTTGAGTGCAAGCCACGGGAGCAATTAATAATCACGCCTTTCAAAAAGGCCCGGCGGGCACCGGGTGCACCCACACCTGGCACCGCCTCCCTTACTTAGAAGACGCCCAGCAAAGCGCCGGGGAATTCGTTGCATCCTTTTCCCCAGCGCTGCCGCCCCCAGCCCAGGCGGACAACTTACTCCGGAGCCCGCGGACGCCGCGAGTCCACGGTCCTCTTCCCGCCTTCCCGCGGCCTCTGCTCCCACCATCTGCGTGCCACCCAGCTGGAGGTTCGACTCCACGCTGTCCCCAAGCCGGTCCAGGCACATAACCCTCCCCATTAGCCCACCCCTCCAGGGCACGGAAAGAAGTTTCTAGCCGCCGCTGGAAGACAGAGTTTCTCTGTGCAACTCACACATACCCAGTTTTCAGAGAGGGGAAGGGGTGGGAGGAATCGGGGTGGCGATTAAATTGGGGTAGGGGAATGGCGCGCGAGAAGGGTTAATTTCCTTTTCACAAACACATCCAGGCATTCTGGTAACACCCATCCCCACCACTCACTCTCACAAACGATGGAAAAAGACCCTGGTGGGAAAAAGCCAGCCAGGAAGACAAGCTACTCCTTTAAGATACTGCCACAAATGCACACTCACACACCCCTCTCCAAGCGACTCCAGTCCTGCGCTAGTAACGGCCGCCACCAAATAACTTTTGCATCCGAGCCTTTGCTGGGCCGCTTTAAGTGGCTCCTGGGCCGCGGGAAAGCCTGCATGGTCACCGAAGCCCTTTAAAAATGAAACCAGCCTGGCAAAGCTGCAGCATCTCTCCCCCCCCCGCCCCCCCGCTCGCCTCCCGGGCTCTCCCCTCCAGCCTTACCCCGGCTCGGAGCGGCTTCCCGGAGCGGAGACCCGGGAGGCCGAGGACCGCCACCCTCGGCGCTCCGCCTCCCCCGTCTGGCTGGCGCTGGGTGGGGCGAGGGCCGAGGGCTGCGAGCCGGTTCTGCTTCCCCGCGCTGCTCCCGCTGCCGCTGTGGCCGCCGCCGCCGCGGCCGTCAGATCGGGGCTGGGGAGCCCTCCGGCCGCCGGGGGGGCCGCCCGCAGCCGTCCCGGAGACGCGGGCCGGGGGAGGGGCCCGCCCCAGCCGCCCGCATCGCCCGCCCCGGCCGAGCGGGAGGTCGCCGCTAACAAGTGCAAACTTTTGGGGCCCCCTGGGCGGCTCGGAGGGGACCCACGCTCGGGCACCGGGCAGCCCCCGGCCCGGGTGGGCTTCGCGGCTGCTCGTCGGGGCGCCGGGGCATCCCCCCGGCGCGGCGCGGGCCAGATGGCGGGGCGTTTCACTGCCCCCCTGCACTCCGCTCCAAGTTAATGCCGAGGCTAAATCCTCTTGCCATCACTCACGATCACCATCGGGGCTTTTATCTCTCGGTCTGATCCGGGCTGCGTAACTTCCTCTGTGTGGCTTTAACACACCATCCCACCACGGAGCAACGGTCTTCTTAAAGGTGCAGGAAGGAAATACTGCGAGACTCGGGGGACGCGCCACGGCCCGGGGAGGGGCTCTGCGAGCAGGGGCGTCCCGGCGGGCCCGCGGCCAGGGTGGCCCCAGCGGGCGGCCGCGGGAGCGAGCCTGCTCTGGGGGGTCGCAGCCTAAACATCTCCTCCCGGCCCGGGGGCCAGCGGGTCCCGGCGCGCAGAGCGCATTCTCAGCCAGCTCGGGTCAGGCGCCGCGGGGCTGCGGCTTCCTTTTCCGAAACCCAGGGGCCTGACAGGCTGCCAGCGCCCATGGGTGTGGGAGCTGCCCCATCGGCCCCGGGGAGGGGGCCAAGTGAGTCAGTCCGCCCACCCCCCAACAGCCAAGGGCTCAAGGCTGCAGCTCGGTCTCCCTCTGGGAAGTGCTGCCACCCAGAAGGCCCCAAGCAGTGGGTAAAAGGGTGGGTGGGTGGATTGGGGGAGATGGGGAGGGAGCGATCTGAGCGCACAACCAGAGCCTGAATACCAGCTGACACATCGCCGCCTCCACCCTGATGGGCCCTGCTTTTGACGAAGCCAAGCCAGCTCCGGAGGGAGTGCGGAGTAGGGGGGCAGGAGAGGCCTCACTCCCTGGTAAGCCTGGGAGGAGCCCGTGCGAGGACTCCTGCAGAGCCCAGGGCAGAGGCCAGGGAGCTGGGCACCCTGGGCAGCCCTGGGCTCTTCAACCCCCTGGAGGTTTCCTTCCAGGCTGCCTCCCAGGCCTGTGGGGAGAGCTTCCTCCATCTTCCAGGGGAGACCTGTGGTTTTCAGGTGCTCCTGGCTTCCTGGGGGTGGGTTCTCACTGCAGCGCTCAGGCAGCCAGCACGGTCATTTGGCGCATCAAGAACAAAGAGCCTGAGGACAGGGAGAGGGAGAGAGAGAGAGAGAGAGAGAGAGAGAGAGAGAGAGACTGGTCCAAGGTCCAAGGTCACAGAGGGTGTTAGGAAGAAGAGCAAAGGATGTGGCCCTGAGTGCCACACCCTCTGCCACCTCTTACCTCCACCTTAACCCTCCCCTGCTTTGGGCCCCCCCTAAGCTTGCAGAGGGGGCTGTATTGCTGAATAACGTTTAGACTGTTGTCACAGAGCAGGCAGAGGACACGGAATTAAAGACTGTCATCTGCTTTAATAATAATAATAATTTAACTTTTATTGAATACCTGCTTTATGCCAGGATCCATGCAAACCACCTTATGTGTATTATCCACTGATTCTTCCCAGCAGACCTGTGACTTAACTCCTGTCAGTAAAGTCCCAAGTTATAGATGAAGCTTAGAGATGTTAAGTAACTTGCCCAAGGTCACACAGCTGAGGAAGACTCTGGCCTGGGATGCAGGGCTCTTGGGCTTCCCGGTGGTGCCCCTCCTGACTTGCTGGGTAACTTGGGGCACGGCACAGATCGTTTCTGGGCCTCAGTTTCCCCACCTGTGAGATGTGAATGGTGAGTCTTTCCTTCTCCAAAGAGCGGTCACAAAAAGCCATCGAGTGCCTCCTCCTGCAGTGCTCTCAGATCCCTCCCGCTAGAGATCCCCTCTCCTCCAACACATGCAAAGCTGTCCAGGAGAGCAGATGCAAGCCAGCCCCTGCTTACCTGGTCCCGAGGCCTCAAAGCATCCAGTAGGAGAAAGCTCCTTGGAGGAGAAGAACACATCTCAGCAATTTGACTTTCAAGCATTTGGCCTGCAGGCAGTAGTGAAGGGCACAGTGGGGGGCTCCCACACAGGCAGGGTGAGTGATGACCTGGGTAGGCCCTCAGCCTGCTGTCGCCCCCAGGCAGGGCCGTCAATTCCTGGGAAACGCCTTGCTCCTCCATCATCACCGAGACTGGATGCTGTCAGGACAGCCAACAGGACATGGCGGAGGGGGCTTCTGATTTGTGGTTCACCTAAACACAGTGGAGGGACCCAGGGCGTATTCCTGTTATTTCCCAGATGGTTTAAGTGACCCATGTGCAAAGCTACATGCCGCGGAAACAATGTTTAAATTGCCTCTGCAGCCCTCCTCTCCCCAGCACTTCCCGCCTCGCCGGCGAGCTGACGCCGACCGGCATTTTCAGAGACCCATTCCCCAACCTGTCTTCTGGTCTCCCCATTTCCAGATCCCGGAAATTATGGAATCGTGGAAAGAGCACTGACCCGAGAGTCAGAATAATAGCCCCTACTAGCTATGTGGCCTGGGGCCATTACTTCCCCGCTCTTAGCCTCAGTTTCTCCATCTGCGTAATGAGGGGAGTTACCCCAGAAGGTAGTCCCTGCGCGGTGATCCCGAGTTGACAGCAGGCCATAGCAACCTCTGGGAGACAGCATCTCTTTCAAGTGACTAATAAAGTGCTTCTTTTCCAAGATGGGAAACAAATAGGATTCCAGCCATGTAGGGACCAGGTGGTCAAGGGATGTTCGTTTTTAAATTTCATTAAGGTATCTTACGACAAATGACCTTTCCCCAGCAATGACAAGAAGCTGAGCCCCAGGGGCAGGAAAGTGTGAATGAGTCTCCCCCGCAAATAATTGCTGGCTCCCCTCTCACAGCAGAGCCGAATGGTCCTCTTCACTGATGGGATATTGGCTCCACTGCACAGTTTTAATTCCAGCTGTGTATGTGGAATCTATTATCAAAAAAGCAACTGCAGAATAATGCATGTAATTTTGTTCCATCTATGTTTTTTAAACAAAGGGGCTGTATGCATATAAAGATACATATGTACCTGTACATATATATACACATATGTAAACTAAAGCTACCACAGTATGAGCAGGGGAGATGGGGGATGACATGCCTTATTACGTATATATTCTTTCTGTGTTACTTGCCTCCTTTACAGTGAGGGAATAGGCATGGATGGGATAGAAAAATAACAGGAAATTATAAAGTCACGCTCAAAAGCGATCTACTAGCTTTGCAATGAGAGGTTACAGATGAGGTCCAGCCCCTTCGGGGATTTCTGAGAGAAGGCAAATCCTGATGCAGACGGACTAAAAGACAGACAGATAAAATGAGCTCACACCGCTGACCAAAGGGTCAAGTGTAGGCTCAAAAGGCACGCGCACCATGTTCTCACCGTTCACTTGATTCACTCCATTCTCAGTTATGCCAGACCAAGGTTTTGATTTGTCCCCTTGACCTTGAGCAGTGGAGATGCACTGGAAGTAGGAGGTGAGACCCTGGGAACTACCCCAGGACCATCTAGGGGTTTGGGGGCAACCCTGGGCCCCTGACTTCTACGGCCAAGGCAGGGCCAGGAGGAGAGAGACCACGATCCAAGCCCAGGGCATTCCCCCAAGGTGACACCTCCAGGTAGTGGCAGAGGCTGCCAGAAGCACCCCGACTCCTCCCTGCCAGTTCTCTGCTCTAATCTCTAGACCATACTCGCATTAATTATTATTACTGTATTAATCATACATGTGATTAATTCAGTAATGGTGATTCATAATTGATTGCATTTTATATGGTGCCTTTCATCCACACATCTCCCAAGATGTGCACTGCCTACAACAAGAGACTCATAAAGCAAAACGTGTTCTTAGCTCGCCTGCATTTTTTTGGATAAACTTGTCTTTGCAGAGGCAGGAGGTAAGGGTTTTGGGGCAGACTGGGCTCGCCAGCCCCAGCTCCGTGCCCATCTCCCAGCTCAGGCAGTGCCTACCCAGCTGGGGACTCCTGCTTCATCCTGCCTTGCCTCATGGTGGCCATGCCCTAGGAACCCTGCAGACCCCACTCCCTTGGCGGGTAAGTCTGCCTAGGATCCAGCTGCGAGGCAAGGCCAGCTCGGGCTCTGCGGGGAGCTGGTGCCACACGTGGCACTGGACAATGGCTCTAGAGCTTGACTCTTTGGGTGTGGGTCCTACCGCTCCTGTCAATTAGCTGCGTGACCTTGAGTAAGCTACTGCCCCTCTCTGCCTCAGTTTACCTGAATGAAAAATGGAAATAATAAAAGTCTCTCTCTTCCTAGGGTTATTATAAGATTTACATGCAATGATGCACGTGCAGCACTTCAAAGATGGCACATAGTACGTGCTCAATAAATGTGAGCGGTAACTGTGGGTGTCGTAGGTCTGGTTCTAGCAGCAGCTGCTCTGTGACTAGGCTAATCTCTTCCCTTCTCTGGGCCTCAGTTTCCTCAGCTGTAAAATGGGTGGACCAGTTGATTTTGAGGGTACCTTTCAGATCTTAGATGAGCACGTGTTATAGTCACCGTTGGGATTCAGGGCTTCAGAATCAAGCAGCCCCGGGCTCACACTCCCGCTCACCATTTCCTAGTTGTGTGACCTTGGGCAAAGGACTCACCCAACCTCAGTTGCCTCCTCTGGAAAATGGGGATCGTAATAGCACCCAACGCCTGGGCTTGATGTAAGGGTTTAATGAGCGAATGCTTGAAACCTGTTTGGCTTCTAGAAAGTGCTTAACACAAGGTGGCTCTGGTATTCCACAGCAGGCCTGGTGCACAGCACTTACTGATGTTCTCACATTTCTGCGGTGCCACCACCCTGGGAAAGATGCTTTTATCGGCCCCGCTGTTCAGATGAGAACATTGTCCTGGGTGGTTCAGTTAGGGATTGGGGCAGGGGCAGTATTTGAACACAGGCCTCATGGCCACGCTCGCTGATGTACGGTCTGTGTCCTAAGCTTATCGTTCCAGGATTGTTTTCTTCCCGATGATCCTGGGAGAGAGCTGGCATTGCAGACCCCACTTGGCAGCAGAAGACCCAGGGACCCAGAGAGGTTTGGCACACGGCAAATGAGTTCCCGGCTGATCAGAACAGGCTCTGTCGAATGGGTGGGCGTGGCACTGGGATGCCTACTTTTGCCTGCGGAATCTCCCCTGCCCCATCCTGTCAAGCCAGGCTGGGTGTCCTTCCCTCTCCACAAGGGACTGTCCTGTTCCTGAGCCCCAGGCAGGTGGGGCTCCTCCTGGCAGAGCTGCTCAGGGGCTTCAGGAGGGGTGGCTGCCACAAAGAGAGCAGCCCCCCACCGAGTTTCCAGGGGGACCAGCAGACAACCAGGGCTTCAGCCCAGTGGGTGCCCAGAGTGCAGTCTGCAGGCACTGTCTGCAGGCCCCACAGGCAGAACCAGCTGCTGCTCCTGAGTAGACTCTAGAGTCTCTGGGCTTCCTCAGCCTGGGGGATGGGGGTGCAAAGGAGCATCGGCTTCCCTCTCGCAGTGGGGCTGGTCACTACCCTGACCCTGCCAGCTTAGACCTCGGGGGACATCACCCTGCAGGGCACCTACTGTGCGCCAGCACCCAGGGATGCAAATGGCGACAAAACCACTGGGTCCTGCCTTTGGAGTGTGGCAATTCTAACAGATTATCCGTGTCGCAAGTGTCAGGCTGCCTGTGCGGCCCACAGAGGTTTACTAAGCACCTACTATGCGCTAGACACTGTCAGGCGGAGTCAGGGAGGCGGTGGAGTCTGGGGAAGTGTGAGCATTTATGTGTACGTATGTTCGTGTGTGTGTGTCTGCGCACACATGTACATGAGCCCGTGTGTAGGCCCAGTGTAAGTGTGCCAGCCTGGCCATGTTGCCAAAAAACACTGGACAGACTAAAATAACTGCAGAGACGGGCTTCCTTGGGGGCGCAGTGGTTGAGAGTCCGCCTGCCGATGCAGGGGACACGGGTTCGTGCCCCAGTCCGGGAAGATACCACATGTCGCGGAGCGGCTGGGCCCATGAGCCATGGCCGCTGACCCTGCGCGTCCAGAGCCTGTGCTCCACAACGGGAGAGGCCACGACAGTGAGAGGCCCGCGTACCGCAAAAAAAAAAAAAACGAAAAAAACTGCAGAGGCAAATCCTAGTTATCAGGATAGGAGACAAGGAAAGGTCAAACCATGAGCACGAAGAAAAATAAGACCCAGGCTCGTGAGGACCCAGACCTCGACTCCCTCCTGCCTGAGTCCCAGTTTCCTCACCCCTCAAGCGGGGATAATGATAGCACCTACTTCCTGGGGTTTGGGGAGGATTCACGGAGAAACGCACGTAAAAATCCTCCAACGCTGGCAGTAGTAAGTGCCTGATCAGTGTTGGTTCTGGGTGAGGGACCCTCCTTCCAGCGATGAGGGGGGTCCAGAGCCCTTTGGGAGCCTGTGGCCCAGCAGAGGACACTACTCTGTGTCGAAAGAAAATGGGGTTCGTCAAGTCTGGGAAATACATGGGGATACAAGCCCCAGCTCTCCTCCCGTGGACCTCTTCTCACAAATCCGCCCTTGGGAGGTTGCTTCTCCACCTGCATCCCACCCAGCTCTCAGCATGGGGGTGGGAGGCCGGAGATCTGGGGAGTTGAGGAAGGAGTCGCGACCACCCCTGCAGGATCTGGATCCTGCCCACCCCCAGGTGTGTGGGCAGCTAAGGGGGCTGGGGGGTGGGGGGAAGGTGCGCCCCAGCGGGGGGCGGGGGGAGGGACACACTGTCAGCAGGGAGGAAGCAGCCCTCCCACCTCCTGCAGACCCCTCCCACCCCAACTCCTCACCTAGAGGAAAACATTTTTCTTTCTTGCCAGGCAGGTGATCTGGGCGCAGCAGAGGCAGCCTTCCTCTCAGACGTGTGCTGATCGCAAAAACAGTTCACCCAGTTATAGAAATACCTGTCCTCTCCCTCTCACTCCTCCTGGGGAGCTGACAGAGAGGGAGCGGCCTTCTGAGCATCCCAGCCCCACTCAGGTCCCCATCATGTGCCAGCTTGCCGAGTCCCCAGCAGTTGATCGTCTGCGTGAGCAGGCTGAAAGCAAGGGGCCCTGTAACCAAAGGCAGCTGGAAATTCCGAAAGACACCCCACAGTGAGAGAGAGAAACAAATAAACAGAAAGACATGCCCTCCGACTCCCTCTCTCCTGGTCACACACACACTGACACGAGCCGTGTTGCAGGCAACAATTCCCTTGTTAAATTGGCCACCGCGTGGAGGCCGCCTCGGCATGCAAATTTCTCTGCCATCAACCCCTGAATTCTAAGAGCCCTGCGACCTTGGCCCCTGGTCTGGGTCCTGCCAAACGGGGCCGCAGGGGCGCTGCTCCTCACCAGCCATGTTTGTGCGGGCTTTCGGGCACTGATAATGGGAGACAGCATCTCTCTTTCTTAAACCTCTTGGTCAGTCTTTTCTGCCCAAAGGAGGGCGTCAGGATGGGGGCTCTCTAGACAGCTGTGGGTACCCTTGCTCCTCAAGTTTGACTCTCCATCTTGGGAACCCGCTTCGCTTTCTCACTTAATGGCACTCGGCCTAATGGATGGAGACAGCTCGCAGCTGACACTGCTCCCTCCCTCCATTGACTTTGCCGGCTGTCACCCCTGACCTCTAGGATGGCCACGCTTAACCCTTGCTGCCCCCATTCCCAGAGAGGCTCCTCAGCTCCACAGGGCCGTCATGAGGCTTTGTCTTCACGCGGGGATGCATCCTGGTCCCACCCCACTCATTTTCCACCATCGGTCGGTAAGTGCAGAGCGTGCAGGGCTGGGAAGGTTAGCCACCTGCTCTCCTGACCCACCATCCATCTGATGGTCGGAAGGACATGGCTTCTAACATCCCAACCCATGGAGGATGCCCAGAAGTTTTTTTTTTCTTTTTAATCTGGAAAAACAAAAGCTCTGTATCAGATTTCCTTTCATCTTGACCCTGCTAATTCCCGAAACCGAATTTGCTGACAGGGCAGTTCTGTGGCTCGTCAAGGCTCACCCCTTTCCTGGCCACTGCCCTGCGTCTCAGCAGGGACCCCTCTGCAGAGTTCTGACCACCAAGCAACTCTGGCTGCTGTGGAAGTGTCTACGGGGGCCTACAAGGTCCTGAGCCAGGCGTCCGTGGGGTGGGTGCTGAGCAAGCCGTGGTGCACCCCCGTCACCACACCAGGCACAGTCCAGACCCCGTGTGAGGGGCTTAGGCTGCATTTGCAGAAAGTGATGCTCACGGGCAGGGTTCAGAGATAATAATGGTACCCACCTCACAGGGCTGTTGTGAGGATTTCAGCATGAAGCCACAGGGGGAGCACTTTCCTACCTGCTGGATGGGCTGCTGCCTGATTCATAAATTGTTGGATAAAGCCTATTAGATCTTCAAATAAGAATTTTTTTAAAAAAATAATGAAATCATGGTTGCGGGGAGCTCAGAGGGGTGTGGTAAACCCCGAGTGTGACCAGGCTGCCAGGTATCAGTTGACCCTTGACACTAGAGGCCCTCCCTTCCCCTAGAGAAGCCCTTTGATCCTCCAGGGACAGGAGGCACTCGCCCTGCCTCAGAGGGGAGATGCCACCTTTGGCTTTGAACTCATGAGACAGCTAAGCTAGGGGGACGCCAGAAGCCAGAAGGAGTATAATTTCAAGTCAAATTGGGTGATGTACCCCCATGCCCCGATCCAGCTGAGTTCATCCTCTGAGGCCAGCTTAAATCTCGGTCTACAGCAAAGCTGGAGGCATGACCCCCTGTCTTCCAAGCCCCTCCCCTTTACCCCCCAGGCCCACTGTTGGTCCTTAAGTTACAGCCACTGCTGCTGGCCAGAGTCGGGAGCCTGCTGGGGTTTCTTAAAGAAATCTCCAGTGACTGATAACAGACCACGTGCCAGACCCTGGGGGAGGCGCTCTTATCTGCCTCCACCTTCCATATGGGGAAATTGAGGCTCAGAGAGGTAAACATCTTGCTCCAATGGTGCACTGGGATTCAAACCCAGACCCGCCTGACCCCACAGTCAGTGCCCTTGACTGGGCACTGGGGAGATTCTCTCTGCAGTTCTGTCCCCCAGGATCTTTTGAGCCCCGGGTCCCCCTCTCTAGGCCTCAGGATCTGCACTGTCAAGTGACGGGGGTTGAGCTGGTGACGCCCTAGGGTCCTTCCAGCCCTAACATTTTCAGATGAACCGCCAGCCTCCCTACTCAGGAGTCTGAGCTCTCCCACTACAAATGTTTCCCTGAACGATCAACAGAGTGACAAGTCCCTAAGGAGAGGGGAGACATGCGTCAGGAGCGGGCTTGTTAGAAGCCTGACTTAACACGCCTCGTGCACGCACAGGTGAGACCCAAGCATGGCCACGGGGGATGTAGAGGTGGCGGCAGGTAAAGGGGCCTGAGATGGCTCCAGAAATGCCTTTGTAGCACACGGCCTGGAGGCCTGCTTTTGCAGCTAAAGGGCCAACACGTGCTGGGCAACTACTCTGTGCCTGCGGGGTCCTGGGCACAGACAGGAACTCCTTGGCCAGATGTGACAGGACCGTTTCCAGAAAGACCCTCTTAGCATGAGGCATCCCCACGCAGGGCCTGCTTCTGTTCAACTGGATGCCGATTGTTGAAACATTGAAATGTTTCGTGCATTTACCTGTCCTGAGCCCTGGGGGAACCCCCACCACCCGCTTCCCGGCCCACCCAGGACCCTTCCTTGGAACCCTCTAGACACCCCCCCCCAACGCAGCGGCTACCTGCATTCCTGCACGCACCTGGCACCTGCATTGATTGGCTCACAGGTGGTCTACCATTCTCATGACCACTGCTGATCACACACGTCCCCACATGCACACAGAGCCCAGAGTTTGGGGTGCCGTGGTTCTCCCCAGTCCTCCAGGGTCCTCTAGGGGTGGCAGCCCTCAGGGTCCAGTTCGTTGGATTGGCCCCTTTGGGGTCTCCCCACAGCAGGGCAGGAAGGTGATTTCTGGTCCCATGGACGCCTTGGAGCGCAGCACCCACCCACAGAGTTGCAGTGGCCTCTCAGAGCCTGTGTTCTCCTGTCACCAAAAACTTCTCCCCAGCCAAGCCCACCCACCACTCCGCATTTTAGAACCAGAGCGAACACGGGCTTCTGCTTATAGAGAGGGAGAGTTCCTCTGGTTGCCCTGTGTGCTCTCTCTCAGGCAGACTCCAGGATGGAGAAGTGTAGCGGGGCAGAGAGAAGGGGCCAATTCCAGTGGGCAATGTTGACCATCTGGAGGGCTGTGTTGAGCGAGATCCCAGGGCATCAGGACACAGTGGTGTGATCGATTAGTTATGGCTGCCTGGTGATGGTTTCATCATGTCTGTCTGGGAGAGGGGTCAGGCAGGGCGGACCTCACGTAGTTCTCCTTTTTCATCCCCTGAGTGTGGGGATGAGCCTTTGTCCCTCCCCCATGGAGAGCCCAGAACTGTACCAGACACAAATAGATGCTTGGGAAATGCTTCTAATTGAGGGTGATTTTAAACATGAACCGAGCAAATTGCATTTATTGAACACGTATTAGGTGCAATTGGACGATAAAGTAGGGAAAGGAACTAGTAGTGATGCTCTGGGAAATTTGGGGGTCAGTTTATTTACCCATCCAACCATCCATTCACTCACTCCACAGTTATTTGCTGAGTGCCTTCTGTATGGGGGCTAGAGATACAGACCAGCATCTGCTCTAGGAAGCTTCCAGCCAGGTATGGGGAGAGACAAGTTGAGGACAGGTGGGGTATGGGGTGCCACGGGCAGCAGGGCGGGTAGATACAACTCTGTTGTTCTCAACCCTGGCCGAGTCGCCCTCCAGGGATGAGCCGGGGTTATTTATATCCTGCTGAGTCAGGGGGCTCTTGAGTTTCAGCATCACAAGATGTTAGATGTTCTTGACTCCAGACTTCCCTCTCCCTCCCTCCTCTTTCCCACCTGCCCTTCCTCAAGAAGACTCTACCTACCTGGGGCTGTCCATAGGCAGCAGGTGCTGATGGAAAGAGGTCTGAAAGGGTAAGACCTTGGGAGCGAACAAGTTTAAGTCCCCATTCTGCCATCCATTAGCTTCCTTGTGAGAAACATCACCTCTCTGAGTCCCCTCATCTCTGAACAGGAGAAAAGTATAGCAACTATGCAGCATTGAAAGGGTTGTTATGCCAAGGGCGGACCCCTAGCAGGTGTTAAGAAGTGATGGCTGTTCATCCAAGTACCCTCTGAGACTGTTCCATGTGTCTTGTCTGGGGAATGACCTTGGACGTGTTGGGAGGCAGATACAGGACGATGATGGGGCATCCAGGGCCCCGCAGTTCCCGCTAGAGCCTTCGCTTCCACTCCTAGGGAGCCCTCCCACACTGTATTGTTACTGGTCCCCCTCCCCCCACACCCCCAGTGGACTACAAGCTCCACTTGGGAATGCTTTCCCGTCCAAGTCAACAGACCTCCCAGTGCCTAGCGCAGAGTAGGTGCTCAATAAACGTTTGCCGCCTCAATAGACGAGCAGCAAGTGAGAAGTGTGATGTCTCCTGTGCACGCGGGTGAAGCTGAGGAATTCGTCGATTAATAGGATCAGTATAGTTGCTAATTGGAATATTTAAAATGAAATTTCCTTCTAGTTCTTGCTAGTGCACACACTTGCTTCCTCTCCCTCCCTCTCTCTCCTCTCCCGCACCCCTAGCCCATCTTTCTCCCTGCCACTTTCTCTCTCTCTCCCGAATAGAATTGCCTTAATGGTCAGCTCTCACCATGTATACGTGTAGACTTGGAGGCGATCACAACTCTAAAAGATCTTCTCAGCATTCTGAGAAGAGGTGGAGAGGTCTGTGTGTGTATGACTTGGCATCACTACTAATCAAAACAGTGCATCTCCCACCCTGTCTGGAAATCCCACGGCAGATCAAGGGGTGCCAAGAACTCCTGCCACAGGGAAGAGAAAACGCGGCCGCACTTGGCCCATGTCGGGTAGTACCCCCCACCCCCAGCCCTGTCCCCACCCCACCGGCCTGGGTTTTCTTCATCCTGTGTCCCGGCCGTCCTCGTGATTTCCTGTGCACGAGAGGAGGAGGAAGAAAGGAAAGCAATCAGAGACCCAGGGCCAGCTGGTGCACGGCAGGAGGGATTGGCACCACCAAGCAGCATCTAATCTTTGGACATTGGTGACCCTGCTGGCTCCATGAGCACCCAAGAGATATGACCCTCCACTTGACCTCAGCGAGCTTATGTTTTAGTTGGGGAGGTGAAAACGAACAGTTTGAGGACGCCTCCGATCAGTCAGTGCTTAAGATCTCCCAAGACCTTCAGAAGATGGTTTAATTCCCGACACCTATCGGTCACCCCCATGCCCCTTTCTTCCCCCTTTTACTCCACACCTGGCTACACTCAGCTTCTCATTGTCTAGAAGGTAAGGCTTAAAAATGACACTTAGAGGTTAGCCTGGCTCACCTCCACCATCCCCTCCTTGCCTCAGTCAGGGGGAGCCAGGCTGTTTCCCCGACATACCTGAGATGTTCCCTGCCCAGGTCTGTCTTCCACTGGGAACAAAATAGTAGGCACTTAAATGGGTTTGAGCCCAAGCCTGGGCCCTCTGCATTCCTAGGTGTCCAGCAAGTCCCACGTGGCTTCAGAGCCTGGCACCGAGGCTCGGCCTTTGGCCTGGGAACTAATGTCAGCTCCTGACCTGGAGGTCCCTGGACTGCTCCTCTGGGGAGATGGCACAGTGTGGCGACGACACTAAGACACTGCAGGTGGCTGGCTTGGAATCTCAGCCCCTACCCTCAGGAGATGCGTGGTTTTGGACCTCAGTCTCCTTATCTGCACGATGGGAATAGGAATAGCCCCTCCCCCACAGGAATTAGAGCGATTAGAATTGATCGCGCACAAAGCACACCTCAAAACTGTACGCACTGTGAGCGCTCAGCAAACACTGACCGTGAGTATCATGGTCACGAGCTGACTTAACGTCGGAGCTATTTGGACATATGGCCCACGTCCTGGACTAGGCTGTGAAGCACTTGAAGGCAGAGACCACTTATGACTCATCTGAGTCCTTTATTCCGTCCCCTACCTCCCCACCCTCACAGCCCCACCAGCTTTATCAAGGGAGGGAGGAGAGAGTGGTAATAGAAAGAAAAAGTGATGCTATTCCCAGCTCCCATCGCCAAGCAGCTGGTTGGTGCCAGGGGCTGTGCTTTATAACCATCACCCTGATACCCACTGCCTTGTGCTGTAACCGTTTGTTCCTCCTTGTTCACAAAGGAGAAAACGGAGGTTCAGAGTAGTTAAGTCACTGGCCCAAGATCACCCAGCTAGTGGGAAGTGGACTCCAGGACAACTGATTCCAAAGCCAGAGCTAGAGGCCACAGTGCACAGTGTGACAGGAGAGGAGCGCTCACGTGTATACACACCAAGCCAAACACTACGGAGGTCCCCAGCGTGTCTTTCTCGTTAGAGACTTTAAAAAAATTATTTTATTAAAAATTAAAAAAAAAATTTTATTGAAGTGTAGCTGATTTACAATGCTGTGTTAATTTCTGCTGTACAGCAAAGGGATTCAGTTATACATATGTATATATTCTTTTTCATATTGTTTTCCATTATGGTTTTTCACAGGATATTGAATATAGTTTCCTGTGCTATACAATAGGATCATCTTGTTTATGCATCCTGTACTTAATCGTTTGCATCTGTTAATCCCGCACTCCCAATCCTTCCCTCCCCTACCCCCGCCCCTTGGCAACCACAAGTCTGTCCTCTGTGGTAAGAGACTTTTTAAACCAAGTTTTAGCAGGAGCTAAGGGTGGCGGAGGAGCAGTCTGGGGACGGCTGTCCTGTTGAGAAAGAGGAGTCGATGTTTGGCTTGTTGGACCAATCCCGTTCTACTCACTGCTTGCCTGCTATTTTCACACAGGGTGGGAAAAATAACCATCGCATCCCCGCCTCCTGTCCCAGAAGGGGTGGCGTGTAAACATATGGAGAGCGGGGAAGACGAAGCCCTGAGAGCCTTGACTCAAACCGTCATTCGTGCGCCAGTTTTCCATGAGGACTGAAATGAAGATCCGCGGTGAAACACACGGAGAGAAATGAGATTTGGATAAAGGGAAAAACAACCCAGAGCGGCTTCTGCTCCCGGTAATGCCTGCTCCCTGGGTATAAGGCTGCATTCCATGGCAACAGCGTTCGCACTTCCCTGAAAGAAAAGCTCCTACCAGCTGGACCCATTATTAAAGCGGGGCCCCAGGATTAGCATATTTGTGTGATGACAAAGCGAACCAGCTGAACAGCTTCAGGAGACGCTGGAGCCCCAGGGACAGGAGAGTGGGCAGCCTTGCTTGGCCGGATCCCGGAGCCTCTCTGGCCGTTCCACCCAACGCTCCTGAGGGCCCCTGGGCTACGATGCAGAACGGTGGGGGCCTTTCAGACCTAAAACCAAGTCAAGCCTAGTGGTTATGGATGGGGCAGTGGGGACAAAAAGAACTGAGTTTGAATCCCAGCTCATCTAAGACCTTGCTGTTTGACCTGGAACGAGCCCATTCCCTTCTCTGTGGTTCAATTTTCACATCTACAAAATGGGTGTAACAACACATCCCACCCAGGATTCTGTACTGATCCAATGAAGAAACACATGCAAAGCACTTAGCAAGCCATCAATAAAAACCTACTTTCTAGTGAATTCTTCTAGAGAACTACAGTTAACTTTTCAGGAATGGACCTGTTGGGGAAAGCGAGGATCCTTTAAACATTTGATGCTTTGTGAAAAACTTTTGCACTACCCAGTTGCTCAATAAATTCATAAAGCCACGTCTCTATGTGTGTGTGTGTGATGTGTGTGTCTGTGTGAGTGTGTGTGTGTGTGTGTGTGGCAGTCATCATGTGGATGAAGGAGAGCAAGCCTGAGCCAGACTGATGGGGTTTGAATCCTGCCTCATTTACTGAGTGACCTTGGACGAGTCGCGTCACCTCTGATCTCAGTTTTCTCTCCTCTCTAGAACGGCGATAACACACCTACATCGCAGAGTTGTTTAAAATGACACAGGCACACGGGAATTCCCTGGCGGTCCAGTGGTTAGGACCCCACGCTCTCACTGCCGAGGGCCCGGGTTCAATCCCTGGTCGGGGAACAAAAATCCTGCCAGCCTCGTGGCCAAAAAAATAATAATAATAATTATAAAATAAATAGATAAAATGACACGGGCACGTGAAGGACCTAATTAACATTGGTCAGCCTCTAGAAGAACAAAAAAAACGGCTATGGCTAAGTGCAAAGTTGGATCATAGAAGAGGAAAAAGACATTAGTGGAAAAACAGGTGAAATCCAAAGTCTGACGCTCAGTTAACAAGGCTGGGCCGGGAGCTTCCCTGGTGGCGCAGTGGTTAAGGATCCGCCTGCCAGCGCAGGGGACGCGGGTTCGAGCCCCGGTCCGGGAAGATCCCACATGCCGCGGAGCAACTAAGCCCGTGCGCCACAACTACTGAGCCTGTGCTCTAGAGCCCGTGAGCCACAACTACTGAACCCACGTGCCACAACTACTGAAGCCCGCGCGCCTAGAGCCCATGCTCTGCAACAAGAGAAGCCACCGCAATGAGCAGCGTGCACACCACAATGAAGAGTAGCCCCTGCTCGCCACAACTAGAGAAAGCCTGTGCTCAGCAACGAAGACCCAACGCAGCCAAAAATAAATTAATTAAATTTAATTTTTAAAAATATATTAAAAAAATAGTGCTGTGCCAATGTTAATTTCTTAGTATTGATAAATGTATCTTGGTTATACGAGCTGATAACATGATGGGAAACTAGGTGGAGGGTATAGAGAACGCTCTGTACTATCTTTGCAACTTTTCTGTAAATCTAAATATTTTCCTCAAAAAATAATATATATATATATATATTTTCTTTTTTTAAGGGCAGAGGAACTGGTCTAAAGGGACTGAAAGATTAGACAGAACAACTTGATGTGGTGTGGATTCTTGGACTGGATCCTGGGTCAAGGGAAAAAATAAAATTGCTGAAAATAACAGTATTGGGAAAATTAGCAAAATGTGCACCTGGGCTGTATATAGGGAAGCAGTATTCTATCAATATTAAATTCCTGAATCTGATCACCATCTTGAGGCTGTTTAAAGAGAGTGTCCCTCAGAAGGAAGATGGGTGGTTGCCCGGGACGGGGGAAGAGGGTTGGGAGCAATTGCTTAATGGTTATAGAGTTTTATCTTGGAAGGATGGAAACGTTCTAGAACTAGGTAGAGGCGGTGGTTGCACAGCATCGTTAATGTACTAAATGTCACTGAATTGTTCTCTTTAAAATGGTTAATTTTACATTATATGAATTTGACCTCCATAAATTTTAAAATATGTAAAAAAAAAAAGAAAGAAAGAAAGAAAGAGAAATGTCCCTGTTCTTAGGATACACAAGCTTCATACAATTGCTGGTGAAGGGGTGTGATGTCCGCAACTTCATCTCAAATGATTCAGCAAAACACCAACAATAGCGGCTATGAGGATCATGTATGTTCACGTGGGGAGAGAGAGAGAAAGCCATAAAGCACACGGGGCAAAAAGTTAACAGTTGGTGAACTTAGGCAAAGGGTATACAGGGACTAATTTTACTATTCTTGTGTAGGTTTGAAATATTTTCAAATTCAAAAGCAAAATACAGCAACAGCCGCATTTAATTATAAAGCACCTAGCACTTGCTACCTATAGGAAGCTCACTCAATACAGAGTTATTACTACATTTGCACACAGCATTAGAATTGTATCTGAATAGTTATTATTTATTTTCACAATGACATCTTGAACACCCCTCTGGGTGGAGATCTGAGCTGCGCCCTGGCAGAGGCGGGGTGAACCTGGCGGTGCCCGCCTTGGTTGCTCGGGGTGAAGGCCACGCCCGGGGACTGTGGCCAGGTGACAGCAGATTCTGTCTCCCATGCCCAGTTGCTGGCCGGGTGCCTGCACACAGGAGATGCCTACGAGAAAGCTTGAGGAGGAGTACTACACAAACGGATCAGCAGACCCAGGAGCTTAATATTGTAGGGGCCACAGAGAGGTCCGAGAGCTTAAGTGTTGAGGGGGATTGGGGGCGGTCCTTCGCAGCCATTGGCATTGGAGAAGCAGCCACTCGGGAAAGTTTAATGGCAGCGGAGGCCCTGGGAGACATAGCCGTGGGGTCCCAGATTGGCCACTATTTGGGACAATACCCAACCAACCACAGACCCGGCCCTGGGTAAGTAGGGTAGGGTGGGGCAGGGGAGGGAGGTGGGAATGGGAGGGGGTCCTCTGGCACCCCACCCACACCGGAGTCTCCAAGCCCCCTGCGTGAACTGTAGCAATCAGGTTAGGAGCGCATAATCGGATAATTCAATTGCTTTCCAGGGAGAGCTGCTGTTTAACTAAAGAGGACTGAAGACAGACCAGTAGGCTGGGGAAGCCTGGCCTGATCATCTAGAGAGAGTGCAGCCATCTGACAAGGTGCGGAGTGCGCCACCGACCTGTGCCACCAGACGGTGCCAGGGGCAGCCTGTGGTGCTCCAGGCAAGGGAGGTGCGGAGAGCACCAGCCTGCTGCCAGAGAAGGGCAGGGGGCAGGTCACATGACAGCAAATCAGAAGATCCCGCTGGCCTAGGTTTCAAACACATTTGCATTTAAACAAACACCATATCCTATAGTCTGCTGGTTTCTAGCTGTGAGACTTCAGGAAGTTCCTTAACCTCTCTGAGCCTCAGTTTCCTGATCAAGGGCACAAGGTGAGGAATGTACCTGTGGGGTGAAGTGAGGGATTCTTGTAACGTGTGATGCTTTGTAGAAGCTTTTTATATTAGCCAATTACTAAACATGACCATGAAGCTGTGTGAGTGCAGGTGTGCATGTGCGTGTGCGTGTGTGTGTGTGTATGTGCAGGTCTGCGCGTGGGGAAGAGGGGGCGAGTGCCTGTTCTCTGGGACATACTGATTAAGTTGCGCTTAACTAGCTGTGGGGTAAGGCTGCCTTCACGCTTGCCTCCCAGGTGTGTGAGGGTTAAGTAAAGCCCTCAGAACAGGCCCGGGTGTGTGCCCAGTGCCCAATAAATGTCAATTCTATTGAAAGGGGGAAAAAAAAGTGATTAACACGTCTTGGACCTGGAGAAAAAAAATGCCTGCTAAATTCCTGCCATAAATACATTTATTAAGAAATGTAAGCCTAAGAAACCCACCCAAGATGCATAAAGATGCTTAAATGCTCTCCGCCCCTCCCCTTGATCATTTCCAAAGACAGCTGGGGATTTTGCTGATAATGAATTAGGGCCAAGTAACCAGTGATGATGTCATATCATTATCATTCAGAAAGTGTTTACGGAGCACCTGCTGTATGCAGGGTCCATGCTCCACCAGTGAGCACGGTGGGCAGGCTCCCCACGCTGGGGAGTTTTCAGTGGGGTCGAGGCCATGCCTTTGGCCTCAGAAGTAGGGGTCCCTAAGTGGCAGGTGGATGGTCGATACGCCACAAGGGCAGGAAACAGGCACCAAGTGCCAAGAATGGTTTGCTCCCACCAGGACAGGCAAAACGACCAGTAAGACTGAGTTCTCACCACTTCCTCCTCCAATTTCTTGCTGCCCCCCAAGTCTTCCTCAAACAGCAGAGCCGCTGCTCCCCCCGTGACCAGGCCCTGGGTCGGACCCCTGGCGTCGGGGTTAATATTTTTAATTGGAGGCTTCTCGGGCTGTGGTCCGGTGTCCCCCAGCTGAAGCTGCCACGGAGCGGATGGGCTCCAGAGGAGGCCGCCCCACAGGACATTTCACTCTGCCCTCCCGTGAATGATTTCCTTTCATTTCCTCTACTGAAGCGGCCCTTTTCATTCCGTCTGTGTCATCTCTCTGCTGCCCTCTGATTAGGGAAAGCTTAGCCTTCTCCCCCAGCGCCAGACCTTGCCCTCCCCTTCCCAGAAACCACCATGGCGCTTAACTACAAAATAAAACTGTAAAAAGGCCCATATTCCCTGCTTCCCGGGCGGGGTAGGGGGCAGGGGACAGCACTTGCTGAGTTGCCCGCATGGGTGGCTGGGGGTGGGGAAAATAATGGTGAGAGTCCCTGAATGAGCGAGTGGTAGGAACTCTGTCCTGGTGCGCCCCCCTCCCCAGAGGGGATGAGCTGGGGGAAGAACCTAAGCTTTGGAGAGTCTGCATAGGAACAAGACCGCATTGCAGGAGGGGAAAGTGCCTGTATATGAAGTATTTTTAAGGGTCATTAATATTAATAGCATCGTTCCAAATAGAATAATGAGCAGGATTCTGATCATTTTTAATGGCAGCTTTGCTCCCATTTTCATACTACATTTTTAATCAACAAGTCTCCCAAGGGGCCATTGGGAATAGTAACTGGAAGTGGCAGCTCCCCTCCCCACAAGGAGCCCCACTCCAGCCTGCCATCTGGCAATTGCTCCCAGGTCAGACAATCCACGAGGCTGCCACAAAAGACCTGGCAATTGCAGAGATGATGGTCACGTATTCATTCAACAAACATTTTAGGAATACCTACTACGCACCCAGTACTTTAATAGGCTCTGAGGATGCAATGACGATCAGAGCCATCACAGAGCCACATTCCCATCAGGGAAGACGGCTGCTCCAGCAATAACCACCAGGTGCAGAAGGGCTTGCCTGGAGATGGCCGGGTGGTATAGGAGACCACCAGCCAGCCCAAGTGCAGCAGGGTGGCTTCCTGGAGGAAGTGGCATGAAACTGAGCCCTGCAGTGTGGGTAGGAGTCAATAGAGAGGGGAGAGGCATGGACAGGCCTGTGCAAGGGCAGAAAGAGAGAAGCGAACAGGTTTGAGAATTGCAGATCAGAGTAGCACAGAGCGGGAGTAAGTGAGTTGCGTGCCCACCTTCACAGCAGCACAATGTACAACCAGCAAAACGTGGAAGCGACCCAAGTGTCTGTCAATGGATGGTGGATAAACAAAAGGGGGTCGATCTCTACCATGGAATATTATTCGGCTGTAAAGATGAATAAAGTACTGATACATTGTACAACACAGATGAACCTCAGAATCGTTACGCGAAGTGCAAGGAGCCACAGAGGCGAAAGGCCACATCCTGTCTGATCCCATTTATATGCAGCGTCCAGAACAGGCAAATCCGCAGAGACAAAGCAGATGGTGGCTGCTGGGGGCTGGGGGAGGAGAAGCTGGGAATGACTGCTCACGGGGACGGGGTTTCACCTGGGGGTGATGAAAACGCTTTGGAACTAGACAGAGGAGGTGGTCTCACAACACCGTGAAGGGGCTAAATGCCGTTCAACTGTTCACTTTAAAATGGTTCATTTATATTATGTGAATTTCACCTCAGGAAACAAACAAAAGAAGAGGCTAGAAAAGAAAACGCGTGTGTGAGCAGCCAGGCAAGAAGACACGAGCTGCGCGCGCTCTGCCTCCTTCAGGTGGCCCTTGGTCCCCTGACCCGGCATTTCTAATCATAGCCCCTCCCCCTCCCTCTCTAAGAGGGATTTTACTATACAGCACAGAGAACTATATTCAGTATCTTGTAATAACCTATAATTGAAAAGAATCTGAAAAAGAATATATATATGTATATATGTATAACTGAATCACTTTGCTGTAACCTGAATCTAACACAACACTGTAAGTCAACTATACTTCAATGAAAAGAGGAAATAAAAGTGCCCGAATCTAATGCATTATCCTTTTTTCCAGGATCTCTCTGTCTCAACTTGACATGGTGTTTTGTATTTGCTATTCAAGTCATTCTCAATTTAAAAAATAAATTAAAATTTTAATAGCACAAGAAAAAAAAGAGAGAAATGGCTCTAAACCTGGCATGGATACCAGTCAAGTTCTCAGATTTTGCAAGAAATTTTCTAGAAACTATTGTGACGCCTGGCTAGCTACCCCATTATTGAGGATCCAATGAGTTAATGTACAGAAAAGGGCTTCAAAGTGCCTGGCACAGAGCAAGGGTCAAATTTTGCACCAACTAAAAAGGACCGAGCACTTTCTCTAGCTCAGACGGGTGGCCAGTCTCTGCCTGTATTATGCTGTTTAACCTCCCACCAGCCCATCACGCACGATTATTACCCTCCATTTACAGGTAAGGAAATCAATGGCCCAGAGATGTTAAGTCATTTGCCCAAAATCACACAGTGAAGAGGTAGAGAAACCAGACCTGGAATTCAGGCCTGTCCAGCTCCAAAGTCTATGCTCTTAGTCATTATGGTCTGTTGCTTCCTAATTTATAAACTATTTTTAAAAACACGAAGGAATTCCCTTGCGGTCCAGTGGTTAGGACTCCACGCTTCCACTGCAGGGGGCATGGGTTCGATCCCTGGTCGGTCAACTAAGATCCCACGTGCCGCATGGCGTAGCCAAAACAAAACAAATAAAAAACAACAAACGAACAAACACAATCTCTTCCCTGACCCCCCTCCGCCCCCTTTGCCATGTCTTTGTGACACTTTTCTCCCGGCTTCAAAAGCCTCGACTGTCGTCCTTTTTATCCCCATTGCCTCACCATCCAGAGGACGTGGACGAGAGCAGGACTGAGCTCCCGGTCTCCGAGCTGCGTGTTTATGGCCCGTCTCGGCGTCCCCGTGTGGATGCCTAAGTCCAGCCTTCAGACAGTCGTCTTCCCTTCCGGGCCTCGGGGGGGTGTTCTGGCATCCGTGAAAGCAGCCCTGGGGCCAGTACCATGTTAGAGATGACCATCTTTCCCGCTTTATTGATGGACTGAGGAGGGGGCTATTGGAAACCTAAACCGAGGGCAGTTGATCTCCCAACTTGTGTATCGATTGGCCATCAGGAGCACATGCCCCAGCAAAAGCACGTTCTCATCCCAGAAGAGCCAGGAGCAGGCGATTTCAGCTTCCTTTGTGTGCCAGGAACCGGGCACCCACCCAGGAGCTGTTTCTTTCTTTTTTTTACATCTTTATTGGAGTATAATTGCTTTACAATGGTGTGTTAGTTTCTGCTTTATAACAAAGTGAATCCGTTATACATATACATATGACCCAGGAGCCGTTTCTGCACTGCTCCTCAGGCTGAGTTTTCCTGCGAGGCTGCTGTGAGGGCTTGTGACAACCCGGTACAAATTGGCAGGATTCAGAGCACCAAGGAGTGGACACGTAGTCCCCTCACGCCGCAGGAAGGTAACAGAGGCAGACATCGCAATTGTAGAAATAAAAGATGTTGCCCTTCTTTTCCCCTTTGGTAACCGTAAGCTTGTTTTCTATGTCTGTGAGTTTCTGTTTTGTAAAAGAAAGGGGGTGGGGAGGGTTAAATTAGGAGTTGGGGATTAGCAGATACAAACTATTGATACTATATATAAAATAGATAAACAACAAGGTCCTACCGTATAGCACAGGGGACTCTATTCAATACATTGCAATAGCAAACCTATAATGGCAAAGAATCTGAAAAAGAATATACATATACATTATATATATAATATATAGATATCGGAATCATTTTGCTATACATCAGGAACTAACACAACATTGTAAACACCTATACTTCAATGGAAAAAAAAAAGGACGCTGCCATGTGTGAAAAAGACTTGATTCATTTTCCCGGTGACTTCCCCGGGTCCACTAGCCGTTTTCATCTCCTTTTTGCAGCTCATCAGAGGGCAATTGACAGGCTTCGGGCCTCACATCGATCTGAAATATAAATACTAAAAAGAGGAGGGCGAGGTGACATTTTTATTGAGTTGACTGTAAAGGAAGTCAGGGGAACAAAAGGCTGATGGGTAACGAAACGGTACCAAGCTGTCATAAGTTTGAATTCCATAGCAACAGACCGGCCTGAAAGCCACCATCATTACCCAAAGATGAGGAAACCCAGGAGTGAGGTGGGAGAACATTCACAAGTGACATTTGGGGGTTCTTTGGCAAGAACAAGAAGGCAGGCTCCGGTGCTGTGGGAAGTCCACCCACACACGCTTGCAGGGACCTAGGAGGGAGGAAAGACGTCGCAGGGTCTTTCCTGGGGGGCGAGGCTTAGCTGGCTTGGGAGAGGGCCCGGAGGACTTGAGCCAACACCCGCAGACAGGGAGCTCAGAAATCAGCCGTCCTTCTTGACAGGCAGGGGCTCAGGGCCCCCAGAACCCCAGCCCGCCAGCCACAGAGAAGAAGGCCCAGAGTAATGGGGGAAGGAGCAGGGGACGCGGGCGGTGAGCGCAGAAGAATCCCACTAAGGAGCGAGGCTAATCTATACTGGCTGCAACCAGGAAGGTTTAAAACCCTCTGCACCAAGACTGCTCCCCCATCAGCGGGGCACAAGTGGCAGGAGAGCTGTTTGGACCCTTCTCTGGGAAGGAACACCGTCTCCAGCAGGGAGGAGAGCCTGGGGGCGGGCGAGTCACAGCCTGTGGGGTGGGCTGAGGTGGTGAGCCAGCTGCCCCTGGGGGATCTGGGGACACCAGAGCATCTGTGGGAGCCCGTCCTGGGATCTACACATCCCAGCGCTGGAAGGGACCTCGGAGATATCCCCAGGGCCCTTCCCTTCCATTTCACAGATGAGGGCACTGAGACCCATGAGGGAAAGGATTTGCCCGAGGTCACATGGCTATAAGGTTCCAGGCCTCTGTCTCCTGGCACAGGTGACTTTCCCCTTCCAGGTCTATTAACATGACCTTCCCTCTCACTTTTCTATATTATCACTAGTGGTGCCTGCAATCTTACAAGCTAGTACTAACTGACTAAAACCACCACTAACTGGGCACTTGCTCTGCCTGGGCAGTGTGCTTATTGTGTTATGTGGATTGTGAGTTGATGTGAAGGCACTGAGGACTGAACCTTCCAAACACGATGGACTTGGTCCCATTATCATCCCTTTTCGGAGAGGTGGAAACAGACCTGGAGGTCTCAGGACTGGCCCAGGGCCTCGCTACATGGGGGCCAAGCTCCATCCCCCAGGACTCCAGAGCCGGGCTTCTAGGGAGTCAACATTCAGTTGAGATGTGACCCAGCAGGAGAGGGGGTGGCCCCTCTCTGATTCTTCCTGTGACCTCGGGGTTCTGCGGGTCGGTTAGTTCAGCCACCCCCCAGTTTAGCTGCCTCTCCTGGTGCTGCTACCAGGGCCGAGCTGGATCAGCAGGCGGAGGGTGAGGGCAGTGGAGGGTGAGGGCAGCTGGTGGGGGCCGGCTTACCCCTGAATGGGCTCCTGGAGTTGGTAGAGGAGGGGGGCATTCTCACCAGCCCCCACCATCTCTTTCTGGTCAGAACCGCACCAGGGTCAAGGCCACTAGGAAAGGAGGCAAAGAAGGCCTGTACCAGAGCTGACACATAGGATGAATGCCCCCGGGCTTTTGTGTCCCATTGGATGAGATGGTCTCCAGAGTTCTCCCAGCCATGTCATTCTACGTTTCAGCCACAGTTTTTGACATTACCGTGAGAACCACGACCATTAACGGAGGGCTCCTTGTGGGCCGGGCACTGGGTGAAGAAGACGTGTATTAACTCACCGAATGCTCTCTACCTCCCTAAGAGGTAAGTTCCATTATCATTCCCATTTTACATGGTATCAGACAGAGTTAAAGAGGAGCTCAGCATTCCACACGAGTAAGTGGCAGGACCCAGATCTGTGTGACCCTGGGGATGTCATGATTGATGCGGCCACTCAAGGAATTCTCTGCTCTCAATATCACTAGGCAAGAATAGGTGTGGGCACCAGTGATTCCTCAAAAACTTAAACATGGAATTACCATATGACCCAGCAATTCCGCTCCTAGGTATAGACCCAAAGCAATTGAAAACAGATACAAAAACAAGTACATGTACACAGCAGCACTATCCACAATAACCAAAAGGTGGAAATAGCTCAAACGTCCATCAACGGACAATAAACAGTTAAACAAATGTGATCTATCCATACGATGGAGTATTATTTATCCATAAAAAGAAACAAAGTACCGGTAACATGCTACAACATGGATGAACTTTGAAAACATATGCTAAGTGAAAAAGGCCAGCCACCAAATGACAAATATTTTATGAGATAGCCAGAGGAGACAGGTTCATAGACAAAGGACACAGATTGGCAGCTGCCAGGGGCTGAGGGAGGGACTGCGTAATGGATGAGGGGTTCTACTTTGGGGTGATGGAAATGTTTTAGAACAAGATGGGGTGGTCATTGCATAACATCGTGAATGTACTAAATGCCAATGAATGAAACTTTGAAATGGTTAATTTTATGTTATATGGATTTCACCTCAATAAAAATAGTTTTGAATAAAGAATAGGTGTGGGTTTTGTTGTGTTGAGTTGCCCCAGTAGTGATGAGGGGAGATGGGAAAGTGAAGATTAAAGGTCTAAATGAGAGGGTCGAGGGAGCCAATGGTTGAGAGGTCCTTTGACTTCACCTCTTTTCTGTCCCCTACTTCCTGGATGTGTGTGGCTCAGTGAGGGCCACAGGGCATCTGTATCTGCAATGGGCGGGGAGAGGGCCTGAACCCACAGCCTGAGACTGTTCACACAAGCCAGAGGAACATATCATTACACTAAACAAAATGTGGAGAAGGGGACAACCGGCTCTGCAGGCCTTGGAGAGAACAACACGTGTGTCTTGTCATTACATCATGTGAAACCACGTGCTGCCAGTTGCAACTCTATGAGACATCTGGCTGGGGGGGTGGTCAATCTGGTCTGACCCTATCTCAATCCTGTCTCCAAATCATTTCCCCAGAATCAAAGTGGTTTTACAACTTGTTCTCAAGGAGGAAAAACAAAGCTCTGATTTGTCGTGTTGGCCAATTTCCTTGGTGTAAATACTCCCACAGTGGCTGGTTTCACACTGCCAACGTGATGCTGTTGACCATGGGGTCAGGAAGAGATGCTGGGCGGCCATCCTTATGCAGTATTTCCACCACACACACAATAGATGTAAATACAATCGAGGGCACAGGCAATTGAAAACTGTGTTAAAAAATTAGGAAGGGATGAGTTTAGGGTACTTATTACCTTTGCTTTTAATATTATTTATTGAATTATAAGTTTATGTAATTCTTTTTTTTTTTTTTTTCGGTATGCGGGCCTCCTACTGTTGTGGCCTCTCCCATTGCAGAGCACAGGCTCCGGACGCGCAGGCTCAGCGGCCATGGCTCATGGGCCCAGCCGCTCCGCGGCATGTGGGATCCTCCCAGACCGGGGCACAAACCCGTGTCCCCTGCATCGGCAGGCGGACTCTCAAACACAGCGCCACCAGGGAAGCCCTGTAATTCTATTTTTAATAACGGCTGTGTTTAGCAACCAGCTCACAAAATTCCTGAAAATTGAATAATCAGCCCTGGTGATTGACCTGCAACTCCAGTGCAGTGCTGACCCCATCCTTGTCCTCTGACATTCCTCCTCTCCCTGCTTAATGATTTCTTCAATCCTTTTATCATGGAGTAAAATCTTTCCTTTCACAAGAAGAACTCAGGTTTAAGGTTTAGGTTTAGCTCACAGCCCTAGAAGGAAAAACACTGACGCGATGCAGATTATTCTCCCAAAGCAGACTTGATTCATGAGGTTGACAAAGGGTGGACGCTATGGAGTAGCAGAGGGGGTCCTAGTGGTGGGGAGGGAGGGGGCATGGAGTAAAGGTGGGGGGCGCCCAAGCTGCCGCCATAAAAATCCTCTTCCTCTAGGTCCATCCATGTTGCTGCAAATGACATTATTTCATTCTTTTTTATGGCTGAGTAATATTCCATTGTATATATGTACCACATCTTTATCCATTCCTCTGTTGATGGACGTTTAGGTTGCATACTGAGTGAGGTAAGTCAGACAGAGAAAGACAAATATCATATGATATCACTTATATGAGGAATCTAAAAAAATGATACAAATGAACTTATTTACAAAACAGAAATAGTGTCACAGATGTAGAAAACAATCCTATGGTTACCAGGGGAGAAGGAGGGGAGGGATAAATTGGGAGATTGGGATTGACATATATGAACTACTGCTTATAAAATAGATAACTAATAAGAACCTGCTGTATAGCACAGGGAAATCTACTCCATACTCTGTAATGACCTATATGGGAAAAGGATCTAAAAAAGAGTGGATATATGTATATGTATAAACTGTATAAATAAACAGTTTATAAACCGTATGTATAAACTGTCAGTTTCTGTATAAGCAGAAACTGACATGACATTGTCAATCAACGATACACTCCAATAAAAAAGAAAAGCATCGTCTTCCTCACAATCCCAGCTCCAGTCAGCCGTAGCCATGGGACACCTGGAACCAAGATTCCTGCCAACAGACCTCTGATCTCCCTGCTATACTTCCAGCCCAAATTACCAACTGCATCCTTGACCCATGTTTTCTGACTCTGTGTAACAAAACTATTGCATACCTTAGTGGCTTAAACAGCATGAAAACGGGACTGTAGTCTCTCACAGTTGGGACCTGACTGGGCTCAGCTAGGCAGTTCCTGCTTGGGGTCCCAGACAGGGTTGCAGTTAGACAGTGGCTGGAGCTGGAATCTTCCAGAGGCTCGCCCACTCACACGTCTGTCTCAAACAGCTGGGGTAGCTGGGGGACCTGTCCCTCTGCATGCCTGCCATGGGTCTCTTCAGCATGGCAGCGTCAGAGTCATCCAATTTCTTACAGGGCAGTTCAGGGCAGAGAGAGACAGATATATTACATATATTTGCTTGTGCTTGCATATAGAACCCAGAGGATAAATAAGAAGGTCATAAAATGCTTGCCAACAGTGGAGGGGAGGTAGGGGAAGGATGGTGGGGAAAAGCCAGACTGCTCAGTGTACAACTTCTTGCATAGTTTTGATTGGGGGACCATGTCATTACCTGCTGTTACAAAGATCAGGCAGGAGGGCAGGTGTGTTGTCAGATTCCTGGCTGTGAGCAGAGCTCCCCTTCCTTATGCGCATAACCCCTGGCTACTTCCCTCCCCTCTCTAAGCCTCTGCCGTCACCTGAGAATGAGGACAGCCCTCCTCACTTCCAGGGCTGCTGGGAAGGAAGGTTGAGCGTCCAAAGGCATTTTGCCCAGAGCCTGGCACAAACGTTCGCGCACTCAGCCTTCTGCTCCTAAATCTCACTCATTCAGGGCTGGAATCCGGGTTTCTGAAGAGTTTGTGGCCAGCTGGTTAAAGGAAATACAGTATATGAAATTATTTGTTTTCAATGTTTTTTAATCTTTATTACTGCAATGCTTTATTTTATTTTTTGGCCGTGCCACGTAGCATGTGAGATCTTAGTTCCCTGGCCAGGGGTCGCACCCGTGCCCCCTGTATTGGAAGCACGGAGTCTTAACCACTGAACTGCCAGGGAGGTCTCTATGGCTTTACTAACCATACCCATCTCTAGCCTGACCTTTTTGTAGCACTTTCCCCATTCATAAGATCTTTCCCGGACTTCTCCTTTGCTCTTGAAGTAACCTAAATATCCCCACTTCTAGGTCGGGAAGCTGAGAAGTTCCCATCTCCTGCTTCCTTTGCTCCACCCCAGCCTTGCCTCACACGGGAAGCCAGGCCCCAACTTACGCCAGGGTTCAGGAGTGGCCGTCCTACCGGCAGAGTTCTGCTCTGTGCTGAGTCGGCCTGGAGGAAAATGCCGAGAGACCAGGAGGCCTCAGGAAAGGCTGGACCCAGGGTAGGGCGCCACGGGCAGTGCAGGGACCGTGGGACTCGTGACTGATCTCAGTGGCGGGCGCCCCTGTACCACAGAGCTCCATGCGCTCAGGCTGGATGGGCAGGGCGGTGGGACTTGGAGTCACGGGGCCCTGGGTTGGGTCCCCGTTCTGCCACTTACTAGTGACCTTAGCCAAGTCACTGAAATTGCTTGAATTGTGTTTCACTTGCAAAGCGTGGGTGAGAAAAAACACCTCACAGCCCTTTGGAAAGAACTCCCCGCAGATAATTCATGCAAAGCACTCGGAGTTCTGCCTGGCCCGAAACTGGTGAGCTGTTCTTATTTCCTACTCTCTGTCATCCATGTTCTATAAGAAGTGACGCAATAGACCTACATTTCATTTAAACTGCCTACAAGGGGACCACCAAGCAGATGGTTTAAATTAATATATTAATTAACCCATTAACAACTGACATTTAGATTCTCTGTGCCTCGTTTTCCTCATTTATAAAATGGGGATATGACCCACCTCCTAGGTTGGTACGAGGATTCAGTGAGATAAGGCATGTGTGTGTGAGGCACATTATGAAACCAGCAAACGTCAGCTATTAGTTATTATTTTTATTAGTTAGTGAGGCAGCTAGTCTGACTCTGTTTTCCCAAACGCTGTTTTGGGCCAGGTGGACCACATCAGCCCACGCGTTGGCATCATACAGGCACAGCCATGGGGAGGATGAATCCTGCTTCCTTAGGTGGACACAAAGAAGGAGTGGTGAGACACCTGGATACAATGCCAGTCTTGGTCAGACAGAGTTAAATTTAGACCCAGAGAGATGATGGATCAGTGAGTCTTTTTGTTTGTTTGTTTGCTATAAATTTATTTATTTATTTTTGGCTGCGTTGGGTCTTTGTTGCTGCACACGGGCTTTCTCTAGTTGTGGTGAGCGGGGGCTACTCTTTGTTGCGGTGCGCGGGCTTCTCATTGCGGTGGCTTCTCTTGTCGCGGAGCACGGGCTCCAGGCACGTGGGCTTCAGTAGTTGTGGCACGTGGGCTCAGTAGTTGTGGCTCGCGGGCTCTAGAGCACAGGCTCTGTAGTTGCGGCTCACGGGCTTAGTTGCTCCGCGGCATGTGGGATCTTCCCGGACCAGGGATCGAACCCATGTCCCCTGTATTGGCAGGCGGATTCTTAATCACTGTGCCACCAGGGAAGTCCGATCAGTGAGTTTTTACTGAGGACCATCATGAGACGAATGTCACAGGGGAGCTCGAAAGAAAAGTGGCTTCCCTGCCCCTGAGGTTTCTTCCTTCCCCTATCCCATAGACCCCTTACTCCAAACTCAGCCACCTGTCATTCCTGGTACCTGAGCCACAAGTTCCCACCTCTCTGCCTGTGCTTGGGCTGTTCTCCCCACCTCCCCACTACTCCCGACCCCCGCCCAGAATGCCCTTCCTTCCCTTCCTCCTGATCTGCATATTTAAATTCTATGCAAAATAAAAGACCCAGATCAAAAGGGTAACAGCCACCAGGTCCCATCCCCTGTTGCTGTGGCCTCTGAGGTCCTGCATTAGGTCCAGGACCCACAGCTGGCAGAGGCAATGGAGATGGTTCAACTAGCTGTGGCGGGGCTGGGGTGGGTTCAAGCAATGCCTGGGGCAGAGCCTGATGCAGAGGGAGGTGTTTGCACAGATTTCATAAACTCCCAAGTTGCACTTTTCTCCCAAGTCTTCTTTCAACCCATAACCACTGTATTACTCAGGGCTCCTTTTATTAAAAAAAACAGCTTTATTGAGATATAATTAACATACTATACAATTCATCCACTTAAATTATACAATTCAATGACTTCTTAGTGTATTCACAAGTTGTTCATCTATCAGCACAATCAATTGTAGAACATTTTCATTGTCATAAAAAGAAATCCTTCTCCCCTTAGCTGTCACCATCCCTCCCCAGTCACCTCCCCCAGTCGCCCTGACCCCCAGCCCCCGCCCTAGGTAGCAACTAATCTACTTTCTGTCTCTAGAGATTGCCTATTCCGGACATTTCCTATAAATGGAATCCTACAATATGTGAGGTTTTTGGCGGCTGGCTTCTTTCACTCAGCATAGGGTTTTCCAGGTTCATCTCTGTGGTGGCACGTATCAGTATTTCGCTCCTTTTCATTGCCTAAAAACATTCTACTGAACAGACATAGAGCACATTCTGTTGATCCACTCAATAGCCGATGGACCTTTGGGTTGTTTCTACCTTTTGACTATTATGAATAATACTGCTGTGAACATGCACGTACATGTTTTTGTGTGGACACGTTTTCATTTCTCTTGGATATATACCTGGGAGGGGGATTGTTAGATCAAATGGTAGCTCTATGTTTCACCCTTTGGGGATCTGCCAGACTGTTTTCCAAAGTGGCCGCCATGTGTGAGTGTTCTGACTTCTCCACATCCTTGTCAACACTTGCTGTTTTCTGTCTTTTTGATTCTAGCCATCTTAGTGGGTGTAGAGTATCTCACTGGGGTTCTGATTTGCAATCCCCTGATGACTAATAATGTCAAGCATCTTTTCATGTGCTTAATTAGTCAGGGCTCTCTTAGAGGTAAATGAGAGAAATGTACCCCAAACCATCTTAAGCACAAAAGGCATGCATTGCTTTAGGTCAGCAGTCAACAAAAATAGAGGGGTTGGTGGAAGGGTTCCCTAGATCCAGGGACTTGAACAGAATCAAGGATTTCTATTTCTGCCTCTCTGTCTCCCATCTCAACTCTTCTCTGTGGATGAACACCATCCTCTCAGAAAGAGCAGCTATAGGGCAGCCACAGCCTTATAATTTCTTACCAAGGAATTGTAGGAAAATGAGGACTTTCCCCCCTAGATTCAGTATGAAAACTTTCAGGGAAGGACTTCTATTGGTCTGGCTTGAGTCGCATGACCACTCATGGACCAATCATTATAGTTCCCTGAAGGAAAGGGAGTTTTTGACACCAGGGGAATGGGAGGAGGGGTCTCTTTAGTACAACCCCCCACACCTGTGATGGGAGGGGAGGGAAAGGAGGATAAAATGACCACAAGAGAGAAGCAGTGATCTCCGGCTTCCCAGAGCAGTCCTGCCTGCCCCAGCCCCCATTCCTTCTCCCAGCACCACTCTGGGGGCAGTTTTCAGGGCCTTATCTCCCATAACAACTCAAACAGAGCCAGGTTCCCTAAACTCCAAGCATTCTGCCACGGTACACGCTCCTTCTCTCAAAGCAAGACTCACGGGGCTTCCCTGGTGGCGCAGTGGTTGAGAGTCTGCCTGCTGATGCAGGGGGCATGGGTTTGTGCCCAAAATTTAAATTTTGAATCATCTAATGTTTAACCTAATAATATTTGTTTTAAATAGAAACTTTATATCACAATGCTAAATGGGAAATCAGTACAACTGGCTGCAAACATAAGGTAACTATAAAAATAAATACAACAAAAACCCAACAAGGCTGTCAGTTTCAGGAGGTACTGTTCCCATCGTAGGCCGGGGAGCCTGGGGACAGGTCTCCTTGTTAAGGAGGGAGATTAGCAGATATTAGGGAGGCGTGAAAGATTCAGGAGCCCCAGAGTCACAGATTTCCCTTTAAGCAACGTGACGTTTGAAAAAGAACGGGAAAGAGAGTAATTCTTACTGTGATTTCACATTACCCAACATCAGGCTCGACTCCACTGACGCTCTTTCACTCACCACCAGGGCTATGCGTCCCACATGTTGGCAGGCAGTGAAATAAACCATAAGGAGACTCCACTGGGGGTCCCCGTACCAGATTTCACAAATCCAAATCATCAGGTTTGCTATACCAGCCATCCGCCCTTTGCCCTTGATCCCTGGCTGGGGGGCGGGGGTGGGAGTGGGGCAGTGTCTAACTGACTCCAAGGTCTAAGCTAAAGTCTTCTCACAAATGTTCTAGGAAGATCAGCGATGCAGGACAGGCTGGACTGTGTTTCCCGTCTCAGGGATTCCATTCAGCGGAGGAACGGAGGTTATTCCAGGTCCCCCTCCCCGACACCTCCCTAGAAAGCTCTGATGCTCTATCAGCCAGGCTGATAAATTGGGAGCGTGAGTATGTTGATACCTTGAAGCCCCAAAGCCACTCGCCGGCAGAGACAACCCCACCCTAGGGCTAAGTTATTAATACAATGACGATGTGATTGGAGAAGCTGGAATGAGCACTTTGTGAGCCTTGCTTTGAGAGAAGGAGCGTGTACGGTGGCAGATCTTCAGCGAGGCAGCGGGCCAGGCTGCCCGTCGCTGTCTTCGTTCATTGCGAAGACATCAGCTCTCTGTTGCTGCTTTCTTTTTCACATTTCAGGGACAAGGGGGTCCCTGGCAGGGGGTGGAGGAAATCCTCGTGTTCAGAAGGAAACTCAAGTCAGCTTTGAGAACAAGAAACAGGGGAGGGGCAACTCTTCATGATCGGCCGGCTTTATTTTGGGGGCTTGTGGAGAGAAGCGTAGACTGTTGAGACCTGCTCTTTGAAACGAAGTTAGCCGATGGCTGAAATCACTAGCAGTAGAGTTCTGTCTGAATCGCCGGCTTTGAAGGACTCAGACATCGCTCCGTTTCCCGCTTTCTTTCCCTGCCAGGACTTGGCGCGCTCTCAAGTCCACCGGCAGGTGAGTTTGGAATTGAAATGGTGCCGAGTGCAAACAGCTATTTTGCTCCCAGGCGTCCAAACAGGAAGACCTTCATTCCAACATCGGATGGCACGTGGTGTCACTTTCTGGATGCAGACAGGCTTTTTCCCTCAGGAAACCAAACATCGAGTTTCCTGATATGAGATCTTAGTGGTCAGGGGAGAGGGAATGGGGAGGAAGTAGGGGCAGCTGCCCTAAATAATGGATTTCTAATGGACTTAGAAAAGCTTTGTCGTGTCTCTGGTGGTCTCCTGAAACCATACCATCTGCTGGGGGCTGGCCATGGAAAAGGGAAGAGTGGCGGGACAAAGCGTCTACTAATATAAGAGGAGGGAGATGAGATACGGCCCCCAGTGCCCCAACAGCTGCCACGCTGACCTTGTTTCGACAGAAAGCTGAAATGAACAAGGACTGAAGACGGCTGGAAGTTAAGAGAGACTTGATAACAGTAAAGAATTAAGCACTGTAAGCCCTGATCAATATTGAGATGATGCCCATAGCAGCTCGTATCTCTTTTGCCGCTCTCTTGTGATAGGCCCAAATCATTTACGGAGGATTTCAACTTTTCCCTCCAAATCCCTTTGTGGAGGGGCGGCAGAGGAGGGAGGGGCGAGAGGGGCGAGCTGAGGTCCTTCTCCCCTGTTTTAAGGTTGAGTGAATGGAACCCTGCAGTTCTGCGTGTGGACAAGCTACACAGATTCTGAGAGGTACTCCCGGGAAGGAGGGGCCCAGGCTCTCTCCTCACCTGGTTCCCTCTGGGTAAACAAATGCACCGTCAGCACATCGGGGCAGAGCATCCGAGGGCCCTGGAGGAATTACCTAACCTACTTAGTATTTTGGGAACATTATACAGGATAAACCTGAGACCAGAAGTGCAAGATGATCTGAATGTGGTACAAATATCTCAGAAAAGACAGGGAAGTTGTTCTCAAATCACTCACCCAAACTTGGAACGCAACCATAAGGCCACCTCCCCGCAGGACTCAGAACGAACTGCTCCCTTTTCCCACTCAGTCGAATGTTTCATACCGCCCCCCCATCCCCACACCCGATCAACCTGTTACCAGAGCCGATCAATTTGATAGTTTCCCCAGGCGATGACCTGCTGTCAGGCAGAGAGAACGGGTCATCTGCCTGGTGAGCTACAGACTGAGCTGAGCCCCGCCAGGCGCACGACACAGCTCTCTCCACGGAGCCCTGGCCGAGCAGCAGACACCGCTGTCCTTTAGCTTCACGTGCACAGTGACCCTTGAGATGAGAGCTGTGAACCCAGGTGCCTGGGGAGGAGACTTGGGCTCAAAAGTTGAAGCCTTTGCTCCAAATGGAGGCAGAACTCTCATACGGATCGTGTCAGATTGAGCCGTTCCATCTTGGCTGGGTGTCACACGTCAGGCCTTGCTTCCCTCTCACCCCAGCGATCCGTGGAGCCTTGAACACAGAGGAGTGTAGGGCTGGTGGAGACACATTTTCAGCCATCTTTTCTTGTAGCCACCCACCACCCACTCTGGGCCTTCTCAGCTTCTCTAACGCTGGCTGGGATTTCCTTATACTTCTGGTCCTCTTGTTCTCTCTTTTTTTTTAAATAAATTTTTAATTTATTAATTTATTTATTTTGACTGCGTTGGGTCTTCGTTGATGCGCACAGGCTTTCTCTAGTTGCAGCGAGCAGGGGCTACTCTTTGTTGCGGTGCATGACCTTCTCATTGCGGTGGCTTCTCTTGTTGCGGAGCACAGGCTCTAGGCGCACAGGCTTCAGTAGTTGTGGCACATGGGCTCAGTAGTTGTGGCTCGCAGGCTCTAGAGCACAGGCTCAGTAGTTGTGGCACTGAGTTAGTTGCTCTGAGGCATGTGGGATCTTCCCGGACCAGGGCTCGAACCTGTGTCCCCTGCATTGGCAGTCAGATTCGTAACCACTGCACCACCAGGGAAGTGTGGCTCTTGTTCTCTTTTGTTTGTGCTTCCCTTCCCTTCAGGGCCCTTCCCAGACATAGCACATTTGGGTTAATAGATGTTTACCATAGATTTGTATAAATATATTTTGTAATTGTTGCTAAGCTGAATAATATTGGGTTGGCCAAAAGGTTCGTTCAGGTTTTTCCATAAGATGTTATGGAAAAACCTGAACGACATTTTGGCCAATGCAATGTATATGTTTTTTTCATCTGCAGAGGAACAATTTGCCATACAAAAGAATCCCAGGACTTTCCTGATGGTGCAGTGGTTAAGAATCTTCCTGCCAATGCATGGGACACAGGTTCGAGCCCCAGTCCGGGAAGATCCCACACGCCGTGGAGCAACTTAGCCCGTGTGCCACAGCTACTGAGCCCGCGTGCTGCAACTACTGAAGCCCACATGCTTAAAGCCCACGTTCCGCAGCAAGAGAAGCCACCACAATGAGAAGCCCTCGCACCGCAACGAAAAGCAGCCCCTGCTTGCTGCAACTAGAGGAAACCCGTGCGCATCAATGAAGCCCCAATGCAGCCAAAAATAAAAAATAAATTAAAATAAATAAATAAATAAATTAATTAATTTTAGAAAAGGGTATGTTGTAGATTAAGAGTCTTAAGAGGCATGTCCACCAAATACATCATGTGGTCCTTATTTGGGTCCTGATTCATATGAACCAACTGTAAAAAGACATTTTTTAGACATCAAGGGGAAGAATTGAACAAGGAAACCAAGTATTAGATGATCTGTCATAAGGAATTATCCTTTTTTGAAATATGCTTTATATATTTATGGTTTATTGAAATTAAATTCACATCCAAATTTATTACATTTTATGTTGCATATCGAATTTTACAAATACCTACATGAACATACCTGCACAAGCTATTGTTTAAAAATTAAAAATTTTTTATTTTGTATTGGAGTATAGTTGAATTGTGTTGGATATGATAATGGTATTATGGTTATTTTTCTTTTTAAGTCCTTATTGGTTAGAGGTATATTCTGAAGTCATTACTGATGTTAATGATATCATGTCTGAGATTTGCTTTAAAGTGTCCTCCCTCCCCCCCAAAAAAAAGCAAAAAGGAGAGGCAAGGAGATGGGATAAGAATGGTAAAATGGGGACTTCCCGGGTGGTGCTAGTGGTTAAGAATCTGCCTGCCAATGCAGGGAACACGGGTTCAAGACCTGGTCCGGGAAGATCCCACATGCCGCGTAGCAACTAAGGCCATGCGCCACAACTACTGAGCCTGGGCTCTAGACCCCACGAGCCACAACTACTGAGCCTGCGTGCTGCAACTACTGAAGCCCGGGAGCCTAGAGCCCATGCTCCGCAACAAGAGAAGCCACTGCAGGGAGAAGCCTGTGCACCGCAACGAAGAATAGCTCCCACTCGCTGCAACTAGAGAAAGCCCACGCGCAGCAACGAAGACCCAACGCAGCCATAAATAAATAAATAAATTTATTAAAGAAAAAAAAGAACGGTAAAATGTTGTAACTGTTGAAACTGAATGATGAGTGCCTGTGAACTCATACTCGTTCTGCGTTTCGTGCATGTTTAAATTTCCCATAATAAAAACTTAAGGTTTGGGGCTTCCCTGGTGGCGCAATGGTGGAGAGTCTGCCTGCCGATGCAGGGGACACGGGTTCGTGCCCCGGTCCGAGAAGATCCCACATGCTGCAGAGCGGCTGGGCCCGTGAGCCATGGCCGCTGAGCCTGCGCGTCCGGAGCCTGTGCTCCGCAACGGGAGAGGCCACAACAGTGAGAGGCCCGTGTACCGCAAAAAACAAAACAAAACAAAAAAAGTTAAGGTTTAAAAACACATGCCACACTCAAGTATTTTTCAATGCAGCGTGTACCTGATCGTATGCTGCTTTCATCAGAACCCAGACCTGTTCATGGCTCTCTGTGTGGTGGGTACATGCGTGTATGAATGTTCTCTCTGCTCAGTTGAACTGTAAGATTCTTGAGGACAAAGGTCACTTCTTCCACGTTATCTCATCCCAGCACAGTGGAAGTCAGAATCCAGTAGGTATTTAATACAAGGTCTCGGCTGGTTGACCAGGTGATAGAGAGATTCGTGGAAACTCAGCTAGCGTCCCAAAGACCATGGGTTCCCTGGCAATGTTTCTACTGAAAACAAGCAGGTCCTCGAGCTAACTCATCCTTCTGCTGGCACCACACATACAGGGGGTAGTTATCAGATTCAGTTTTAGTACAATGTTTACCATAATATGTCATGAGACTTTCCTTACGAAATAAATTCAACACAGGATGGAGAAGAGCATTACTTTGGAAATGGAGCTATGCACACGGACAAACCAAAGATAAATGACAGAGCACAGCTTTGCTGAAGGTGTGTGGAATTGCTGTTTGTTTCGCTCTTCTTAAACATCTTTTATAATGATCTGGAAAATGGAGTAAACAGCATGCTAATGAAATTTGCAGGAGGTCCTTAATTGAGAGGTGCTACTATCACCCAGAAGGGCAGAGAAGTGTTGCAGGTGCCTCAGAGGGGGTTAAAGCTATCAATGGAAAATAACAAAATAAGATTTGGCTCAGAGGGAGAAAGACAAATTCAATTGTGAGGAAAGTCTAAAACGGGATATTCCCTGGAGAGAAGAACAATGCAAAAATAATGCTGGAAGAGGTTCAGGCAGAGAACAACCTTAGCTGAAGTGCAAAGTGGGGGAAAATGGTCAAGATTAGGAAGGACATTCCAAAGAAGACATGCATGCTGATAGTGGGATCCCCATGCCCCCTGCTCCCCCAGAGTTTCATAGACTCCAAAGACTCCATCCTGGGCCACACAGGTCACTCAGACTCCAGAACCTCTGCTTAGGAAAGTGTCCTTACAGGGCAGTAGGGAATTTCCTTTCTGAGGTCATCCTGATTCCATGGAAACTAGATATACATTTCCCAGGAGCTTCATCCTCTGGGAGGGCACTGTAGACCAGGAAAGTCTGGCCCCTGGAAGGCCAGTGGAGTCAGGCCAGTCAGGCTGACCCAGCAGACAGCCCTGTGTGGTTTTCTGGATGAAAGAAAAAATTACAGCTCTGGAAGCTGGAAATGTTTCCCAGAGACCTGGAAATCAAGGAGGTTGATGCACTGCAGAAGGCATCTTACCCAGCTTGGAGATGTTAGTACCATTTCTGCTCAATGGAGATATTAAATTCATTTGTTCAACAAATATTTTGTGGGCATCCACTACACTGCCAGCATCCAAACGGACATGGGCCCTGTCTTCCCAGAACTTAGACTCTAGTGAACGTAATACGGGTGCTTCAGTGACCACCTGCCTCTAAAGGAATCTAGAAGAGGGTGCTGTTGTGATTATATTCTTTTCTAGGAAGATACCCTCCAGATGATTGCACAAATCCTCCCACCCCTCCCCCCTCCAAAAAAAATAGGAAAAAAAAAAAAAACTCCAGGAGATCAGCAGGTGACAAGCAGTGATTAAAGAGTTGGGGAGAGGGATCTGGAAAGATGAAGATGAATAACAAGAACCAGAAGGTAAGATGTAGATCATTGTCAAGTTCTGATACACTGACACTAGGACAATATTTTTCAAGTGTTGGCTCCCAGGCTGATGGCTGTTTGGGTCTCAAGTCTGCAATTCAATGACAAGGACAATCAGACAATAACTTCAATTTAACTGGTTAATTTTGAGTTAACAGACCTTTGAAATTAGCAGATGAGGTTTCAAGTTCAAGCTTCACCTCTTACTAGCTGTGTGACCTTGGGCAAATCACCTAACCTCTCTGAAACTCAGTTTTCTACTCTGTAAAGTGGGACTAGCCACAGCACCTACCTGTTGGGAGCTGATGTGAGGCTTAAATGAAACAATTTGTTTAAAGTGCTCAGTGCTGGGCCTGACCCTTGGTAAGAATTCAGTAAATGTAACTCTTATGACCTTATCACTATGCACAAGACAATTGGCAGCACTGGCATTGTATGAGCAGCTTGAGGTAGCATCTTGGCCAGTTGTCTATACTTTGTGTCTGTCTGGGGTCATGACAACACACTCTCATTCTCCCGGTGTGTAATATTGGTGACGCATATACTTTGGACTATAATATGTTTTTCTGTGTGGTACTTTTTTTCCCCCAGTCTTCCCTTTGGTAAAGTTATGTTCCACACTTTTCATTTATTATTCACCAAACATTTATTGAGCACCTTCTCTGTGCCATGCTCCAATACAAAGATGAATAAGCCCCAACCTTGTGCCCAGGATGCTCCCAGTGCAGAAGAGACAACTCTACAAACTGCTATGCCTAGTTCCTTGCTCCCCAAAGATAGCTCTTTGCCCTTTCTTCTCCCATCTTTGGAATTCGAGCCTCTTCATGCTTTATTGCCACTCTTCTGACTTCCAATCTCAAATGTCATCAAGACTGAAGTGATGGGCTTTGAGTTAGAAAGACCTGGATGTGAAACCCAGCTCTGCCTCTAGTTTGCTGTGTGACCACGGAGAAGTTATGTAACCTTTCTGAGCCTCAGTCTTCTCGGGAGGGAAGTGGGGGTAAGAGCACCCACCTCCTCGGATTGCTGTGAGAATTGAATGAGTTAAATCACCTGCCTTGGAAGTCCTTTTCCTGACCAGCGGGAAGTGCTCAGTAAACAGTATTAAACTGTGGCTAAGCTAATAGCTCTACTCACCTGACCTTAACCATGACACTGATGTGCATTAACTTATCCAATAAAGTCCTAGGGCTTATTCATTTTAATTTTATATGTATTTATACCCAGAAGGCCAAACTGTCTTGAAAACATTGATCTTGTTACTTTACTGAGATCATCGCTTCCCTGGGCCTCAGTTTTTCCATCTGTAAAATAAGAGGGCTGGACTCTCAATAATCTCTATGGACTCTCCAGTTTCCAAAACTCAGGCTGTCCATGGCTGGGGCGGGACAGGGATGAGGTCCCCATTTCCTGGTTGTCTTAGAAGCATCAGAACGGATGTCAGACAAAACGAGGGGACCAACGTTGAAAAGTTTAGTCATGGGGAGGAGGCAGGAATGATTTAGCTGGGTTGGAGGAGGCATGATTGATGAAATTTAGAAACAGGTGATGTAGACTACCTATCAAGGACAGTGAGAGCTCATCCTTCTTAGAAATTCCCAGCATTCCCCGTTAACAGCACCGATAGTGGGGGACAGACCTCAGTTTACGGCTGCTGTGTTCCAGGTTAGGAGATACATGATGCAGTGTAAAAAGTATATGGCTACAGTGGTTAGTTTAACGTGTTTTGTATATATGACTTTTATGAATCTATTAAAATTGGCCTTAAATTACAGAAAAGAAAGAAAGAAAGAAAGAAACTCCCGGCATTTACAACAAGGATGATTCAGCCATCCTGAAGCAGAGCTCAAGTAGACCTTTTCTGGATGGGTCTGTGGTCTCTAATGGGACCTGAAGTGCTTAAGCCCATGATGGCTAGAGATATGGGGAGTTTGGGGAGGCACACTTGGAAGCCAGCAGGCAGCGAGGCATGGGTGGGCAGACAGCAGAGACCCTGGATATGAAAGCCATTTGAGTGCCTCTGGTATCTGCTGTGTTTTCAACACGTGTCCCATTGGGCTGGGCACCCCCTCCTGAGAATCTTTACATAAGTGATCTCCTGTCCCCATAACTGCCCTATGAAGCAGGAACAACTATCTCAATAGTTCAGATAAAGAGACTGAGGGTCAGGGAGGTTAAATGATTTGCCTGGGATCACACAATAAGCAAGAGGTGGCAGAGGGATTCAAACCCTAAAGCTGGGAGCTCTCCACTGCCTTAGAAAACATAATCTGCACAGAACCAAGTGGGTGTCCCAACTTTAGTCCTGCCTCTGGAAATATTTATTACACTAGTGAATTAGCAATAACACTTGATGCTTTTATCTCAGTACACTTTCATATCAACCCTGTGCAACAGGAACTCTATCATTTAATTTCCATTTTACAAGTGAGGAATCTGAGTCCTCAGTAGCTAAGTAGCAAGGTCGCCATATAAGCTAGTGGCAGAGTCAGGTCTAGAACGCTACATTCCTAACTCTAACCCAATGCTTTTCTTTCTTTTTGATTTTTCTTCTTCAATTATATTCTACTGTCATTTATTTTTTAATTGAGGGCTTGTGGTCTGGTGAGAACCACTCCTATTAGGGAGACTAGGTGGGATTTGGGGCAAAGCTTCAAAGGAAAGATGGCCAGGGAGATAAGACAGATGAAAATGATTGAGGAGAGAAAGGCAGATGGTCTGCGGCAAGTCTTGTAACTTCTTAAGATTCAGCCTTCTCTGTAAGATGCATGATAATGACCACCAACCTCTTCCAACTTCTGCAGTCCCCCACCCACACTGCAGGGTTGCTCTTTGTAAGAAGGATGCAGGGAAGCTTCCAGTGAGGGTCCTGGCACATAGCAGGTGCTCTGTAAATGATATCGCTGTCATTATGAAGAAAAGTGGGTTTTGGCTAGAGCTCAGTTGCCTCCCAAACCGGGAAGCTGTTTACCACTTTAGGGAAGAGAGACGAATTTCGAAGAAGCCTAAAAATCCAGCCCTGCACACTTTTAATACACGTCAGGACACAAATCATTCTGGGCCTTTTTGTCCTTTGCACCTCAGGGACTTTACGCGATGATTAAACAGGCATTTATTGGTCAATCTGTTGTGGCTCTCCTACTCCAGGACCTTCTTGGCGGTGCCCATCCAGACCCCGGTACAGCAGAAAGCTAGGGGCGGGGTCCCCACTGGGCCCCCTCTCTCTTGCCCATACCTTCCCCCACATCACTTGCAGCGTGCCCTCATTGATGAAGCCAGGTGTTTGCCAACAGCTTAGGCACACAGGCACACAATCGATATCACAAAAGATAAATTTGCAGCGATCGACTCCAGGCTGTACTGTCACTAAGTGACAATGAAAAATGATCAGCACTTGAATACATTGCACTTTTATCTTTAAATCTTTCTACAGAAGCAGTGTCAATATCAGAGCACTAAATAATCTCTAGATAGCAGGAAGAAGCAAGTACATTTTTTCTTTGCTTCCTGGAAGATGGATGTAGCTTTTTCGAAGACCTTAAATACTGAAGCAAGGAATTAGCCCTCTGAATGCCCTACAATGACTGGCTGCCTTGTCAGTCCTCCGAGGGCGATTTGAATACCTAACTCCACTCTTCCATCAGTGTTCTTTAAATAACAGTGCTTCGCTCTAAGGACTAGAGGTCTTTTCCAAGCCCTAATGAATCCATCAATCAAGGCTTTGCTGCATCTTCCTCCTTTGGCCAAGCTCAGTGAGCCAACAGGGGAGATTGAGGCAGAGGGAAGTTTAGAGTCTTGTCTAAAAAAGTCACGTAGGAAACCAGTTTTCCCTCAGAGTCGACCTTCTGGTCCTTAGGAAGAGGACAGGGCTGTAAGATGGAAGTTTCATGAGCCATCAGATTGCTGGGTTATCATCGTCAAGTGCTTGCTGGGCCTACTGGGCACTGATAGTCATTAGAAATGCAGATCAGCTTTACTCTTTCAAGCTTACAAGGTATTGGGTGGAAGGACATTTGCTTAGCAATAATGACCATCACACATTGAGTGGAAGCAGTAGCACCAGGCACTAAGAACTCTACATGCACCCTATCAGCTGAGTGGGCCTCGCAGTAGTCCTACAAGGTGGGCATCACCTACACCACTTTACCAACAAGGCAGCATTGCCAGTGACAGACAGCCAGGGCAGGGCAGCAGACCTGGACTTGAGCCTCAGCTCTGTGTGGACTTGGGTAAGCTCTGACCCGCTTTGGCAGCTTCCTTTTAAATAAAGTGAGGGGAGACAGATTCAATGGCCTCTGAAACACCCCCCAGCCTTTATAATCCTTGGTTCTGTGACTATTCAAATAGATGGGCAGACCGTGTCCATCTGCTTTTGCTGAGTACCTGCTGCCTGCCAGGTCACGTGAACACTAGTTTGCAGAGCTGTCATGGGGCAATGCATCTTTTATTCTCTGAGCGGAGAGAGAAGCTATAGACATAGCTATAGTCCTCTCCCATAAAGTTATTGTAAAAAGAAATTAAATATTAATCAACTCCAGTGTGCCTGGCACTGTACAGGAGGGATGTTGATATAGAACATGCAAAGAAGAAGAAAACAAAGTCTCTGACTTGAAAGACTTTTCAGTTATGCTGGAGAGAGGAGACTGGTGTCCAATAAAATATCCTTCACAATCAAGTATGGGAACAGGGACTGGGGAGGCTCTGTGGGGCAGTAGAGAGCACACCGGAGGTGGGGTCCAAAGCCCTCTGGCCTTAGTTAGTCCTTAGGAAGCTGGGGTGAGGTGCCCCAAGTTTGGAGCTGAAGACCCTCATTCAACATGGATCTGGTAAGAATCAGCATGGAACATATAAACTTAGACATTTATGCTCTGGGAGAAATAGTCTGTGAATGCCTTGCTGACTTGGAAACACTCAAATCTAATCAGGATGACTAGGGTATAGCATCAGGACTGACTTAGAAAGCGGTAACCCAATCGATTGTGCTCTAACCTGTCTGGAGAGAAACTATTAAGAGAAAAGTACTGGTCAGCATCAAGCATAAAAGGAGGGGAGCTGGGTAGCAGGAACTAGTCAGTCTTTATCTAGTAGGGCCCACGGGAGAGGTATACTGTCTGAGACAGCATTTTCAATGCCTTTTCATTAGCTCCCCTCAGTTCCCTGAAATGCTTGGGGGAAGAGTTTCAACATCCAGGACAGGTGGGAAATGCTGCACACCACACGCCCTCTGTGAGAGTCTGCATGGACATTAAAGTCCACCGAAGTTCAGAGAAGTTCTTCAGTAAAACAAACAAACAAACAAAAATACAAAACCTTACTTATCCTTGTTTAACCTGGCATTTCCCAAACTCATCTGGAGGTGGGGTGGGGAAAAGAATGTCAGTAAACATGAAACACAGTTTAGAAAAGAATGATCTAAAGATTTAGATGAAAGACATTAACTGGTCTCACAGAAAAGGATGGATTATGAGAAATAGCAGGAAACAGTTTTAGAGAGATGAGATGCCTTGAATGCTAAACTAAAATCTACAACTGATGAGGAAGATCTCCCAGATACATTGTATCAGATGAAAAAATCTAGACGCAGAAGAGTGTGTAAAGAATGCTTTCATTATTTTTTAAACAAAAGGATGGAAAAATATACATGAATATATATCATATATATATAAGCAATATATATATATATCTATATATACTTTTTTTTTTTTTTTTTTTTTTTTTTTTTTTTTTGCGGTACGTGGGCCTCTCACCGTCGCGGCCCCTCCCACTGCGGAGCACAGGCTCCGGACGCGCAGGCTCAGCGGCCATGGCTCACGGGCCCAGCCGCTCCGCGGCATGTGGGATCTTCCCGGACCGGGGCACGAACCCGTGTCCCCCGCACCGGCAGGCGGACCCCCCAACCACTGCGCCACCAGGGAAGCCCTGTATACACTTTTACAGGCACAAGACTTCAAAGAAATTAATAACAATGGTTGACTCCAGGAAAAAAAGAGGGCAAAGAGACTTTTCAGTGAATCCTTCCAAATTTTGAACGATGTGAAAGTATTGTCTATTAAAAAGTAAAGCAGGGCTTCCCTGGTGGCGCAGTGGTTGAGAGTCCACCTGCCGATGCAGGGGACACGGGTTCGTGCCCCGGTCCGGGAAGATCCCACATGCCGCGGAGCGGCTGGGCCCGTGAGCCATGGCCGCTGAGCCTGCGCGTCCGGAGCCTGTGCTCCGCAACGGGAGAGGCCACAACAGTGAGAGGCCCGCGTACCGCAAAAACAACAACAACAAAAAAATCCCGTGCTAAAAACAAAAGACTATTAAAATATAAAATCTAACTAAGTCCCCGCTCCCCTTAAACACATCCATAGAATAAACTTCAGTGGCTTTCCACATCCCTTGAGGTAAAGTCTCGACCCCCAGGAGGCCCTGGACGCGCGCGTTATCCCTCCTCACGTTCCCAGCCGCCTTCCCCACAGCAGCCATGCTGGTATTCTTGCAGCTTTTCTAACAAGCTGTAGTCTTACTCTCTTCTCACGGTTTTTACACAAGCTAGACTTTCCACTTGGAATATTCTTGTCCCAGTTGTTCATGTAGCAAGCCCGTGCTCGTCATTCAAGTTTCACATTAGGTGTATCCGAGCCACCCCATTAGCTACCTCCCATTATGTCCACCACCTTGCCGCCCACTCCCTGCGTGCCCTATACGGGCCGCTGTCCGTGGTGCTGATAACACCGTCGGCAACCGGACAGTCTGCCCTCAGGGAGTTCGGATGCTCTAGTGACAGAAACCGAATGTACACAATATAGACCATTTATTAATTGTGACCCCCTTTCACTCTCATAGTGTCATTTGGATAATAAGTTATAAAGTCACGCCAGCCATGAAGAAAATAAAGCACGCTAAAAAATAATGTATTGTTGCTGTCTTGTGAGTCAAGGCTTTTCATGACTCTTGAGTTGAATGGGTGTGAAAAACAAACAACCAGAAACAGAAAAGCAAAGTAAGGGAACAGGGTTGCACAGGGTTGAAAACCCACTAGAAACAAAGAGACCTCTATAAACAGGGGCTTGTCACTCTTGAGAATTACTTCTGCTCTTAGCTTTCATAGGTAATATCTCTTATCTTTAATCTTTCAGCTGTCGCAGAAATGCTGAACTGCAGTGAAATCAAATCTGGACCCGAGCAAAGTGGAAGTGAGATTTCCCATCGTGGGGACCAAGGTGCTTTACAAACACATTTTATGTGTTTATGTGTCTTTCTAATCAACCTACTAGAGGGTGGAGGACACAAAGAGAAAGTTAGGGAACTGGAAGAGTGTACTCTTTGGGTGCCCTATTCCCTGTTCACAAAGTGTCCTAGAGTGGAAGAAGCTTATCTATGAAAATTCTACCACTTTTTAACATTGACATTGCAGACCTGGACAAATGCCTTTTCACAACCAGTTGTGAATCCTTTTATTCTTGTTGATTGCTACTTTCTGAATCCTGACCTGGTTACTTTTTTTTGAATTTTGGGGGTGTAGCCTCACTAGAATGGGAAACATGCATTTTGGAGGGTGGCAACTGGGAGTTTCAGTCGTGATCAATGGAGAGATTTTCCTTGTCGCTGAAGGACTTAATCAGGACTGGGATCCAATCCTCCAGGCATGTTATTGTCACAAAGGAGTGTATGTCTTCTTTGTAAATACATGTGGCTCCTGATATGATGCCAGAAGTACATTTTAGGACAGTCTTTTCTCTTCCTCTCTGTGTCCAGAACCTGAAATTGCCAGGCTCTATTTGAGAAGTGAGCTCAGATGCAGATTTTTAGACTGTGTTTTGTTGTAGACAGATCTCGTCCTAACCGCTCTGCATCCACCACAACTGCCTGCAGGAAAATGTAGTTAGAATGTTTGTATCAACCTGGGGTTTGCTAACCAGTAGCTCTAAAGATCTCATTTGTACCACTGTGATTGTGTGTGGGGTTTTGTTTTTGGGGTTTTGTTTTCTTTATTTGTTTGTTGCCTCTCATGATTATTTATTGAGCATAGTGTATAGCACAGAGGTTTTTGAAACTTTGGCAGGAGCAAAAAAGAACACAGAACTCTTCTTAAAAAACAACTTTCCTGTAAATCTATAGTTATTTCAAAAAAACCCTAAAAATTTGTTTTAAATCTCCAATCTCCCGATCTTAGTGGGGGTCTTGTTGGATCACCAGTGTCTATGCCTTGGGCAAATCTACTCTACTATCTCCCAAAGTCCCCTCCCCTCCCCCCCAGGAGAATTTGCAAGGATTCTCAGGACTGCTGTCTAATATATCCTTATGTCAAATCTAATCAGGTTGCTTCTCTTTTTAAAACACATCCATAGAATAAAGTTCAAAGTCCTCCTTGAAAAAAAAATTTAAAAAAAAATAGAAAGACAACTACTCAATTCTCAATATAAATGGGATAAAAGTAGAACTCTTTCAGTTGAAGAGGGCCTGAGAATCTACTCTCTGACCATCCCTTTTCTTACCTCTACCCTTGAGGCATAACCTTCATGTTACTTCTGAGGAACTCTGGGTGCCTTGGGGAACCCAGTTTGAAAACCACTGGTACAGAGGCATAGCACTGCTTCGAAGTTCGAAGACCTGGTTCTATCCTAGTTCTCCCCTTAGCTGTTGGACCTTGAGCAAGTCATTCAATCCCAGTGGGACCAGTTTCTCCATCTATACAGTGAATTTCTTAGAATGGACAATTTCTGAAATCTTCAACTCTCAGCTTTGACATAATGAAGATCCCATGACTGTGAAATTTAGGTTCCAAAATTTTATGATTCTCAGATTCTGGAAGTCTGCAGCTTAAGGTTCTCTGAGAGTGACTGTGTACTTTAACAATAATTTCATAGTAACTATCATATTTTTTAAAAAAGAAAGAAAATAGGCTTGGAGAGTTAGCTTTTTTTTTTCCCCCCCTTAAAGAAAGAGTGGTTAGAGAATGTCTTCACGGAGGAAAGCCTTCAGTTATACAAAGATCTGTGGGAAAAGCATTCCTGGGAGATGGATGAGCATATCTAAAGGTCCTGTGGTGGGGAATGAACTTGGCACATCCAGGGAACAACAAGAAGACCAGCAGGGCTGGAATGGAGTGAGCCTGGGAGAGGGTGGTAAGAGGTAAGGTGGGAAGGTTGGCTGGGGTCCTCTTGGGCAGAGCACTGAGTTTAGATTTCATTCTAAATGCAATGAGAAGTCACAGGAGAGTTACAAGAAGGGGATGACATAACCTGATTCACAGGTTTTTAAGAAAATTTTTATTGGAGTATAGTTGATTCACAATGCTGTGTTAGTTTCAGGTGTACAGCAAAATGAATCAGTTATGCATATACATATACCCACTCTTTTTAAGATTCTTTTCCCATATAGGTCACTACAGAGTACTGAGTAGAGTTTCCCGTGCTATACAGTAGGTCCTTATTAGTTATCTATTTTATATATAGTAGTGTGTATATGTCAATCCCAAAAGATGCTTTTGGCTTCTGTGAGAAGAATGAAACATAGGAAGGCAAAAATGGGAAGCAAAGAGACCAGAGAGGAAGATAAAGCAACATTCCAGATGAGAGATAATTGTGACACGGGAAGCATCAGAGGAGGTGGTGAGAGGTGATTGGATATGAAATACATTTTGGTGGTGGAACAATCAGGACTTGATGACTTGATGACATACCACACATACTAAGATACTGCGGATGTGAGAAACAAAGAGCAAATTCTAATACGAGCCTTAAGGGTCATGAGCGTGTTGCTCAGAATTGTAGATGTTGGTTGGCAATTGGACTGCTTCTCACGTGGACAGCTTCAGGAAGCTGCTCTAGGGTAAAGAGGAGCAGGGATGTATTTATTTCACAATTGTTCAAGGTTCTTCTGAACCACACAAGCTAGTAAACACATATTAATAGGATATATACAAATGGTATATCCAGCCAAAAGTGGGATTGTGAACAATTTTCTTTTTCATGCACTTCTTTATTTTCGAAGTTGTTTTTAACAGGTAAATATAAATCCCTTTAAGACAAAAAATAAATCTAATCCAGTCCTACTGGAGAGAGATGTAGTTTGATGGATTCAGGGAGATGGTGTGTTTGTTTCTCTTGCCACCTTTGCTGTCTTTCTAATTCCCGGTTCTCAGCTCTTAAACACAGCTTTTGGTAATTTGCCTACCGGTCAACTGACATGTGTCCCACCTTGTTTGCCCCCCATTTCCTCCCAGCTCTAGCTTGGGTTTGGGCTTCATTTGCTGCTGGGCTGTACTAGAGGGGGCTGGCTGTACTGGCTTTGGCATCCTGAACTACACCTGCTCAGAGCGAGGCACATTCTTCTCAGGCAGTAAATGTGATTTGACTGCCTGATTGATTCATTAGTCTAATGGTAACACATTGCTGGGATGCTAAGTTTGCTATTTCCCCAAAATGTTTTGAGGTTTTCCTCCTGACAGCTGTGCTCATTGCAGTCCTGGTGAAAACAACAAAATGAAAAGGAACCTCATGGGCCGCACACTTCTAAACCATGTAGGGAAACATTTGGTTCCTCGTAGCTGTCAACACAATTATACCCACAGAGAAAGAAAATGAAAGGCGAGGTTGAGACAGCTCAATCTGGCCTGGAGAGGGGGGCAAAGGCTTGGAACTTTCATGCCTGGGCAGAAGGATGCCAAGACCTCTCTGGTTGGGCAGGGGCAGGGGCAGAGCAGCCGTGAGACACACTGGTGAGAGCAAGTTGCAAAGTTGACAGTGCAACTTTAGCCAAAGTCTTTAGCCAAAGACCTGCCAACCCTACAAAGAGTTCCATGCTAAAACCCCAGGGAGGAGATTAAGGAACTATGAGGTCTCCAAGGCTGGGGATCCCAGGAGAGAGACTCTCCATCCCAGCACAGCTGATAAAGCCTCCTAAGCCACCCTTGCAGTTCTTTTCCTCTCTGGGGACTCACATGAAAGAACAGTACCGAGCAATGCATGATTTTAGAGAGGGCAAAATTACGTTTTCTGGAGGCTCCTTTGGACTATTGATTCCTCAATGGGAAGAAGGGATGTCCCTTGGGGGAGGTATCAGAGCCTCAGAGAGAGATTTCTCATCTAGTTTCTACCCCCACCTCCCACATATTCTAATTTTGCCACCATAGGGGGGAAGTGGGCTCCACTGCCACCTACAGCTACTATTATTGACGGAAGTGCCTTATTCATTCAGCAACTAGGTGCCACGCACAGGCGCAGCCCTCGGGGAGACTGAGACTAGAAACACAGGTTCTGAGCCCCTGTGGCTTAGACTCTGTGACAAAGACCAGGTGACCGTGACAACTGAGGTTTTGTTTTCCTAAGTTTTCTCCCTTCTTCCGATATTCCTTTTTTAAAAGGCAGAGGGAAAATAATGCCCACATTGATTGAGTGCCTCCAACGTGCCAGACATCACGCTGCTGTCCATGTGTCTGTCATCTCATGTGATCCTAACAAGAAGGTTAAGGAGTGGGTATTCATCTGTCTGTTTTACAGAGGAAAAAGCGAAGGCTCAGTGAAGGTAATTAACTCACTTAGGTCACACAGCGAGTACATGGCAGAGCACGGCACTAACTCCGGTGTCTCCAATGCCAGAGCACGTGGAATGCAAGGGCTGTGCGATGTATGTGGACCAGCAGGATCCACATTACTTGGGCACTTGTTAGAAAGGCACCTGCTGAATCATGACTTGAGTTTTAGGAAGTATCAAGGTGATTCATTTGCACATTAAAAATTGGGAAGCACTGAACCAGGAAACTCACACACAAAAATGATCTCCCTCTCAAACATAGAACACACTTTGGAAATCAGAAAGATTGGTCACATTTCCCCCGTTCTGTCTTCAACACTTTCTCAAATGCTGCCATTCAGCTTTTAAAGAGTATTCCCGGGCTTCCCTGGTGGCGCAGTGGTTGAGAGTCCGCCTGCCGATGCAGGGGACACGGGTTCGTGCCCCAGTCCGGGAAGATCCCACATGCCGCCGAGCGGCTGGGCCCGTGAGCCATGGCCGCTGAGCCTGCGCGTCCGGAGCCTGTGCTCCGCAACGGGAGAGGCCGCAACAGTGAGAGGCCGGCGTACCGCAAAAAAAAAAAAAAAAGAGTATTCCCCCCACCCAGAATGAGAAAACATTGAATTTAAGCGGTAAAAATTGCCAGGTGGAATTTGTGCGCTTCTGCTGATCTCCCCGCCCCCGGCCCCGCCCCCACACACACCTGTGCTATTCAGGATGGATCAGACAGTGCGGGAAGGGGAACTTTTTATTTACAAATCCGAGTGGTTAAGGCTGAATGCCCCAGTTTCTCAAAGGATAGCTAGAGGACACAGACCTTGTTTCGGGAAATAATTGACACCCATTCTAATAGAATTGGTCAAAGTCCGCTCTTCTCTTTCTCACTACTCAGATGAGCTAGTGCAAGCCTGCTGTTTGTAATGTGGGACTAACAACCACTCAGCTCAACATTGGGGCTTAAAGACCCTAATAATAAACCCAGAAATCGTTGACAGGAGGCTACCTACAGGTCTCTAATCCCTATAACCTTACAGGAAGTCAGAGTTGCTGCTGAGCTACACAGCGGCACCTCTGTGCAAATCAGAAAAAGGGCCCCTCCAGATAGATGCAGCGCCAAACTGTATCGACTTCGTGAGTGGACTGAGGGGTAGATTTCAGCTTCCACTTTCCCCTTTGGCCTGGAACCCTTGTGCAGTGAACACCCTGCACAACCACACATGGTGGCCCCACGGGAAATATTTAATATCAGTTATGAAGTTGGATTGTCAACTCCACCGGGGCGGAGGTCACATCTGTCTTGCTCACCGTATCCAGGCATCTCGTTCAGTGCCTGACTCAAGAGCTGGTGCTTAATTAAATATATGTTGGACAGATGAATGAAGGAAGGAAGGAAGAGAGGGTTAATGGCTCACCAGGCTCAGATGTGCAAAGTCAGTGGCCTCGGAGAGTATGAACCAAGGGATATTCATGAGATTATCTTTGTCACCTGTATCCTTCCATGGCCTTGAAACAAATACTGCACGAGAAGACTCTTGCAAGTAGACCTATGGTACTCTGACTTTGAAAAAGGTATAAAGGGGCCCTTTCTGAAACTGTTGCATGAGGACTTTTATTAGCAAATACGTATTTCTCGGCCCTAAGGCATGAAACTAAACAATTCTGATTCTCAGGGTGGTGTGGCCTAAAAATTCTCATGATAATTTTTTTGGGGGGGAGGGGGTTGAAAAGAGATCCAAAAATTCAGGAAAGAACCAGAAGAATCAGGTCCCCTAAGGTTCTACTTCCCAAGGCTCTTCTCCGTGTCTAAAGAAATCAATTAAAAACAAAGATGTCTTGTATGAAAACCAGGCACTACATGGCTGGTGCATGAGAAAAAGGTAGAGTCCCGCCTGCAAACATTTCAGGGTAGCCTCACGGAGTGGGGGGTTGGGGAACAGAGAAGAACATGAATGTGTGTTCTGACCAAGCACATTGCAGATGAGGGCTCAGGATTCCCAAGCCCTCAGGTGCTCCAGATGCTTGGCCAGTGTTTTCCAAAGCATCTTCCATGGAATTCTAACCCTATGGGATGCTTCTTGGAAACAGGTGCAACTGTCAAAAGGAACAACCTTCTTTGGATATTTACAATGAATATTAAACTATTTAGCATCCCTGCCCACTTCCTTTGTTTAACGTAGCATTTTCCAAACTCACTTGACCCCAGACAACCCACCCTTCCACTATACACACCTTTTAAATATCTGTTACTAATCAGCCAGGCTAGTCAGTTGCATAAAACATGGGTTTCAGTTCCGTGGAGAATTTGGGGGCTAAGCTTGTTTTTCCCTGGGCTCAAGAGGGAGAAGTCCGCTGTTCAAGGGCCTCCAGACTGGTTTTCTATCTCCCTTTCAGGATGTCAGGCCCTGGAAGTCTGGGCTCCAATGTTTTGACAGCACATCTTAAATGTGCTTTGCTTTTGAGGTCCCAGCATAATTCGATGGTGATCATAATCACATTTTAAAAGAGAGATAGAGGAAACCAACAAGAGTCACTTGCCATTCTCCCATCCCTGGACTAGAAGTGACCATGTTCTTTAAACTCTTTTTTTTTTTTTTTTTGTGGTACACGGGCCTCTCACTGTTGTGGCCTCTGCCGCTGCGGAGCACAGGCTCCGGACGAGCAGGCCCAGCGGCCATGGCTCACGGGCCCAGCCGCTCCGCGGCATGTGGGATCCTCCCGGACCGGGGCACGAGCCCGGGTCCCCTGCATCGGCAGGCGGACTCTCAACCACTGCGCCACCAGTGAAGCCCGACCATGTTCTTTAAACTCTTCACCACCAGAGTGTCAGAGCCTGTGCAGCCCGGGGTCTTGCTCAGATCTCAGGAGTAGTCCCGTTAGGAGCCAGACACCTCCTTGTTGATGGAGGGCAACATTTCCTTCTGCTCCCCAGGTAAGTCCCCATGCCAGGGCTGCCCCCTTTCCTTCGTCTCAGGTGGAACAGAGAGGTGAGGATAGCAGAGGATGGAGACTGGCCCTGGCTGGGCTGCCGGAGCAAGCTGAATTATATTCACATTCCCAGTGAGTGTCAGGAGTGGAATGCAAGAAAGAGCCCCATCCCCCCACCCCATCTCCCCAGTCTCTCTCCAGTCCTCCTCTCTGCCTCCCCACCCGGGTCTGTCCCAGGAAGCGTTGTCACTCCCAAGCTGACCCCTCCACCGGGGCCACCAGGCCTGCTGGGAGGATTCCAGGCAGTGACAGCTGCCTGCACCTCACAGGGCCCTGTCCGCCACCCCGCTTGCTCTCCTGGCAGCAGCCACTGTGATTGCTGGGGAGGGCAGGGGGCTTTGTGACCTAGCCGGACCTCCTACAGATGTAATGTCCTTTACTGAAATCATCTCCCTCCCACCATTTAATGAGGCTGAAATCAGAGAAAACCTGAAACTGACAGAGGGGCTACATTTCCCAGAACCCACCACCTGCCGCCTTTTACAGGGAGCATTCTTCCCATCTCTCTCCTTTAAAAATGTTTTTAAAGTTTATTGAAGATCACTTTAATACATGGACATAGTTTATAAAGTCAAAAAGACATATAAGGCTTATTTTTTAAACTGGTCCCCCTTGCTGACCCTGATCTTTTCCCCAGAGGCAGCCACCTTCAACTCTTTTAGCCGTCTCGAGTTTTCAGCTGTAGGCAACTTCTAATTGACTTCCACTAGAGAAAATGAGGATTTAGCTCTCTTACACACGCTCTCTCCCTTTCTCTCTCTCCCTCTCACCGCCTCCACCTCTCTCATACTTCCCCTCTACTCATCTTCTCAATCTCATAGATTCTAGTTAAATCAATATGCAGTGCTTACTGTCCTATGCTTTATGTAAATATTGTTTGCCAAGACCACACAATGTACTATGATTACATTTTCGTACAATTTTGTGTTTCTCAGAGTTAGTAATTTTTCTGGTCGCTTAGTTTTCTATGTAGCTAACTATATCTCCAAACTACATCATAACTATAAAATTCTTGTTGATATAATAAAAACCTCAGGAACCTATAAATTCCATGTTTTGCTTTGAGCCCTACACCCTGGGCCTGATTGCTGTGCTGAACCTGATGCACACCTGTGAGCCAAGCACACCAGTGGTCTGGGTTGTCTGGGGTAAGCTTTGCCTTTCTCCTGTGTTACATCTGCTCTTTTCTAGATTCTCTGTTTTCTACTTTCTTGGTTTCCGCTTTCTTTTTTTTTTTGTTCTGTACGCGGGCCTCTCACTGCTGTGGCCTCTCCCGTTGCGGAGCACAGGCTCCAGATGTGCAGCCTCAGCGGCCATGGCTCATGGGCCCAGCCGCTCCGCAGCATGTGGGATCTTCCCGGACCGGGGCACGAGCCCGTGTCCCCTGCATTGGCAGGCGGACTCTCAACCACTGCGCCACCAGGGAAGCCCTACGCATTCATTTTGATGGGACACATCCTCTAGTAGCTTCCTGAGAAAGGGTACATGAGAGGAAAATTTGTTGAGACCTAGTACATCTGAAATGTATTTTGTCCACATTTAGACTTAATTGCTAAAATTATTCATAAATTCTGGGCTGGGAATTTATTTTCCTTCGGGATTATGAAGGTTCTGCACTGTATCTTCTAATTTCCAGTGATGGTGTTAAAAAGTTCAGTGCCTGATCACTGATCCTTTGAGTACGACATTCTCTCTCTGGAGCTTTTGATATGCTTCTGTGCTAGGCGCTCTGAAGGCTCTTTAAATCTGGAAACATACAGCTCTGGGAAACTGCTGTGCATAGTTTTTTTTTTTAATAACTTCCTCCCCTCTATTCTCTCTGTTCTTTTAGTCTTATTTTTGGATGTTAAACTTCATGAATTGTGGTAGACAGAATAACCTCCCCCCAACCCAATCCCTGAAACCTGTCAGTGTGTTATCTTATATGGCAAAAGGGACTTTGCCATGATGATTAAGTTAGGGATTTTGAGACAGAGAGAATACCCAGGATTATTCAGTTGGGCCCAGTATAATCATAAGGTCCCTATAAAAGGGAGGCAGAGGTGGGGGTCAAAGTCAGAAAAGGGAGATGTGGAGATGGAAGCAGAGGTCGGAGTGATGTGCTTTAAAGATGAAGGAAGGGACCACGTCAAGGAATGCAGGGGGCCTCTAGAAGCTGGAAGTGGCAAGGTAACGGATTCTTACCTCAGGTTTCCAAAAAGAACACAGCCCTGCGGGGACCATGATTTTAGCCAGGTGAGAACCATTCAGGACCAATGACCTCCAGAACTGTAAGAGAATAAATATGTGTTGTTTTCAGTCACTAACTTTTCAGTTGTCACAGCAGCCGTAGGAAACCCATACAAAGGACTAAAAAGGACCTACTACGTGCCTGGGCACCACCCAACAGTTTGCATTCTTTAACTTCTTTGCTGGAGCTCTCCTGAGCCTTCAGATCAGGATGGGTCCCACGTTGCAAACTCTCTTCTTGTGTTCATCATAATTCAGATTAAATAGTGATGGCTATGATTATTCCTTAAGTGTCTCTCTACCCACTAAGACCATAGGCATCATGAGGGCTGGGACTGTGGGTCCGTTCGTTTTATTCACCACTTTGTCCCATAGATCTTAATACATTTGTTCTGTGTGAATGACTAAATTAATTCAATGAATTCTATTCAACAGTCCTCACAGCAACCCCTAAAAGGGAACCATTCTCCATTTCACAGATGAGGAAGCTGAGACCCACATGAGGCCCCCATCCCATCACTTTTCCAAGGATGCATGGATTAGGAGGGACAGGGCGGGATTTGAACCCAGCATTGTCCTTCTGTGCCCAATAGTTCAGCAGTGTAGACTCTAAGCTAAAGATGTCCCCACAGACTGTCCGCCTCTGCCCCTCTGACCGTCCCTACCCCTAGCTGACTTCTGCCCAGCAACCCGACACTCTTGGGGAAGGAGCATCTTAATTAGGCCGCCCTGCAGCTGTTAAGGGAGCTGCCTGGTCCCTGATGGAGGCGGAGGTTTCAATGGCGAATCCCGTGCTTAGCTGGGCTGGGGGCGAGGAGCTATAGGATTTGTCAAGTTGCTCTGGGATCCTTGGGAATGGGCAGTGTTCCAGAATCAGAGTGTCATCATCGTTATTATTGTTTTTATCTAATCTGTTCTTGAGAACAACCATTTTGAAACTGGGCAAAAATACAGCCTAATATATTTAAACATATATTTTTATTTTTGTCTAATTTAAAAATAAACGCATTGATGTACATTTTCCAAGTGCCTGCCTGCTGAATTCCTAATGTAATACAACATGACTCAGAGCTAAATTTAAAGAGAGAAGCACATATGTTTAATGCAGGCACCAACTTTCAATCTGAGGAGAAACAGAGTCAAAAGTATTTTTTTTAGCGTGTGAACGGACTGAGTGCACAGTGAATTATCTCCAAGCCATCTGGGAAGTCTGGTGTTTTTCAATGCCTTCACAACTCTAATTTTAAGCCGTTATTTGGCCTTTAAATAACAATATCTTCTCTTTCCATTGGAATTTGCACCAGATTCCGCATTTATTGCGCTATCGACTCCAAAAAGAGACCTATCTTTGAGAGTGAAAAGAGCAAAAGTTATTGAACGTATTACTCTGCAGATTGGCTCTGGGAAAAAAACAGCAGTCTGATAATTTGCAAATGAAGTTTGACATATTCTGGGACGGCATATTGCACTCACCACAAACAGCCTGGTTGTGCCCGGCGGGGAAAGCTTAATTAAAGCCCCCTTAACAGCATGTAACTCGAGGAAAAACACTTAGAGTGCACTGTAAATGACCTTCACGTTGTTCCATGGGGTTCCCATTCATGAATGGTCTTGATTTTTACCTAGAAGAAAGACAGTACAATGTGATTATAGACTCTTAGCTCTAAGGGGGTTCTGGTCTACCCTACCAACCAGTGTCGGAATCCCCGGCATAGACTCCAGATAAATGCCCATTTCTTTTCTACTTGAATACCTTTAGTCATTGGACTCACTGCCTTCCTGATTCTAGGAAGTCCTTTGCAATGTTAGGTTGAGATCTTCCTCCTTACAACTGGTTCTCATTATTGCCACTAGATTACACAGGAGTCTTCCCCATGGTTGACACAAAGGTAAGTTGAGGGTCACCATCACGACCTTCTTCCTGTTCTCATCTTCTCTGCTACAAATGAAGCACATCCAGCTCCTTTATGGAAAGAAGAGGACGCGACTTGGGTAGGTTCTCTCCAGTAAGAAATATCATAATTTTTTAGGAACCTGTCCATAGGGGAGAGGACAAAGGAGACAAAGGAGAAGATGTCTTGAACCTCTGTGAAGCCAGATTTGGCCAATATTTTGTTTATTTCATTTGAATCCCCAAACTTCTATTCCTTCCACAGCTTCTAGGTATGGTCTGTTCGGAGGTATGGACTTTGCTGAAAACCAGATTCTCATCAGTACAGAGGTTCTCAAAGGGAAAGGCCTAAAGACCACACCACTCAGTCAGAAGACCCCCCAGACCTTCTGCTCCTACTGGTTCCCTCTCATCTTCCACCAGCAAACAACATGACAACAAACTCGCCAGAATTAAAGTGAGATGAGCGAGATGACTCCAACAAAGACCTGATGGAATGCATCAACGTAACATTGATGTGTGGCCCAAGAGCTATTTTGTTCCACGGTAGATGTTTGCATGTGATCTTGTCTCCTGTGAATTCTCCTTTGCCTTCTCCTCTGCAGGGATGCCCTTCCCACAGGTATCCACCCAGCTCAATCCCTAACCTCACACCAGTTACCACTCAAAGCTCTCCTTATCAGACCAACATATAAGAACGGCTGCCTCCTCATTTCTCTGTCCATTCATCCTGCTTTATTTTCCCTCTGAACCGTTCTCACTATGTGACATATTATAGATATAGCTATTCTTTTTTACCATCTGCTTCCCTTCACTAGAATGTAGGCTCTGTAAGGCAGGGACTGTATCTCACCGTGTACCCTGCTGAATCCCCTGGGCTTATAATATTTGATTAATCAATATTTATTGAATAAATGTTTGAGAATCAAGATGTGGATATCAATCTATGGATATCAATCCCAGAATATCCTTCAGACAGACTTGAGAATAGCTGGATTAGCTTGAACGTTACATCCTACGTGAGCCCTTTCTGCCTCCCAGATAAAGTGACTCTCCCTTCTATAAGTTCTTTTCAGACTCGGTGGTCACCATTCATATGGCCTTGATCTTAATAGCAGTTTGAATTTTAGCTGACTTGCATTCATATCTCTCCTGTTAAGAGCAGTACCCAGAGAGCTATCACTCAGCCAGATGCCAGCAATTGCCCGGGAAACACAAGGTATGAAAACGAATGGCATCCTCCTCCTCCCTCTGTTCTCTTTCATGGACAGGGTTTGGAGATATTTTGGTTATGGTAGCTATTCATAATGAAAGCTTGTCATATCTAGTACAGATTGGGGTGCTGGTTAGCAGTTTGGGTGAGGAGTGGTATGATGAATATCTCAAAGAACTTTTACTATGTGCTCAGTTATGCTCACTACAATGTCAGGTATTATTCAGAATTAATTTGAAAAGCCCTTTTAAAACACAACCATAAAAAGACAAAGTTAAAAATGGATGAAGGATTTGAATAGACAGTTCTCCAAAGAAGATATACAAATGGCCAATAAGCATAAGAAAAGATGTTCAACGTCATTAATCATCAGGGAAACGCAAATCAAAACCACGATGAGATTTCAGTTCACACCTACTAGGGTGGGCATAAGCAACAAGGCAGACATCGAAAAGTGTTGGTGAGGACGTGGAGAATGTAGAATGGTGCAGACACTACGGAAAACCCTGGCAGTTTCTCAAAAATTGAAAAAGAGTTAACATTTGACCCAGCAATTCTACTCCTAGATAAATATCCAAGAGAACTGAAAACATATACCTACACAATAACTTGTACACAGAAATATTATTCATAATAGCCAAAAAAAGTGGAAACAACCCAAATGTCCATCAACTGTTTAATGGATAAACAAAAGGTGACATATCTATTCCTTTCTGCCACAAAAGAATGAAGTACTGATAAATGCTACAACATAGGCAAGCCTTGAAAACACTATGAGTGAAAAAGCCAGACACAAAAGACCATATATCATACGATTCCATTTCTATGAAATTTGCAGAGTAGGCAAGTCCACAGAGACAGAAAATAATGAGTGGTTTCCAGGGACTAAGGGGAGCAGAAAGTGTTCTGGAATTAGATAGTGGCGATGGTTGTACAACTTTGTGACTATGCTAAAAAAAAAACCTTTAAAAAGTGAATTTTAAGGTATGTGAATTCTATCTCAATGAAGCTGTTATTTTTTAAAAAGTTCTTTGCCTTTCAGTAACTGAACACTTAATAAAAGTGATTACTATAGTTAGCTCTTACATATTTTCAATTATGGAAAGAAAACACAAAAACCCACCTGAAAATCAAGTCGTTGAATAGAGTCAAATACCACGTAAACAGCCTTCAACTCAGCGCAGATAACACAAGCCGTCACATTTTGGGTGGAGAGAAAATGGAAGTCTCTTTCTTGGGGAAATTATACAGGAGGAGTAAAATGATTATGGGCCATACCATGCTTTCTTCTCCCTTTCCAGCAACGACCGTCACAGTGGACAGTGTGCTGACTGCTTTTGGTGCCCAAGAAGCCACTTAGACCACTGATGTCTACCAGGCTGTCAACAGAACCAACAAATCCTTAAAAAAAAAAAAAAAAAAAAGACCTAGACTCTGAAAAACTCAAGGCGTGTTCAATACTCACATGATATCCCTAAGAAAACAAACTTTTCATTATGGAAAAATATCAAACAATATAATGAAACCCACAAACGCATCACCAGCTTCAACAATTATCAGCTGACAGTCAATCTTCTCTCACCCTTTCCCTCACTTACCTTTGTCCCCCCATATTATTGAGAAGCAAAGCTCGTATATTATATCGTCTTATCCAGAAGTAGCTCAGTGTGTCCCTCTAAAAGATGACCCTTAAAAAAACCCCACAAGATATGTTCAAATTTCCCTTACTGCCTTACAAACTTTTAAAGAAACAGTTCGCATAATGTCCTTTTTAATTGTTATCTCCATTCTCCATGGATACGTGAAAACATGAATAGCAATGACTACTATTTACAGCAGCGGCTATTTTGTGCCCGACAGTTTCCTGGGGGCTTTCCACATATTAACCAACATAATTCTTGCATCAGTCACACGGAACACCACCCGTGTCCCATCCCCCAGCTCAGGGAGATTAATTAACCTGACCAAGGGTCAAGCTGGCTGACCCAACCTCTGTTTCCCACTCATGATTCTCCCTGGCCTGCCTTTATTCTAGGGCTGTGCTGTTCAATAGTATAGCCACTAGCTACACGTAAAGAATTTCAAAGATTTAGTAGGCAAAAAAGTATGTAAACGATCCCATTAGTGATGTTTATATTAACATGATCGTATCTTGGATATATTGGGTTAAGTAAAATCTATTGTTGAAATTTCACCTGGTTTGTCCTTAGTTTTTTCAATCGTGGTAAGATACATATAACATAAAGCTGACCATTTGACCATTTTTAAGTGTACAGTTCAGTAGCGTTAAGTACATTCACATTGTTGTGCAATGAATCTCCAGGACTCTTTCCATCTTGCAAAACTGAAACTTGGTCCCCATCAAACAACAAGCCCCCATTTTCCTCTATCCCCAGCCCGAGGCAACCACTATTCTACTTTCTGTCTCTATGAATTCAATTATTTTAGGTACCTCATATGAGAGAAATCATACAGTATTTATCTTTTTGTGACTGGTTTATTTCACTATCATAATGTCTTCAGGGTTCATCTATGTTGTGACATGTGTCAGAATTTCCTTCCTTTTAAAGGCTGAATAATAGTCCATTGTATGTACATACCACGTTTTGCTTATCCATTCATCTGTTGGTGGACATTTGGGTTATTTCCACCATTTGGCTATTGTGAATAGTGCTGCTATGAACATGGGTGTACAAATATCAAGACCCTAGTTTTGATTCTTTTGAATGTATACTCAGAGTGGAACTGCTAGATAATATAGCAGTTCTATTTTTAATTTTTTGAGGAACCTTCGTACTGTTTTCCATACTGCACCACTTTACCTTCCCACCAACAGCATACAAGTGTTCCAGTTTCTCCAAATCCTTGGCAAAATTTATTTTCTTTCATTCTTTTTTAAAATAGTAGCCATCCGAGTAGGTGTGAGGCTCTCTACCTTTTTTTACTATGACTAGTAGAAAATATGTGGCTCACATTATGTGTCTATTGGACAGCAGTGCTGGAAAAGAAAGATAAAACTTGATTTTCCAGCCTCCTTTGCAGGTAAAGGTAGCCATGTGACATCATTCTGGCCAACGAGGTGTGAGCGCAAGTCTGCTGCTGCCACTTCTGCTCCTTCCTCCTTCTTCCCGCCTGTAAGGCAGAGCTGGGACCCAGTTGTCTTGCAACCAAGAAGTGACAGAAACGAGGCTGAGGGTGCTGGGGCAGAGAGATGAAAGGGTGTGGGTCCCTGATGAGTCACTACATCAGCCCATAGGTACCTCTAGACCACTTACCACGTGAGACCAATAAGCTGTCCTCTCTTTAAACTACCTTTAGCTTTTCCTGTGATTGTTAGCTGCAGGCAAACACTTCTCTCATGGGATCACTCCTACATGGTGCACCTGGGACCTGAACATGTGTCTGTCTGTCCTCCCAGACCTGTGCTCCCTCTACATCTGCCCCCTGTCCACTGCCTTCTAAGAATGGACTGGTGATACCAAGGAGGTGGAAACTGGTCTCCTGGTTCTCCTCTACACCTCTTATCCCCAAACAGGGAAAGTGATTTGCAGCCAAATGGTGAACAGACATCAACTGCAAGGAATGGGTTCACTTTACACACAAAAATTTACAAGTTAGGATGTCCACTGCTGTATTGTTTAAGGTAGAAAAGCCTAGATGGTCAACAATAGGGGATTCAAGAAATTTTGTAAACCATCGAATGGAATCCTTGCAATAAATAAAATGTTTTCGAAGACTATTTCATGATAGGGAAAGGTATTTAGGCTCTATTATAAAAAGTGGAGGTCAGAAAATAGTAAGCTTCCAATTTTGTAAAATAATGTGGAAGTGTGAATAGCCAGTATGTCGAGAGGTGGAACTATGCATAACTTTATCTTCTTACGTAGGCTTTGTCTACACCTTCCAAGATTTCAAAAGGAAGCGTGTATTTGTAATTAGGAAAAATAAAGCAACACATTAAAAAAAAATAAGACTTCATCGCCAAGGTGAATGGATCGTTTCTTTGTCGGGAATCCGATATGCCTTCTTTGTGTTGTCTTTCCTGAGGCTTACCGAGAACTGGAGGAGGGACATGGAGCTGGAAGGGCATGTGACGGGGAGGAGGGGTGCTGAGTGAGAGCTTCTGAGACAAAGATCCTCACGCTGCTGCGGCTGTCCCACGTCTTGGCTTTCCCTGGGAGCCCACAAGCTCGGCATCTGCCCCCAGGTTCTGGGTGAGGGTTCCAGGGTTGGTAGCTTCCGGTGCTGGCCGTCCATGGTTCCTCTTAATTAAAATGCACCATCCACATAACACAGTAATGGAATCAGAAGGCAATTCCTCCCTCAAATGGGCTGCGGTCAAGCCCGCGCAAACAACTTGTGTTCTGTTCCACTTTGATTCAGCCTAATGTGTTGGTAAAAGGGTCCATTCCCGAGATGTTTTGTACTTAATTACGTATGAACATGGCAGAAAGCGGAGGTCCCTAACAACACGCTCGTTGTTGATTAAGTGAGCATCTGAATGGGCAATCAATAATTTACTAAAATATTTAAAATACCTCCTGGCTTCCTGAGATGGGAAGAGTATGGCTCGCATGTGGTCCTTTGTTGTCTGCTCTGCAGGTACAGGTCCCCCGGCTTCCTAGTCTCTCTGCCTCTAGGCTTGACCACTTCTGCAGCTAGAGAATGGACTTTCAAACACAGATCTAATCTCCACACATCACACCTCCACTTAGAACTGTCTATTGAACTCTCTTACCTCTACCCCTCCCCCACCCCAACTGCACCTGAATAGCCCCTAGTCACCTCGGCAGGCTTCGCCCAGGCCTCCCCTCTGTAGGAGGACTCTGTGACCACCCTCTCTAAGGCCTCCAAAATTCTCCATTCAGGTCTCTTACCCCACACGTGAACCTCACTGCTTTTCATGTCCCGTTTGTGACTGTCTCCCCTGCTAGGCTGTGAGCGAACGCCATGAGGACAGGAATGTGCTCTCTTTGGATCCTTATTTAATGCTTTCACTCAGTGGATGTCTCCAGGTAAATGAATGCGTTGGGAGTGCAGGAACCCTGGGGCAGTGCTTGTGATTGGCATTAAAGGCAAATGATTCTCTCCCTTTCCCCTCTCTTGAATTAATAAAAAGTTCCTCTAATCTTACACGGCTGATGGTTCGCTCTGGGGGCCATCCCACTTCCTTATTCTCTAGATGCAAGAACTAAGGTTCAAAAGGGTTAACTGAGAGACCCCAGTGGGGCCGAGCCTGGGCTGATTTCCTGACCTCCAGGAATCCTCTGTCCTTGGGACCACTTTGGTCACCATCATCCCTGTTACCATCCTCATCATCACTGTGTCAAAATCATGAGAAGCAGGAAAAAAGAGGAAAACAGGAGTGGGGGTAGGTTCAGAAGAGACCAAAAGAGGATTCTTTACCAAACTTGCTTAAATTAATTAGAGTGAACCTGGTCCTAAGCAATTTAAAAATGACTGATGCCCTGAGCCTTAAACAGATGAATGGGGAAGAACACATTACCTACTTCAAGATATTTTCAGTGATATTTATCAGGCTAGGCTGGATCTGGTTTTACCATTGGTTCCCCAGGTGTTTAGCAAAATGTCGAGCACATTCATTATCTGTATTTGTTGAACGACTAACTTGAATGCCTACCGTGTCCCCAGCACCGTGTGCTGCCTCAGTGTAATCCTCAGGGCCACCCCCAAGGTCTTAGGCCTTGTGCCACATTGACTATGACAGGTGGCTCAGTTCCGCTGTGGCTTATCCAAGGAAAAGTTGGTTTTAAATCTATCTGGTGACATTCTGCCCAACCGTCCAATGCAGTGTTCTGCGTCTAGTGAATCCTTAATAATTATTAATTGATGAAGGTGCTTTCTCAATCTGAATGCTTAACACATGCTCTCTGAATATGATGGGAGTCGCAGCATATTTTAATTAAATCCAACTTTAATTTAACAACTTTAATCCTGATTGCTCATTCTAATACGCCTGAGCTGCTAGCACCAAGCTAATGGCTTGTTCGTTCTGGAAGGTATTCGTAGCAGGGTGCTGCCTTTTACCCAAACATAAGATCATAATAATTAAAGTCTGATATGTCTCAAAATGAACTCCTTTGAAGTAATTTTTATCCCACAAACACACACAGATGCAAGCATATATGTGCCAACATTCTCAAGAATTTACAACACCTTAGAGAAACTCTGTCCATTCCTTTCCATAATGAAAAGTTTTTTGTTGACGTGATGAAAGACTCCTTACTAGGTTCAGGGGAAATGTATATTTCCCCTGATCAATTTCTGAGTTTCCCAGAAGAGCAGAGCCCAAGAGAAACCCTGAAAACTAATGACGGTGGGAGCAGAGCGTATTTGTACTTTATTGCGCCAATCAGAGTCTAAACCACTGAATCAGAGAATGAGACAAAGGAAAATCTAATTGTCTGTATGTGTGTGTGTCGGGGTGGGTGATAGGAGGAAGGCTGAGCAGGAAGGAGAGGTGGTATCTGAGTACACAAAGAGATGAAATAATTTGGAAAGAGGATCTAAGAAGCAAATATAACATATTGGGTTAACTCACTGCTTTCACAGAGTGAACATCTATTGTGCCCAAGGCATTGGAGACCTGATGGTTACAAGTTAGCTGCCAGCCATCCTCCCGTGGTGTCTGCCTTAGAGCATGTTTCTAACCAGAGGTTCATGCTTGGGCTTTAGTGGGGGCTGTGAACCCCCTGAAATTGTATGCAAAACTTCGTGTTTATAGATACACGTGGGTGTGGGCAGAAATAGACTGGTACAGTTCCCACCCCCACCCCCCCCCGGGACAAAATATACAGCAGGAATCACACTCTCTAAGCCTCAGGTGAGTAAAAACGATAATGGAGTTAGCCTTCTCTACTCTTCCCCTAGAAAGAATGAATGAACTGAAGCCACAACCAAAACAAGCCAACAGACATGGATACTTTACTTTTGAAAAGTTAAAACATATTTTCTACAGAAACCGTAAAACAATAAAAACAACCCCCCTACACTACAAAGGAGATAAGAAAAGGCCATTAAAAATAGTGAATTATAGGGCTTCCCTGGTGGCGCAGATGTTGAGAGTCCGCCTGCCGATGCAGGGGACACAGGTTCGAGCCCCGGTCCGGGAAAGTCTCACATGCCGCAGAGTGGCTGGGCCCGTGAGCCATGGCCGCTGAGGCTGCGCGTCTGGAGTCTGTGCTCTGCAACGGGAGAGGCCACAACAGTGAAAGGCCCGCGTACCACAAAAAAAAAAATAGTGAATTATAGCACACAGTTTACTGACAAGCTCTTGGCAACAGGGTCATATCATTAGAGATAATTTGAATAGATCTCTTGCTAATCCTTTCTTGATTCTGTGCAAAGAATCTTCAAGTGGGGGATGGGAGCACACGTCACAGCCCCATCAGAAACTTTCTCAGCACATCCTCCTAACAGCTATGATCTTCTGAGTGACTATTATATACTGAACAATATTTCAAAAGCTTTGCCTGCAAGGTGTTATAAATCCCAAAGCTATTTTATAAGAAAAGGTATTATTACTAGACCTATTTTACAGATGGGAAAACTGAGGCTCAGTGAGGCTCAGTGACTTGTTTAAAATTCCACACCTAGAAGTTTCCTGCTATCTCTACCCTTTCTCCTTAGGAAACACTATAAATGGCCACACTAGAAAAGTGAGGTATATGTCAGAAAATGAAAGCAACTCTATAAACCCAAGACAATAAAACACCTTTCTTTCTTATGGAACTACTAATTCATTTTAATGGTATTTAAATTTAAATACTCATGGAGAGCTACATCAGAGCCCAGTGTTTGAGCAGAATTTATCTTTAGTGTTCCAGAACTAGAGAATTTTATTGAGGGGGTGTGAGGGGAGTGAGGTTGGAGAAGAGTGGCAGAATGATTAAGGAAGTGGGCTTGAGATAAACTACAGAATTTAAAAATCCTGGTCCGCACAGCCTGGTAGAACTGAAGGCTTTTCTTGCCACCTAGATCGTGTTTACACCTTCTATGCCCCTTATCGATGGCCATTGAAAACAAAGTATTTTGATACAATTTCAGACTTACAATTGCAAGAATAGTACAAATAATTTCTGTATACTCCTCATCCAGTTTCCACAACTGTTAGTATTTTACCATATTTGCTTTATCCTTCTTTCTCTAAATAAACATATCCATATTATTTTCTTTTTTATGCAGACATAACAATGCTCCTTTATGCCCTTCAGGGTATATTTCCCCCAAAACAAGGATATCCTCTTACATAACCACAATACGATGAACAAAATCATGACATCATCACCTATAAAATACTATGAACTAACTTACAAAACTTATTCAGATTTCACCAATTGTCTCAATCGGGTCAGCAAAAGAAAATCCCAGATCATGGGATGCATTCTTTAGTCTCCTTTAATTTGGGGCTGCTCCTCCGTCCTTCTCGGTCTTTCGTGACACAAGTGTTTTGTGAGAAAGTATAGGTCAATAGTTATTTTGTCTAACGTCTTTGAGTTTGTCAGATGTCAGTTTTTTTGTTTTTTTTTTTAGAGACAAGCACAAATTTATTTGACCATGTTTTAGAGGCGTTAACTCAGAGAGCTGACCATGCCAATTCATTATTCTGGAGAATATCTTACGGATTACACTCTTGGCTTCTCAAGGAAACATGGAAGCCATTCACTCGGTTGTTAAGCTCTTTCAGTCACCTGTGATTTTTTTTTAACAACTTTATTGGAGTATAATTGCTTTACAATGTTGTGTTGGTTTCTGCTTTATAACAAAGTGAATCAGCTATACGTATACATATATCCCCATATCTCCTCTCTCTTGCGTCTCCCTCCCACCCTCCCTATCCCACACCTCTAGGTGGTCACAAAGCACTGAGCTGACCTCCCTGTGCTATGCAGCTGTTTCCCACTAGCTATCTATTTTACGTTTGGTAGTGTATATATGTCAATGCTACTCTCTCACTTCGTCCCAGCTTACCCTTCCCCCTCCCCGTGTCCTCAAGTCCATTCTCTACATCTGCGTCTTTATTCCTGCCCTGCCCCTAGGTTCATCAGAACCATTTTTTTTATATTCCATATATATGTGTTGGCATACAGTATTTGTTTTTCTCTTTCAGATGTCAGTTATTTTGTCCAATGTCTTTGAGTTTGTCAGATGTCCTGATCAGACTCAGGTTTTGCATTTTTGGCAGGAATATCACAGAAGTCATGTTGTGCTCTCCTCAGTGGATCATATCAGGGGGTGGTTTGTCCTACACTGGTGACGTTGACCTTGATCTCTTTTAAGGGTAGTGGCAGCCAGTTTTCTCCACTATGAAGTCACTATTACCTATTACCTTTACATTACTGAATTAAATTCTTTCATGGTAAAATATACATAACATACATTACCATTTTAACCATTTTAAGTGTTCAGTTCTGTAGCATTAAGTGCATTCACACTGCTTTGCTACCGCCACCACCATCCATGGAACTTTTTCGTCTTCCCCAATTGAAACTCTGTTCCCTTTAAACACTGATTCCCCATCCCCACTCACATGGAGCCTGGCACCCACCATTCTACTCTCTGTTTCTATGAATTTGACTCTTCTAGGTACCTCATATAAGTGAAATCATACAGTATTTATCCTTTTCTGTCTGACTTATTTCACTTAGTATAATGTCTTTAAGGTTCACACATGTTGTAGCATGTGTCAGAATTTCCTTCCTTGTTTTTTTAAAATATTTATTTATTTGGCTGTGCTGGATCTTCACTGCAGCATGTGGGATCTTTAGTTGTGGCATGCGGGATCTAGTTCCCTGACCAGGGATCAAACCCTGGTGCCCGGCATTGGGAGTGCCGACGGAGTCAACCCCGGACCAACAGGGAAGTCCCAGAATTTCCTTCCTTTTTAAGGGTGAATAAATATTCCCTTGTTGCATGTTGTTTATGAATTCATCCCACGATGGACATTTGGGTTGCTTCCACATTTTGGCTCTTGTAGATAATGCTGCTATGAACGTGGGTATACAGATATCTGTTCCAGACCCTGCTTTTCCTTCTTTTAAGTATGCAACTGGAACTGAAATTGCTGGATCATTATTTTTCCCTTCTTAATTAGCAAATTTCTTGTGGAATGATACGTTGAGACTATGTAACTATGCTATTACTCCTCACACGTTCACCCACTAGCATCCTTCAATTCCTATCTGAATCAGTTATTAATCTAACGGTTGCCAAATGGTAATTTTCTTTCCATCGTTTCTTCTACATTTATTAGTTGGCATTCTACTGTAGGGAAGAAATTTCCCTTCTCCCCTACTGATTTACGAATTTTGAAGCATTTTATTCAACCCTTTACACCACGGACACCTTAACGCTCTGAGCAATTCTTTTCCATATGACTCCCAAGAGTGCAAGTTTGGGGAAGTGAGGGAACTTTCTGTATTTCCTTGTCACCATTAAGAAAGCCGAGCGTGCAGCTCGACTGCCCCAGATCCAGGGGATCACTTTCCTGCCCACGCATGTTTAAAGTGGAAACCCTCTCTGGGACAGGGCTCTGAGGGATCACCTGGGCCGCCCCACCCCGCGAGAACTACATTTCCCAGAGCCCTTCGAGGGCTTGCGTCATCAGCGAGCGCGGCTTTTTGCTCGCTGGTTTTGGAGGGCCCACTGTGGCGGCGGCAACATGGCGGACGTGTTAAGTGTCGGCGTGAACCTGGAAGCCTTTGCCCAGGCCATCAGTGCCATCCAGGCGCTGCGCTCCAGCGTGAGCAGGGTGTTCGACTGCCTGAAGGATGGCATGCGCAACAAGGAGACGCTGGAGGGCCGGGAGAAGGCCTTCATTGCGCACTTCCAGGACAACTTGCATTCGGTCAACCGAGACCTCAAGTAGGTACCGGCTGAAGGGGCCGGGGACCTCCCGCCCTGTCCCGACCCCGCGCGAGTCTTCTCAGTCAGGGGCTGCTGTCCATTTTCCTTGCTCTCTTGCTCCCCCTCCCTCCTCTCCAAGCCTCTACCTGCCCCTCAGGGCCACCTCATCCTCCACCCCCGCTTTCTCGTCTCCCTTCTCTTGGCCTCCAGGTCCTGGCTGTCTCCCTCCGCCCTGGACCCCCTCAGTGGTCCTTCCATTTCTCACTGGGGGACGTGCTCTCCCCAGGAGCTTCCACTCCTCATCTCAGCTCGGCAGGGTTCTCACCTGTGGGCCCGCTGGGCCCCACCATGTCTGATAAAATAGTACCAAACAGGACCTGCCCAGCGCTGCCCCAAAGCCAAGTGCACTCCATCTGATTGGCCCCAGGTTTTCGTCCCTGAACCTGGAATTCATCAGTTCCACTCTAACCCACCCCCAAACACGACAAAATAGGCTTTGTTCTTTCTTCCCCTACCCCTTCCGAAACCACCTGATCAGTACTTTCACTCCCACTCTCACTGTTCCTCTTAAGTTTCTGTCTCTAGAGAGACCTAATCTCTGCCTTAACCAGCTTAATCACTTCTGCTTACACCTCCCCCCGGCCCCCAACAAATATTAATTTGTGGTCTTTTAGGGTTAAGGATTGTATATTTCTTTCTTACAAGTCACCTCCTTCTACTTTGTAAGTGAAATTAAGTGAGAGGATGTTTGTAAAATGCCTGGCACATAGTAGGCCCTTTTTAATTGGTTACGTCCTGGACTTGCCTTCCCCTGCTTATGAGAGTCAGTCCTTTCCAGGAGGGTTAGAATTGCAGGATTTTTTGCCTTTTACCTCTCAGAACTGACCTTAGCAGGGGAAGGCATTGGGTGAGCTAGTCATCCTATAATTTCTGGAGTGGCTGGGTTTTTTGTTTTGTTTTGTTTTTTTCCCGTCTCAACTTGGTCCCCTTAGTAACCAGATGGAAGGAGGAGGTAGGATGGAAGAGGAGGTGGTGACCAAATGATGGGAGCCTCTTGTTATTTATTTATTTATTTTCCTCTAAGTAGCTGCCATTCTTGTTTTGGGGGAAAGCCAGGAAGTCACACACCCCTCCTCAACTCCCACATCCACTTGCTGTTCTCTGGTGCAGTGCCCGTTAATACTTTCCCTGCTTGAGGGGATGCGCTGGTGGTTCTTTCCTCTCCTCCGTCTCCTCTTCGATTGGCTTCCCTTGGTAATATACAGGATGTTGTAACCCTTCACCATTGTAGAAAGCTTAAGAATGTTGACATCACCCCTTTGCCTTCTTAAATCTTTAGACAGCAGTACCAAGAAGAAGGTGGCTGAAGATTCCAGAATGAACGTGGCATGAGCAGCTGTCCCTACAAAGCCTTTGTTGACGCTTTGAGACTGGCCCGTCAGACTGGCGTGCTTCTGGAATGTGCTTTTTTTTTTTTTTTTTTTTTGCGGGACGCGGGCCTCTCACCGCTGTGGCCCCTCCTGTTGCGGAGCACAGGCTCCGGACGCGCAGGCTCAGTGGCCATGGCTCACGGGGCCCAGCCGCTCCGCGGCGTGTGGGATCTTCCCGGACCGGGGCATGAACCCATGTCCCCTGCATCGGCAGGCGGACTCTCAACCACTGCGCCACCAGGGAAGCCCTGGAACGTGCTTTTGCTGTTGGCTCCCTTTCCCAAGCTGCTCTAGAGGTTTTTATTTTGCTAGACTGAAGCATGTTTCTTTGACACAGCCCCTCGGTGCTGTCTTCCCATTCCGTTTGTTTACTTTATCTCTTCTTTGTTTTTTTTTTTTGCGGTACGCGGGCCTCTCACCGTTGTGGCCTCTCCCGTTGCGGAGCACAGGCTCCGGACGTGCAGGCTCAGCGGCCATGGCTCACGGGCCCAACTGCTCCGCGGCGTGTGGGATCCTCCCAGACCGGGGCACGAACCCGCATCCCCTGCTTCGGCAGGCGGACTCTCAACCACTGCGCCACCAGGGAAGCCCTCTTCTTTGTTTTGTTAAGTTTTAACATCTGTGAAGCACCACGTACAAATCTATCTCTGTGTGAATGGTAAATAATCATCATTTATTCAGGTACTTGCTGTTCTGCCAAAGGTACTGATCTGTACGTGGGTCTGAAAACCCTTAGTGAGAAGCAGTGTTATATTGCGTTTCAAAATTCCAGAAAGTGTCCTCTCCCCCCACACCCCCTCAGAGAATGATTCGAGTTGTTCAAGGCTGATTTTAGGAGGCTTACTGATTTCATCGCTCTTAACCTTTGTTCTCCTTTAGCATGGCGCCAGAGAGCTCAGTTGCAAAACAAGATCAGCCCCTAGTTAGGGGTTGTCTCAAGTGGCCCTAGTCTTCTTAACCTTTCAGAAAGTATTTCTTCTTAAGGGACCTTTGATGGGCGGTTTGAAGAACAGCCGTTGACCAGTGTGGTTGGCTTAGCACTGGAGTTGCAGTGGACCCGGGTTTATTTGCTGTATCTGTTTACTTTTCAGTGAGCTGGAACGGCTGAGCAACTTGGTCGGCAAGCCTTCCGAGAACCATCCTCTCCATAACAGCGGGCTGTTGAGTCTGGATCCCGTGCAGGACAAAACCCCTCTCTACAGTCAGCTCCTTCAGGCATATAAGTGGTCAAACAAGGTAAGGGGGACATGTCAGACATGGAGCTAACATAGGAAAAAGCAAGTTTTCTTGCATTTCATAAAGGCAGAGAGTGAGGGTTTTTCTTTCCTTTTTTGTTCTGATTCAGCATCGGGTTACAGAGTTGGAAGTTTCAGGCTTCCCTCTGAAGTCTTTGAGGATTGTTCAGAGTCAGGTGCGTTTAACCTGGTTGCTGGGTGTAGGGAGCAGCTTTTATGAACCCCATGAAATCACATGCAGAATGTTGTGTGTGTGTGTGTGTTTTTCTGGGGAGGACTTCCTAGCTTTCATCAGATTCTCAGAGGGGTCCCTGACCCCCAGAAGGTGAAGGACTGCTGGTCTCAGTGTGCAGCCACTCACATGGTTTATGTTGCTTGGCCTGTCCTCCCCATTGTTGATGGAAGAGCATCACTAGAGTTTGGTAGATTACTGTCTCTCTCTCCCCGCCCCCCGCACCGTGCCACGCGGCCTGCGAGATCTTAGTTCCCCAACTAGGGATCGAACCCAAGCGCGGAGTCTTAACCACCGGACCACCAGAGAAGTCCCCATCTCTCTTTTTTTTTCTTCATCTTTTTTTTTTTTTAATTGAAGTATAGTTGATTTACAGTATCGTGTTAGTTTCAGGTGTACAGCACAGCGATTCAGTGATACGTGTGTGTGTGTGTGTGTGTGTGTGTGTGTGTGTGTGTGTGTGTGTGTGTGTGTGTGTGTATTCTTCTTCAGATTCTCTCCCTTACATGTTATTACAAACTATTGAGTATAGTTCCCTGTGCTATAAAATAGGTAACCAGCAGTAGGTCCTTGCTGCTTATTTATTTTGTACGTAGTAGTGTGTATACTATGTATAAAATAAATAACCTCCTAATGCTCTCTTTGCTCTAATTACTCTACACCCGTCTGAGGGAGATTGTTCTAAACGCTCTCCCTGGGATTTGCTATTCATGGTTTCCTGCAGTAGGCAGGCCCATGGCGTAGACCTTAGGACGGCTGTAAAGGAAAAGTAAGCTGCAGTGTAAAAATAACAGGAACAATTAGGCTCAGAAGCCTGGAAACAGTTAGTCTGTTTACTAACAAGTTCCTCTTGTTCGGGCGCTGTGCGTTATTGTGTTGTGTTTGGTTTTGTTGCTGCTGAGAGCAAGCTAGAATATATGTTTGGAACATTTTGGGAAGCTTTCCTCATTAGACTGCTACCTCCCTGGAGATAATAGTTCTTACAGTTACTGATTGTGAACTGCTCTGCCCCCTCCAGTTATCCGTCATCCTTTTCCTCTTTCCTGTGGTTCTTTTCCCTCTCAGGTCTTAAGTGACAGGTGAGCCTTGACAGTGTTTCCAGTGTGTAGAATTTTTCCTTTGAATTTGTCTGGAAGAGTATTTAACATTCTTCGGTTTGCAGTGGAACCTTGAACCTGGGATGCGTGCATTTAACCTATGAGGCTTGTCCTCCAAGCTCTGGGCTGCTGTTGACAGAGACCCACTTCAGTCTCGAGGATCAGGGTGCCCAGGCGGTATGGGGATCTGTCACTCTCCTGCCCCGTCTACGCCTGCTTCCCAGTGTTGGCCTGATATCTCCCAGTGGTGGAAAAGACACACTGGCAGCTGTAGGTTTGCGTGGTCCTTCTACTAGGTGATCTCCAGGTGTCCACACCAGACCCTGAAAACGGATTCTGGCCCTGTTTGGTAGGTGGCCCCTACCTACCCAGACAGCTCATTGAGTTAAGGGGGTGGGATTCTCTGACTGCCCAGTGCAGATCAGCTAAAGCACAGGAATTGGGGCTGCTTGGAATTAGATAGAGGCAGGAGAGGACGCAGGGCAGACAAGAAATTAGAGATGTCTGTTGCAGTTGCCAGGGCCAGACATGAGACTGTTCTGGCCCTACGCAGATAGCCCTGCCCTCTCAGGGTTTTCTGTTTGAGCATCCTTATTTCCCCAGGGGCACGCTTGGACATCCTAATGTGAGTTTACCTGGTGATTGGGTGGGATCTGATCTGTAGGTGACTTATTTCTGGTTGGACTCCTGGTAGAAAGTCTTGCTTTTTGGCGTTTGGACGTGGAAGCTGTGTTCATGTATCACGTGGGTAATGTTCTTGGAATAGGCTTGAGGGATGGACACTTCATTGGTGGGAAGATTTAGGCTGATCTCGAAACCATGAGTGCGTGGGACTCAGTGGAAGCGACTGGTTTTAACTTGAAGTGATGACTCTTAACTTTTGAATGAAGGTAGTTTTAATTGTTTGCTGAATTTATTAGAGTATAAAAATAGAAGACCCTGTCCCTGCCCCCCACCCTTGCCCTCAGGTGGAAAAGAGGATGTGTTAAGGAAAAGAAATATTACGTATGTGGAAATTCTTGTCCTGGAGATGCTACAGCTTAAAACTAGATGTAGAAATGTATCACAGATTTTAGGTCCCATATGAGCAGTGTGAGTGGTGTAGGGGTTCAGTCATGTCCTGGCCTGGTGCGTGCCTCTGAAGTAACTGCTGTTCCACCAGCTTCCGAGTGCCGCAGCAGAGAGGGGATTTTGGAGTCTTAAAACATTCATTGGCAAAATAAAGAGAATGTTTAAGAGATGTTTATCTTACCCCCTTATTTTATAGCCAAGCAGACCAAGGCCAAGTGAACCAACCTGCTCATGGCTTCATAGCTAGACTAGAATTTGCCTTTCCTGATGTAGGTCAGTGTTCTTTCCTCTAAAACTGGATGCTTTCATCAGGTTTGGCTTAAGGTTTTGACTATACCAAACATTTCTCCCCCTTTAACCTTCATCACAGGAGCAATTCATATGTTATATTTTATTCATAAACTGGTATCACATTTTACTCATTTTTAGTGGTTTACTGAAGGATGGAGATGGCAAATACATGGGACATGGTCCTGAAACTGTCACTCTTGTCCAGGGCAGACGTCACTAACCACCCTCTGTATTCTTTCCTGCTAAGGCCACCTCTGGGCTCACAACTCTGTTCTGGGGCTAGGCAGCCCCTGCCAGTTATTCAAAGGTGGGCTACAGGGGAAACGTTTTTTATTTCTGTTATGGTAGATAGTGTCCTATTTGACTATTGCTCATTTATACCTTACCTTACTCTGGAAGGGATTTAAGATCTATTATACACATACTGTACTTCAAACCTTGAAAGGAAAGAGGAAAACAAGGGTAAGGATGCCTTATGTACATTTCTTTAATAAACTCAAGAAGTAGCCCCAAGAAACAAGCCAGTATTCTTATTTCCAGCTGGGGATATGGAAGCAGCAATGATATATGTTTATCATGCCTCTCTTACAAATGAAAAGAGCTTTTTAATGGCAAAAGCTTTCATCATTCTTCATTTTACCCTCGACGAGTTTAAACCGGAAAGTGCATTAATATGTTAGGTGAAGTTTAGGGTAACTTGCCAATGTCAGCTTTCTGCACTGTTGGCTAAGAATTGAAGGAAGTGTGGGAAAGGCTTTGATACCACCCATTATGTGATGAACTTTCTATTTTATGTGCCATTGGCCATAGATAAGTCTCATTCACGCTTACTGACTAATTATTTTCTTTAGGGGATTGTGTAATTTTTGTAAAGTCAGTCAGAATGTTAATTACATGGTAGTTGGCATAATTGTTAGGATAACACATTTAAAAATTAACGTAAAAAAATAAAACTTAATCTAATCTAACGAAATGATGTCAAATTGCTGGGAGCAGCGCTTTTCCCGTGCTGAATTGGGGAAAGAATTTAGCTTTCAACTCTTGTGCACCTATAGAGTATTGTTCTGTAGAGAGATGACAGGCTCTCGACGACGGCAAAAAATAATTGACGTCAACGCGGTCCTTGCTGTAAGATAGTGAATGTGAACATAATGAGGAAAGAGAATCACTTAAATGCCCCCCGAAGCCTTAATCATCATGACTTGGGGTCAGGCGCTGTTCTGGACTGTTCTTATTACGTTCAGATATGCTGAGAGTTAGGCTGAACTATTCTCAAGGCCCCTGTCCGAAGGTTTCCAGTGTCCTGTCTCCAGGCTTTGATTTCCGGCTTTGACTTTCTGCGTTTGTTTATGGCAGGAGGCTGCTCGTGTATTTGCCTGAAAAGGGGGCGAAGACTTCAGCCTTTTCCTGGTGATGTCTCAAGCAGCAGAGACCCCAGAAGTGTCGCTTTCTCCCCGGGTTGGGAAATGGGCCCTGAGGACGGGGCTGGCGCTGCCTTTTCTTTGTTTTTGCATGCTTAATTTTTCACTTTTATTAGAGAAAGAGCAAATTTCAATTCCAAGGGTATTCAGTTGGAAAGGCTGAAGACATTTGCTCCACTCTACCTTCCCGAGCTGTTCTCATCAGAATCTGGTTACTCAGTGGCTTTAAGTTGCTGTAACATTCATGTCCCTCACATCCAGCCTTGAAGGTGCTCTTGACGTTTTGGCATCATGGAGGTAACGGGTAGGATTGGTTAAAACTGCAACACGGAGCCTTTTCCCTTAGGGGCCCCGTCCTCTTTTAGGTCCCTGCGGAGAGAGACAGTGTCCCTCTCGTTCCCAGGGGGGAGTCCCCAGCGCCTAGCAGGGCTCCTGGTACTCAGTGCACAGTCAATTAAAATTCACTGAATGAATGAAAGAATAAGTAAAAAGGGTTTTCTGTTGAATTTTTAGTTTACAGCCCCTTGTGTGGTTTGCTTGCTTGTGTTTGGGCCATTACTGAGAAATTTAGTTGTGTTACTGGTAGATGAGAGAAAATTCTCAGGTCCTGTGCTGGAGGCCAGGGCCAGATTCCAGAAGCGTAATTTGGAAGGAAAGGTGAGGTCAGTTGGTGAACTGATGATAAATAAACTCTTTGAGGGCTGAGGTTGGAAGTTTCATCTGTGTTGCCTGTCACCTGGTGTTCCCTTCCTGAGAGAGCCGGGTTGGCAGCCAGTGCTCAGGAGCGGGTAGGACGTGGTAGAAGTCGTCCGGAGTTGACTGAGTCAGCCTGATTTGAGCGACAGCACCTGATGTCAGGTGTTCTGCGGCAGCTGTTGTTTTGACAGAAGTGCGAAAACTGGGAAGAGGCGAGTCAACCCCATCAGCTTCTTAGGGATTATCCCACTTGGTGTGTTATCAGTAACTAATTTCTGTTCCTAGTGTTTTCCTTATCACCAGACCCACCCCCGACTCACTCAGGGAATATGGATTCATTCAGAACATAATGAGGAAAGAAAATCACTTAAATGCCCCCCAAAGCCTTAATCATCGTGGCTTTGGACCACGCACTGTTCTGGATTGTTATTATTAGCAGAGGTGCAGGTACCATTCTTAGAGGTGTTCTTCCACCTAAATCTAACCTTCCTGGCTCCCTGTCGCTCAGCATGAACTTACCAGCAGAGTGAGTTTGACTGCAATAGTGGCTGCCCTAGTTGGCCTTAAACCCTGCACCCTTCTCCTCCCTCCCCACCCAAAGCCCTGATACTGTGTGAGCCATTATGAAAAGAACAAAGAGTAACACAACCAAACAGGAAAAAGAACCAAACAAAACCAATCTCCGGGGTTTCTAGATACTGTTGGATTCCTTGTTGGTAGAATGAAGAGCTGGACTGAAGATCTCTCGAGTCCCTTTTGGCTGTCACTTGTGAAGGAGCAGTGGAATCATTTATGCATTTCCATTGTTTTGGAAATGAAAGTGTAACCTGGGGAGCAGAGGAGAGTAATTCTTGTCCAGTAACGTTTCTTAAGCACAACTGTTGTGTACGCTACAGAGCATCTCAGAACAGACCAGGATAGAGCAGCAGCCCTAGAGGCCCTTAGGGGAAGATTACCTTTCAGAGGTTCTCTAGACAGCAGTAGCCTCCTGTAACACACCGAGTGTAAGCCGTCATGAAAATCACCTGATGCCCCCATAGTTCTAAGTGGGTTCCACCCCAAGGCTTTGGCCTAATTCCATATCTTTATGTTCTACTTATTAGTTGTGGTTTCTGAAAATTGTCACTTTGTTGTGGCCTGGAATCAGATGTGTGATTCCCTCCTTCTTTTTCTCTAAAGGAGCAGGAACTCTGTTGAGAAGCTACCCTGAGCAGGCTGCAGAGGCTGCTGGCTGTGTGTCTCACGTGCCCTGCAGGAGTCACTCTGTCCGGGGCTGGGGGTGAGGGGAACTCAGCCTGAGTCCCTCTTTGGCTGTTTTATAGCAGCCTTTTCTGGGCTGATTGGGTTTGTGCGGTTTGCCCAGAGCTTTGTGTACATTGTAACCATAGCCTGAAAAGGCACTTTCTCTTCTCTTCCAGGAATGCTTAGTAGACAGGAAATGGTCCCATATCATTTTTGTTCCTGGTGAGTTGCACATTGACGGTGGGGAAGGACGTGTACCATTATAAGTGCAGAAAGAATATGATGTTACGCCTCCCCTTTTGCTTGTCTTCTTTTCCTCATGGCGGGTGTGGGCTGGGAAAGAGCTGAGAGAGAACTAGCGCTTCTCTCCTGTGGTCCACGCCTGCTCTGGGCCAGCCCATCTGTTTTGCCGCTTCACTTGCCAGCCGTGCACGGATGACACCGCACTCCAGCCAGCCTAGAAGCTCGCCTGAGATCCTGACCCGTGTCAGAGTGCCCGCTGGACATCTGCACGTGGGACTCACAGGCTTCTCGGGTAGAAGGAGCCCAGGACGGAAACCCTGCCCCCGCCCCCAGACCTGCTCCTCGTGGTGGGGTGCCTGGACCCTCACACCTGCTGACCAAGATCTACTGATGCCACCTCTCCAAAACCGCTTAGTCTTTCCTCCCCACCTTGACTGCCGCTGTCTGAGCCCAGGCCCCCCTTATTGCTTGGGGCAATGCTACTGCCTCCCCTCTGGCTTCCTGCCCCTTCCCACCCACTGCAGCCATTTTCCGCTCGGCAGTTCCCAGGGACCTGGAACAAAGAAGACACCTGATTGGTTGCTCCTCAGTGGTTTCCTCCATCTCCCTTAGGATTAATTCCAGCTCCCGGCTGGCATTGGGAGGCATTTTAGTTATCGTACCCAGGGGCCTGAGTCCAGAAGCAGACAGACCTTTGGCCAGACTTCTTAGCCTCAGTTTCCTCATCTGCAAAGTGGCACGAACAGTCCTGCGTCTTAGGGTGGCTGTGAGGATTCCGTGAATACTCTCTTGAGTATGCAGCGCAGAGCCTGGCAGATGACCTTTACCATTAGCAGTCCGGGTGCAGGGCCTCATGGCCTGGCACCAGCTCCCTTCTCTAGCCCCCACCCTTCCTTCCTTTCTTTCTGGGGGAAAAAACCCCTAAACTTTTTATTGTGGAAAGTTTCAAATTACACAAAAGTAAGAGAATTATCTAATGAGCCATTGTCTACTCAGCTTCAACAATTAAAAATATTTTGCTACTCTTATTTCATTGATTTCCACATCCCCCTACTCTCTTTTCTGGGAGTCAGGGGTGAGGACTGGAGTATTTGAAAGCAATGCCCGACGTCATGTCATTTTATCGGGAATCCTTCAGTGTTCAGCTTCCTTTCTTCCCACTTTCCCTGCTCTTATTTTTGCCACTTCTTGTCTGCAAAATGCATTGCGGTTCCCTAGAATCTTCTGATCTCAGGGTCTTTGCACATGCTCTTCTTCCTTCTCCCTCCTTTCTTTGGAAAAGTCTTAGTCATTTAGGTCTTAGACTTCCTCTGGGAAGTCTTCTGAGACGTACCCAGATCAGGTGCCCCTGCGTTTACACCTGTGACAGCTTTTATCCTCCTCTGCCTGTTCGTTATCCCCACAAGGGTAAGCCCTGTCCTGTGTTAGGACTTAGACTTTGGGTGTTATCTAACACCTTTGAGCCTCAGCCTGCTGGGCTAGAAAATGGACATAATACCAGTCTCATCGGACTGGTCCGAATGTCTAATTAGAAACTGTATATAAGGTTTCTGGTTCAGGGTAGGATGTATAGTGGCCTTTAGTAAATAGTTGACTGCAGGTAGCTATTTCCTAGTAAATTGAAGCCTGTAAATCTCTTCCTCTTTCCTTTTTAGATGACGACCAGTTTGAGTTTCCTCCCTTCTGAGTCCGCTGCTATTTACTTGCCCTTGACCTTCTGCAGCTTTGTGTTGTTGTTGGGTGTGGGGGAACTGAAAGGGAGGAGGTGTGGAAGGGAGCGCCTAGAGGCTTTATCCCTTCTCTGGCGGCCATGCCCTAATCTTAAGGACCTCTGGGCTGGGCTCGGGAGCTCCGCCCTTGGGTCCTGTGCCTGTGCCGTCAGCATTCCCCTTCTTTTGCAGCAGTCACGTGTTTGTTTGGGAGGCTCCCGCAGCCTCTCTGGAGCTGGTTGCCGCGCTCCCTGGGCCGGGGCCCTGCTCAGCCTGCTGCTTTTCCTCGCTGACTTGACCAAGTGACCGAAACTCCCAAGACCCTCACTCCCCCCGGGGACAGTATACTCATCTAGTAGGTTCTGGCAAGTCAGTAGCTTGTTGCACCGTCAAGCTTGCCTCAACCCTGTGGATTGGAGGCTCTTTCTGAAATCTCTAGTTTCGTTTGGGGCTGCTCCGCTAGACGCAGCCCGGTTCCTCTGGGAGGAGCCCAGAGATTACAGCGCTGCTGCAGAGGAGCCTCCAGAGTGACCAGGCAGAGCTGATCTGGTCTGTGTTTGCCCCACAGGCTTTCAGCAGCTGCACTGATCGCACTGCCGCAGCTGCTCGCCCTCCAGGTCCGTCCCCTCTCCTCGAGGGTTGGGGCTCTGGTGTCACTTTGAAGGCCTCCCGTCGGGGACACAGAAGACACTCGTAATTGAGCCCCCCCCACCTCCCCGTATTTCCAAACAGACTCCAGGCACTGTGCCCCCTCTGGCCGAGTGTTAGATCTCAAGGGGACCTCCACGATCAGGTGGGGCAGCGCCCCTCCTTTTATAGAGAGAGCGACTTGTCCAAGGGCCACGCCGCCAGCCCTCTAACTGGGACCCGCAATGTTCGGTAGCCTGAAAAGGGAATGTCATCCGGATGTCCAGGCAAGCAGAGAGGTTTCTTCCACTGTTGAAGCCCATTAAAATCTTGCCATTTACCTGTGGTTTTGTGTCTGCTGATCCCCCTGTCAGTGAAGCAGGAGCAGTGGTCAGTCCACATGCTGTATCAGAGGGAACCATGGCGGTGGGTGTGACCCATTGACAGCTGCAGTCTGTGCGCAGACCAAGACTGCGCGGGGCCCAGCCCAGGCATGGATGTGGCTCAGGGCAATTGCCTTGACCTCCATGAGCAGAGCAGCCCCAGGCCCCGCAGATTCAGAGAGGCAGGTACCCTCATCTGCTTTAAGCTCCGATGTGATAAGTATGATATGAGAAGTTGGGATCTTAGCAACTAACTGGCATATTTGCTGGGCATGTCATGAAAAGAAAGGTACTGCCTTGGAGCCTCTTATCCCCTTCCTGGCATGGGTGGGGTCCCCAGGGATGACTGTGTAAAGATAAGCCCCCTGCCCACTTTTTTCCCCTTTTTAACAGGAATTGTACTTAGTCCTCCAGTGGGTTCATGGGATGCCGGTTGCTCTTATTTTTTCCCCGTTTGGATGTTTCTGTGTGTTTTAGGGTTGGAGGGTTACGTCGTACCATCATGATTTTCAGTCAGTAGGCTTCTTGAATTATCGATCACTTATTAGTAGTTGCCGCCACTGAGCATTTGGGCTCGGCGCTCTTCCGATGACCATACACAGTAGATTTGGAAGCGAGAGAGTCTGCAGGTTTTGAGTGTGTGCATGCATTCATACGTGAGAAAGTGGTTGCACTCGGTGTAAAATGCTCAATCATATTAATTTCCAAACTGCTTTTGAGTAGTGTGCTGTTTGCTAGGAAGTATCTAATCCGTCTATTGAACACGTGTTTATTGGGCATCTACTATGTTTCAGGCACTGTTCTAGACTCAGTGAAGGAAACTGATCAGTTCCCATCTTCCTGGAACTCCGCATATATCCAGTTCTCGAACTTGATCAGCACATGCCCAAAGCACATGATTTTAACAGTAATTCCTGACTCCACTATTGGTCTTTTTTCCCCTTTAATCAGTGGCCTTTCTGTGCCTCAGTTTACCTGTCTTTACTGTCAGAAAGGAGCATAATTGATAGGGTCTGGGTGACTTAATTGACACCTGTAACTTATCTAGAACAGGGCCTGAGCATAAAGGAAATTTTGTCTTGCACTCCTGACATCTTAAATATCATCCTGTTTTTATAGTTTGGTGGATTTTAATTCTGTCCTGTGCTTAACGCAAATGCAAATTTATTGCTGTGATATACACTTTTCTGGTTTGTTTGCCCTTGGCATGTCACCAGTTTGCCCATATTCTGCTGTAGCCTAAGGTCGCGCTTGTTTTTCTTTTCTTTTTAAATAAATTTATTTTTAATTTTTATTTATTTTTGGCTGTGTTGGGTCTTCATTGCTGCTCACAGGCTTTCTCTAGTTGTGACGAGTGGGGGCTACTCTTCGTCACGGTGCATGGGCTTCTCGTTGCGGTGTCTTCTCTTGTCGTGGAGCACGGGCTCTAGGCACGCGGGCTTCAGTCGTTGTGGCTCACGGGCTCTAGAGCGCAGGCTCAGTAGTTGTGGCGCACGGGCTCTAGAGCGCAGGCTCAGTAGTTGTGGCGCATGGGCTTAGTTGCACCACCTCATGTGGGGTCTTCCCGGACCTGGGCTCAAACCCGTGTCCCCTGCGTTGGCAGGCGGATTCTTAACCACTGCGCCACCAGGGAAGTCCCAGGTTGTGCTTGTTTTAAGGGGTTTTCATTGATTTTAAGAGAACACTAAATATCTATCTTATATTTGTGTCCAAAGGCAAAAAACCCATCAATCAGTCAGGGTACTGACTTTCTGCAACCGTTGACGTGAGAGCTGACCCAGTTGGACTGTTTCTGTCCTGAAAGAACTCTCCCCGCGCTTCCTTTGATATGGATTAGTGACTGCAAAGGGTGCTGCACATGTGTTATTCTCTCTTATTTGTCAGTGGGTCTGTTTATTTTCATTTTTATTTTTTTTGGCCTCACCATGGGGCTTGTGGGATTTTAATTCCCCGACCAGGGATTGAACCCGGGCCCTGGCAGTGAAAGCGCCGCGTCCTAACCACTGGACCGCCAGGGAATTCCCAGCGAATGGGTCTGTTTAAATTTCATTTAAATACCTGGAGCCCTGAAGGCTGATTTTGCCCATGGGTAAGATTGGCCCTGTGCACTGACTTCAGTGTCTCACCAGGGGCGAGCTGGGGCCCGCTGCCTGCGCTGTGTCCTCTCCTGTTGCCTGGCCACCTGCCTGGCCGTCCATCCAATCATTTGTCTAGCTCTCTATTTAAAATCACACTTGATAATTCAGTATGTTTCCCAGAGAATGAGTTGATTCAAAATCCTACATCATCCATGGTGTTTGTGACGAGAATTTGAACCACCCGAGTTTCAAGATAAAATAAATTCTCGACCTCTGTTTCTTAGCAGAAAATGATGAGGCAACCGTTGAAGAGTTTTGTTTAGTGATCACGTGGAATTGTATTTTCTTTCCTGTGAAAATCACTGCGATGGTTTCCGTATGTTATACAGTTCCTCTCCAGATTTCGTCCTCTTCACCTGAAAAATGCTTGTGAAGACACTTATTTTTCTGGGCAGGTGATGCTCTTAGCGCGGGGCCAGCACAGAGGAAGCCTTTGGTGGGTACGCGTTTCCTTTCAGCGCTGCAAGTTCCCGTCCGCCATGCCCTCTCCCCCGTAGCACTTAATTTGAGCCAGTGGAGATGTTGCTGGTTAACTAGATTACCATCAGCTTGGTTTGGATAGCAAAGATGCTATCTAAATGCTTTTAAAATGTTCCGAGAAGCCTCAGAGGATTATAGAGGCCAACGCTCTCCTATCCTTGTTTTTCCCAGTCTAAAACAGAGCAGTCCGTGTTCATTTTAATTGCTTGGATGAGCTCAAACATTGAGATTTTAATGCATTTTCACAGTAGCTCAGAGAGCGTCACCACATTATCCTGCTGGCAGCTCATTGGAATCCTCGGCCCAAATGCCGTGCTCGGGGGCCTCAGCTTATAGAACCGGAGTGTGGTAATTTCCTAGTTAAGATGTCTTGTGGGGAACGTTGCCTTTCCTGTTGAGACGTCCTCCGAATTGTGAAGTGTTGTCCTTCTCAGTCACAGAGTGATGGGCACGTATGGCTTTTGAGGAAGGTTTTCAGAACTCTTGGCTCGCAGAGGGTGGAGTTGCTTTATTCTGATGAGTCACAAGATGGGAAAGGGCTCTCGTAAGCCTCCAGTTAGTGGTTGATCCTAAAGGCACATTGACAATATCTGTACCCCGGTGGGTCTGGAGGGCGGTTCCCAACCACTGTACCTCCACCTTCTACCCCCACTCGTCAGATAAGGCCAGCCTCATAGGGAGGTGGGACCTTGGGAGCCGATGGCCAGGGGAGTGCTGGAAACACTGGCTCTGGGGTGGGTTAAGGACAACCAGCAAGATCAATCAGGCAGCATCCCTGCCTCCTGGATTTCACTCCCTCTGGATGTCAGCTGCGCTGGACCCTTACACCTCCAGCACTGGGGTCGAACCATGGTTTCTAGTGCTTGGTGTGCGCTTAGTAAGTGTTTGTTGCTAAATGGATGAGCGAATACTCCCGCCCTCCTTCAGGGCGTCTTCTCTCACAGCCAGGACATTTGCAGAAGTCTCCTAACTGGCCTCCCTGTCTCACCACCTCCTATCTCTCCCCACATAGCATCAGTGACCTTTAAATGTGCAAGTTTGATCTCACAAGTCTCCTGCTTAAAATATGGTGATGATTTCTTCTTGCGCTCAGGATGAAGACAGACTCTGTAATGTAGCTGGTAACGGTCTGGATCACATGGTACCCCAGCTCCGCACTCAGCCTGCATGCCCTCCTGCCCTCATGCTGTTGAAGTGGCCTATTTCTACGGGCCCCACCCCTCTTTTTGTTTGGCTAATATTCTCTCACTTTATTTTTCCATTTGTTTATGGTCACATACTCAGGAGAGTCTTTTCCAACTCCCCAAGTCAGGGTGAGGTAACCCCCGGTACTCCTGCAGCCCCCCTTGCCCACATCGTGGCGTGATTCGTGATAGACTAAGTACCGATAGCTGGGGCAGGGGACAGGGACGCTGCCCGCCTGTTCACCAGGGTATTTCCAATGTCTAGCGAGGCCCAGCAGAAGAAGACAAACCAACAAAACACTTTGAGTTAACTAAGTAGCTTCCTTGTCTTTGAAGTCAATATTAAAATTCCAGTGACGTGTTTTTGAGGGGAGAGGTGGGGCTGTAGGGTTCCAGGTCCTACTTTTCTTGATGTTTGGGTAGGAGGTGACTCTTAGCTGCGGTATTTCCTCGGTGCACAGCTGCTGAGATGTCTTTATTTGGTTTGTGCATTCCACTCACGGCCTGACTTACTGAAGGGTAATGAATATTAAGGGTTTTTTTTGTCTTTTCTTTTAAACTAGTTTGGGGATACAAACAGAAGGCAGATTATCTTATTTTGAGGCAGATATGAAAAGGGCAAAGAAAGGAGACAGTGAACGTTGCAGAAGTGTCTTGTATTGTATTTCAGCACTTTATTTTTTTGGCTGTGCTTCGCGGCTTGCAGGATCTTAGTTCTCCAACCGGGGATCGAACCCAGGCCCTCGGCAGTAGAAGTGTGGAGTCCTAACCACTGGGCCACCAGGGAAGTCCCTGTTTCAGCACTTTACAGTCTCTAAAGTGTGGAAGCGTTCATCATATCATCCAGTCGGAGAGGCTGTGTAGCGTGGTGATAAAAGCAGGAGCTCTGGAACCAGATTGCCTGCCTGGGTTCAAGTTCTGCTTCTTCTCTTTACTACTTGTGACCTTGGGCAACTTACTCCTGTTCTCTGATCTGTAAAATGAGGTTGATGACAGTTTCCTCCCTCAGGGCTGTTGTGAAGATCAAAAGCTTAGTATATGCAGGGGCTCAGAAGAGGGCTGGTACGTGTTAGTTACCATCATTCTTGTCACTGTCCTCATCATCATAATAACTCTGCGTCTTAGCCTTATTTTACTGAAGGGGGAGCTCAGATTCCTAAAAGTTAAGAGACCTGCCCCAGGCCAGCGGGTTGTAAATGCCCGGGAAGAGGCACGGATCATCCGACTTCAGATCCTTTTATTCTCTAGTGTGCCTTTGCTGTCTCAGTGGCACAGATGCAGGGCAATTGCTTTCTGTTTGGAGAACATGGTGGTGTCTTTATAACGGGGGCGTTGTTAGAAAATGGCTCTTCTTTTACGTAAAATCTTTGGATACAAACTTCCAAAAGTTTACTAACTGTCTATGAGATCTGTGACCCCAAGCATTTTTATAGTCACAAAGGTCATTGTCTGTAATCTCATTTTAAATATATATATGTGGGCTGGCAAAGGAGAATTTCTTATGTGAATTGTAATTCCCTAATTTAGCTATATTATGTCATATTTTCAGGGTTTTGTTGTTGTTATCTTTAAATTTGAGTTGCTAAAACATAACTTAGCTCCCCAAAGCTTCAGGACCGTAGAAATGATCTCTGATCTTGGTCGTCACAACAGTACTCATCCATTCCTGCGGCCTCTGCTGGCATGTGGCCGAGATGTCATAGAAATAATTTAAGCATTTGATTGGAGGGGGCATTGAATTATATATATTCTGTGCCTGTCGGTTGTCCACTCCCTCCCACCCTGATTGCTGCTTGCCTGTTTTTGTTTGATAAAATATATGTCGTCAAAAAGTAGCTCACAAAAGTTAAGAGTCCTTAATTTGGGGTCTGCGGTCAAACTTCTGTTGGGTCCTGAATGTATGTAGGTCCAGTTTTCAGGAGAATAATCCTCAGCTTTCATCAAGATCCTTTCAGGGGTCTGTGGCCCCCACAAGTTCAAGCACCACTGCCACAGAGAGAGGAATATTGGTTTTTTCTTTTTCTTTTAAATTTGCATACAGAGCATTTTATTAATAAACTATTTACACCCTTCTTACAGTACAACAAATTTTATAGTGATTTAGCATGTTATACTTTATAAAAGCTTATTATAGAATATTCAGGGACTTTCCTGGCGGCTCGTTGATTAAGAATCCGCCTGCCAATGCAGGGGACACGAGTTCGATCCCAGGTCCGGGAAGATACCACATGCCGCGGAGCAGCTAAGCCCGTGCGCCACACCACTGAGCCTGCGCTCTGGAGCCCACGAGCCACAACTACTGAAGCCCACGTGCCACAACTACTGAAGTCCGTGCGCCTAGAGCCCGTGCTCCGCAGCAAGAGAAGCCACTGCAGTGAGAAGCCTGCACACCACAACGAAGAGTAGCCCCCACTCGTCGCAGCTAGAGAAAGCCCGTGTGCAGCAACGAAGACCGAATGCAGCCAAAAATAAATAAATAAATAAATTTATAAAAAAATTTTTAAAAGTATAGAATATTCAAGCTAAAACAATATAGTTTAAAAGTCTGCCACATCAAACTTCATTTGCAACCTACTACCAGCATAAGTATAAAAAGCACAGTCTTGTAACAAACATCAAGAGGTCTAGGAGCATTGTTATTTTTTAATTTATTTTTTAAAAATTTATTTAGGCTGCGCCAGGTCTTAGTTGTGGCACGAGGGATCTTCGTTGCGGCACGTGGACTCTTAGTTGCAGCATGCATGCAGGATCTAGTTTCCCGACCAGAGGTCGAACCCAGTCCCCCTTCATTGGGAGTGCAGAGTCTTACTCACTGGACCACCGGGGAAGTCCCCAGGAGTATTGTTATTTTTATGTCTACAACCTCACCTCCAGCTCTGACTGCGGTGGGCTGGACAGACCCTCCCGAAGCCAAGCCCTAGAACCTCGTGGGGCACGGCTGCAGGAGTGTGCTGTGAACCAGGCGCCTTCAGTCTTTTTAGCCTTGGCTCACTTTGTGATTTGAGGACTTCTTCCCCGAGTCCAGGTTCAGCCTCCATCCCTCACGGCTTTGCCCATTCCTTGTCCCTCCTTCCCGTGGTCCCTCTCCTCCTGCCTGTGCTTTCTTTCCTAAAGTATCTTTCAGTGTTGCAGAAAGAGTCTTGTATCAGTCCTTTGTAGATGAGGGGTGACTGTATTATCTGGAGCTTGGGGTGACAGGACACAAAGGCAAAGCTCGTGCATGCCTTCCTCTGAAAGAAAATAGGAGATGTTTGAGACAGTTTGTTTGAAAGTTGAATTTGGAAGCTGAGTAATGGAGTGTGACGGGTGGAGAGTGCAAAGGGTTTCCTGCAGAGAAGCTCAGAAAGGGTGACACTCTGATGAAGTTTCCAGAGAGACGTGGCCATTGAATGGGACTGTGCAGGGGTCCCAGTCGGAGGGCAGCAACGGATGCTGTCCCTGTGTGCTTGTTCTCCCACCAACTGCAAAGAAAGATGTTTATCAGTTGGCTTGATGGGTATAGATGGAGCTGACAGCCGAAAAGATCAAGGCGGTGTTTTACAACTTTTCTGTCAACACTTCTCCCTTGTTCCTTTGACCCAGCTTCTTTGGGCTGTGTCTATGTGCCGGTGGCCATGGGTTTGTGTTTCTGCCAGATTGTGGGTCGCTGCTACTTCACCTCATAGCAGGGACCCGCTTACTAATTCTACCACGAATCTCTACACATGGGATCATGTTCATGCAAATCAATTAATCTTTTACAAAGAAATGGAAACAGTTTTCGTTCCTTTGATAATATTTTTTCTACCTTGAACCTCCTCTCCTCCCCTGACAGTGTAGCTATGTATCTAGATTGATCCCAGGCTCTGTGGTTTGTTCACTGGGTGACCTTGGGCAGGTCCCTTGGTCCTTGAGTCTCAGTTTCCACATCTTTTAAATGGGAATCATAATAGTTCTTACCTCCTTGGGTTACCAGCATTAAGTAAAGAACTTCGCCCAGGGCTCAATAAATGTTAGTTCTTAGGAGTATGCTAATGAAATAGATTAGCATTGATCCTACTATATTGATAATAACCTGACTTCCAAGTGAGGGGGTCCGGTGAGAGAAAAAGAGCGTCCCGGTCACACCTCTTGGCAGACAAGAGATCTGACTTGAGCTGGGCTTTGGGCAAGGCGTATTAATGGCTGCTTCCCCTTGAAATTTGCTTTCCCGAGGATTTATTTCCAACCGTGATGTGTAAATGGCTGTGGGTGTTCGGGCTGTAATGGATCTTGTGTTTAAGGCTTCCACTGTTACAGCTCAGCGGAGCCCTCCCTCTGCCCGCCCCTCTGATTGTCACCTTGGCTCCCCTGCTTGGGAGTGTGACTGCCTCTCTCCTGCCCCCGTCACCTGCCAGCTCTGATTTGGGGGCTGTGAAACGCAGCCCTGGTGCTGCTGGCAGGTTGGCCTTAGGAGAAGCCAGACGCTGGAGCTTGCCAGCACAATTTGTACTTTGATTAATTTATTTAATCTAACTATCTTGTATCAACCTGTGAGGATAATTATGCACAAATTACTGTTTAAACTTGAAGCTTGTCTCCCTTGAACCGAGCCCCGTGCTGGTCTGTAAGCTCTTCACTGAAGTCATTCTGAGGGTGATTCTTTCCCCTCCTACCCTCCCTGAGATAGGAGCCTCTCTCCAAAGTGAATACTCTAGTTAGAAGCTTTTAAGAAAGGAAAAACACTTGTTTGGCTTCTGATCCCAGAGGTCTTGTTTGACTTGTGGAGAGCTGTTCTCTCTGATCCTTGCATGGGAGTTACGTTTCATTTCTCTCTGATGTAGTGAGGACATCTAGCCACTGCTGTTGCTTCATCCTTTCAGATAAAGCGGGATTTCCAGAATGCGGCTAGAGTTTGTGGGTTTGTTAGTGCTTTTCAGGGCTGGGAAGGTGGTGTGAATTGTGAGGGGTGGCGCCTTCCCCAAATAGCTTCTGTTTTATTGACCGTGAGATGCCATTGATTGTAAGACGCACCGAGAAAACACGAGAAAGAGCGCTGCCAGAGATAATTTTCAGGTGTATCTTGATTTCAGAAGGTTTTAGGATAAATGAAATATGGTGTATTGATAATGGGGCTGGTTGCAAAATCCTTAGCTTTTGATGCATTTTCACTGAAGTTATAGAGATGTGGATTTGGAGGGCCCGGACATTTTTGTCAGTGTCCTTTACATGACCTTCCAGTTGCTAAAAAAAAAAAAGTAATGCACTTTGCCTCTCTATGCAGTAGGAAGAGGGGACCGGAATCCTTATAATGCATATTGTATCATGCTTTTTATGTGTGACTTTCGAATGAGCTCATATGATCAACATATTTCATTCAGCCTGATATATTAAGATTTTACTTTTAAGCTGGTGGCTAAGTCTCATAAAATTCTTAACGTTAAAAAAATAAGATTGTCACTTTTCATATTTTTTCCCTTGAACACAGAATATTCCATTGTATTTGTTGCCTCACTGGAGGCCATAGGGGTGACAACTTCATCCTTGTTGTCAAGGAGGGGCTGAGAAAGTGGAGGGGGACATCGATTATTCAGCATCTTGAAGAAAGATAAACTTGGTTTTCTGCCGTCAGGGGGCTTATGAGTCCTAAACTCAGGGAGTCTTTTCACTTTGATGAGTAATGTTTAGGACCACCTGCTAGAAAATCCCAGATATATGCAGAATTTTCTAGTCACTGGCTAATTTAATATCTGAGAAATTGAAATTCTGGCTTCCCATTGGCTTTGCCACGTGCTTATATTTATCCTAGAGAAAATGAAGTTTACTGAGGTCCCACCTAAGTTATTCCTGATTATTTCAGGCAGAAGGAAACTGGCTACGAACGCAGGAGAATATTTAAGTGCCCAGCTCTGTGTTCCCTCTTTAAGGCACACCTAGCACTCCTGGAGAAATTGCTCACAGCAGAGCACAGCCCAGAGTCCCATCCATGATCACATTTGGACCTCCCAGAGACTTGCAGATCAGGCCAGTTGAACATGGTGGTCCCTGCTTGCTTGCTGGTGCAAAGGCAGGTTTGCCTGAACGCTGAGATGGCCGAGCCCGGGGCTCCTTCCATGATCCCACCCCCCTCTCTCCCCTTAGAGGTGGATGAGGCCCAAACAAGCCCCAGCGCTTTAAATGGTCCTGCTTAATGGGGGTGGCTGAGGGTCACCTCACGTGACCAGGCTAATGTTTACATTTACCTTTTCTAGGCTTATCTGATTTCAAGGAAAATAAGCAAAAGGGGGGCATTTATTGGGTGTTTTATGGGACCAGCAGGCAGGAAATGGAGCCAGGGCTTCCAGGGGGATGGCGCTGAGAACCAGAAAGACGTCAGGAACCAGAGCAGCGCCTCTGCCTGTCTCGGCACTCTAGGACTTATGGTCCCTTGTCCCTGGCTCTTTGTGTGTCTCCATCAGGCTTTTTTGTCTGCAGGTGGGTGCTCTCGGTCGAGCAAGACAGCTTCATGGCCTTGATGTTTACATCACCTCAGTTGATGTGAGCAGTAGGGGCTGGACGAAGAGCCTTGCAGTTCCACTTTCCATGAGGGAATCTGGAGTCAGCTGACTGTTCTGGTCCAATGAATGTGCCCATGGAGTTGGGGCGGACAGGTCTTAGAGGAAGGAGTCATGCTGAGCCAGTCAGAAGCTTCCTCTGCACGTCATGAGTCCTCGGGGACCATGGCTATGCCTTCCTCTCTTACTCTGAAAGTCAGAAAGTTGCTTTTCTGAAATGGCTCATGCCTGCTTGGAAGTTGGGGGTGTTTTCACCCAGCAATTCTCATGTAATCGCTGGGACGGGGGATGGGTCGCCATGTGAGCGTTTACCAGGGCGTCCTCTGATGAGGTTGAGGTCGGCTCCTCCTTTTCGCTGTCGTGACGGCCCCAACCAGGAGTCCGTGCAGATGTAGGAAGATTAATCTTTGTTTCTCACAGGAGCAGTGTGCGTTGTAGGACTAATAATGAGCTGTAAAAACGGCCATTATCTGTCCTACTTAATGAAGGCATAAAATAAACAATATGCCATAATTATCGTGGTGGAAATGGGAGCAAATGTTACGTCAGTTATGTTTGAGGGTAAAACTGCAAAGCTAGATACGCAGAATATGACACGATGATTGAGCACTTGGGCTCTGTCTGATGCCAGCTTCAAGCCCTGCCTCTCTGCCAAGTCCTTCCTGGGTGTCCTGCGGCTGAGTGGCGAGCCCCTCCACGCTTCCTCATCTGCGAAGGGGGCCTAAGCATAACAGCCTCCCCACTGGGGTGTTGTGTGGCTTCTGTGAATTCAGATGCCTGCAGCACTTACAGTGGTGCCTGACGTATAATAAGGGCTCAATAAATAGCTCCTTTTCTTAGCAGGACTGCTCGTTACAATTGCGTCGTGATGGAGGCTTGACTAAAATGAGACTTTTGCACTCTCTGTGGATTTAGTGGTTCTGGCTGCTCTGTTGACCCAGTGAACGCGTGGGTAATGAGGAGTCCTCCCTCCATCGGTGTAATATTAGTCCACATGCCTTTCCCTTCCTAGCATTCTGTCTTGGAAGCAGCTTAGCAGTGCTGTGAGTGAGTGGAAGGCATCCTAGCAGCAGGTTGCATTTGTGGTTTGGAGTCTGAGTTGACCCACATCTGAATCCTTGTTGATTTAATCGTCTTTGCTGTCCTGTTCGATCTTGTAAATATTAATTTTGTCTGGTTGTACATGTGGTTTTCAGTGGTCCCAAGGTTAACTACTGTATTTTGTTTATAAAGTTCTCACAGAAGGTGAGGCACATTGTGGAGGACTTACAGAAAGCTCAGTCCTGGTTTAGGCCCGCAGACTTGCAGTCAAACTTGACGAGCATTAGTGACAAAATAATCTCCAGTTCTTTATAGCTTGGGCTCCCGACCTTTCTGCCGGAGTCTTCTGTTTCAGGAAGTATTTGGAACACAGCTCTTTTGCGCCTTTTCTGCTTTGTTGACGGAAGTGAGGAGTACCTGATCTCGTCTCCTGAGAATGCTCTGCACGGCCCCAGCATGATCCTTTAGGATGTGTTTCTGGAGGGCCTTGTGTGCTGGACCCTGTGGGGCCCCGGAGAAGACCAGGCCGCCTTCGCAAGCCTTCCGGTGCAGTGAGCGGTGAGCAGGACACATCCGCGGGGTACAGAGCAGAGGGCCACAACCACACCGGGAAGGCTCAGGGGGCCTCTGAGGGCCTTTTGGAGGAGACGACCCTGGTCAGTACACCCTGAAGAAGACTGGGGGCGGGGGGGTGGCGGGCGGTGTTGACCTGCCGCTGAAAGATGTCTGTGCTTTTGACAGGCGGACATGGAGGGTGGGGAAGAAAATGGGAAGAACATTCCAGGTGGAAAGGGCAGTGTGAGCAAATGTTTAAAAAAAAAAAAAAATTAAGGTGCTAAAAAACTAGGTTTCTGAACTTGCCAATCTGAAAAAATGAGATTACCATACCACCTTCTTCTCCCCATATCATTTTTACTTTTGATTACTTGATACCTTTTAAATAGATTAACTTTTTTCCTTAATATATTTTCTTTGAAAAGGAAACTTTGTGACTTCTTTAATGATTAATTATGTATGGGTTTTCTAATAGACATTGTAATACAGAGCTACTAATGTGAAAAACAGTGTTCACCTGGGAACAGCCCAGGACTCAGCTGGTAGACACCATCTTACACACTTTGGTGAACTCTATCTTCTGCTAATGAGACTCGACTGGTTTGCCTGGAACATAACGCACACAAAGGAGAACGGTAGGAGGAAGCAGAGCAGTAACATCGGGATTGTGGCACCAGAGTTTCAAGCTTGCGTTCTAGAACCTGGCTTTCTGGGTTCATAGCCTGCTTCTGCCATTTCCTGGCTGTGTGACTTCTGCCATGTTGCTTAATGTCTCTGTGCCTCAGTTTTCGCATGTAAATTGGGGTAATAGTGTCCTCCTCATTGAGTTATTGTGAGGATTGAGATAATATCTATGGGTTACTCCCTGTAGGGTTTGGCATGTAGTAAGCACTCACTAGAGTGTCCGTGTCCGTGTGTATAAGAAGGAAAGATTTTCCTCTAACCAACCTGCCTATTTCCCCCACTTCCCCAGAAGCCCCCGTCTGTATTCAGATCTTTGGTGCTTAGTGTAAAGAAATTAGCACCTCCCGCCCTATTACTTTCTTTTCCTTACTGTGTTTTTCTTTATAGCCTAGCTCACTAACAGGTTTCTGAGCCACCTTTCCATGGAATTATTAAGGGGCCGATTCATAAAGAACAGGATGGAGCAGTAATTTCGCTTGACCTGGAGTGTGGTGTGGAGAATCTCACTGCTCCTAAGTTTGACTGGGTTTTGTTATGGAGAGATTTTTTTTTTTTTTCTCATTGCGTGTATATTGAAGTCTTACCTTTGAGATGTTACTTACGCGCAGAGTTATTAGGCTTTAACCTGAGAGCCATTGTATATTAAAAAAAAAAAAACACACTCAGTGCATGACCACTAGATAGCCACTGTGTGGAATTAATCTTTCATTATGAAACCTCAAAAAAGGGACTGTTTGCAGATTAAACGTCAGCCCTTCTCCAAGATGTTTTGGTTTTGCTTGTGAAGCAGAAGTTTGCAGACAAATAGCTGACCCCTTTTAAAGGAAATGTAAAAGAATAAAACTGTCTTAAGGCAACTCTCCTGGAGTCAAGAGATCTGGGTACTCGCCGTTGCTGGTTTCCTCCCTCACGGTCCCTTTTCTGTGTGGCCACATCCATCTCTGCTTGTGACAGCTTTGCTGTGTGCAGCGCGCGCGTATCTCGGCCAAGCTAATGCTAGGGCTGGATGAAATAAGTCAGAAAGTGAGTGGTAGCCCTGTTACTCTCTCCTGTTGCCCTTTTTCCTGGACCACAGTTTGTTTTATTTTATGGTTCCTCTTTTGCACAATTGATCATAAGCTGAATGCCCGTCGCGGTTAAGATGGCGAGGGAAGAGCCTGCTCGGGCGCTTCAGGCGCCTCCACTGCAGTTCGTCTGGCACGTGACATACTCATTTTAGGAATTCAGAAGGCCCAATAGCACTTTCTGTGATGATGGAAACATCCTCTAGGTTACTCCTGTAACTGTTGACATGTACCGTGTATTATTGTCATGTAACTTGGAGTGTGGCTAGTGTAAACTGAGGGACTCCGTTTTTAATTTTTTTTAATAAAATTTAAATTAAGTAGTCACATGTGGCCAGTGGCCACTATATTGGGTGACACAGATCTGGAGGCTGGAAAGAACTCTGGGCCATATAGACCAGTGCTATAACCCTCCTTTTAATTTAACTGTGCGTATTTCCACAGTCTTGATGTCTGGCTCAGGGATGTGGGCAAGAGATGGCATAGGTCTTTGAAAAGTATTATAATGATGGGATGAGAAAGAAATCGACCCTCAGTTAAAGGGTGTCAGTCTGTGGCTAAGACAAGCCCTCTCTTCTCCCCAACATTGTCAGATTTTAGAACGAAGTACATGTGGCATTTGGGCTAATCCTTCTAGAAATCCATGTACCAGCCAGCTGTAATTCTACTCCTTTCTTTCTCACTCAGGAAAGCTTACTGAAATGCAAATGAGTGGCAGACATGTTAGAGGGATAACCTTGAATCTGATCTGTTTATCAGTAAATAATTGACAGTCTCGTGTACTTTAACTGTTACTGGGAACACATTATTTGGGAAGCATCTCACGATTGATTATAAAAACTACTGTCTTGACACTTCAGTTGAAAAGGATAGATTGATTAGAGTGCTGGCCGCAGCGTGTGTGTGTCGGGTGAGGTATATGTGCATGGGGGTGTGTGTATGTATGTATCTGTGTATATGTATGTATGTGTTGAATCTAGGGTTTCCTTGGACAAGTTATGATTGATAAACGCTGATTGAGGCCATCACTGAGTCTTTTCAGTCATTCATCCAATATGTATCGAATGCCTACCGTATGCTTAGGTGTTGTCGGTATAGCAGTGAAAAAAGTTCAGGTCCTTGCCCTATGGAGCTTGCATTCTCGGTAGGGGTGGGGGGCGTACAAATAAAAGATGTAAATAACATCAGGTAGTAAGAAGTGCTTTAAAGACACACTAAAGCAGGATGAAAGGCTAGGAACAGATGGGGGTGGGGCTCCTTTAGGTGGGGAGCGGGGAGGCCTGTGTGAGAGGCAGGGGCTTCTTGCAGGGAGCTACCGGGTAGAGACTTGCCTACAGAGAAACGGTGAGAAATCCAACCCAAGAGTCCTTTGAAGGCATTCTGCTACAGTTGTTGCTGTTAGTATCTTTTACTGTCAAAGGAAGATACTCCGCATCTGTCATTTATATTGACTTCCTAGTGTTTTCTTCCCCATGAGTATGACACGGCCTGGACCCTGTCTCTTGCAGTGACTTCCCTTGTTGGACATTTGCAGCCAAAATCAGGTTGTAAATTGCCACCTGTGGCCTGCCTTCTTCCTGCCACGGCGATGTCCTGGGTGGTGAGCCATAGTGACCCCTGCCCTCCTTAGCCTGGCATTCCGACCGCAGCCCACCCTGGCTGCCTCTCCCGTCTGTCGCCCTAAGTGTACCCTCCTGTAGGCAGACTAGTCAGTCTTCTGTCAGCTTGGATTCCACATTTCCCTTTTGCTGATACTGTGCCTCTTCTGAAACATCCTTTGCTCCTCACTTTTTCCCAGATCCTCCCTATCCCAAAAGGCCCACCTGCCCTCACCTCTTCTGGGGTGCCTTCCCGTGTCACCTGCTTGTGACTGGACCCCTTGTTTCCTGATTCGTAGTTAAGTACCATTTGTATTACATCACAAGTAATGCCCCGATGTTTGTTGAATTGGTAATAAATATGATCAGGCCTGTTCCACAGTGTAAGAAACATTTTATTCCTCCAGTTTCTTGGGCTCAAGAACACTTTGTGGTGTTAGGTTTACGAAAAAGGAATAACTTTATTTTAAAGCCGTGTAAAACCTGTGCGCACACATCCCGACTCTGGTTTCTGTTGAAGAAATTTTACCTTTTCTTGCTCTCTTTGGATTGCCTCCATCTCTTTCTGGCAGTGTTTTCACTTTTCTACTTTTCCTGAGGATTGAATGTGTGGTTAGGGTAACGTGGGGTTCTGGGAACCAGCCTTGTCGACAGTCGACAGTTGGTGGAGCAGAAATGAAGTATCAGCTGCTGAGTGCTCGAATTGCTGTGTTTCTTTCTCAGCCCTTTCTGATTGTAAAGTCCTGTCCAGGTCCCAACGTTCTGTGATTGTGTATATTTTCCTGATTGGGCCGGCCTAGTTCTCTGCTGGACACTGGACCGGGTCTCACTCACTTGGCACCGAGAAGTGCAGGAGCAGGGAAGCATCGACGCTGGTGATCTTCCAGCCCCTTGCACAACGTCTCCCTTCATGGGGCTCTAGAGTCACCACTTTGCTGCTGTTCTGGCTCCAAAGATGAGCACATGCACACAGAATCTCATCTCAGGGGCTGCCCTGGTGGCGCAGTGGTTGAGAGTCTGCCTGCAGATGCAGGGGACACGGGTTCGTGCCCTGGTCCGGGAAGATCCCACATGCTGCGGGGCGGCTGGGCTCGTGAGCCATGGCCGCTGAGCCTGTGTGTCCGGAGCCTGTGCTCCGCAACGGGAGAGGCCACAACAGTGAGAGGCCCGCGTACCGCAAAAAAAAAAAAAAAAAAAAGAATCTCATCTCAGGAATACTGAAGTTTCTCCTTGATTTTTCCCACAGTCTGCAGAGCCTGATTTAGGGCCGCATCAGGATTAAGTAGGATTACCAGCATCTTCTTTCCATCTCTCCTGTGTATCTTGTATGAATGTGTCCTAATAACTATTGATATCAAGTTCATTCTTCAAGAAGCCAAGACCGACCTTTAGTGTCCAGCTGAGGTTGCAGTTTTATGATGTGTTTTCCTTGCAAGTAAAATCAATTGAGATAAATCTTGGTAACTTTTTCTGCACAGTGAGATGGTTAGGCCCTGCTGCCATGGTAGGTTCCTCCCTCTACAGGGCACGCTCTTGTGTCCCATGCAAGATTGTTTCACCAAAATTGATTGGTGATTCACTACTCTTAAAGGTTATGCTTAATCACATTTCAAGGAGATTGAAGAAGATACCAAATTGCCCAGGTACCAGAGTTGACCCTGTGCTGTCCTTTGGTGCTGTTTGCTTTTAACAGCACATCTCTAATTAACTAAGCGGTTACACCAATGCTTAAAGGGCAGAAACCCAGTGTGCATTTTTTAGCCTGAAAATTAGTCACAGCTAATTTTCTCTGGTTTAGGAATGGTCTGCTTTGCTTCTGGAAATTGTAACGTGAGTGATGAGACCCCAGCATGCTGCCAATCCCTGCTCCCCTCCCCCGTAACCAGGGTGTCGGATGAAGGACAGACCGCGGCCACCGAGTGGGCTGGCTTATCCATGTGGTTGAAGGGCCAGGATGACGGGCCCAGAGGGGTTCTGCTGTTGGCCTTTCATGTTAAGCCTGGTACAGTAGAACAGATGGAGGGGAAGGGGCCTCCTTGACAGTTTGCAAGGTGGGGACCTTTAAGTTAGGAGGAATCAAAAGAACAGTTTAGTTATTAATGGCGTCTGTGTGACAGCTTGACATTCTGTAATTGTCCATAGAGACCAAGCTACTTCGGAATGGTGTTCTTGCAAATGTGTCATATTAAAAATTTTTTTCCTAATAAGGAGGACTGTTCTGATTTGAGTAGTTCTGAATAATTTCACATTACTTATTAACCATCAGCAGTAGGAATATTTTTCCTTGCCAAGTGTTTGACTGGAGGGTTAGAAACAAGAGTAATTGAGATTCCTGCATTCAAGAAACATTTTTTTCAATCCTGAGAGAAAAATTTTGGTTGGAAAATCTGTAATGTGACTTAGTATCTTGAGAGATCATGTTGAGAGTGCAAGATAGGGAAAATTTCGGGGGAGGCAGGAAGTAGTTAATTATTATTTTCAAAGTAATATGTGCTTATTTTTCCAATCTGAAAAACAGAGAAGCAGAAAGAAGAAAAAAAGTCATCTATAATCCCTTTACTTAGTTTAGCACCATTAACACTTTAATATTCTTTCCTTCTAGTCTTTTTTCCTGGGTAACTGTTTTTGTGTTTAGCTTTGTTGTATTCATTCTTCATATACAATCAAAACTACCCCCACCCCGTTTCCCATTATACCCCGAGAATTTTTTTTAATGATATTGTAACATTATTCTGTAGTATTCAGAAAATTTAAAATTTAAAAACTATAATATTCTATTCAGGACATGTACCATAGTTTCCCATACTGTTTCCCTATTAGATTGGACATTTAGTTTATCACTGTTACAAATATTGATGGGATAAACATCTTCATGCACAAAGTTTTATATTTGCTTAGGAGTACTTTCTAAGAATAGAGCCCCTGAAGTATGATTTATTGGGTCAAAGGGTATGGATTTTTTTACTTTTCAGGATTTGGACAGGCTTTATTATAAAACTATAGGTTACCAGTTGAACTACTGCAGAGGTGCCAAGTGGTCTAAGATATGTGTGTGTGTGTTTCTGTCCTTCACTTCGGAAAATTCCATTTAGCTCTTCTTTGAATCTGCTCTTTCTTTGCTGAGACTTTCTAGTTTTCTATTCATTTCAAGAGTGTTTGCCCTTACGTGTTGGAGCATTTTTATAATAGCCATTTAATGCCTTTGGCAGAAAATTCCAACATCTTTGTCATCTTGTAGTGGTATGTTTACCTTACCTACTTGAATTGAAATTTTCCTCATCATTTATATGCCGAGTAATGTTGGATTGTATCCTAGACATTTTCATTATTACGTTAGGAAACTGTTTAAATTCTGTGGCGAGTATGGATGTTTTTGTTTTAGCAGGCAGTCGACCCTGTTGGGTTTTAGACTGCAGGTTCAGATCAGCCTTCAATGGGCTGTGGTTTCAGTGTTTTGTTTTCAAAGGCTTTTTGTGGCTATTCCATTCTGTTTCATGTTTATGCCACTCAGTGTTTGTGACTTGGTGATTCTCTATCCCGTAGTCGAGTTGTTAAGTAAGAATGTATTTTATGCTCTCCAGGGGCAAACCCATGCTTGTGCAGGAGTTCATAAACAACTTTAGGAGTTTGCTTCCCCAGGCACGCCTTTTCCTGCCATCTCGCTTACTTTCTGGTTCTGTGGGCCTCTCCTTTCTGGTCCGTGGCTAGAAAGCTGGGGCTTTATTTGCCCTGCCCTGCTATGTGTTTCTCACTATTGCGTTTGGGACAAAGTAATGGGACGGCAGAGAGAGAATAAAAGGGTGGGGGCATGTTCCTCCACTCCCTTTGGTCTACAGCTCTTCTGATTGGAGAGGAAATTTACCTCCCCTCAAAATTTTAGGCCCTTTTGGTTTCCCATCGCAGCTGCTAATGCTGTTGTCACTACCACTGCTACAATTGCTGAGGAGCTGGGACGTGAGAGAATGGAGAGGAGAAAAAAACCAACAGCTGACGATTTTGCCCACTCTCTCTGAACTAGGTAACCCTCTTCCCACTCTTTGAGCCAGAACTAGAGATGCATACTTCCAGTTTGGGGCAGCGTTGAGTTCAGGCTGGGGGATACTAGAGGGTAAACAGATGGTTCACTCATCCCTGGTTCAGTGGTACTTTGCCTTCTGGTCTTCTTTCTTAATTCATCTGCTAGTGTTTACTTCTCAGACTCCTCAGATAACGGCTCCATACGTGCTGTGCAGGTTTCATAGCTGCAGTCAGTGGAGAGGCAGGGTGGAGAATGCTCACTCTTACCTGGGTCTGATATGCAGTATGGATTTTTAAAAACACTCTTGGTACATATTACCAGCTGGCTTTCCAAAATGACTATACCACTTGACAATCCATGGCAATACCAGTTGGCCCATTTCAGTGTGTGAAAAGATGAGTATTGGAAAAAATTGTCAGAATAAGACAAAAATATTCCCATCTTTACTTAGTTGATAGGTGAACCACAGCAGTTTACTGTGTTTGTTTATTTCCTTAATTAGTAGTGAGATTGAACTTTCACCTCTATATTATTTCCTAGGTATATTTCTTTTCTTCTCTTTATTTGTCAATTCAGATCATTGCCTATTAATTTGCTAAGTTTAGACATATAAGTGTATTTATATCAGGATCAGGTTTGGCTGTAGATGCCATAGTCCTTTCAAAATATTCCAGGGTTGGTAACGGGAGCTCCGTATTGTCAGGGACCGAGGTTCCGTTTATCTTACTGCTTTGCCATGCATAACTTTCATTCCCAAGTTGTCCAGTATGGCTGCTGGAGCTCCAGCCATCATCACATTCTCATTCCTAGCAGCAACCCGGAAGAAGAAAGAGCAGAGGGCAGTCATCATGAGCTTTTAAGGTTTCGCAGGACCTGCCAGAACATTTTGTTTGTTGGTCAGAACTTAGACACTTGGCTATACCTAGATGCAAGGATTGCTGAGAAATATAGTCTTCTGGCTGGGCAGCAGTGGCTCCTGTTTAAAAGCTTGGGCTTCTGTTTCTAAGAAAGTAAAGGAGAATAGATATTGACAAGTAGTTGGGAGTGGCTGCCGTAGTATTGCTTTCTGGGGAATTGTAAGGTAATATCTGTTTGTTGTAAAACAAACAAGCACAGAGGTCTAAAAAGTAAAAAGTGAAGGGCTAGGGTGGGGTTCCTTCCCATCCTTTTACCCCTACCACTCAGATATAACCACTTTTTTTTTTCCTTTTTTTGATATAACCACCATTAACAGCTTGATGAATAGTTCTCTAGGACCTTTTCCTGTGTGTGTGTGTAATCAACAACAGAAGTGGATCTTACTAAACATCTTACAATTCTTTCGTTCAGTAATATTTCATATAGATCATATGTATGTACACCATACATGTGCTCTTCCACTATATGGATATAACCACTATATTTTACTTTTTCATATTGATAGACAGGTTGCCTAGTTATTTTATACTTAAAAATATGCTGCAGGGAATATTCTTGAACACATATCTTGGCATACTTTGTGCAAATATTTTTCATTGTTTTTCTTTAACATTATTACTATTAAGGTTTTTTGCTTTTGTATATAGTCTTCCCAATTTGCTTGCCTTAGATTTTGTTATATATTTCTTTAACCCACAGAAGTTTTAAAGTATTTATTTAGTCAAATCTGTTGGGTCTTTTTCTTTTTGTCTCATGTCTCTTTTAAACGAAGAAAGTAGTTGTGAGATGGTCACATCTTGTTTTTCCCATGTTTTTCTGTGACTTGATTGCATACTTTTAACTCTAATCGATCTAAAATTACTTTTGGTGTGTGGCATGAGCTAACACTTTCGATTAAAACCTTTCCCTGTTTTTAATGCATTTCCACTGGATTAAATAAATTTTATTTTTACCTTGTTAATGGCATGCTTCTTGTTAAATGAAAACTGACCAGAAGCGAAACAAATTAAATGAGTGTCTTCATTTTGACTCAGTTCTACAGGTAATTTTCCAACCATGGACTTTGTGGGTAAACTGTGCACTGTTTCTGATCATTTAAGCAGATACAGGGTTGTCCTTCAGATGTGAGGTCAGCAGATCCAACTGCAAAGCAGATAATTAGAAACAACGTTAGCTTGCAAACTAAAAATGTGGTGCATTGGGCAGACAGGCTGCCAATAGACCAGCCACCCTGGGGATGGGGGAAGCCTGCATCATCCTCCTGCCTCTCTCATCGCCCCTGAGGACAGACCTCGTGGGCACCAGCCCCTGCTCCCTCCAGGGTTTCTGATGAAAGACCCCTGCAGAAGTGGCGGCCGTGAGAAATAGGAGTGATAATAAAAGGAGCATTCGTTGTGCACCTGTAAAACTCTCAGACACCGTGCTGGGTGCTTCACGTTTTCTCAGCCTAGAAGCGACTCTGACATATGCATTGTTGTCCCTCTTTCATGGAGGAGAAAACTGAGCCTGGAGAACTAGTGACCTGTGCCAGGCCCGCAGCTGCCGAGCCTGGAGCCAAGCCTCAGGCTCCCCTTTCCTGCTTTCTTCTCCCTCCTTCCCTTCTCCTGCCTCTCTGTCCACTCTTTGTCTTTTTTTTCTTTTTTCCTTTCGGTAAACTCATGAGTCACTTAAAAACTTAATTTTAAATGATGAAAGTTACAGGTTTATTACAGAAATTTGGAAATTATAGCAATTATGAGGAAGAAAATAAGTCCCAGCTGACACCCTGGACCACAGTGTGTGCAGATGCCATTTCCCGTGATTTTTGTCAATACCGGATATTAACGGAAGAAGAGCTCTGCCAGCTCCCCAGGAGGAAGTGGTATTAGTGTGTCTTCGTTTGCACTTTGCTCATTCATGCTTTGGCCCTTCTTTCGGTTGGATGGTTTCTCATTTATCTTATTGGTATCTGTCCACTGTGCTGTCGAATGTTGGTTCCGTCACGCCAAGACTCTTTTTCCTGAATCATAAATTACGGCACTGACCGTTAGAATTCCTTTTTAAATCTGTTAACTTAAATTTTAATCGAAGTCATCGTTTACTGTTTTCTGATAGAATATGTTTTCATTTGCTCTCCACATCAGGGCAATCAGAAGAGCTTTTTCTTTTTGAAATTATGCAAGATTTTATATGTAAACTATGAAGCTATTCATACTGAAATGCATAAATAATAAGAAAGTGAATACTTACGTACCTACTCCTAGTTTAAGAAACCAAGCCAGGGGCCAGTTCCTGCCCAGGTGCTTGAGCCCCTCCTCCTCCAGCTCCCCCAGTGCACCCCACCATGCAGTGTTCCCGATTTTGAGTTTATTATTTCCTGAAGGCAGACATTTTTACCTACTACCCCACCCCCCCTTTTTTTAAGATGGTAGCTGGGAAAATGGAGCCTTAAAGGTTAAACGAGTTGCCCAGAGTCTGGCAGTAAAAATAACTCTGATGCTAGCACCTAAATCTTGAGCTTCTGGTAGGCTGTTACTTTTCCTTTCTCTTTTGAAACACTGTACTATCTGCTCATTTTCTGGGGAGTATGATGTCCTCCTCATCTCCTAATTTTAATTGTATAGATTTCTGAAGAGTATATCCAAGTTGTTTGGAGGTAGTGCTTTTATTACCGCGAGTTTATATTTGCCCACTTCAGATGTTACTAGAAAACTTACCTTGCCCCTCACAAAGTAACCTGATGGCCCCCCTAACTTGTTCCCATATCTAGGCTTGGTCGACGTAATGTCCACACGATTAATGGGAACACCATCACCCCTTTCATACAGTCAGTGCCATGGTTCCAAGTGAATAAGCATATCTTGGAAGATACTTAGCGAGCCTTTCAAAAATCAAATGCTGGGGATTTTCCACTGGATCTGGCTCAGGTTTTGTTAATTTTTACAACTCATTTCAATGTTCGGGTCACAGATGTGGACTGAAAGTGGAGCCCAGTGAAATGAGACCTGTCTTGCAGTACTGCCGGGTGCAGCCGAGTCCACTCCCAGATCTAAGATTCCAGGAGCAGAATTGCTTAGCTCTTACCTTGGCTTTTGCTTCAGTGAGGACTCAGAGCAAAGGCAGATTGTGGCCACTGGGCTCTGGATACTGGAGGGGCAGGAATCCCAGGGCTCTTCGAAGGCTCTTAAGTGGCTGCTGGGCAGCATGGTACCCTGGTTACAAGCGCAGTCTCCAGAGTCAGACACATATTTTGGCTTTCCCACTCTTAGCTGTGTGACCTTGGGCAAGTGACTTTACCTCTCTGAGTCCGATTTTCTCAGCTGTGAAATGGGGACAACATTAGTACACATACTCTCGGGCATAAGGAGTTTAAACAAGGTATCAAAAGGGTATAGGTGAGTTCGTTTGTGTAATGCTCTCCTCTCAGTGCCAGGCACACAGCACGCACTAAGAATCGTAGCTGCCAGTCGTGAATGCCAGTGTCACCGTCATCGCCACCTTCAAGCCAGTCTCCCGTTTTGTAGAAGAAGAAATCGAGTCCCAGATCTCATGGGCACTCAGAGGCCGAGGTGAGGCAAGAATCGCAGTCTCTGAACTCCCCGCACAGTGCTCTCTCCACCCTGCCACCCACCTCTCCGCGCCAACATCTGCACCATTTGCTTCTCACCTTCACTGGCTCTCAGCGGTGGTGTCTTGCCTCCTGTCTTGAGCCGGCAGATCCTAACAACAGATGGTGCTGTTCTGAATTAAAACAATTTAACTCAAGATCCATCAGCTGCCAACATCAAACACCCTTAAAAGAAGGAAAGAAACTCATTATCAAGAGTATTCAAGCAAAGTAGGTATTTAATCTATCTTAATCATTTGCATTCTTGAGAAGAAGAAAGTCAGTGGCAGCTGCCGTCATAGGCCAGACCCCATGCATGTGCTTGCACGTAATTGCTTCAGACTGAATCCCCCCCCAGCCCCCCTTTTCTTGCCACACAGTACTAATTTGGACTTCGGTCCTAAGTTTCTAAGCCACACAATATTTAAAGATTTAAAAACATAATTTTTTTTTTTTTTTTTTTGGTCCACAGCTCCTGTGGCTGCACATTTTTCAGTAGCAGGGGTTCAGCTCACAACTAGAGCTCTGTCGACACGCACAGGAGCACTGCAGGCCGGCCAACTCCACGAGGGGAGCCCGCAGCCCCGGGCGGGGAGGGCGCGCGGATGAGCTCTGTGGGCATTGTACAGCCACTCGCCGGCACGAGGCTGGATTCTCAGAAGTTAAATGTCCATTCAGTGCCGCTCCCTTACGCTTTCCGTACCTTGTCCTTTCCAAAACTTAGTGTCCATGCAATTGCTCCTCGCCTCTGAATCACCAGGCTGACGGTGAAAGACAGAGGATGTGAGAACAGGGAGAATACGCACACACGTCTATGTGCTCAGTCCGACCCACTCGAGCCTGGCTCCCCCATGACTGTGTCTGTGCTGCGCCCTCCGCGTCACCGCACCACGCTCCTCTCCCCTCTGTCAGTGCGTCTCCTCCTCTGCGTCCTCACCCAGGTCAGGCACTAAGGGATGCTGACGTTGGCGGCCCTCTCTTGACCTGCCTTTTGTTCTTTTTGTGTTTCCCCTCTCTGCCCCTCTTCTTCAGCTCGATTTTGTTCTTTCCCTTTCCTCCTTTTTATCCTTCTTTGCTGCCCATGGTTTGGTCACATGCGTAATGCGGTCCCTGCCTTGCACTGCTCCACTGATGAATCGTGAGCGGCGCCCCCCGGAGTCATGCTGGAACTTCCGTGGCCCTGGATCCTGGCCGCGGGTGCAGCCTGGCTCGTTGGAGCACGGCTGCAGATCCCTTCCCTCAGCCAGTCTCAGCACGAGGCGAAATGACTAAGGTAAGCATCCGTTATCTCTGAAATTAGCAAAAGAAGGGGGAAAATTAAAACGTTGCTGGAGCCTCCCTAGCACATCCTGAAGTGTGTGCTGGTGTATGAGTGTGGAGTGGAGTGCACGTGCCTGGGACCTGCCGGCGGGAAGAAGTGAAAACCTGCTGAGTAAGTGTAATACTTTGTCGCCTCTCATACTTCTTATTGGGGCCTTCGTGTCCTTGATCCAGATTTATCTCAATGGGCTAAAAGGTCTGGGTGTAGTTAAGCCCGCCGATTGTCCCCATCAGGACACGGCTAAAAGTAAACATGCTGCCTTAGTATTTGTTTGCCGCGTCACACTTTTGCCCAGCGTATAGATTTGCAGCCTTATTTATAGCTTTCTCGTGACATTCGCATGGGCAGGCTCCCGTCAGGTGACACCTTCTCTGTGTGTGGAGTCACCTCGGCCCGCTCAGCCCCTTTCCTCATTGCCCCGCCACTCCATCCCCCGTGTTATATGTATGTGTTTTATAAATGACTGTTCTTAAGTCACCTGCCATGCAGCCTCTTACCTCGTGTAGTTTCACGTATTCTCTCACAGGGAAGTAAAGCAAGAAGGTGGCGATGCTTGCCATTCATCGTTTAATAATTCAGTTCCCCGCCTCAGGGCAGAGAGTGAGGCTCCGGCGGCCTGTTTCGTGTCGATTGACCCGTGTGTCAGGACGGATGCTGAGCACGGCGAGCTGAAACCTCACAAGTAATCAATTTCTATCTGACAACATCTTGAAAAGTGACGTGGGGTGGTTGATAACGGTGTGGTACTGTGAGTGAGATGCATCGTATCAGAAGATGTTTGTGAGGGGGGCGTACGTGTTGTCTGTTTCCTCTTTATCAAATTGTCCTGCTTTTTTATTGATACTTCTCCCCCTTCTATGGTCTTAGGAAACAGGCAAACAAAAAAATCCAAAACACAGAACCATGACATTTCAGAGCCAGAAGAGAGGCCAGAGGTAATATCTTTTATAAGGGTTGGACCTGTGGTCACAGAGGTGAAGGGTGTCCCTTGTGAAACCGCCTCGAGGTGGGACCCAGTGTTGTGTGTCAGTGTCCCCTGGCCCACACGGGGCGTGATTCTGCTCCGGTGGACACCCGCCCCCTGACTTCTTTTCCTCATCCTTGGGCAGTGGTGTCCTCATTCACTCTCCAGGTGGACTCGCTTGAAGGAGTCCCTCCCAAGCTGACACGGGCGGGCGTGGCCTCTGACATCAGACAGCCTGGAGGGGGCGGTTCAGCTCAGCGACCGCAACCGTGAGGCCCCGCCTCCTTCTCCTCCCTCAGTGTGGCGGCCTGGGGCCCATACCTGACTGCACTGTGGCAGCTAGTAATGACAGTGGCTGACGTTTATTGAGCGCTGGCACGTGCCAGGCAGTGGGCGAGGTTTTGTCTTGAATTAACACGTTCAATCCCCACAGCAGCCCTAAGGCATGTGTACAGTTACTATCCACAGCGGGGTGGTGGTGAAGTCTGGCCCCAGAGCCGTGCCCTCCGCGGGCCCCTGAGCCCTCCTGCCTCTCAGCAAAGCGCCTGACACATTGCACTCATACAGTAAATGACAGGTTTGATGATAAAGCATTTGAGCATCAAATCTACTAATAGTTCTGTTTGTGTTCTTACTTTTTTTTGAAGCCTGAGACGTTCTTCTCCCATCTGAAAATCGTTAACTCTTTATCCTGTGGGGAGTTATTTTGGTCTGTGACATTCTTTGCAATTTAGAAGTCCAAGTTGAAAGTAAAAGGACCAAAATATTACCACTTAAATCTGAAGCCTTTGGTAAACCGGGTTGACATTCATGTTCTTGTTCTGGGCCTGCCCTGGACTTGGTGACTCTCCCTGCTTCTGTAGCCTAGTCTTGACCAGCAGTCAGGGCGTCCTTTAGTGAGGAAAGTCCAGGCATGTCACTCCTCTGCTTCAAGCCCTGCAGTGGCTCCCATCTGTCCCAGAGTAAAGGCCACCATGCTTTCGGTGGCCTTCCACACCCCGTGAGGTCTGCCCACCACCCTTCCCAGCCCTGCGCTTCTCCTCTGTCCTTTGCTGTCTCTGCTCCAGCCAGTAGCCTCCTTCCTGATTCCGAGACATCCGAGGTGCGCTCCCATCTCCACCTCAGGGCCTCTGGGCTGACCGTTCTTCCTCTGAATAGCCACATGTCTGTATCCTCATCTTCAAATCTTTACTCGAGATTCATCTTCTCAGTAAGCACCGCATTTAACGTTGCAGCACCCTCGCTTCCAGCCTCCCTAGCCTGCACGTGTTAAAACCGTAATGCGTTTCATCTTCTAACATACCGTATATTTTACTTTAAAAAGGAAAAGGACTTATTGTCTGTCTTTCTCTACTAGGACATATTCTTTGTTTATTTCATTGATGTTTGCCAAGGGCTTAGAAGATGCTTGGCACATTTTAGGAAGCAACGCATAAGTATTTGTTGAACGAACGAATGAATGAGTGAAAGAAATGGATGAAAGTGTCGTCTTGGTGAAGCCACTTTCTCTTGGGGCCTTTTTTTGTTTTTTCTTAAATACGTAGCAGCGCGCACTAGACGAAAGGCCGCATCCTCCCGACTATAACTTCTGCGGATTCTTTGCACCTTAGTTGTTGCGTCACTCATCTGTCCTCCCACTACCCAGCTTGTGGCATCCGTGGGCCAGGCAGGATTTAGCTGGTATTGGGGAGACAGGTGACACATCCCTGCTGGATCCAGAGATCTGCTCGCTGCTCTTACTTCTGGCGCGGGAACGCTCTCTGTTTTGGCCGAAGCTTGTGTGCAAGAAACATGCCTCTTCTGCCTGGGCCCAGCTGCTCGGGGAGAGCCCTGCCTGTTTTGCCTGTTGGCATTTTGTGATGTCCCCAGGAGCCTCTTGGCCAGCCCGTCGTCCTTTCCCCTCACCGCCCGGCAGCTCCAGTTCGCTCTCGGCCACCGAAGGCAGCTCGAGCCCATTGTTGCTGTGGATGTGTTTGCATATTGCACAGCCATCTGCTCTCTCTACCATCCAAGCTTCAGATTCTGAAATACGAATTCCCATCCGCTCCGTGGATTTCGATGGCTCGCTGTTTGTTTTGTATGCCAGTAACTAGTCTTTCAACTGCTAGAACCACTGTTCTAAGAGCCTACCTTACTCTTATTTTGTGTAGATGCCTGGGGCGATTTGTGGCTGAACAAGCTGGTGCCCAGGTACAGAACTGAACCGTGGGCTTGAAAACCTCACACAGCTGTTACTGTTCATGCTTTCATTCCATAGGCAACACTCAGTCAGAAAGTCATTTCAGAAAGTGATCAGAATATAGCAACCCCATATATAGTGAGCCCGTAAATTAAGATTACACTCATTGCAACTCTGATTATTTACTTTGTGACTCAAGCTTCCCATTCTCCACGATAAATGGAGTACTACGTGCATGCGATGGTCAGGGTGTGCTTCTTGTCTGGTGGCTTCCGTTAGTACCGCGCCCTTTGTGGAGGGCTTCCCCTGCTCCCAGCACTGCGATTCAACATTCACACGCACTTTCGCCTTTCACTTTCACAAGCTCTCCCTTCCCTCTGCTTTTTCACATGCTGTTCCTTCTGCTGGGAATGTCCTGGCCTAGGCTTTCAGCACTGGGCCTTTTCGTTGAGTCATTTGTCACAAAGGTTTGTGAATTTTTAGTTTCGGGGGTTATCTATTTAATGTCTAGCTATACTTAACAGGCTGTAAGCTCCATGAGGCTCAAAGCTGTATCCCTAGCACCTAGCACTGTACCTGGAAATAGAATCAGTAATATTTCTGCGGTGAATGGTGTGTTTTAGTTTTCACAGACAACCCTATGAAATTATGTGTATTATATGTTTTTGAAATTGGGGTAAAAAGAGGTTAAGTCACTTGCCTAAGATCATTCAGGTCCTAAAGGGCAGAGCCAAGATTCAAACCCAAACTATTGCAACATGTTCATTCTTAATAAGCAGGGGATGTTGGCATTCCCGATATATGAATTACTAATACAGTTAAAACACAATAACAGATAAACCAAATGACCTGTATTCCGAGTGCATCCGGACGCTTAGGAAAATGAGGTGCTCTTATTTATCAAATGCTATCCAGGGGACTTCCCTGGTGGCACAGTGGATAAGACTCTGTGCTCCCAATGCAGGGGGCCTGGGTTCGATCCCTGGTCAGGGAACTAGATCCCATGTGCATGCCGCAACTAAGAGTTCGCGTGCCACAACTAAGGAGCCCGTCTGCTGCAGCTAAGACCCGGTGCACCCAAAAAAAAAAAAAAAAAAAGCTAGCCAGATATTATTTTTGTTCTCTGGCTTTTTCAGGTGTTTCCAAAATATCTCTTTTTCTACTTTAAGTAACCCAGCACACAAATGTATTTTCATCCTGTTTATTCTTTCATTTTTCTTTTGAGGAGTTTGCAGGTCCTTCATAGCCATCAGTCAGAATGTCAGCTCCCGCTGGGCTGGACTGGGAAGATGTGTGGGTGGGAGCGTGGGCTGCACGGCCCCTGACCCAGCATCTGTGTCGGAACTTGCGTTATTGCCTCTCCGGCTGGGTCAGGGGATTGTGTGTTAACTGACTGACTGAAGCTTTGGGCTAGTTATTGCCACAGAGGGGTCTTCCGCCCCTGCCCCTTCTCAGCCTGCTTCGGGTACCGGCCTGGATGCCTGCTCCTTGAAGGGGCTCCCGGTCATCTGCGTGTCGTAGAGCTTTCCCCTAGCGATGATGGGCCATGGTCTCGACACTTTTCTTAAACTTTTTATTTTGAAAATATTTCCAGCTTTCAGAAAAGTCATAAGGAAGAATAGTGCCTTAAACTCTGTATACTCTTTAACTGGATTCAACCACATTTACTTTATCTTTGTTATTATGCATACTGTCATTATTATATTTTTTGCTAAAGCATTGGAGAGTAGATATCCTGTATCCTGACCCTCTACTCCTAAGAACGAAGGGATCTTCATTTACAGCTGCAATTCCTGACAGACGTATTCTTTTGAAAGACCAGTATTTCATCCTCACCACTCTTACCTCATTCTTTTTTAAACAGCTGCTCCGAGCCTACTCTGTGGGGGTGCCATGCCCAGCTCTCCATAGAGGGGATTTAGGTTATTAATGATAATAATTGAGGTTGTTCTAGTCCATGCCACAGCAGATATCCTGGCGTGTTAGTGTTTGCCCAGATGTCCAGTATGTTTCTAGAGGAGTCTCTGGCGTAAGGGGAACTGCGTTCACCCTTTTGGTAGATACTGTCCACTTGCCGTTCAGGGTAGTTGTACCGGTTTACACTCTCCACCAACAGAGACCAAGTGCGTGTTTTCTGCCTCGCACTCGATTTCATCCAGTCTTTAGATCTTTGTTAATGCAATGGGCAAACAAAAGTACGTTACCACACTCTTACGTGTGTGTAGCCAGGCGTGGGAGGGCATGTGGAATGAGCAGTGTCAGGACGAGCGCTCCTCGTGTGGAATGAACTTTGGCGAATGGAGCTGGAGAGAGAGGAGGGCCGGGCTTAGCACCAGCCCGGTCAGCCATCACGTGTGGTGGCGGGGAGGCCAGAGACCTGCTCACCCACCCACGGGCGCCCGAGGGAGAGAAGCAGCGCAGGTATAGCCTGCAGCTGTCCCGAAAAAGGCTCCCCTCTGGGGTTCTTAGCGTCAGGGCGTGCCAGACAGACCGTGCTTGCGTCTCCTCCTCTGTCCCAAGTTTCCTTGGGTTCCTCAAGATGCCTTTGCACCTTCAGGTCTTGGCTCAAATGGCACCTTCTCAGAGAGGCCTTCCTTGACCACCCTATTGAGTACTGTACCCCCCCCCCGCTGCCCCCACCTGCTCCCCCGCTCCTGACGTTGCTCATCCTGCGTGTTTTCCTTATTCCTTTTGTTCGTTGTCTTTCCCGTGCCCCTCTGGAACGTACTGTCCGTGAGGATGGGAGTCTGCTTTGTTCGTTGCTTTCTTCCCAGTATTGTACTTAGAGCTGTGCCAGGCGTACTAGATTTGCAATACATATCTATAACTATCATTCACTATTATTTTTTTTAATCATTCATTATTGAATGAGTGAAACTCTATTTGACAAGGCAGTATAGCTTAGTCATTAAACTTGCAGGGTTGGGCTCCTTTGGACCTGAGATCAGCTGTGTGACTTTGGTCAAGTAACTTAACTTCCCTAAGCTTCTTCCCCTAAAGGTGGAGTGCGGTCCGTGAGAACACCTCCTCCTTTGTTGGGTCGTAAATACTAAATTCCTGGCACTCACTAGACACGCAGAGGCGATAGTTATTGTTTCAGAAGGTGTGCAGACTAGGAGTCTTGATTTGTCTTTTCTGTTTCTGTGCTGCTCATTTGAGGTAAGTGTGCACGTGTGTACACGTGTGTGTGCGCGCACACGTGCGCGTGCTCTGGCGAATTTATCGTGCTGTGAACGAACTAGGCCACCTTCACATACCTGTGAGCTGAAGTCTCAGCACAGACAGTCCCCATTTTTTACTCTCAACAATCGGATGTTTTATAATAAAGACATTGTAAGTCAACTATATTTCAGTAAAGAATTATAAAAAAAGAATGAAATGAAAAACAAAACAAAACCCTGTATGTAATGTCCTCCTACCTTGAGTCTCTTTCTCGTTGACCTGTGCTCGCAGCCAGACAGGAGAAGGGTGATGGCCACAGACAGTGCCCAGTTAGGAACTCTGCCTGAATCCACTGCATGCAAAGGGAGGAACCATCCCTAAGTTAAACAGTACGTGGGATTGCTGAGGAAACAAGGAGGGTGCTGTTAAATGTCTTCATGATAACGTGTCAGAAACCCAAGCCATCACTTTGAGATGCTGTTCTCCACCACTTGTTCATTTTTAGCCTTCTTTCGGACCTGGGAGTGAGCTATACCTTGGATTCTTCCGCAGACGTCTCTAGCGAGCATTCCCCAAGTTGCATCCTTGGACAGAGCACTGTGATGATATCAAAGTGAAGGGCAAGCTTTGTTAGGAAATTGGTTCTTGAAGAAGTGAGAACTGGGGTTTATTTTATTGTCATAATCATAAAAGGTGACTTTTAGTGACCTTAAATCCTTGAGTCTGATACACTTTGATGAATTTATAATCTTGATTTGTCCATGAATACTTTAAAACTCACCTTCTCTTTCTTCCTTCCTTGAATCTAATAAAGGTAATCCCTTGTTTTTGTTTCAGGTCTGTTTATATTTATGAGAGCTAATGATACGTTATGCCTTTGGGAAAGAGGAAAAATTCCTCCTGATTCTTTAGCTGGGAGGGGCAGTAAGGCGCATTCTTTATTCCCGTGTGTTTAATAATATTGCCGTGGTACTCACGATTCCACACCTCTTCAGAGGGGCTCTGTGTCAGTGCTGTGTTGCTGCTTCTGAGATTGGCACTGTTACATTATTAATAGTACCGATCACACATGCCTTGCATTTAATATAGAACATAAGAGGCTCACCTAGCATGAATGAGAAATCCCAAATTGAAAGTGTAGATGCTATAAAATTTTTAAAGAAGGGAATGTGTTATGATTGAATTTTTGAAATAAAAATGGTGTATTTTTAATCACCAAGTTATGAATGTCCTTGGATTCTTGAGTGGGGAGAGGGGGGCTGGTAGGGGAAGGAAGGAAGGTGTCTTCCTCTTACATTTAGGCCAAATAGAATCCAGAGACTTGCACAGAACACCGAGGGTCTAAGTTACACCAACAGAAATGAAGAGCAAATGAAAAGGAGTTGAGGAAGGCAGCCGTTCCATTATTAACTCATCCGGTTATGCCAGCGACGGTGGAGATCTCAGAACAGTTGGAGATTCATGTACACAAATGTATGTGCTGAAATGCCACACTCTGATGACATTCGAGGGAGGGGTAACCTTTGATGATGAATCTTCTTGCCCTTTTTAGGGGAGTGGAAGGGGAGGCGGGTGGTACTTCACAAGACTCTAAATTTACCAAAGTTTTTCAAATTTGAATTTCCTTAGCAAAAATGTCAGATGATTGTAGATCCGAAAATGCCTTTGTTGGCATTTTAATGGTGCTTTTGGAGCGCAGCATGGTGTGCGAGTGGAAGGAAGAGCTGTTTCTTTTCTTGGTGATAATGGTATTGAATCCGAAGTCCTGGACCACACAATGTCCCAGGAATCTCCGTGATGTATATACTATTGGCTGTGATCTTTCCTTAAACGTTGTTAACCTGTGCCCTTTACAGACAGTGCCAGGTCAGAAGATGTCAGGGGAACTTGGGATTGCTTTCACAAGCGTGTAAAGAAAATTATCGTCCTCAAACTCCAGAGGCTCTGACGGGCATTCTTAATAGAGTGGCGTGTTTAGAGGAACAAACGCCGTGCCTGAGACTGCTTTCGGCTGGCGGGGAATGAACAATATTTGTGTGATAGTTTACTTCTGCACAGGACCAGTTGTGAAGGAGAGAATGTGTGTCTGCTATCTGTCAGACTGCTGTAGACACCTGTTTAATTCGTTGGAAAGGTGAATTCTCAAAGCAGGAAGCCTCCTGAAATGCTTATTCACACTCTGACAATTTATCACAGACCAGAAAGACGGCTCAGCGTGGGCTGCAGTGTCAGGCGCTGCCCATGAGGAAAGGGGCTTGACTCAAGGCTTCGGGGGGGGGGGAAGATGCCAAGAGGGAGGCTGGGTGGAAAAGAGGGCTTTCCTAGAGCACGTGGAACCAGGGAAAGGGACCCTGGTGATGGAGGTGTTTGCCATTCCTACCGATGGGCTCTGCCTCATGAGCCCTCTCAGCCCCTCAAGGTGTTAAGATCTACAATTGCTGCCTTGTTCCGTACAAAATGTTATTTGCATACGTGAAAACGATAAAGTGTCTTCTTGTTCATCTTATCATTTGGTTCATTAAAAAAAGAGAGATTTAAGTGAAAGTGAGAAAAGAAACGGTTCTTTGGCAGAGCCAGAAGCGGTGTAACTATTTTCAACCTTGTGTTTTGAAACAACTTTGGTTACTTCGGTTCAGCTCTTTCAGAAAGAAGAAAAGAAAAGAAATCAAATGTGTGGGCTTGATAGGTGGTTTTGCCAAACCACAGTCCAAAGTTGAACTGAGAGCGCCTCATCCTTTCTTTTCAAAAAGTTTACTTTCTTGGTAAACACCGAATAAGAAGCTATAAAAAGGAGCATAAAAACCATGATTTTATTTCATGAGGCAGAGACAGTCTCTCACTCCCTTGCGCGTCTCTAGAATTTTTCCACTGTTTTTCCGTCTTTCATGGTGGTTGCCGTTATGTTCTTTCTCTTGATTTGAGGCCAGGGACGGGTCCTCGGGGCTAGCGGGCTAATGGCGGAGCATCCTCCAGAGCCCAGGCTGCTCTGGCTTGCAGCTAACATCACAGTTATCACCTCGCCCACCACATCTACCTTCTGATGGCAGTGCTCACCAGTGGAAAGAAGCTTTCTGCACCTCATTATATCTGCAACCTGAGATAATTTGCAAATTAATTGATGTGTGGGAGGGAAGGCATCTGCTGTTATAAAAACCTTTAACTGCTGCAGTAAAACTTGAAATAAAATTAAGTGTTACTGTAGTAAACTAATAGTCCCCAGGTGATGACGCACATTTTGTAGTATGCAGGGGCTCACATTTTCAGGACCTGCTTAACTTTGAAGCTCTACTTTCTGTTTTCTGTTACAGTTTTTATTTTCATCAAAGGCATACAGAAAGGTGAATAAGTAATCCTACAAGGTTTATAACAGAGGCATTCGTCCTTTGACTGTACCGCGTGCCACTCCCTGGAGGGAACTCCTTTGAACTCCTGTAGTTCTTTCTTTGGATACTTGCCTACAGTCTTTCTTAACAGCTTGCTTGGACTGCTATTTTAGATGTCATCTTTTGACTCCACGATGGAAGACAGATTTAACTCTCATATCCCACCTTTTCCCCATCAATTTGCTTTAATTGATACTCAGTTGGTTTTTTTTTTTTTTGCGGTATGTGGGCCTCTCACTGTTGTGGCCTCCCCCGTTGCGGAGCGCAGGCTCCAGACGCGCAGGCTCAGCGGCCATGGCTCACGGGCCCAGCCGCTCCGCGGCATGTGGGATCTTCCCGGACCAGGGCGTGAACCCGCGTCCCCTGCATCGGCAGGCGGACTCTCAACCACTGCGCCACCGGGGAAGCCCCGATACTCAGTTTTTATACTATCATGAGTATGAGGTGTTGTTCACAGCCAAGCCATATAGTGAACCACGATTGTTGTGAAGGTTGGGGGTGGGAGGCTGTCTCGCCATTCACAGTGCAGACTTGTCGCCCTGTTTTCAGTTGTCTCTGAGACCCTCTAGGTCAGCCTCTCCTGGCTTCTGATGGGAGTAGGGCTCTACGTTTACAAAAGACTTAACCGGTACTCCTTGTTTTTATTCCCACCCCACTGGCCTTCCACCATACTGGGCGCCTCCACTTCCTTAGTCTTTGGAAATTCTACTGTCTAGTTCACTTCGCTCTTTATCGACTCATTCTACCCTCCCAGCCTCCCTAACCCTGTTCCCCTCTCCCTCCCACCTCCCGCCGCCAGGGTAGGTTTCAAGTACTGCGCTCTGCTGAGGTAGTGCTGGCCCGTGTGCTTTCTGTATTCTACGGTTTAGTTGACCTCTTTTCTGTTGTCGTCTCCTCTCCTATTCTCTTTATCCTTGGGAATTAACACCCCCTGTCTATGTGTTTGCTGTAGTTTTTGTGGTTTGGGGAGGGAGTGTAGTGAACATGACTGTTCATTCTACCATGTGCAACAAGAAGACCTCTGGCTCCAGTTTTGGATACATTTTGCCTTCTATTACACATAGGTTTCCAACATCTGAGTATTTTAAAAAGCACGTTTTGATGTAATGGGCTCATATTTTCCATGAAGGGTCTCTTTTTCATTGCATGACTCTAAGAAATTTGTGCAGACACTTGCACCTGGCTGATTTGCAATAGGGTATTATGTCTCTCGTTCCCTAGTATGCCTTCTAAGAGGATCTGTCTGATGCTAATATTTCATTGTGTAGCAGCAAAGCGAGATGATAAAACACTGAATTCTTGAGAAGGAAAGACTGACCTTTTCCCCCTCTTTTACCTACAGGCCGTTTTAAAGCCTCTTTCTCAGTGGAGCTTTCGTCTTACGTTGGCCATCAGCAGTTAGCTTTTCCGGAGTGATAGTTGAGGGCAAGAGTACGTGGGGGGTGATTGCAGTGTTAAAGGCTGAACTTTTCAAAGAAGCAGTGACTCCATTAAAATTAGAGCCGCTGCCCTTGTGCAGGGACAGGGGAAGGCCAGCAGTGCTCTAGTGAGGGGGAGGAGGGATGCTGTCCCCAGGACTAAGCATGGCTCTGCTGCCAGTGCACACAGCCCTGCTTCTTGGAATAATGGTGGAGCACCTGGCCAGGCACTCACCAGGCCTGTGCCATCTTGAACAGATGGACCATCTTATGCACTGAATGTTTATATCCCCCCCCCCCGCAAATGTCATATGTTGAAGCCCAAATGTTACCTCATTGTGATTGTATTGGGGGTGGGGCCTTTAAGGTGATTAAATTAGATGAGGTCATGAGAGTAGGGCCTCCATAATGGGATTAGATAGCCTTACTAGAAGAGGCAGAGGGACCAGAGCGCTTTCTCTCTGTGAGCACACAAAGAACAGGTCGTGTGAGCACATGGTGAGATGGTGGCCTTGTGCAGGCTAGAAAGAAGGCCCTCACTGAGAACCAGGTCTGCTGGCACCTGGATCTTGGACTTCCCAGCCTCCAGAAGTATGAGAAATAAGTGTCTGTGACTGAGTCTCCCGGTATTTTGTTACGGTAGAGCTGAGCTGATGGAGGCAGACAAGTAAAGCCTTGTACATCTCTTCCTGTCCTTGGAAATGAGGACATAAGCCACCCATTTCAGCATGCTGCCTTTGAGGGATCTTTGCACTTTCTGTATGGGGAGTCGAGCCCATTTAAATCCACCTTGCTTGACCTCTGCGCCACCTTTAGCGGCAGCTCACGCACACACAGTAGCCTGTACACTTTGATCTGCAACTTTTGGGCTCCCCTCCCCCCCTTTTTTGCAAGGGTAATGCAAAATGCAGCTCACAAGGCTGTCTCATACCTTATTAAAACATCATTTCCCCTGCCTTGTTCCCAGATTTGTGTGCTTAATCATAGAAAGGCAGCTTGTTCAAATATACGTTCTTGTTTGGAAAATTCTGTTGGCTTGTCTTCCTCAACCCCCCCTCCCGCCCCCCTGCATAGTTTGTAACCCTGCTTCACGGAGGCTGTTCTTATTAAATATCATAACTTGCTCATTGGAAAGTTACTTGTAAACTTAATTAACTCTCTTGAGTTAATTTTCTCCCTTTAATTGCAGCCTCCTTGGTCATGGTTTTCCATACTCTGACCTGCGTCTGTTAAAGACTTGGTAAATAGTGTTGGAACGCCAGCTGGTGATGTATGGACCTCTTCAGCATCTCTTTGATTTATGTGCAGTGCTGTGGAAAAAGGCAAAGAAAGCAAATTATGTGGCAAAAAATGTTGCCAATCTTCACTTTTTTACTCTTAGTTTTAAAAAGTACACTTATCAATCAAATCTGATGGGTTTTCTTTTTTATAAAGATTGAAAATTTAACTATTTGAAGACTCTTGCAATGCAGGTTTTGTATTTGCTTAATCAAGTGTAGGTTAGAGCTGGAGTAGGGTCTCAGAATTCTAAAAGCTCTTTCAGTCTCTACTGTGCGACTCTATCCTGCTGTCTCCACCAGTCTTCAACAATATATGCATGAAACAGTCAGATTTTTTTTTATAGGAGTTGGAAAGATGGAAGCTTCTCAACGCTGGAAGCATATTGCATCTATGTTTAAAACCCTGAGTCCACGTGGGGGGCCAACTAGTGTTGTGTCCTTAGATTAGCTAATTGTGACTTGTCTGAGGTTTCCCTGTGTAGCGTATTCTTGGTGGGTTCCAGCTAGAGACTGACTTCTTCAATCAGGGAGTCAACAGATGTTTTTGAGATTATACTATGAATGGATTCAGACTTTAGTGTGTCTCAGAGCTGCCTGGGTTGCTTCTTACAGTGTTCATTCCTGGGCTCCCTGGTAGAAATTCTGATCCAGCAGATTTAAGGTGGGGCCCTGGAATCTGCATTTTTGGTGGGCACTCTATAGGTGATTCTGATGGCAGAGGATCTCGGGCTGTTTTGAAGAATGAGGCTATAGTACCCTTTGATTGTACCACTCCCCTGCCTAATATCCTCAGTGGCACCCCTCCCCCCGACTGTCTACCGAGTAAAGTCCGCAGAGGGTGTGAAAAAATCCATACTGCTTGGGAGTATATGGATTTTTAATTTGTGTAGGCAGGGTGTGTGGGTCTGGCTGTGCACCATTCCTGCCATGCCTCCGTGCCTTTACTGAGTGTCTTCTTATTTATTCGTTCATCAGGCACTTATTGAGCTACAGCTGTGTGGCAGGCACTGTTCTGAGTGTCGGAGCTGCAGTGGTGATGAAGAGAGCCAGCGTCTGGGTTTCAGTGGAGCTTTTATTCTAGTGTATGTGTTGGGGGTGGGGTAGAGCGGGGGATGTAAACACTAAACAAAGAAACAAACAATACGTATAAAATACCTGTTTGGGTTTACTGCGGTGATTAAGGTAAAGCACTGTGGTGGGACGGAGAGTACCCAGAGGCGCCTTTGGAGCCCGTGGCCAGAGGAGGCTCTCTGCGAAGGTGAAGTTCAGGTTGAGACCCGCGTGACAAGAAGTCGCGCGTGCTGGCCGGCCCGCTCGCCACTGCCTGGCCCGGCTTCACAGCTCCGTGTCCAGAGCTTTCGGGTCCGACTGTGTTTTGGATTTTGAGTATTTTGGATTATTGAAAGGTAGCGTGGTTCATATGCTACGAATGTCTCCAGCGGGGCCTGGGGCAGTACCCTGTAATCAAACATTGTGTAGCAAAACGTTCGACTGTTCACACTACGTGAGATAAATTAGGATTTAAATAGACTCACATCAGTTCATGTCCGTTTTTGCTGCCACAGGAGTTTTGGCGCCTGTATTGATGAGAAAGCTTTTGACTTTCAAAACTTTTTACACGTTTTTATATTGCAAAAAAAAAAAAAATTGTGGCTCTGTAATGCCAGCTTCTTGTCCATCCTTTGCTTCTCAGGTGTGAGAAGGCACTAACTGGGTGAAAAGGTGGTGTGTGCGAATTTGCCCACTCACATAGCAGCAGGCGGAGGCCTGGAAGAGAACAAGGGCAAGTCAGGAGCAGCTGGTTGCAGGGAGTTGGGAGAGGCGGCGAGTGCCAGCAGCCAGAGCGGCCGTGAGCTGGGCAGCAGTTGGCCGAATGGCACGAGCTTGCTCCTGTTTTCTAAGGGGACTGCTTGGGGACACATCTGCTCTCTCTACTTCCCAGGGAGCCTCACAGCAAACCCTTATTAACTGGGTGTGACTGCTCGTTGCACCCTGAAAAGGCTGAGCTGGGCCTTTTCCCCTTGTCTAGAGCAATGCTCCACATAACAATAATAGTAACACGGGCCAATGTGTATATAGGACTCATTGTGAACTAGGTGTTATTCTAATTCATTTAATTCAAACTATGCAACCACCCTATGCGGTAGGTACTATTATCTCTATTTTACAGATGAGGAAAGGGGAGGAAGGGGAGGCAGTAGAGCCCCATCATCCTCCCACTTTGTAGGGACCTTATGCGATAAGGTGATTCAGAGTCCAGATTCCCACTGTACTCTGTCATTTAGTTCAAATCTCCCCTAGCCGTCCCCTGCTAGTTCTGTATTCATGTATTCATTTATTTTAAAAAATACTTCGATACAAGGGTTTGTTAAAAAAAAAAAAGCAAAAAGGAAATAAAAATAAAATTAAAAATCCTTACTGAGAACATGCCAAGTTCTGGAGAAGCCATGGAGTGTAGTGGTTACAGAGCAGGGACTTTGGGGCCAGGCTGTCCAGATTCCAAGCCTGACCCTGCCACTTACTGGGCTCCATGACCTTGGGCAGGCCACTTACCACCTGTGGCTCAATTTCCTCATCTGTAAAATACAGATAATAGTACCTACCTCATAGGATGGTTGTATAGTTTGATTGAATTAAATGAATTAGAATAACACCTAGTCAGTTCACAATGAGTCCTATATACACATTGGCTCGTGTCGTTATTACTGTTATGCGGAGCGTTGTTCTAGACAAGGGGACCTAGCAATGAAGACTGAGGAGCTCTGTGGTGCTCTTAGCTGCTCTTACGGAGCGTGCGTTCTAGGCAGATCTTGACCCTCTAAAAGCAGAGAACATTTCTTTTTACATCCATCCGTGTCTAGCACTGTGCTCTGCATCTGTCAGGCCATCCCATTCCCAGCAAACATTATGGAACATCCTGTAGAGCCCTCTGCTAGGCCTGTGGGGCTTGTCAAATGGTACGAGACCGTCTGGCAAAGACAGATACACACAAAACCATTCTCTAGTGGCCAGCCCTGTAAAAGGGGCTTCGGAAAGACTTCTGGACTGGCTTGAGCTAGCTTCAGCTCTTCTCAGCTGCTACCTGCCAGGTGCTTAAGGGGAAAGGCGGTGTATTGATTTGTGTAACAAAAGGAAGCATGGGCTGTGGCACCAGTTGCCTACTATCTTCCCTTCTCTGGTCCAAAAGGAGGCTGCTTCTCACCTCTGGATGGATGTGGCTGGTGCTAGACGTGTTGTCACTGTTCCTTCCTGGACATTCCCAGCTGCCTCCCGCTGTCCCCATTTTGTACGCGTGACTTGTTCTTTACAGCACAATTTGGGGTTTGCGTAGGGCTGCCAAGCATCATAGAAGTAAGTAACTTGCACATCAGAGCAGCCCTTTTTGTGTCAGGGGCTCAGCTCTCTTATGGTCCTGCCAAACTCTGTGCACTCCCCTCACCCAGATCCACCCAGAAACGGGCCTGTTTTTCTTCACTGGTCCATCTCCTCTAAGGTTTTTTCATCAGAGGCAAGGCCTTCCAGTTATTGGCTTAGTCACCTCTCACACTCAGTCTAATTGTTAATGGCTCAGCAGCCTCAGCTGAGTAATAATAATCATAGTTAACATTTCTCGAGTGTGTATTTTGTGCCAGCCACTTTGCTCAGTGCCTTCATGTACTTAATTCTCACTAACTCCAAGAAGCTGACTGTGGTTTTGCTCCGTGAAACCCCAGATCGTTTCTAGGGTCATCAAGTGGTATCGAGTAGCAGTATTATCTCCAGTAATAGAAGAGAACTGAGGCTCTGGAAAGTTGAACAACTCCCCCAAGCTCACGGGTGGTTAAGTAGAGGGCTCATGGTTTATATCCACATAGTTGACTACATACCTACACTCTTAATTAGATTAAGATCAGTAGAAGTCGTACCTCAGTCCTGTTGATCAGTAGAAATTTCACACTGACCTGTTGTTCATTTTAAACCGAAAACATACCCGTTTTATCCTGTGCAGACATTCACAGTCAGAACTTAAACCAACAAAAAAACCTTCAACAGTCCGATAAGGAAGGAAACAAGTACAGTCGGCTCTTTGTATCCGTGGGTTCCGCATCCTCGGGTTCAACCAACTGCAGAGCGAAAATATTTGGGAAGAGAATTCCAGAAAGCTCCAAAAAGCAAGAGTTGAATTTGCCACTCACTGGCAGCTATGCACATAGCATCTACATTGTTTTTATTTACATGGCATTTACATTGTATTAGGTATTATAAGTAATCTAGAGATGGCTTAAAGTATACGGGAGGATGTGTGTAGGTTATATGCAAATACTGCACCATTTATATAAGGGACTTGAGCATCTGCGGAGTTTGGTATCCACGGCAGGTTCTGGAGCCAGTCCCCCGTGGATACCTAGGGAAGACTGTACTCTGGGAGTCTGGAGAGAGACTTTGATCTTCCAGTGCTGAATACTTTGTTAGCTGCCTAAGAAATACTCTGTAACTTGCTTGTTTAATGCATCAGGGTTGAGCCAGGTTTCTGGGCATTTAGGTGGTTCGTAGCTTTAAGAACCGCTCTCCACGGTGTACTAGAAGGGGCTTCCCAGCTGGTCCTCTGGGCCGCCTGTAGTGGTGAGCGCTTGCAGCGTCTCCCTAGGCCCCGTACAGTTGTCCTGGGTGAGGCATCACCAGCGTGATGGATCCTTTTCCTCATTTGTACAAGAGGAACCAAGTCGGGGCTCCTTCTCCGCACACCGAACTCATTCAGAACAGCGGGGATGGGGGCGTACTTTTTCCTTTTTCCCATTACACTTACCAGTTTATTATCTGACATGTTTAGGATGACAGTATTTGATTAAAAGGTGATATACTCTTAATCAGTTTTGTGAAAATTCGGTCATTCTGGGCATCGTTGGAAGAGGCGAATTTTGGGGCATAGTCACTTCTGATAATCACAAGACCAGCTCTGTCTGTTCCCCGGGCGCTGGGCCCTGTGCTTACATCTTCTGCACGTACCGTATCACTTAATTTCTATGACTGCCCTTCCGTTTCTTCATCTGTAAAAGGAGGCTGCGTACCTTTCTCCCTGGGGTTGTTGTGAGATAAGGAAAAGGCACTTTTGAAGTCTGCCTTAGGGCGTGTGCTCCGTCAACAGGAGAACAGCTTTGTCCTTGCGAGAGAAATCTGGTTGTTTTTTTTTCCCATATTGGGCTGGTGGAGAAACAGGCTCAGAGGGAAGAGGAAACACCCAGAAATGCCCAGAATAACTCGTACTTGAGCTGAGGTTTGAACTCGGGGCTGTCTGACTACAAAGCTCGTCCTCCTGGTACCCAGGGGACCACACCGCCTCTGGAGTTGCAGCCTTTGCTGCCAAAGCACAAAGGAAAGCACTTGCCTCCTTGGACTTACTGCCCCCAAGCCACCAGGCTTTATTCCTCCTATTCCCGAAGGGAAAAGGCAGTTGTTAAAAATGATCAATAAGAAGAGTGTCTTCCTGAACGTTTTCTTCTATTTCCTGATTCCTGCTCTCACAGGCCTCTGACCTGAGCTGCTGGCCTTTTGCTTCCACTCCTGTTATTTTCAGCTTGTCTGACTGACATCATAGTTGCGTATCTTTTAAAGTCAGAAAAGTCAGTGATCGTATGGCTGTTTCCCATCCTTCTTCCTTCTGAGTTTTCTCTGTGCTGCCTTTCCCTCTTCCCCGCCTCCTTGCTTCACTTCCTGAGTAAGCAAGGGCTGGGGCTGAGGCTGGTCAGATCCCTGCTTTGGAGCCAGTTGGCTCCCAGCTGACGATGTTTATGACGTTTACGGAAGGAAGAAGCAGCAGCCGATGGGGGCTGCTTTTGATGGTGATGAAGATGATGCTTGAAGCAGAGCTCCGCATTTCATGACATTAGCAGAAGGGAGAGTTAAACTGTCCAACTGAATCTAAACTGACTGACGATGAGCACATAGGAATCATTTTTACTACCCATAAAAGAAGTTTGTAATAATCTAATCATAATTTTAAATTGGTCAGATTGGTAATTTTTAAAAATCATGTTTACTGGTTTCTCGACTGAAATCTTTTCAGTGATAAGTCAGCAAACGACTAATGCTTAGAATTCAGTGTCTAGACTTGAGGTATGGAAGTGTCCGGTGGTTGTCATTTTACTCATTTCTCAGTTGAGAAACCTCTGTTTTCTTTGGGAGGAAGAGAAAGAAATATCCAGGGACACACCTATTATATGGGAGTATTCAGTTCTTCCTCCAGGCCTCCCCTGTGAATGTTTGGGGGGGATAACAAAGTAGTGTGTGTCAGCAGACATTTGTTACTCGCTAGACCTCTAGCACTGCACTAGATGCCAGCCAACAGCCGAGCATCAGACATCACAAAGAGCCCTTTCCCTTCTTTAACTGCCTTAAGTAGAGACTTCTGGTGACTGATAAAATGTTTGCGTTTCAAAAATATATTTAAATTTCACCAATGCAAGTTTAGACTGCATTTTCATAGAGAAATACAACATCATAGAATTTCAGTGTTAGAAGGCACCCTAGACATCATTCTAGCCTTCCATTTTAGACTTTGGATCCAGGCCCTAGGTATGCAATAGAAAACTAGTATTTGGCATTTCTGGTGGAAATATAAAGCTAATTCTGGGGCGTGTCATTCTTCCCTGCTACTTCTGTCTTTGGTCAGTGATAGAGAAAGGTCAAGGACACATTTTGTTTTTGTTGGATATAGTATAGTGTGTAAATGGGTAATGATTCTGGGGTGGTTCAGGCTTAGTTGGAGACAAGGACATGGTGGCCCATCTGGCATGGACTGCTTCCTCTAATACGAATGCAGGTGAGCAGGATTGCCCCCGTGTTGTCCCTCTTCAGAGGACGTGCGCTCATTGTCGCCATCGTTTACTAGCCTGTTAGAACGCTCTCATTAGTGAATCGTCAGCTTCTGCCTTGATCCTGTTTGCATATCCTGCCTTCACCTTCTTCAGTGGCCCGGTGGCCCCCCAGCATGTTTTCTATGACCCTGTGCATTGCTCTCCAGGACCACGCAGGGCAAACAGGTTGAAAGCCTGGTATGAAAGGCAGGGTGGTTAACAGGAGATGGGGCAACACCAGTTTTTGTGTACCCTTGTCTGTCTGTTAGGGTCTCTTTTTCGCTTTCTTTTGTCTGCTTTCTCTCTGCCTCTACAAAGAGTCCCTACGATGGCTGTTTCCTCCGTTTTTAGCCACATTCACAGTTTGCTTTTTGTTGGATCTGTTTAGATACATGAGTGATATAACTGTTCCAGCTGATTGACATCCTTGAAGTATGACAACATGCATGCAGCTGTAGTGTAAACAGGGGCAGTTGTGGAGAAAGGCCTGTTAATAAAGGTGTGAGTTTTGGAACTCTCCAGAGGAACAATTCTAAACAACTCTAAACATTGCAGATATTTAAGAAAGAAGAAGACTGCTATCCATGCTCTCTATTTACTTCTTTGACAGTTTTGAAGTTTGGACATTTGAGGACTCATATGTAGGAAAAAAGAAACCCAAATGGCGTTTAGCATGGAAATGATGCCACAGTTGAGCAGAAGCACAGCCCTGACTTGGTGTCCTGCTTTCATGGTAATTGAAAGGCCTGAAATCCAGCTTCCCAGTAGAGAACAAATAGGCAAATAAATTGGACGCTTCCTTATGGTTTATTGATGCTGTTTTGCCCAAGTAAAAAAAAAACAATATACCCATAAAAGCTCAAATCTAAGGTTGTTTTTTCTTTCTTTCTTTTTCATATTGGCTATATGAAAGAAGCAGTAGGAGATAAAATGAGAAAAGAACCTAATATCATTATCCGATACTTAGATTAAAAACCTGAGCAAAACAATTAGATTTATGGTATTTTTCTGTAGTTGTTTTCCTTGGCACAGATAATACCAGGCAACTTTGCTTCTTTCTTTCCTTAGAATTATGTTCCAAAGAAGAAGCAGAGCTTTATTGTAATACATGGTTCTTTCTCATTAGCTGGAAACAAAACACATTTTAATAATGAGGGGCAAAGGTTTCTGCAACTCGAAGTGGTGACGAAGTGTTCCTAGTTTTGTACAAATAATGGTTTTAGTTGAAAGCTTAATGGTTTAGGAGAAATATGACTGTATGAAAATCTCACCTTAGCCTCCCCCACCCTCCCAGCGCCACATACACACACGGCAGCTTCATGGCGTGTGGCTTGATCCAGGTGTTTGTGGCATGAACTGATCCCGGTGTCAGATGTCCCTAGACTGGGGCCGTGAGCTTGGCGTGCACTCTTGCGTCTTGGGAAGATTGTCAGCACACTTATGCCAACCAGCTCTGGTTGTTATGGTCAGTGATGTGCAGGGGAAGTGGTCCCACGTGGATAGTGCCCTTGCCTCTTACTACCATGATGTATGACACAAATTCTCAAAGATGATCCCTCAGTAAAAACAGATAATAGACATGTGGATTCTCCTGGACAATAAGGTAATTTATGAAAACCCATGAAGCACCAGCACGGTTGCCCCATCAAACGATATCAAGGCTGCTAGGAAGGTCAGATGTGTTACTGCTGAGTCTAGAATTTACGTTTTCTGACAATATTGAGGTTTCTATGGTTTCTTGGTTTCTTTTCACCAAAGTTTTTGATGCCGGATGATACTAAAAACTTAAAATGGTAGCATTTAGAACTTCCCCAAACTCCCCACCTTAGACATGACTGGAGTCAGTAGGAGGGAAAAACATGTGACGTCTCAGCGCCTGCAAGAGGTCAGAGCGAACAGAGCAGACAAGAGCCAGCGAACGCCAGTGACGCTCTGCGCCCGCTCCCTTAGCGCTAGTTTCCGCCTGCCCGAGAAGAAGACCTGTGTGTCATTGCCGAAGCGGAGGTGACACACGCCAGGTCCTCCGGTTAGAAAGATGCAGCACACTTAAAACCACAGGAAGAAGATACGGAAGGTGGACCTTGAATGGCCTTTTTCCCTCTTGTGATATGTGTGACCTCTTTAAGGTCAGAGTCTCCTCTCCCGTAAAGTGGGGGTGGGGTGGGGGGAGGGGAGGCTTCACTAAGACTCCTCTCTGACATGAGAATTCTATGATTTGAAGTAATCCGAGTGCAGTCCCCATGGATGCCTTTTCCTGAACTCAAGCCTGCGGAGAGGTTCAGACATGCCCGCTTTTTTAGCAATTAGAGTAAGAGGGAGAAAGGATTCCTTCAGGGCTCTGTCACAACAGTGAGCACCTGCAAAGCTGTGTGTTTGCTTTTGTAAGAGACCAGCCTTAAGAGGACTGTCTGATGGAGTCATTCTGTTCTCCAGATTGGCTCCAGTGACAGGCCAGGCCAGGGCAGTTTCACCAATCTGCCAGTCCACTTAGGAGCTGACAAATTCATTAGCATCACCTGTACGTCATGTGCTACCCTGCAGGTTGCAGAGAATGCAGGCTAATCAATAACAAGGCTGTGTCCTCCAGATGTGTCTCCCTCGTGGCCAGCTTCACTCCTGGACCAAGAAAGAACACCAGGCTACTTTACCTGCTGCCAAATCCCGGTGACAGAGAGGAGCTCTGCTGGGAGAAGGGAGCTGCCCGAGGGGGACTGGAGGAGGCCCAGGGGCTCCCCAGCCTTCATCTCTTCTTCCCCTCCTGTGGCCCTGCTCTAAGCCAGCCAGAATTTATTATGACTTACTTCTAGCTCATTCTTCATCCAAAGGGTTTAGTTACTGGAAGTACCGATGTGTCTTCCTAGTGTTCTTAGAAACGTATGTGTAATTCTGTGTAAAGTGATTTTTAGAAATAAAGTGAAATGCCTTAAGGTTTGGAGGAGTCTTGCTGTCGTTGTTGTTGAACTTGCCCCCACCCTTAAAGAAGCCTTTGATGAGTCTTTGAAAACAAAACAATGGTTTTCAGAGTAGGAAGAATCGAACCTTCATTGATCTGGCTTATAAATTTTGAGATTTTTGAATGTCAGTTTTCTTAAAGTGGGATTCAGGCCATATGGCATGGGTAGGATAGTGTTGCTTATGAATAGATGCTGTACCGTGGTCCCCTGGGAGGTTCTAGGAACCACTACAGCTTTTAAGTACTAGGCCTAATTGAACACCACTGGCTTAATTAGTATATTGAATGTAATCAGTATGATGAACTTCCTTCTGTTTTCTTCTCAAACTTCTGTCCACTGCAGAACACGTCCTTTATCTATCTGGAGCAGGTAGAGCATTCAGAACAACATGGAGGACGTGAAACAAGTTGGAGAACTAAGCAGGGGGATCATTGCTCATCTGATTTTCTGAACCCGAGATTTAAGTCAGAAACTTTGCATTTGAGTCCTATTTTTAAAAATAATTTCCTTTCATGTCATCTCCTTCCAGTACATTTTGTTACTTGTGATTTGAAGCATATTAAAGCTAATTGGATTTGGACTTTCTGAAAAGCAGTAAAGACTTAGGCTATCCAGAGGAAAAGGGTTTGCTGTTGTATGAAATTGTAGGGACATTACTTCAACACTTTGTGGTGAAGTCAATACCCATGTAACTTCTTTAGAAACCTAGAGGAATCAAACCTTAGAGCTAGGTGGATCCTTGGAGAAAACATAACGCATGTTTTGCAGAGAGGGGAGTGAGATGTGTAAGACCGCACAGCTCTTGTTAGTAGCAGAGCTCAGTAGCACATTTTCAAAGAGAATGCTTGTTACAGAGGCTCTTAGTCTGTACACTAGAGTTTACCAGGACCCTACCTGGTAACATTCAACACTTGTGCATGTTTAATATTACTAAAACAGCATTACTTTAAGAAATATGCAGTAAATCAAGGTTTTCCTAATTCAAAATGGTGTTTCCCTCAGATCATTATGAGTTGCTGAAAATATCTCAGGCCTAGAGCTAATTAGTAGACATAATTGATTAGAAAGGGCTTTAGGTTGAGAACTGACAGAAGAATCCGAGGTTAGTCATAGAAAATAGAAGTTTGACATTAATAGATAGCAAAATAGGAACTGAGAGAAATGTTCTCAAAATCCAGAGAGCATGGAAATAGCTGCTACTGCGGAGTAGCCACTTACCAGTAAATGAAGAGCCCCTCACCGCAGCTGACCACACGAACTCCCATTCCCCACAGCTGTGAGATGTGGGAGTTAAAAGAATGGACGGCTTTATTTCTCTCCCCCTTTCATTTTATTCTTGCTGATTAATGGAGAAATGATCTTGGATAGAAAAATCACATTATAACTTTGATAAGTTAGTTGCCTTTTGAAATAGAGTTGCTCCCAAGCCACATATGTTTATTGAAATATATATTTTATAGAAAATATTACAGAGCCTGTAACTGAAAACTTATGGCAGTATTTTGGGGAGTGATATGTTCTTAATGTTAATTTGTAGATTAGCTCTGAACTCCCTTCTCCTGTTCTAGAACCATTGTCTGAGTGAACATTTTCCAAGAGTCTTTTCAAATCTAAACTGTGTTTCATGGAATGGAGTATTTAGTGCTTAAATAATGTATAAATCCAGTTGGACAGGAGCTGCCTGTCAGTTTTATTAACTTTGACCTTTTCTCCCATTATAAAGATGGTTCGGTAAATATTTAATGGGCTCCTTATAGATCTTGACAGTCGGAGCTGTGATCCTGGAAACCGAGAAGCGTATATATGGTGAACAAATGTTGCTTAATCACTGTGAGTCAGCTTTCAAAGGCAGGTTTCGTTTTGGGGGAAGAAAAGTCCTTCCATCTTCCTGTGCTCTTAGGGGTGTGGTGTACATTAAGAGCATCCAAGATGGTAGAAGTTTCAAAGGAACCCTTTGAAAGACAGCAGCTAGCATGCGTTTCTGCTGTTTTGGGTTGGTTTGTTTGGGCAGATGACGCCAGGTGGGCAGAATCACCGTGCTGCTCTGCGTGGTTGGCAGGACTCGTCCACTCAAAAGAGTCAGCAGGGCTGGAGTGGCCGAGCTTGCGTGGACCCCAGTAAGATACACAGAAGAAGGAGAGCCAAAAGGAGAGACGATTCCTTGAGCCAGGAGGGGACCCCTGCCAAGCTGTCTTTCCCTTTAATTCCGTAAAGCTCCATGCATATTGCACTCATTGCAGATTCTGGTGGGCAAGATCGAAACCCAAGTAGCTGACATTTTGAAACATCGTCTTTCAAACTCGTACTGTCCCTTGCTTCCATCGATTTCCCATTTAAGAAATCTGTCGCAGAAAAACAAATTTGAGCAAAATTCATTGGTCTGCGATGAGTTGTTAGAGCCAAATTATGCCCCCCCTTTCCACCCCGAGAAGAGCTCCGTTCTTATTATCAATGTGATGTATCTTTGTCTTGTATTGTGCAGCCATAGGGCTCCCACAGCAAATCGACCAAGGAAATCAAGAACCTGTTAAAAAGCAATATGGGTGCTCCAAACACAGACACTTCAGTGTTACTGGGTCACTGGATAGCTTCATTTTTATAGCCACTTTCAAGAAGCAGATCATTTCAATTGGTTTTGTTTTCTTCCACTCTGTATTTGTGTGCAGCCCAGTGGCTTTAGGTGAGGCCATTTATTTTTCAGAAGGTTATTACCCTTTGCATCCAGGGCCCGGCCCCTTTTGTATGGTGGTCACCAGTTTCATTACCATGAGCTGTAATGTAGCTGACTCTGCAAAGGAAATCTATGCCTTGGAAGAGCATTTTGAAAAGAAATTGATTCAGAGCTTCAGAATGAATTACTATTTGTATATTAGTTGATTCTAAATAAATGTTTGAAAGACCTTGCTTAATGTGAGAAGGGGAGGAAGAAACATACTGATGTTATAAATGGTCTCGGTCCGAATTCTTAGCTTGGCATTTTCACATCTGAATGCTTTATTTACATCTGTTGAAAATTGGGATACCTTTCAAGGATAATTTTATTATGGAGATGAATGACAGCTCTTAAGATCTAAAATACAAAGTATGGGATTTAAAGAAGGAAGATGGGAGTCACGGTCACATGTCAAATTGGATATAAGCTTCATTTGGCAATGAGTGAGAGTGATGAGTTGTATTTTAAATGGAAAGATCCTTATGATCGGAGTTGGGGGCGAGGGAGATTGACTGCATTGGGGCGCAAGGGAACTTTCTGCAGTGATGGAGATTTTCTGTATCTTGATTGGGGTGGCAGTGTCCCAGGTATACGTTGTCAGAACATCACACTGTACGCCTAAAATGTGTGCATTTTATTTTATGTAAATTATAACTCAATAAAGCAGATTTTTTGAAAAGTCCTTGTTTGTTTTAGAATCAGGCAGTATTATTTCTCTTTTCCAATAGAGAAATCAAAGTCTAGAAAAGTAAGATGATCTGTCCTAAGTAACCTCGAAGCTCAGCAGTTTGTCGTGAACAAAGCAAAGGATGCTGGCTGTCAGCCCATTTAAAGTCTCCTGCTTCCTTACCCCAGTTGTGTTGTTCCAGTTGCGTGCCCATGGAGTGGGATTAACTTCTCCAGCCATTTCTGTTCAGTGAACCTATATCCATTTGTATACGTTATCGTAAGATATATTCACGTGTTTATTCTTGTGATTGATACTTGTATCTTAACCCCGGGAAACAGCAGCCCAGCGGTATGTTTGAATCTGTTTATGATAAGCCTGTTGTGCGCCTGGTTTACTGCAGTGGACCATGAGTTATATGCTTTTTATTATAAGCAAGACATGACGGCAGCAGGAGTTCCCAGAACTAATCTGTCTTTAAGGAAGCCCACTGGCTCCTCTTGTAAAAAAATGACATAAGCTTTAAAACCGTTTACATAACGCATATATGAATAGCGGTGAAAAATAAAGTAAAAAATTATCCCAATTCTACTATTTAGAAATACGCTGTTAACATTTTAGAGAACATGTTTTTAAGCGTCTGTTTACAGTGTAACCTGTTTGGTTTTTTTTTAATTCAACAAAATGGTGTTTTAAAGTTCTCTACGTATTTTACCCAATTTCCCAGTTACTGTTGGGCATTTAGATTGTTTCCAGTTCTTTATCGTTTTGTAATGCCACGATGAACACCTTATTCATGTTTCTTTTCCTATTTGTCTGATTATCTCCTTATAAATACATTCCTTGAAGCAAAATGTTAGCAGCTGTATTTGAAGTTATTAAAAATGTTCTGAGCCGGTAAGATGTATCAGGTCTTGATAGTGTAATACCCCTTGTCTAGCTTTTACCAAATGTTATCTTTCTTCCCCTTTTGTTTGGTTTTTCTCTGCAGTTGCAGTACCATGCAGGTCTGGCATCTGGCCTTTTGAATCAACAGTCGTTGAAACGTTCTGCTAACCAGATGGGAGTATCTGCTAAACGTAGACCAAAGGCTCAACCCACGACTCTTGTCTTACCGCCTCAGTGAGTGATGGGTTTGAAAAACGTACTTTTGTCCTGGGGGAAGTCTGCTCTGTGCTTGTTTTTAGCTAATGGAAACTTGATTTTGCAAAGTCATTTCTTTCTTTTAAAAAGGTATCTGTTAAGATTAGAAACCAAACATGTAGGTAATCTATTTTGCATAGGTCTTAAAAGAAGCAGTTATAATGCACTTCATAGTTTACACGGTTTGTGTGTGACTCTAGGACTTCAGGATGCCTCAGAGCTTATTCTTTGTTTCCTTGTCACATTCCCAGAGTTGGCAGAGCATAAGGGCAGTTCTCCTTATCTTACAAATGACACAGCCGAGGAGCACATTTTGATAAGCTGCAGGCCATCTAGGGAATCTGGTAGAGCTGGGATTAGAATCAGTGCTAGGCCCACTGATTCTTTTTTAAAATAGTAATATATGTGCTCTTCCTTTTCCCAATAGGAGAGATAGCGGACCCTGTAAAGTGTACAGGTCACTGGTTGTTCACATGTGTATACCTCCGTGTAGCTCCACCCAGATCAAGCCACGTGGCCACCACTTCCAGAACCCCCACGAGGGTTCTTCTCGTGTTCCCAGTGCCGCCTCCCTCCCTAAGTTTAACAGCTATTCTGACTTCCTTGAACAATTGATTTTACCTGTTCTTGAAATTCATATAAATGGAATCACACAATATGTAATCTTTTATATCAACTGTCTTCACTCAACACAATATCTGTTAGATTCATCCAGGTTGCTTGTTCTTTTTTGTTGCTGTGTAGTATTCCTTCGAGTATGCCACAATTATTCTACCCGTTGGGTTGTTCTTTACTAGAAGCCCCAGTAGATGAAGGCCAAGGCTCAGTCAGTGATGTGGAGTCAGAAATTGAAGCACACCAGTCTTTGCCAGTAGCTTTTCTATCCACGTGAACACTCCCCTGAAAGGGGCACTACTCCCCAAAGCTCGACTTGGTCTTTAAACACATTGCCCAGCCCAACCTACCCTCCTGTTGTACCGTCTTTTGCTTACATCCTCAGTTACAAACTACATTTTAAAATTTCCAGTCCAGAGGAGTGTTTGCAGGGGAGATTCGGTTGTTTGCCTTTACACAGGATCTCATTTATTTTCTGTTTGGTTAGCAACTATTTATTATGCCTGCTCTCTGCCACGCACTGCCCTAGGCTCTGGGGATACAATCATGAGCAAGACAGACGTGGTCCCATCTTCCTGAAGCTTTTGGTTTAACTGGGGGTAAAAGACAAAAAACAAGTACCCCTAAACAAATTAATAAATTACTACAACGATTTCTGGTTATGATTAGTACTTAGGAAGGGAACACATAGGGTGGTAAGGAGGGGTCAGAGAAGGCCTCTCCAGGGAGATGACATGAGGGGGAGACCCGGAGAACGAGGAGGAGAAGTGCCATTCGGGAGCTGGGAGATTGCAGGGGTTGGCTCTGGGGATCTTTGCTCTCACCAGTGGACACCCATAGCCCACCATTCCTATGACTTTCAGGTTTTCTTCACAGTTAACGTTTGCTTCCAGGACGGGATGAACATAACCAGCCAGCCTCCAACAAGTTATTTTTTGTCTGCTGCAGGCACAGGTGCCATCCTTTCCAGAGACTACAGGGACAGTTTCTTTGAGTGATGCAGGATAGAGAGAGTTTTCACCATTTGGCAGGAAGCTTCTTCTGTCTGATGCTTCTCATGTGTTGATTTGGTGGTTCTGCACATCTCAACTTTCGGCTCTCAAAAGTCTAACGGGCCCTTATAACTTGTCATCTTCTCTGCTTGGATTGCCTACTGAGGCAAGATGCTTGGTGAGAAGTGAAAGACTTTCTAATGGTCCCGCAAGGCTGGAGCCAAAAGTGTTTGTTGCTAACTCTCTCTTGACAAAAGTCAATTCTTAGTCCATCTGTTCACCATTTGTTAATTTGCATTGGCTTGAAACCTGTTTACAGGTGACATGCTATTATGAGGACACTTAGAAACTATTTTAAGCACCAAGGCAATCAACAGACTCTGTTCGCATGCCAAAAGAAAAGAAAAGAAAAGAAAACAACTGGTGTTCACAACTGTCATTATAAATTTATAATAAATCACTTACAATACTTAGTTTCAAAGAGAAAAGTGGTTACTGCGTCCTAAGAATACAACGTTGAAATGATTTCCTTTACTTAGTAGACTCTTTCCTGTGAAAATTGACTGCTGCCTTTTCACATCATTGAGCTTTGTGGACTCACATTATCCTGGAATCCCTTTGTAAAGTGACTGTCCAGTAGGCAGGATCTACAGCTAAAGGACATTCTGTTCACTTTTATTGAGCACCTACTATGTGCCACTTACAGTGTTAGATGTCCAGAATAGAGACACCAGCAATTCATAGCTGCTGGCCTAATTGGATCATATATATATTTTTTAGACTAAAAAATAGGACACTAGTAATATATACATATTGTACATTTTGAAAAGACCAAAGGTATTAAAAAAGGAAAGAAAAAATAATAATACCATCACCCTGAGAAAGTTATTGTTAAAGTTTTGATGGATATTGTTCTAGATTTTTTTCTATGCGTATGTAATATATAATTTTTAAAAACAAAAAACAACCTTCAAGAAGAATTGTAATATTGTTCTGTATCACATCCCAACGTTTGTTGAATGTAGTTCTTAGATTTTAAGGTAGTATAATTTGACCTGTGGAATACTTAAATTTGCTTGTTAATCAGCCATGTTGTGGTTTTATCTGTAGGACACGACTCATTACAGAATTTTTATTGTAAGTATGATATGACCATAAACTATCTTTGTCATTATGGAAATGCCTTGAAACTCCCTTATAAAACAACACCCGAATCCTCCAGGGTTGCTACAGTAGTCATCTATTGCTACGTAAAAAGTTGCCCCCAAACTTAGTGGTTTAATAACAGTAAACATAATCGCCCATATTTTCTGTGGATCCTACCTGGGAATGGCTTGGCTGCATGGTTCTGGCTCAGAGCCTCTCGTAACATTGCAGTCAGATGGCAGCCAGGACCACAGTCATCTGCAAGTTGGACCAGGGTTCAAAGGTCACTTCCAAGGTGACTCACTGACATGGCAGGTAAGTTGGTGCCAGCTGTCGATGGAAGACCTCAGTCCCCTCCACGTGGGCCTGTCCACAGGGTGCCTGAGTGTCCTCTGGACTTAGGGGTGACTTCTTCCAGAGCAAGCCATCTAGAAGAAGGCGAGCCAGGCAGAGCCTATCCTTTTTATGGCCTCGCCTCAGAGGTATGTGGCATCCATTCCACCCTGTAGTGTGTTAGAAATGATTCACTACGTCTGACTGACATTCAAGGTCGGCGGCGGGGGGGGGGGGGAAGAGCCTCTCCCTTGTGAAGGATGGAGTGTCAGAATTTGCAGACATGTTTCAGGGAATTCCCTGGCGGTCCAGTAGTTAGGACGCGGCGCTTTCACTGCAGGGGCCCGGGTTCAATCCCCGGTCGGGGAAGGAAGATCTTGTAAGCCGCGGGGCGCAGCCAAAAAATTTAGAAAATTTAAAAGTAAAAAAGAATTTGCAGACATATTTTAAAAGCGCCCCAGTTGCCAATGAGGAGAGCCATCACACAGAGGGAAGAGTGGCGGAGCCTGTGAGCCCCATTGACTTATTTATTCAGCAAATATTTACTCGGGGCCTATAGGTGGTTGGTTCTGTGCTCCGTGCTGGGGATTTGGAGATGAATAAGATAGAATTTCAGCTTTCAGGACACTCTGAGTAGAAATAGAGGAACAAACAAGTAGCAGGGAGTCATAGTCAAGTGTGCCGAGTCCTAAGGAAGTGGTCCTGACGTGCCCGAGAAGGCCACGGGCAGGATGCTGAGAGAGACCCACTCAGGGAGGCCCAGCCAATGTTCACCCGATTTCTCCACTGCCAGCGGTGAAGGGCGGAGGCTCTCCTTCATGGAGAGCTGGGTGCTTTCTTGCATAGACCTTACAGGATTCTAAGGAAAGGGTTTATTTCTTTTTTTTTCTTTTTTCTGTGTTATATTCTCCAATGACCTTTTTCTTTTCTTTTTTAACATCTTTATTGGAGTATAATTGCTTTACAATGTTGTGGTAGTTTCTGCTGTATAACAAAGTGAATCAACTATATGCATACGTATATTCCCATATCCCCTCCCTCTTACGTCTCCCTCCCACCCTCCCTATCCCACCCCTCTAGGTGGTCGCAAAGCACCGAGCTGATCTCCCTGTACTATGCGGCTGCTTCCCACTAGCTGTCTCTTTTACACGTGGTAGTGTATATATGGCCATGCCACTCTCTCACTTCGTCCCAGCTCACCAGGAAAGGGTTTCTTTCTAAACAGTGGAGGAGGCCGGTGAAGGACCGGTGGCTGGGCCCCTCGCTCGCCCACCCCTGGAACTCTGTGCGTCTGTTAGTGTGGTGGCAGTTGAGTTTCTGCATTGGCTTGTGTCAGCAGTTGGGTGGCACGGAAGCTACTGCCACAAAACCGCTGTCTCTGCCTGAGTGCGCCGAGACCACAGGCGTGGCAAGAACACAGGAGAGTTGTACCACACATTAATGTGTTTGTTTTTTAAATGCGGTTGGCTTTAATAGCAGTAGTCTTTGAAAACTCAGATTCTCCCCGAGTTCCCAGAGGATTAGTGATTTGTGGGATTAATGATTCATATCTTTCTCCCCCTCCAAAGAAGCTTGTAAGGAGACAAAGATGTTGTTCATGATGAAAGGTCTTTGATCCCGTATTAGCGTTCAGAGGGCACTGGTGAAGCGACCTCACTTCTGTGATTCCCGAGCGTTCATATTAAGTCTTTTGCAGACGGACACTATCGTTTTCATAAAGGAGCTGTGTCCCCTGTTGCAGGGTAAACATTGTCAGCCTTTGACCTTTGTAGGATTGGGATCAGCCTGGGAAGTGGCTGTTGTACTTGATCGATCTGTGAGTTGCATCCTGAGATCGCTGTGTACTTACTCTATGTCAGCTGGAGCACGTTTACTTGTGCCCTCTTAGATAGCAGTCTCAGCTCTATGCTGTATTGTTTAGTGTGCTTTTGTGGCAACGTGGGATGTTGGTTTTAATCAGTATGGCCAAGCTGACTGGCCTGTGACTCCTGTTCAGCACCTTGGCCTGAGGAAATGCCGGCTTTCAGTGGCAGCAGGTGAAAGACTCTTCTGTGTTCTTATTTTCCGCACACACAGATCTCATTTAGGTTTCAGGAAAGAAAACATAAATTGTTTTACAGAAAGGTTAGTTGTAAAAGTATTACCTGCCTCCCCCTCAACCCCCTGCCCCGGAAGTTGTCAGGCCAGGCAGTTTCTTTTGTATCACGTTATGGTCTGTGAAGAGGTCCTGCCTACGAAATTAAGGGCCTTTCGTAGGCTGCCTTCTCGCTAGTCACCGGGGACGCGCCGTCCCCGCTCGCGGCCAAGAGCGGCCCTTCTGCTTGTCCACTAGGCCCAGTCCCCTCTCACCTGCTCCGAGCCATTTCTCCGTGGGTCTCCTGTTTCTGTCCTGCTCCATCAGTGTTCCCCTTCTCCTGGCCCACTCCTGGTAGAATGCAGACATGCTTGTTCCACAACCATCTCCTGGGAGAACACCCGACCCATAATCCCCTCCCCCTTCCAGTTCCCCGCTCCCCTCTCTCCTCTTTACCGCAGACCTCCCTGAAGGAGTTGACTATACATGTGTCCCGTTTCTCAAGCACCCCAGGCAACAACTGCCCCGATTTCTATCCCCGTTCCCTAAACAGAGTCATGCCGCACGGAATACTTTCCTCCTGGTTTCTTTTGCTCGATGTGGTGTTTTGGAGATTCATTCATGGTGTGTGTGTCAGTGCCTCGTTCCATTTTATTGCTGAAAAGGATTCCTTGGTGTTCTTCCGAGCCTGCCAGCGGCATTTCCTCACCATTGGGCATCTGCTTCAATATTGTCTAATACCTTCGAGAGTGTGGGGAGTCTTCACTTCATGCTCCTGTTCTTGGATGACCTACTTCAGGTTTGAGTAACAACAACACACAGAAACTGTGTGCAGGGACAAGTGTTGCTGGAGAGAAAGGCCGCCCATTCAGGAGGTAACAGGGATAATGACACCACACGCACACCTAGGGGGCCCGTGTTTGAACAACAGATTGCCTTCGGTACGGCGGCCACTGATCTGGTTCTGGGAGTTTAACTGAAAGAGGCTCATTTTCTGCCACTGCCTTGCACGCTAATTCCCAAGAAGATCATCGACTTGAAATTACACATGGTGCTTATACAGATGATTGGATTCTCTCCAAAATGTGTGGTAAATGCAGCTTCTGTTCTCGAAAGGCAGAGGCTTCTGTTGTCTTTTGCTTAACGTGAAACCTACAGGAATCACGGAGAGCAAAGCGGTGACATGAATCCGTCCTTGGCGATAGTGATGAACGAGGGGGCTCCACTTACCGTGGTCACTGACGTTTAAACTGAGAAAGGCAAATATTTGCCAGGATGAAGCGCACTAAACCCAGAGTCTCTTCCTGTAGCTTCCTGGCTGTTACATCATTATCTCTTCTGTTGTTGATTTTCCAGACCTTTTTTACTAGTTTTTTTCCTCAGCCACACAGAGATGAAACTCCAAGTTTCTGTATTTAATAGCTATGCTCTTACAGAAACCTTGATAGAGACGTCGTTTGATAGTGGCTGTGAACCTGCTTCCTCGCAGGGACCTAATTTTCTTCTTGATCACTTGGGCTTTGTTTTGCCTCCCGAGGACCTTGATATTTGGTTGAGGGCAGAATTTGGTGGTATGTTGATAAGTTTATACTAAATTCTTCAACTTAGATGGTGGTAGGAGCCTTGAACAAGAATGTTTGGCATCTCTTTTTATTAGAGTTTAGCTTGTCTCTGAGCAAAGTGACAGTGAATACACCACGAATGAGAAGCAAACCGGTTCATTGCCGTGAGCTTAGAAATACACAGCATCGCTTCCTGAATCCCCTTTTCCAGGGATGCTGATTTCCCAGGCTGACTCTGCGCTTGGGCTGGTGAGCAGAGCAAGTGTTCCCGAAAGGAAACAGAGACCTTTGCAGCTGTAAGTTTCCTCACATTCCGCAAAAAGTCATCAAAACTTGAGTAGAAATTCACTAAATCCTCCTTTCCCCTACTGGCAAGTATTAAGTAACAATATTCATTAAATACCACTGAGAGGCTGTGTAATAAAGAAATAATCCTAGGCCTTGGTGGCTATAATTCTCCAGAAGAGTTGAAATTGAGAATATAATTAAAGATTAAAACATTGTTTGCATTCTAGAACATGGAAGAATCTTCCTCTCCATTGCGGGACCATATTAATAAGGAAGAGATCAGTTACCAATAACCAACACTCCAGAAGCTCATTTATTAACATCAGTTATGTTTAAGCTGTCCGACTCAGTATTTCTTTTGTCTTTTTCCTATGAGACTGGAGCTGTGTCCCGGAATAGTGAGGGATACCAGTCTTATCAAAAAAAAAAAAAAAATTTATCCAAACCTATTCAGCGTCCTGAGTTTGGATAGGAGTGTTAATATGGTAGGGGTTACCTGTCCATGGCTCTTCAATCCTGTAATTCATTGTATCCCTCTGTTTCGTCAACAAAATAATTTTCAGCCTGTTAGTTTCAACCAGTTTTCCTTGTACAGGTTAAAAGGTTGGTAGGAACTGGTATGCCTAGCTGTTTTGAGGTTTTTATCATTGTGGCTGGGAAAAGGGTGAGAACTCTATAAAATGTTGTCAGACCATCTCGATGCTGTGACAGAAAGAAACCCTTGGTGGTCAGATGCCTGGTATTCTGAGCTCGTGCAGCCAGCCTGCACCCTTAACCTCAGTGTGGGAACAGGGAAGAGCCCAGGGCCTCACCCAATTGGATTGTAAAAGTTTAACTGCACAAGCATCATTTCATTTTCTTTCTCTGCTTTTTTGTTGCTGTTCACATTTGTTTTCCATTTGCCTTGAAATCGAATCAGAAGGCATTTGAGGCCAAGGGTGTGGAATAGTCTTCTTATGTATCCAGGCTCCACTGTTGCCTGTTCCTGGTCTTTAGAGTTTCCATTCAAGGGCCCGGAGAAGACGCAGTCAGTAATAGTTCTTGAAATGTCCTTTTTTATGTTTTTATTGCTTGTGTTATTGTTGGGTGGAGAAGGAAAGTGTCTTTCTCCGTCTGTGGCATTGACTGGGGAAGGGAAAATGTGGTTCAGTGACTGGGCAGATAGAAACCTTCAACCCTGAACTCCTGTACGGCTTTATTTTGGTAACCCTTCCATGGCATTTGCCACTGTCTGCCTTGTGTTTTCTTAAGCCTGGAAACTCCTTGGGGACCAGGGTTCCCTGTGTCCCTTTCCGGCCCGGCCTTGGCTCACATACTGACGGCTGAGTGAACCGGCCCTGGAGGCTAGTTCCCCTCTGTGCTGGCCCCCCCGCCCCCCCGCCAAGCTGATGAGGCGAGAGTGTCTTTACAAGATGTGCTGGACGTGTGTTTGTACTGCTCACGCCTCTTGATAAGTTGGAAGCGTAAGCGTTGGGTGTGTAAAATGGCTGGGAGTCAGGTGCAGGAATGCCGCAGGTGAGCATTTGCAGTTGTGGGTCTGGCTCTGCTGAGTGAGGGTGGTAGGGTTGGATCTGCAGGCCGGGGCAGCAACAGCAGGGCCATAAAGGCAGACAGAGGCCTTGCAGCGCGCCACAGGGAGCAGCAGGCCCGGGCCGGGAGCAGGGGCTGGTGTGCGGAAGGTGGTGTGTTGGGAAGATGAATCAAGTAGCAGAATGCAGATAAACACGGTGGTCCTTCGTAGCTGTTTAAAAGATAATTGGTTCATGTTACTTATCTCTTACCCCCTCTATTTGGGCAGGAGAAAAATCTCTGGGAGAAATAAACGAGGAATCCCTCATAAATATTAATGTAGAAGTCTGTCTATGGAGAATAAACATAGGGACATTGTGTTTTAAATGCTCTGTGTCGTTGTGCTCCATTAGCATATGTGTTGTAAAAGAGCCTCTCCTCCCCCTGAGAGAAGCGTATTTGGTTCAGCTAGTAGCTGCCTGCTGAAACCCATACTTTAGACGGACAGGAGAACCACTGTGCTCCCCTGCTTCCGCCAGAGGGTTTCCTTGCGTTCACCCGTTCTCAGAAGTGCTGGCCCGTGACAGGAAGCCGGTAGCAAGTCCTGGATCCCGTCTCCTCATCTAGACCCTCCGTCTGGACCTCTGCTTCGTGCCGTCTGGTTTGCTACTGTGTGTGCACATGTGCGTGCTTGTGTGCGTGTGCGTGCTCGCACGAGTGTGTTTATGTTTGTAGCGTTCCCTCTGCACGCATTCATCAAGCCCTCTCGACAGGCTAGGCGTATGCTTGATCAGGCTGGCAGTCTGAAGGTGTAGAAGTACTCCTGTCTGCAGACCAACGGAAAAGAGAATGAGTTCCCTTTGAAGCACGTGGGAGGTGCCCATAAGCCTTGGGGAAGCGGTATGATGGACCCGACTTGCTTTTAGATACTCCAGCCTTCCACTTCTCAAAAGTGTTGGAGGATATGATAAAAAGAGTTGCTAATTGTTGAAACTGGATCATGAGAATGTAATACTGTCGATGAGATCATTATACTGTTTATCTACCTTGGAATATATTTTTTAAAATTTCACAACAAAATGGTTTTTTTGGAAATACGGGTCTGGAGCTTGGACTGTTGTTGAAGAAGTAGCGTTTCGGCAGTCAGCAGTATAGGCGTGATGGGAGAGGTCTTGGGAGTGGTAGACTCTGCCGGGGTGGCGGAGGGAGACCAGAGGGGGGCACGCAGAGGAAGCACTGGCGAAGGACGCTGCCGCCCTGCCCAGCCTTGCCCCGCCGCCAGGTGGCACTTCAGCCCTTTATTGTCTGCTTCTGGTCCTGGCCTCGCTTCTCAGCTGATCTGTCCTATATTTATCTCAGACCCTCTGTGACGTGGACTAAAATTTAAGACTCCATATCTTCCATAGATTCTGCATCAAAGAGAAATTGCATAAAATAGAAAACTGTAATAAAGAAGCTGGCATGAAGCACCAACTCGAATGTGGCAGCCTGCGAAATCAGTTTAAACGTTGTATTTCATTGCATCCTCTAGTTGCATTTCTCCTTTACAAGGTGATTTTATCCAGGAAGACAGCTGTCTAGTGTGGTAATTACATCACTCCAGCCATTCCTGGGCAAAGGAAGAAAAGAAACGGGTGCTTGAGTAGCACACTCATCAGACAGAAGCTGGATCTTTTTTTAAAATCCCTTTTTGCATAACAAAGAGAGCTTCAGGGCTGTTAATATTTCACACTATGCCACTCCCAACCCACGCTGGTTTTAAGTGAAACTCTCTTTTTTTCATCTTTCTGTTCTTTCTTGGAATGGAAGGTAATTTTGGTGGTCTCTTCATGTGGCTCTCTTTCTTTCTCTGTCTGCCATGTGGACCATTAGTAACCTGTGGAGTTGGGCCCGGAAAGTCCCTATTTAGAGTTATAATAGGCAGGAAGCACCGAGCCAGTATCTCTGTTTATCTGTGCTGAAAACTGTTCTGTAAGCTTTAACAGGTACAGTGACCTCGGTAGTGTGGGAACAGGCTGAGTTAGGAAATGGCGTTGTCTCTTAGCTTGAGTCTTTTCGGGGAGAATGGGTTTTGATCTGGTGGTGCCGGTCGCTCTGACAGTCCTCATTCATGGCAGATACACAGAATTTTTAATAATAATTAAAAAAAACCCTATTTTCAGCCCAGGTTATACTTATTTCTAGCTTCCTCAGACTTGAGGTCCATCTCTTCCCCGAGTTTGCTTCGTGTAAAGGAACCGGTCATTGTCATTCTGTCTGGAGGCAGTTCCTCAACCTAGATTAAGCTCTGAGCTCAAGGTCTGCTGGTTCTTAGGATGAGCTCTCAAGGTCAGTCCTCACCCTGGGGACATTTATTTTTGGCTGCATCGGGTCTTCGTTGCTGTGCATGGACTTTCTCTAGTTGCGGCGAGCGGGGGCTCCTCTTCGTCGCGGTGTGCAGGCTTCTCATTGCCGTGGCTTCTTGTGGAGCGTGGGCTCTAGGCGCGCAGGCCTCAGTAGTTGTGGTGCACGGGTTTAGTTGCTCCACGGCATGTGGGATCTTCCCAGACCAGGGCTCGAATCTGTGTCCCCTGCATTGGCAGGCGGATTCGTAATCACTACGCCACCAGGGATGTCCCTCTGGGGACATTCTGACAGCTGGGTAGTAGTGGGCTAGAACGGGCTCCCAAGTAAAGGGACCAAGCAGCCGGATGTGGCACCCCAGCTCTTCTCCAGAGTTGAGGGAGCCTTTAGAGCAGTGATTCCCAGCCCCGGCTGCATATTAGAATCATATAGGGAGCTTTTTGTGGGGAGAGGCCCAGTCATCCATATTCTTAAACAGCTCCCAGGGTGGTTCCTGTTTGCCCCTGAAATTCAGGACCCCTGCTCCAGGAGGGGTGCAAGGAACACTCCAGGGATGGAGGTATCTGGGAAAACACTTGTCAGCACGTCTATACGATGAGGGGAATAATTGTTGTGGGGAAAATTTGGTAGAGCCTGTTTGCTCAAGGCTACTGATGAGAACCTGCTGGGATTTAAAACTCAGAAAAAGGTGGATCCTAACTTGGTTGCTTCCTCATCAGCTCCCAGATGTATCCGGTGTCGTCAATACCTTATTTCCCTGACCAGCTTTATTTAGCTTTGTGACTCTTTGGTCCGCAGGATAAGACGGTCTGGTGATACTTTACTTTTTTTCCTTTCAATGTATTTTTATTTTATATTAGTGGTTCGTCCTTCTAGTTAAACTAGTATCACAACTAAGCATGTTGCATTGTCATTTTGGATGCTTTTAAATGTATTTATGTAAATCAGAAGTACACAATTTAGTTCATTGCTGATCTGATGTGTCTTATTTTTCTTTATAGCTTTTTTTAACAGCTTTATTGGGATGTACAAAAAATACAATAAATGGCACACGTATAATGTATATAGTTTTTGACATATCTGTGAAACCATCACCTTACTTATCATAATCAAGGTAATCAACACATCACCCCCCAGATTTCCTCATGCCCCTTTGTAAACTTGCTCACCCCATACCTTCGTCCCCGGACAACCACTGAGCTACTTTTAGTTGCTATAGATGAGTTTGCATTTTCTAGAAGTTTATATAAATGGAATCATACAGTATATATTCTTTTTTTCAATGTGACTTTTTTACTCAGCATAATTATTATGAGATTCATCTATAGTGTTGCACGTATCAGATCGTTTCTTTTTATTGCTGAATAGTATTCCATTGAACAGATATACCACAATTTGTTTATTCATTTATCTGTTGCTGGACACTTTCATTGTTTCCAGTTTTTGACTATTGCAAATAAAACCAGTATAAACGTTCAGGTACAAGTCTTTGTATGGACATATGCTTTCATTTTTGTTGGGTAAACAGGAGTACAATATCTAGGTCATATGGTAGGTGTGTGTTTAACTTTTTAAGAAATTGCTGAACTGTTTTCCAAAGTGATTGTAGCATTTTACATTCCTTCCAGCAGGGTGTGAGAGTTCCAGTTGCTCCACGGCCTCACTAACACTTGGTGTAGTCAGTGTTTTTAATGTTAGACATTCTAATAGGTATGTAGTGGTATCTCGTTGTGGGTTTTTTTTTTTTTTTTTTTGCGGTACGCGGGCCTCTCACCGTTGTGGCCTCTCCCGTTGCGCAGCATAGGCTCCGGACGCACAGGCTCAGCGTCCGTGGCTCATGGGCCCAGCCGCTCCGCGGCATGTGGGATCCCCCCGGACCAGGGCACGAACCCGTGTCCCCTGTATTGGCAGGCTGTCAACCACTGCGCCACCAGGGAAGCCCTCGTTGTGGTTTTAACGTGCATTTCCTCAGTGAATAATGATGTTGAGCATCTTTTCATGTGCTTATTTACCATCTGTATATTTTCTTTGGGTGAAGTGCAAAAATTTGAGAAATGTATGTTTCCTTTCCTTTATGGCTTTGAAAATGCCTTAATATAGAGTCTGTCATAGATAAATTATTATATATTGGTGAGTATCTGTCAAGTACCTACTGTGTGCTCATCGTTCTACCAGTTGCTGTGAGGAATTCAGAGGAAATGGTCATCGGGGACTGGTGCACCTGGTGATCAAACACTGCAGGTTCTACTTGAGTGTGTCACGGTTTTTCTTCACCATGTCCATCTTCTTTCCTGTACTTGTGTCATGCTGTGGGTCTGGAGTTGATTGGTGCTGGGGATAGGTTTTTAGTTTCATTTGTAGTGATTTTTCTGGTAGGGGTGCTGGTCTCTGAACCGCTGGAGTCTAGACTCTTGCTATTCTTTATCGGTTTTTAAAAAATTGATTAATTAATTTATTTTTGGCTACGTTGGGTCTTCGTCACTGCGTGTGGGCTTTCTCTAGCTGTGGCACGTGGGGGCTCCTTTTCGTTGTGGTGCGTGGGCTTGTCATTGCGGTGGCTTCTCCTGTTGTGGAGCACGGGCTCTAGGTGCATGGGCTCAGTAGTTTTGGCTCGCGGGCTCTAGGGTGCAGGCTCAGTAGTTGTGGCTCGCGGGCTCTAGAGCGCAGTCTCAGTAGTTGTGGTGCACGGACTCAGTTGCTCCGTGGCATGTGGGATCTTCCCGGACCAGGGCTCGAACCTGTGTCCCCTGCATTGGCAGGCAGATTCTTAACCACTGCGCCACCAGGGAAGCCCTATTCCTTATCTTTAATTGGTATTTATTTAGTCTGCTCTGCTTTTTATTAATTTTAAATTAAAATCTAATGTCCATAATGCTAGATGCAGGGTATTCAGTGATGAATAAACCTTCTTTTAAAGAACTTAAGAGTGCCCTGGGGAGACAAGTAAAGAGGCCATTAGGGTTCAAAAGAAGGATATGAAATCAACCCAAGGGAACCAGGAAGGCTCCTTGGAGGATGTGGACTCGGAAGAGTTGAAAATCCCTTAAACGGACTTAAATATAATGTTGGTGGCTCATATTAGAGCAGCCAAAAACAGGCCCACTGCCCATTAACCCCTAAAAGGAAGGGGCAGAGGCAAGACTCTGAGAAGTGGGAACTGCTGAATGGGACCACTCTATCCCACCTCTCACTCTTCCACCTGAGCCCACTTCCTGGAGTAGTGAAGGGATGCTGATCCCTTCAGCTCTCAAGGAGACTTGCTTGGGGCTTTGAGCAGTTCCTTGTGTCACTGTGTCCTGTAGATGTCATCTGTGGGTGCCGTGATGTGAAGAGGCTTGGGAGGCTGCGGTGAGAGCGGGCCTGAGGCCCAGTGCTCCTGTCTTTGGCTCTTTTTCTGAGGTGGTTGTTCTCCCTTCCCCCTCTCATCTTTGTCCCTGGAAACTTAGTTTTGTTTTTTTTTTTTTACTGTTTAATAACCACAGCAAGACACTTTGCCAGTCTTGGGATCAAACTTACAGAAAATCCTAGTCTCTAAGCATTGGTAGACACTCATAAAGGACGGAACCACCTTTTGGGATTCCCCTGTGTGCCCTGCCCACAGACTGACTCCATTATGTGTTGTTGAGCAGAACGTCCTCATGCCCCTCCACCTCTCCCGCCCTGATGTACTGGGGGCTCAGGCAAAGACATTCCCAGGTAGATCTTTTGAAGGAATGTAACGTTTGGCTCTGGGAACTTTCTTTCTGTGCAACTGCCCCGGCTCTCCACACGCAAAGTTAGATTTGCTGGGACTTGCGTCTCCAGAGAGGAAACCGAGGGGGTTTTAGCTACAGATTTGATACCTTGTCCCCTCTCCAGTCCTAGCCCCACTCATTGCAGCCGCAGGAGTGTTTCCTAGGGTCCTTTTCCTTCCACGTATCTACTCCTGCTTTACATCTCAGTGCCCCAAAGAAAATACCCTTGTAAGTCTCTCACAGTCTTAAATAAAATTTCATTTCCTTTTTACCATATCACTAAGCCAGTATAAACCCCAAGCACAGTAGCTCTAGAAGGATGTTCTTTTCCTATCTGACATATAACCAAATAGATTTAGATTTTTTTTTCCCGTTGACTTGGGCACCTTGGGAAAAATAAAATAAAATAACTGAAATTAAGTAAATAAAGGGCACCAAATTCCTTTTCCTTCTCTTGGCCGGAACTGCCATATTCTCTTGTCAGTTCAAATAGGCTCCGCCCTCCCCCCCCCACCCCCCACCCCTCGGCCCCAAGTGTGGCATGCAGAGAACCTCACTTCACAGATTGGAGGTGGGCTAGGATGGGTTCTTACAAATGAACTTCTCCTCTCCTTTAAAAGATTTTTTTTTTGCACTTTTTTTAAACAAAGGGCACTTAAATATTTAAAGTCTCCTAAGACCAATTAATTTAATACAGTTCATCCAACAGACATTTAGACAGCATGTGGCATTGTCCTGCCCATTAAGGAACCTCTGATATTGTAGAGGGACGTGTCTAGAGTGTCATGAAAGCCCAGACCCAGAAGAGCCAGGAGGCAGCTGCTTCCCTCCCATCATTTCACCGTGCAGGAAACTGAGGGTGCAGGTGGGGAGGTGTTTCTCTCCAAGAAGTCACAGAGGTTCACTAGGAGCAGAGCCAGGACTGGACCCTTGACTGTTCTGCTCCTGCTGGTATCCTCCCGCTTTCTCCTGACTTGGTGGTGGGGGGGGGGGCGGCAGCGCAGGAGGAAGCGAGAGAGGAAAAAACACCCCGAAACAGGATATTAAAAAATTGCATCATTTTTTAGGTGATGCTTTTGGATGGTATCATAGAATCATCACCCCTGTTTGCTGTTCTGAGATTCCCCACGTGGGATACTTCACTGATTGCTTATTGAGTCTTGTGTGTGAGCCTAGCAGAGGCCACACAGCCCTTGCTTCTGGTTCTTTGCAAGAAGAAGGGGGCGGTTTCAGCATTTGTGTGTTACGAATTCCAGCTCTCTGCTTCAGTGCTCCTTGTGGCCCTGGAGCTCTGCCCTGTTAGCACTTCTTTTTGGCAGAGAAACGATACTTTATCAGCCAGTAGGGACAGATATTTCTGTTCTACAAATGAGCCCAGATTTATAGACTCTGGGTTCAAAGAAATGAGGTGAGGGATCACCGACCAAAGCCGAACCTACAGGGAGGGAAGAAGGAGCGTAGGACTGGTTAGTGATGAAAGCCAAAACAAAAGGCACCCGTTTCATTCTTACATTTGTCCTCTGAGAGGTACTGCTACTCTCCTTGCCTAAACCTTGTCCAGAGTCTCCCAGCTGGGAGGTGGCGGGACTAGGGTTCAGACCCGGGCACTGGGGCCCCAGAACCCACGCATCTGAGCCGTACAAGTTAGCGCTGTGCCTTGCATTCACCTCTGTCATAGGTCAGGTTTTTCGGTAGCAGGTGCTGAGATGGAGTTTGGGGTGCACTATATTTATTAGGGCTCAAAACCTGTCAGAGGAAGGGGGAAGACGCATGACTGGACAGGGGAAGACGGTAAACTGTGATACAGTCTGACAAAGCCCAGGAGGTCTATGGAGCGAGCATGGCCTGTAAGAGCTGTCCTGCGTCGGCCAGCCTTGCTTGGTCACCAGACGCACGTGGCTCCAGGAGGGCCGTGACTGCGGTGGGGTGGCTCTCTGAGGCTGTCCCTGGGTGAGCTGACCGCTGAAGGCTGAGTGCTGACCGCGCTCCCATAGGCAGGCAGCAAGGTCTTCCTGGAAGAGGGACCTGTTGCTGCATGTCCCTGTCTGTCACGCTCTCGGTCAGCCACACCACTGTTCCTGTACGGCTCAGTATTGGTCTCTGTTGCCGGCAGTTTGGACATTTGTTAGCATCAGTAACTATGTCAACTCTTCCAAGTGCAAGTCCGTGCTGTTGGGCCCATTCCTGCCACTGTGGCCACTTTGTTCATGGGTCCATCATGCTGACAAGGCTGACTGATATTAACTGGTCAGGTCTCTTTTTCCCCTTGATTATCCAGTGCTCTTCCATGGTGGGTGATACAAAGATCTTCTACCCTTCAGCGCACCCCCATGTGTTCATGCATGTCTGCCCCTTAGACTTTCCTGTCCTGACCTTCCAGTCTTTCCTTCTAGGCCCTTGACAATCTGACTGGACCACTCATCACTGCCCATGAGCCCATATATCGTCTAACCTGTGCCACTTGTTTTTCCACACAAGGTTGACACCTTGCTGCGAATGCTCTGAGCCTTACCTGTCGGGAGGCCTTTCCCTCACTGCTGGCCTTTACGCTCATCCCAAGTGAGTCTGTAACGTAGCTGCCGTGCACTGTTGGCTTGTATGCACATACCAAGGCGGCCTGTCTGTGAAGCAGGCTTGGGCTTTTTCTTCCTCCTCCAGTCGATCGTATGGGATTCCCTATACAGACAGACACAAGCTGCGGGAGGGATGCTGAGACAGCGTGGTGGTGCCCTAGAGCCCAAGGCCTCTGGTTCTCCTCATGCTCGGTCCAGGGTGTACTGCTTCCATCTCATTGCTGATTGTGGCTGGGCCTGTGCAACCTGAGGACTTGGTGGGTCTGATAGCACCCAAAGAGGCCCACCAGACATGGTGCTTCTTTTCCTCGTGATAAGAGATGCAAAATGCAATCATTATGTTTTACTTTATATAGGTGTCAAGAGCTGTGAAAGGTCTGAGGCTTTTTTTTTTTTTTTTTTTTGCGGTACACGGGCCTCTCACTGTTGTGGCCTCTCCCGTTGCGGAGCACAGGCACTGGATGTGCAGGCTCAGCGGCCATGGCTAACAGGCCCAGCCGCTCCACGGCATGTGGGATCCTCCCGGACCGGGGCACGAACCCGTGTCCCCTGTATTGGCAGGCGGACTCCCAACCACCGCGCCACCAGGGAAGCCCGGTCTGAGGCTTTTACCTCCCCACCCCCGCTTCTTTTCTGCAAGCTAAAATGTTAGCTTATCACAGTCACATAGATGCTGACAGAAGTCCCAGGAAAAGGAGTAGCCAGGCTGTCAGCAGGGTCTCCTTAGTTTCCTGAATCCCTTAAGGGGTGATTCGGGTGGGCCTAGATGGATGCCTGCCCTCACAGTGGGTTACATCACAGGAAGGGACACTGAGCCTGGAAAACCCACCGCATTAGAGCAGCCTGTCAGCAAGTTTGCTCTTTATTTGCAGGGAGATGTTACCTTATCCCTCAAGGCTGCTCACTGCAAACACAACCTTGAGAGATGTCCCAGATAAAGAGTGGTCAGGGCCTTGTATTCTCAGCATACCCAGCAGATGTGTAGGGTGTGAGAAATCTGCAGAGGGCTGTCTCTCTACAGTGAGACGTCCTGGCATGCACCTGGCCTCCGGATCCCTAAACATTTTTATGGATGGGGAAGACATAGCATGTATCTTACCAATGCCTCCAACGACCTGGCCACCTCCTGCTCGTCTGACTTGATCAGTATCATGTCGTTATGTCATGGATCACTGTGACGGTCAGAGGGATGTCTAGACATCCAGGGCTCTTCCTACTGTGTTATGACAGAGGGCAGAAGTTTGCCCGTAGGCAAGACTGTAAATGTGTACTGTCCCCCCCATGGAATATGAACTGTTTCTGATCTTCTCGTTTGATTGGAATAAAAAATGCATTCACTAAACCAATGGCTTTGTATGATCAGAGACTGTATTATCCTGCTCTAGAAAAGATGTTGCATCTGACACAGTGGCTGTGATCAGGGCTACCTTCCTGGTTGAGCTCTCAGTAGTCTGCAGTTTTCCTCCAGGATCTGTCTGGTTTCTGCAGGAGTCAGACTGGCAAATTACACCAGTCCAGATAGGATGGAGACCACTTCCTCTGCATCCTTGAGATCCTTCAAGATGGTACTAATCTCTGCCATTGCCGTGGGGTGCAGTATTCTCTTTGATCTACTACTGTCTTGCCTGGGAGACAGTGGTGGGGTGGGGCAGGGCAGCATCACACTTCCACTTGGCCTTCTCCACTATGGATGGTCTAACCCCACAGACCAAGGACCTGAAGTGGTGGTTGTGCTGACTGCCAAGTACGTTGGCCTCAAGGGCGCACGCCAGCTGCGCCCGCAGACCCCGTGGGTGGACCCGCCATAAGCCGGGCCTCGGCTAGGGCTTCATCTGCTTCCTGACCCCCATGGGCTCCCACTTTTTTTTTTTTTTTAATTAATTACTTTATTTATTTTGGCTGTGCCGGGTCTTAGTTGCGGCACGTGGTATCTTCGTTGCGGCATGCGGCATCTTTTAGTTGCAGCATGCGGACTCTCAGCTGCGACATGCGTGCAGGATATAGTTCCCGACCAGGGATCGAACCCAGGCCCCCTGCATTGGGAGTGCAGAGTCTTACCCCTGGACCACTAGGGAAGTCCCCCCCAACTCTTAACAGGGAGACCATGAGGAAGGTTTAGGTCTCTGGGAATTAGTGTTAACACAGAGAAGTGGCTTGCTGACACTGACCCTGAATGAGCTGGCAGCTGGAGGCTGCCTGCTGACTGCATTCCCCACAGCCAGGCGGCCAGGCCTTCCCAAAGGGGATCTGAGAGGTGTGTCTCCTGTCTGCTGTAATCTTTCTCAGCCGTGAGACTATTACTGTGTGGCTAGGATCCAGAATGCTGGTCTTAGTTCCTATCCCCTACCGCCAGTATTAATATTTTTTGTACAGGCATACCTTGGAGATACGGTGGGTTTGGTTCCAGACCACCCCAATAAAGCGAATATCACAAAGTAAGTCACACGTATTTTTTGGTTTCCTAATGCATATAAAAGTTATATCTAGGGCTTCCCTGGTGGCGCAGTGGTTGAGAGTCCGCCTGCCGATGCAGGGGACGCGGGTTCGTGCCCCGGTCCGGGAGGATCCCACATGCCGCGGAGCGGCTGGGCCCGTGAGCCATGGCCACTGGGCCTGCGCGTCTGGAGCCTGTGCTCCGCAACGGGAGAGGCCACAACAGTGAGAGACCCGCGTACCGCACACACACACACACAAAATAAAAAGTTATGTCTACACTATAGTGTAGTCTATTAAATGTGCAATAACACTGTCTAAAAAAACAGTTTACATACCTTAATTTAAAAATACTTTATTGCTAAAAAATGTTAACCATCATCTGACAATGCAGGGTTGTGCCAAACCTTCAATTTGTAAAAAACGCAGTATCTGCAAAGCTCAATGAAGCAAAGCACAGTAAAACGCGGCATTCTCTGTAACCTTTCAACATGGTAAATAAGGGCTTGCAAAAGAAGAGTCTGGGCTTTTTTTTTTTTTTATAATGAATACGAACTGATATTAAACTACTGTGTTATGTACTATCAGCAAACTTATGTAAGGCATGGTGGTAGACTCTAGGAACACAGAGAACCCTTGTTCTTAGACATTTACAGGCAAGGGGATTTAGAACATAGTGCATATGAAAAATAAACAAGGAAGTATAGGCTGAAAAAATAGCTTTGGGAGTCAGTCTGCTTGGGTTTGAACCCTAGGTCTCCCATTTATTCTCTGTGTGTCTCTGGGCTTCTTAATTAAGCTCTCGCACCCTTAGTTTTCTCATTGGTTGATGGGGATAATAATAATGGGACAATAGGATAGTACCACTCACTAAGTGCTAGTTGCTTATTTACTATGCATATTGTTATTTAGATGATAGTAGTACGTACCAAATGAATATTACGGGTCAGGAGTTCTAGTGAGGGGCAGTGAAGAAGGCTTCGTGGAGGAGGTGGGCTCTGAAGAGTTATCCTTTGTAGGAGTATGTGCATTCCTTTTAAGAGATGGCACCAAAAGAGAAACAATGTTGATAGATTGGAATTTTGTAGATTTTTATCCTTGTTTACATATAGCCGTCTTCCACGGCCATGTCCTACAAAGTAAAAAGATTCCTGTTAATGGTGTTAGAAACAGTAACAAGACCTTCCTCTCCTGTTTTTCTCATCAGCTTAAAACTCAGATAAAATTATATCTCCTGTTGGCTTGTATCTTTTCTGTTGAGCGCACACACACACACACACACACACACACACACAGTATACATGGGAGCACATTGCTTTCTTTCCAGGTAATATCACAAGAATTGGGCAGTGAAGAATAATAAAATATCATAACAGAGGTCACCAAAGGAACTTATAAAAAGCTCTACTAATAGGCATTTTTAGTAAATGTCCTGATTTAAATTAATCCAAAACACTGAAAAATCTGAGTTCCTTCCTGAACCTTCAAAGAAAAATTAAATTCTGTTTTATGTATTCTGTGTTGTATGTTTTATTGCGTTTTGATTTTGAAAATTCTTAATTTATGTTTGTTAAGTGTGTTGCCATAAAACAGGAAGTTAGATTGCTGATACTTTGGCTTTGTGAGAGGACAGATCATTTACAAAGTTCAGTGGAGATTTGCCTGTTACCCTTATTGAGTTTGATTCAGATCTTTGTGGGGTGTGGGCAGGGTTAAGTGTCAAAGGTATTTTTCTTGCTTCCAATAGGGAGTTAGAAAATAGATTGCTTTGGATTTCTGTAGCAACTAATAAAATTAGGTTGTTCCTGTCTGTTTTCTAAGGGGTTCCTGGCTGGCTTAGAGGATGTGGAAGTAACAGCTCTGCTCTAAAATGTCAGTTCTGAATGGTGGTGTCTCGGGGTAGTTCTCTCTCCACAGGTGCAGACTTAGGTCTCTGATGGCACCTGCAGCTTTTGAAATGCAGCTCTTCTTTTACATAGCAAGCGTCTGTTGTTTAGTGCGTCTGCCTTAAAGATATTTGGGTACAAGTAGCAGTTATGAAAAACTGTCACAAGTTGTCTTGGAAGGGAAAACAGGCTCTTCTTTTAGTGCCTCTGTATTACGATTTAAAAGACAGGACTCACTTCTCTCTGCTCGTTAGCATACCTCCACGTTTCTCATTGTTCCCTGCCCCTGTAATGCCAGTGGCATTGATTAATGAATTGACCACAAGTGTTTATGGATTTCCCACCCTATGTCTGATTACTGCACAGTGTTACATGCCCTTGACTGTGAGGGGCTTGCAATCCGACTGAAGGGTGAGACTATGTTCAGAGACAGGGAATATCAGCCCCTGACGATTTGTATAGACAGTCCTTCGCGAGATTATTGTGAGCGGAGGTCATCCGGGAGGTAAGATTCGGCCAGATCTCCTGCTCTAATGGAAGTCCTCTATCTGGTCAGAACCTAGGACCCTGAGGCAGGACTGGCTTTCAGGCTGCAGAGCATGGAATTCAGGGTGAAACAAGAGACAACACCCTCTTAAGTGACCCTTAAACCAACGACCCGGTGGGCTGTATGACCAAGGCATGGATCCAAAAGGACTAGGCTGGAGGTTCCGGACCTTTTTTGGAATAAGAGACACTCCCCACCTTTGGAAAATGTATAGGATGCTCAATAAACATTGGTGGAATTGGTTGCTGTTCTAGGCACTAGGGATCTGGGATACCTGACCAGACAAGATCCCTGGTCTCATGGAAATTATAATCTTGCGAGCAAACAGCGCATGCAATTTCAGGACCCCACGTCAGGAGCCTCAGGATCGGTCAGAAAGAGGCCCGTGGATAAAACAGAAGATGCCCATCAGAGCAGGAAGGTTGCAGAGGGCCTGACTCCGTGGAGCATCACTGCGTTGTTGGAGATGAGCCATAGGTGTTTATTACAATGTATCTGTAGGCTCACCTGTGGGAAGGAGAGCACCGTGAGGGCCCTGACCCTTTGCAGAGAGGACTGGAGCTGGACTTTGAAGGAAGCAGAGCCTTTCTTAAACAGAGGAGGTGTGAGGAGGAAACATTAGGTGGACTGGAGGAGGACAGTCTAAGGAAAACCGGAGATGGGAAAAGATCATGAACTGGAATTCCCTGACGGTCCAGCGGTTAAGACTCCACGCTTTCACTGCAGAGGTCACGGGTTCAATCCCCGGGGAACTAAGATCCCACAAGCCATGCAGCGCGACCAGAAAAAAAAGATCGTGAACTGCCTGGTTTGTGTGAAAGCAGGGGCATGGGAGGGTGCTGGCTGAAGGTGGGTTTTAGCTAGCAGGTGGTCAGTAACAAAGTATTTTGAGCAGGGTGCTCATAATTCAGTCACTTTAAAGGTGAATCTGTTGCTTCCTAGTGGCAGGTGTTAAAATACTGCCATATCATGCTGAAGTAGATTGTAGGTGGATTGGTAATGAATTTGTGTTATTCTATTTTAGTTTTTTAAAAAGTATGGTTATATGGGGGGTGGGTAAATAAAACAGGATGGATAATTGCTAGAGCTGGCTGATGTGAGAGTTTATTATATGGTTCTCTCTACTTTGGGATATGTTCAGACATTTCCATAATAAAAAGTTAAATTAAAAATAACAAAGTTGGTTACACAACATTGTGAATGTAGTTAATGCCACCGAACTGTATACTTGGAAACGGTTAAGACGGTAGAATTTTGTGTTTTGTATTTTGCCACATTACCTACGAAGGAGTAACATCAGTGTGTGGCTTGCAGCCACAGAACCCACTGCTGAGACCTCTTCAGGCATGTTTTTATGGGATGAAAGGTCAAGGGAGATCCTGGGCTCCTGCTTTTGTCCTGAGGGGGAAGTTCCAGGTAAAATATTAGAACCACACCAGTTGCGTCGCTTCATGGTTTTGCTAAGAGGAAGCTCAGTCTTAATTAGTGAAGTCTGAATAATGTAATATTTTCAAAGTGTTATAAATATTCTTTTCTTATAGTCACCTGCTGCTTATATAATTGCCATAGGCTTGGTTTCTTCACCCACAAAATAAGGATAACATTTGTTATCATTTATCAAAATAGGGATGATAACGTTTGCAATTGTTATGAAGTTTGAATGAGATAATGAATATGAAGAAATCCAGCACCATTCCCATCTCCCCACACTTCTGCGTATCCTCGTTCAGAGCTAGGTTTGCAAAGTTAATGGCTTCTTTAATGGACAAATCACAGTTGATACATTAATAACTATTCCTGTGTAAACAAGCATATCTAAGTGGCTGACAAAGGATGTTTTCTCAGTATTTACTCTGTCATTTTTTTAAAATAAAAAAATACGAGTAATCACATGCTAGACAAATTTTTAAAAAGGAGGAAGAGCTCATGATTTTATCCCTTTAATATCACGATTTTATTTTACTTTGTGACTGTTGTATTTACAGAAATAATTTTCCTAGCTCATATTTAAAAAAAACAAATTGTAAACCTAAAAGTCAACTCATTCTGTCCATGTTTTAAGAGACACAAACTCTGACCTTTTCCAGTAGTTTTTTGCTGCCCAGGACCTCGGCATATACTCTCATTGCTTAACTGGGAACTCTGAGGCCTCGGGAGGGACAGTAACTTACATACAACTAGGATGGGAGCCAGAGCTAATCCCCTGCGTCCTGATTCCCAGTGGACTGCTTTCCCCACTGCCTCAGTAGAATCCAGATGAATGAGATTTTCTGGTACTTGTTCCAGTAGGAAGAGGACCAGTTTCACGCATAATTCTTCATGACTGCCCGTAGCATTTTAATTGCTCGCTATTGTGTCAAAATATTGTCCCCCTGACAGTTGGGATAATGTAAATAGAAAGCAAGAGGAAATAGAAAATTGAGTAAATTTGCAAGAAAGCAAGAATGCCTTTGAAATACCTAAAAGACTGACTTACTATCATCAGGAAAACATTTTGATCTCGTGCGTTGTCATGTGTGATATTTGGGGAGGTAGTGATTTCTTGAAGATAGAACCTGTTTAGAATGAAGGAAGAGAGCTCCAGCTCCTGCTGGCCCATCTTCCCAGCCATCCCCACTTCCACACTGAGTGAATTTCTCTGCGGGGCTGGTTTAGGGAAACATCATATCCACGGTTGCTCATTCCCATATCCTTCTGCTCTCTCTCATCTTTATACCTTTGCTTATTCCTTGTTTCAAAAACTTCCTGGATTTTTGGTCTCTGCACCAGGCTTCTTCTCATAAAACTTAATGCAAGAAACAAAAAAGAAGTTAAAACCCACAAAAGATGCACCAGTCAATCAAAGGAAGGGTCTTAACCTACTTGAAAGCTGGTGACCGGGCTTCCCTGGTGGCGCAGTGGTTGAGAGTCCGCCTGCCGGTGCAGGGGACGCGGGTTCGTGCCCCGGTCTGGGAAGATCCCACATGCCACAGAGCGGCTGGGCCCGTGAGCCATGGCCGCTGAGCCTGCGCGTCCGGAGCCTGTGCTCCGCAACGGGAGAGGCCACAGCAGTGAGAGGCCTGCGAACTGCAAAAAAAAAAAAAAAAAAAAAGCTGGTGACCAGAGAAAGTATCACACTTTACAGGAATCATTGCCTCAGATTGTTTTCCACAGCATTCATTCAATGCCAGGAGACCGTGGAGCATACCACAAAATTTGTGTGGAAAGTTTGACCCAAGAATTTTTATATTCAGCCAAGTTTTGTTATATAGAAAAATAGCAGTGTTAGCAGTATTCTTTAAAAAAAAAAAAAAGGAGGTAGGGATAAAGCATGAACTCTAGGAAAGGCCCATGAACCTTTCTTCAAATACGTACTTAATGACAAAAATCCAGTTGAGTCAAGGGATCAACTGTGTCACTTCATACATTCAGCAAATGTCTATCGACTGCCTGTTGTGTACCAAGCCCTGTTCTAGGCACAGGGAATATAGACGTCTACATTCTGGTGAATAATGGCAAAGCCATCTGTCGTTTAGAATAAATAGTCAAGGCCAAATAATTGTCAAGAATAAAAAGAGAAGGTAAATGTCATAAAACATGGGAATGTAGAAACATTCATAGAGCAAATAGAATTGAGTTTGGGTAGGCGTACTTTCTCATCTTATTTGGGAGCCGGAGATATGTCTAAACATCAAGAAATAGAGGTTTAAGTATATGATGTAAAATTAGAAAGAACTTGAAAAAAAAAAAGAAAGAAGATGCAGTATAAACCCCCAAGGCAACAGAAAAGACAATCCATATAGCAAGAGATAAAAACAACAACAAAGCGTTAATAGCTAAAACCATAAAATAAGATGACCAGTTTCAGACTACACATCTATACTGTCAATAAATCCCAATAGAATAAATACCTATTAAAGTAAAAAGACTCAGATTGTCCCCCAAACCAAAATCCTACTATGTACAATATTCAAGGAATATTGGACAAAAACAGATCCTGCGTTTCTAACTACGAGAAAACTAAGTTTGTGATAGAAATGCCAGAAAGTTGAGTTCAAGACACATGGCGTGGGACGTCCCTGGTGGCGCAGTGGTTAAGAATCCGCCTGCCAATGCAGGGGACACGGGTTCGATCCCTGGTCTGGGAAGATCCCATATGCCGCGGAGCAACTAAGCCCACACACCTAGAGCCCATGCTCCGCAACAAGAGAAGCCACCACAATGAGAAGACCGAGCACCGCAATGAAGAGTAGCCCCGACGCATCGCAAGGGAAAGCCCGCATGCAGCAACGAAGACCCAACGCGGCCAAAAAAATAATTAAATAAAATAAAAGACACACGGCGTAAATGGCTGTAGAGGGAAACATCATAACAACAGAGTGTACAGTCCACAGTGAGGCCATAACAGGTAAACCTGGGGCCAAAGTACTGACCGTATAAAGGCAGGAAGTGCCAGGAGAAACAGAGACTGGGCAGAAGGAGGGGACTGTGACTTGCCTTAGCCCACAACGGGTCGGGGATATGGAAAGTAAAACAAGCATGTGCAAGAGTCAGAGATCTCCTTACTCAGTTTCTTAGCTGAGATATCACCTCCTCAGAGAGGCCTTCCCTGACTACGGTCTACAGTAGCTTCCCCAGTCACTCTCTACCATACTACCTTTTAATTATCTTTGTAGTACTCATCACTGTCTGCTGACCTCTATTGGTTTATTGTCTTGTTTTTTGGGGTTTTTTTAATTATTTGGCTGAAGTCTCTATGCAGGAGGGACCCTGTTTGTCTTGTTTACTGCCGTAGCCCCAGGGCCTAGAACAGAACAGTGCCTGGCAGATAAGTCATTCTTGATTAAACAGATATCTACTAAGTGTCTGGTATATGTATGAGTGTATATATGTATATCTGGTTCTAGGTGCTCAGAATATTTCCATGAACAAAACAGAGCCCCTTTCCTCGTGGAGTCCTCATTTCTAGCAGAGAGAGTGTGGAAGATAGTAACCATAATAAATAAGTCATGTATAGAATGTTAGAAGAGCTGGGAGAGCTGCCTTAAAGGAATGGTGAGGGGAGACTTCCTTGAGAAGGAGACCTTCGAGCACATGTGACAGGAGGCTTAGCCGTGTAGGCCTCTGAGGCAACAGTTCCAGTCAGAGGAACACACAAGAATGGGGAGCATTAATATAAGGTTGTAAAGACAAGCGGGGCCTTGAACAGCAAGCGAAGATGCTGGGTCTTATTCGTGAGACTAGAGGTAAAAAACTGGTCTCAGCGTGGTAAGCTCTTTTCCCCCGATCAGAATCAGTTGGAGCAACACAAGGAATTTAAACTGAAATGTGACCTTGAGCCAAGCTACTGATCATGGGCAGTTTTGCCTTGGTGTAAGATAAACATTCGTCCTTGTTTTATATATTGTTCTGAGGGTTACAATGTGTGCTGATTTCAGTTACTAAAATGTCCATTTAGAACATTCATTAGCACAGATGAATTCAATTATTTCAAATATAGAAGCAAAATACTGTGCAGAATGAAAATATTCGATATAATTAGGCTATTAATGAAAACACTTACACACGCCTGCATGACTGAACATGAAAACTTAACAGTCTCAAAAGGATGGCGCTAAATATTTACATATCTGTCTGAGATGCACATTTTCAGGTGCTAAAAATATTTATTGTTAATTACTGGAAGGGAAGTCTAGGTTTAATGTAGTAATAAACTTCCATATATTTGTCTCACACCAAAGTCAAAGCCAGTTTTGTAAAGCATTACAGGTAGCCTTTGAAATGAGAACTACTGCTGACATAAAAGGAGACTCTTCCCAGGCAATTAACTGTACCTATTTAGTGAGGGAAAAGTTTTACAGAATGATTAGGAAATGAGAAAGTTGGCACGTTGGCTTTTATATCTAAATTTTGCATACACGTCTTAAAATTTTCCTTCTAAAGTGTAGCATTCTTGAGGCATTGAGACTGAGTTATATCGAAGTACAGCCACATTTTCTTGGCTAAAGCAAGTCACAAGATCATCCCAGACTTAAGGAGAAGGGACTGCCCAACACAAGGGCATAAATACCAGGACATGTTCTGTTGGGGGCCATCCATGTAGCCGACTACTCCACGTGGAGGGACATACGAAGTGTGGAATAAATGCTCTCTGCTACCACTGTTGCTAATGCCACTAGCATATACCTGTCTAAGTGGGATGGGGGGCTTGGTCTAAGCATAGTAAGCTCTTTTCCCCAAGTGCTTTCTTTCCGATGAGAATCCCTTTTCTCACCTTCCCTGCCACTTCAAAATAAAGTCGGAAGAAGACAGATCAGTGATCAGATTTGGTGGGAAATCTGAGGCCAGTTTTTGTCTGAAAGCGTGTTAATTCCTTGCCTGGCAGTGTACCCCTGTCCCCGAGCTCCCCTTGCTGCCTTTGGGTGGTAGCATGATGATTCTGGGCCCGCACAGCTGACTGTAGCCCTCCTTCCTCACGCTGTAGCCTTGCTCTGTGGTTGTGTCCATATGGTAAATTGCCTTCCTGCCATTGTGGCTGCAAACCAGCTCAACCACCCAGGTGGCTGTGAGTCCTGCGAGTCCCCTCTGGTCCTCCTCTTTGGGACTAGTCATTGCTTCTCCTCGGAGTAGTTGATGAAGGAAGAGCTGTGCCACTCGCATCAGTTAGGATCATTTCTCACAAAGGGCCACATTTTGAAATAAACGAACTAGAGAAAAAGGCATTTGGGATCATCTGTGCATTTTCTTATGTGTTTGACTTCTTCATTATCGGAGACGGTATTTTTGTTTCATTTCAGCACATGGGCCCAGACTCCATGGAGCTTACGCTCGTCTTACGCCAATTTTGAGGGAAAATGTCTTTAGCTCTCACCCTGTGCAGAAATCAGAAGCATGTGATGTGTTGTAATTTAGCTAAAGCAAATAGTGGTTTTTCCCTAGAACTTGCAACAATTGCTGTGAATGAGCAAATGTTTATACAAGGTGTGAAATTAAGTTTCATGTAGTCACAAAATGTGAGTCCTCACCAACAGCTCTGAAATCATATTTATATTTTGGGTAACAATTTCAGCGGTGTTCTTTGTCGCAGGTAGGAGCCCTGCTGCTCTGAGAAATGATCCCCTTGTCCAGATTTAGCTCTTGATAAAGAAAGCTAGGCTGGAGCTTCTCTGGATCTGGAGCCGGGAGTCCCACCTTTAGGGCTGCCTTTTTGTGAGCATGAAAACCAGATTCCAAGTCGGAGGGAGGGGGGCTAACCCCTAAAATAAACCTGGTTTGCATTCTGAATTTGCCTGCTTTCCTGGAAGGTGTGTTGCAGGTAAAGGGTCTGATCTTGCCAGGGCCGTGTGTGCAGAGCTCTGGGACACCTAAGACCAGGGCTGTCTCGTTGGAGACCAGGGTTACCAGGGGCTGGGGGGGAACTGAGGTGGTGGATGCCCCCTGTGGTTCTCTGCTCCAGGTAGGAGATTGGGGGTAAAGGGTCCTGGGGTTTCACTTATTGAGCGTTATCTCTGCGACCAGACAGCTAGAGCTGAGGGCCAGGGTTGGGGTGGGAGTCCAGCTGGGCTCGTGATAATGGTTAAAAGAAGGCAAATAGGAGGTAGAGATTGGGAAGTTGGAAGAGACGGACGGGAGGCTTCGCAGAGGGTACTTGCTGGACTTTGTTAGTACACTGAAAAGAGCCTTTTCAGTTAAGGGGGTGAGCTGGAGCGCTAAGCTGGGTGGGAGCTCAGCTGGAAGAGGCAGTAGAACCTTGGGCAAGTCCCAGCTACTCCGTCTCTTCAACAATTAAATGGGGATGAAAGAAAGTGTGTGGACTAGCGCAGGGGTCACATGTTAATAGCAATTAGAGCTAATAAACAAATTCAGCAAAGTTGTAGGATACAAGATCAATACACAAAAACCAGTTGTATTTCTGTACACCAGCAGTTAACAGGCAGAAAACAAAATAAAGAAAACAATTCCATTTATAATAGAATCAAAAAAAGAAAGAAAGAAAGCCCTGCTGATTTCTGGTGAAAACCTGGGATTTAATCCTTGCTTTTAAAATGTGCAAATTCTGTCAAAAAATTTAGGTGACTGAAGCTCTTCCTCCAGGGTTTTATTTCCTAATCTGCTCCATTGAACTGTTTCTTCCACTAACAAGGAATTAAATTGTGTCTTTGCTGACTGCTGTCTCCTGCAAGAAGTGTCAGAATTCCCTGAACTAAGAAGGCTCTCCTTAGCAGCAGTGAAGTAATAGTTAAAGCTCAACGTCTCTTGTGCCTTTTTGAAAAAATGGGACTAGGCACGCTAATGTTTCTCTACAGCTTTCCCACCAAACAGTCAAAACCCATTTTAAAGAGAGAGTTTCCAAGAAGAGCAAAATTCACAAAACGATTGAATATTGTGCACTGATTTTTTTAAAGAACTAATTGGGAAGCAGCAGTGTCTCCTGTCAGATTCTTCTTGGTAAGTGAAGAGTGATATATTATTTTGTACCCCTTACCTTTTTGCCCTAAGGTCCCATGTGTTTTATGGAAAGACAAAGTGCAGACACATGAAATAGCTTGCTGTGTACAAGAACTGGTGCTGCCAGTCTGTTTTCGGCTCTCCTGAATGCTAGAATCTCTTTATCGGTGCAACCTTCTGCTGATTACAGTAGCCTGTGTTTGGGGGTCAAAATCAGGTGTGCCCTGAGTGAGAGGAAATTTTTGCCTGGTCCAGCATTTGATATTTAATGAACTCGGTGGCCGGTTCATTTCTAAGCAGTTTAGTGCTTATAGCTATGGCTCTCGTTAGGCAGCAGCTCGATTTCTCTCCTCTCCCCTCCCCTCTACCCAATGTTAAGGCTGTTTTATATATCCTCCCCGCAAGAAACAGTGATTTTCTTGTTAGTGATATATTTGTACTTTTGGCAATTTGAAGACCAAAAGTCATTTAAAGAAATAGTTACAGTTTGAATAAATATCGTATATTAACGCATATATGTGGAACCTAGAAAAATGGTACAGATGAACCGGTTTGCAGGGCAGAAATTGAGACACAGATGAAGAGAACAAACGTATGGACACCAAGGGGGGAAAACAGGCGGGGGGTGGTGGTGGTGGTGTGCTGAACTGGGCGACTGGGATTGACATGTATACACTGATGTGTATAAAATTGATGACTGGGACTACCCTGATGGCGCAGTGGTTAAGAATCCGCCTGCCAATGCAGGGGACACGGGTTCAAGCCCTGGTCCGGGAAGGTCCCACATGCCGCGGAGCAACTAAGCTCGTGCACCACAACTACCGAGCCTGCACTCTAGAGCCCGCGAGCCACAACTACTGAGCCTGCGTGCCACAACTACTGAAGCCTGCGTGCCTAGAGCCCGTGCTCCGCACAAGAGAAGCCACCGCAGTGAGAAACCTGCACACCACAACGAAGAGTAGCCCCCACTCACTCCAACTAGAGAAAGCTCGCGTGCAGCAAGGAAGACCCAACCAGCCAAAAATTAAAATAAATTAATTAATTTTAAAAAATAAATTAAATAAAATTGATGGCTAGTAAGAACCTGCTGTATAAAAAAAAATAAAACTCAAAAAAATGTAAAAAAAATTAATAAATGAGTATCTTTCCCTTGGGAAAAAAAAAGAAAGAGAAATAGTTACAGTTTGAGCTGAGATTCTCAATTGGAGATCCATATAGTTTTACTTTGTTTTCAATAAAAAGTTGAAATGTCAGTATGGGCAGACCAAGCAGCCTGAGGAAAAAGAGATCCTATAGAATCCTGTGGGTGAGTGGATTTTATGATCTGTCTATCCATTCATCCATCTGTGTATCTGTCTTCCTGGGGTCAGGTGCTACTCTGCAAGGAGGTAGGTAACATGGTCTAGTGCAAAGAACCCTGTCCGAAGGTAAGGAATGTTCTGGGATAAGTGACTCTGCCACGAGCAGATGTGTTTCCAGATGTGTACCCTCCAGACTGGTACAGATGTGTACCCTGGTACAGATGTGTACCCTCCAGACTGGTACATTTGTTGGAATTGAAGAAACTACATTGACACGTCATTATCATGCAAAGTCCATAGTTTACAAAGAGTTCACTCTCGGTGTTGTACATTCTATGGGTTTTGACAAATGTGTAATTACATGTGTCCGCTATCATAGTGTCACACGGAATAGTTTCACTGCCCTAAAAATTATCTGTCCTCTACCAATTCTTCCCCAATAATTTTGTTAATGTTTTATTTTTTTTTAAGTTTTTTAATGGAGAATTTCGAGCATACACAAACTAGTTCTTTCTCCAGTCTCTCTCTTCTTCCTTTCTTTCCTTTCTCTCTTCTCTCACAATTTTGTTGCTGTTGTTGAAGAGACCAGGTTGTTTGTCCTATAGTTTCCCGTGGTCTGGGTTTTGCTGATTGCATCCTCAAGGTTTTCTTGATCATGTTGCTCTATCCTCTGTATGTACTGTATAGACTGGCAGTTGGATCAAGAAGCTTGGTCAGTCATGTTTGATTTGCTTGTTTTGCCAAGGCTACTTCATCAATGCTATTGTCTTCTATCAGGAGGCACAGAATGTCTAGTTGTCTCTCTTTTCTGATGATGCCAGCAGCTGTTTATGGCCAGTGTCTAGAGTCATTAGGGCGCAGAGTGGTAATATTGGGCTGGCCGAAAAGTTCATTCAGGTTTTTCCATAAGATGTTAGAGAAAAACCCGAACAAACTTTCTGGGCAATGCAGTATATTAACACTATCACTCCTTTGTTCATCTGCTCGCCGGAATGCTTCTATAAGGATTCACTCCCCTCAGTCAACTGCTTGGTTATCCAGTGGTGCAACTTACTTAGGACAGGCAGAGTAAATGCTTAATTTCCCTTTATCCATCAGTTTTCAAAGTAGGGTTGATTCTCTAGCATCCATCAATAATAACCAATTCACCGTTTTTCTAATTATTTTTAAATTAAAGTTTAAAATTTTTGGTCAGGAACACTCATTTTTGAGATGGCTTAGGTCCTTCCTATGGACCTAGAGCAGCCCACGGCTACTGGGGAGCTGAGGGGTGGAGTGGATTCCAGAACCCCCACTAGAGACAGTGGGGGGACAGGCCTTCTTCAGGGGCCGGCCAGAAGAGCAGGTTGGTCTGCACCACCGAGAGCCTGTAGCGGGTGGGCTGGATAAATCACATTGCCCTAATTTGGGTTTTTAAGGAGCTGGAATACTCCTTAGCAATCAGCTGGACCAAATTACTTTCTTTGGATCTTTCTCTTCTTTTCAATCGTGTTAAAATTCACATAATCTAAAATTTATCATCCTAACCATTTGTAAGTGCACAGTTCAGTGGTATTAAGTACTGTCACATTGTTGTGCAGCCATTAGCACCACCCAGCTCCATAACAGACCAACTTGCTTTTACACTCAAGGAAAATAAGGCCCTGAGAGACTGTATAAGGCTAAGCAGTCATGGCAAATGGAAACCAAATTTTCGATCTTTCAATACATTTCCGTTTCCAGAAACCAGGCCTTGACCTGACTGCCTTGGGTTCTGGAGCCGTCACTTCCTTATCTGACTCATTCAGTTGCTACTTGACTGCTCTGTGATAGCCACAGGGACCCCAGTCAGAGGACGTGTCACAGGTGGAGTGTTCCTGCAGAAGCAGCTTTTGAATAGGGTTCCAGAAACCAGGACTGGATGAACGAGCTGCCTAAGGGTTAACCTTCCTAACTCTGGCTTGGCAGGGCTGTAAAGAATTCTGCTCAGGTTCATCCTTGCGACTGACATCAAAGTAGCACAGCTGCTACTAGAGTCCCAATTAGTGCTTTTCCTGTTTAAATGGAGCTCCTGCAAGTAGAATCTTGAAATAACTGTGTTGTGATCAGGGTTTGGGAGAGCAAAACGGGCGGTGGGGGGAGGGGGGCCTCTTTTATAATTACAGCATTCTTACATAATGATCTGTTTTTTAGTCTTTCCTGATTAGATAATAGCACTGTAGATTACATTCAGAACCAGTTTAGTTTATTGCTGTGTTTGTTATTTGGTTGGATGTCTTTTGGTAGCTATTTCCATAATCACTGCAAACAGTTTATATTTACAGATTTTTAAAAAGCAAGTGATGAGGCAAATTAGTCAAAAGTTCAGCTTATCAAGGAAGAAAAGAGACTTTGAAGATACTTCTTTGCTCACTTCCCTAGATTGCCTTGTTTATCCCAGCAGGATTGGTTTTAATCCATTGGCACGGCCTATCAGTAATGGAAGATTGGATTAGTGATAACATTTGTTCACTGTTTGGTTTCAGGACTAGCATTCGATTAATCCTATCACTCATCCCAGTAATAAAATAACCTAATCCACCTCCCCCCCACCCATGTCTGTTTCATTTTTCTTTTTTTCCTCTTGGCCTTTGATTTTTTTAAAAATTTAAATTAATTTTTATTGGAGTATAGTTGCTTTACAATGTTGTGTCAGTTTCTGCTGTACAGCAAAATGAATCAGCTGTGCATATACATATATCCCCTCCTTTTCGGATTTCCTTCCCATTTAGGTCACCACAGAGCATTAAGTGGTTCCCTGTGCTGTGCAGTGTGTTCTCATTAGTTATCTATTTTATGCATAGTATCAATAGTGTATATATGTCAGTCCCAATGCATCCATCTTTATTAAATTCCTTCTTGAGAAATTCTGTTCATTTTGATTTCTGGCTCCCTAGCATCGCTTTGGATTTGGACTCTGCTTTCCAGAGTATTTACCAAGCCTCGGGGCTTCATGTCTTTTGAGAATCGTTGGCCTTTGATTTTAATATCATAACTTATCACCAGCTGATTAGGATAATGGAGAAATAACTGAATCTCTTGCATCATAGCATTTTAGAGTAGGGGTGGGGTTGGATTCCTGGGCTTAGTGAGAGACCAGAGGCTGGTCCTTTCTGGGCTCTCAATTTAGCCAGGTGAACTTGGGCCCACAAGACTTTGGTTCACCCCAGATTCTTCACTTTTAACTATGAGAAGTTGGACTAATGTAGTTCTAAGATCTCTTTTAACTCCTCTCTGTAATATATATTACATATGTATATATGTAATATATATGTAATATAACTCTGGTCCGTATAGAACCTTCTGTCTCCACCAGTTCCTCTGCCCTCACACCCCTTCCTACACAAGCTGCCGACCTCACACCCCACAGTCCTCCATCACAGACCCTGCTGAGTGGAATAGCTGTTGGCCCTGAGAAAGACAGAGATGCTGCCTAGATCCCCTCAGTTCTTAGGCCTTCTCCCTTGGAAGACTGGCAGCTTTCCTGTTATTTGGGTCTGCAAGAGACATCTGGGTGTCCTGCCAATGAACTCCCTCATTTTCCTTTAGTTTTAGTGAATTCCTGTCCCTTGCACCTGAAACCATGAAACTCAGATTGGGACTTGAGCCCATGGTCTTTTTTTCCCCCCCCCCCCCCACGGTACACGGGCCTCTCACTGTTGCGGCCTCTCCCGCTGTGGAGCATAGGCTCCGGACGCGCAGGCTCAGCGGCCATGGCCCATGGGCCCAGCCGCTCCACGGCACGTGGGATCCTCCCAGACCAGGGCACAAACCCCTGTCCCCTGCATCGGCAGGCGGACTCCCAACCACTGCGCCACCAGGGAGGCCCCAACCCATGGTCTTTTAACTGAGATCACACACCTGCTCTCAGGACTTAATGAAGCTCATGTTCTTGATGTCTCGCAGAAAGAATTCAGTGAGAGACACAGTGATAGGTAAGAACTGGCTTTATTTAGAGAGAAACACACTCCACAGAGTGTGGGCCATCTCAGAAGAGACGAGAGAGGCCCCAGGGTACCGGGGTTGTCAGTTTTTATAGGGATGGGTAATTTCATGGCTAATGAATAGAGGAGTATTCCAGCTGTTTTGGGGAAGGGGCGGGGATTTCCAGGAATTGGGTCACTGCCCACTTTTTGACTTTTATGGTCAGACTCGGAACTGTCATGGCACCTCTGGGTGTGTCATTTAGCGTGCTGACGTGTTACAGGGAGCGTATACTGCTGCTCAAGGTCTGGTGGAAGTCTCCTCTGCCATCTTGGGCCTAGTTGGTTGTAACCAGTTTATGTCATGTCCTATGGCTGTGTCGTTCTTTTAAAGGTTGTACCCTGCCCCCTTCCCTCCTGTTTCACACCCAGTCGATCCCAAAGCCATCTGTATCCTCATCATGCCCATGTGTTTCTTGTCTGTGTCATTCCTTATCTTGTCCAGTGTTCCACGTGGATGTTTCTCTTTGCCTCTCTAGACCAGGAACTCTTTGAGGGCAGGGCTTGTATCATGTTCATCTTTGTGCCCCCAGTGCTTTTGACAGTACAGGATGTGGTAAATGTTGGTTAAAAGAATGAATGACTCTAGACACAGCTACTTTTTAAACTGAAACCAAGAGAGATAATATTTGCTCAAACTTTATGAAGCTTGTTTATTTAGAAGCAGCAACTGGATGAGAACTCAGGACGTTTTATCAAACTTGTGCTTCCCTGTAGCCATTGGTTTTAGTTTTAGTCTCCTTTCTTCTCTGTTAGTTCTTTCCTTGGTGTTCTGGTGAGACAGGAAGGGAGCCAGGCACAACCTTTCAAAGAAGGACACAGCCATAGGACATGACATAAGCTGGTTAGAACCAACTGGGTCCAAGATGGCAGACGAGTTGACTTCCACTAGACCTTGAGCTCCATTATATGCTCATTAACACATCAGCTAAATGCCACACCCACAGGTGCTGTGACAGTTCTGAGGTTGACCATAAGGTCAAAAAGTGGGCAGTGACCCAATTCCTGGAAATCTCCGCCCCCTTCCCCAAAATCGTTGGACTAATCCTCCCACTCCTTAGCCTGTGAAATTACCCAGCCCATAAGAACTAACCCCCCTATATGTGGGGGGCCTCTCGCCTTCTGAGATGGCTCACACTGTCTGTGGAGTGTGTTTCTCCCAGGGCTGCTCTCACTTTCTGAGACTGACCACATTCTGTCAATGGAATACGTACCTCTCTAAATAAACCTGCTTTCACTTTACTGTGGCTAGCCCTTGAATTCTTTCCTGCACGAAGCCAAGAACCCACACTTGGCGGTCCTGAGACCTGGGACATGACCATCCGCATGTGTCCCAGTCTTTCCTGCCCTCTTTTCTGGCAACACTGGCATGTAGCTGAACTTGTCTTTGCTTCTGCCCACTGTCTGTTGGAGGAATTAATAAGCAATGGGGTTGGCCAGCAAGCTTAAAGGAAAAGTAACACGGTCTGGACAGCCCACTAACCACATTCCTGTATATACTCTTTGTAATATAGAGGGGTGACTGCTTACAATATTAAAAATTAGGGGAACTTATCATAATAGAGGTGTGATGCTAACCTGTTGTTTATTCGGTGATAAAATGGGAGATACATTCCTTTTTAAAAATATTGGCTCCACGATACTATACAAACATACTTGAGTATTCAGCAATCCTTTTCCAACTCACATATTAAAGGATAAAAAATAAATAACAGTAACCAAAACAAGTTTTACGAATGACCGCAAAGTAATTAAGTTTCTTTTTATGGCTTTTTACATTGGCTTAAAGGTCAGCATGAAAATAGATGAGAGTTAACTTTAGAACCAAGTGTATCAGGCAGAAAATCGCTTAGGTTCCATTGATCACCCACTCTCACCAAAGTTTTTATGCCTGAATCACGCAGTTCTCCCCGGCACCTTTTGGGTTTGCTGTTCTTAAAAAAAAAAAAAAATGTAGACGCGCTTCTGAACTGATGGAAAATGGAGGCGATACATAGAAAACCAGCACTGAGGAAGTGATCTCAGATGCACTGACTAGTGAAGGGACAAATAGAGGGTGATCATGGGAGCACAGCTGAATCGGGGAGAAAGTACCCAGTGCAAAAGTAGTGCCCGAGAGATGAACTGGATGAGAATTTATGCTGCTTGAGTTAACCCATTCTCTCCTGTTAACCCATTTTTCTCTCCTGTGCTACACCATTGGGCATGTGGGCACAAGGAGGCCCCAGTGGGCGTACCGGACACCCCAGATCACACAGTCAAGACTCAAATTCTGCCATTGACTGGCTCCACATCTCTCGACAGGTCACTTCCCTTTGGGCCTGAGTTTTCTCATTTTTTAAATGAAATACTTAAATTTGGCAACTCCAAGCCCCTTCTCACTGTAAAAACCCTATCTGCATGGTTAGATATAATCACACATCCTGACTGACTAGGGTCATGGACAACCTAGCCTAGTAGTAGTACAGGTGGAAGGGAATGGAAGTCAGTAGATGGACTCCGTATCACGTGGGAGCCCCAGGTTACTCCTGTTGGATCTGTATAGTCGGCCCTCCGCATGTGCAGATTCAACCAACTGCGGATCGAAACTATTCAGAGGAAAAAAAGTCTAACAAGTTCCCAAAAGCAACAAAGCATTTAATTGTATTTACAACTATTTATTGAATGCATAGCATTTACATTGTATTAGGTATTAAGTAATCTGGAGATGGTTTAAAGTATACGGGAGGATGTGAGTAGGTTACATGCAGATACCGCACCGTTATCTAAATATAAGGGACTTGAGCATCTTCAGATTCTGGTGTCTGAGGGGGGTGTCCTGAACCAATCCCCTGTGGATATCAAGGGACGACTGCATATCAGTTAAGCCTGGTACCTTACTCCACACGTATCAGAAACCCCAGTATAACTAACTTAAACAGCAGGACATTTTATTTACAAGACAATTTATTATAACAGGAAGTTCAAAGATAGGGAGTGTGCTGTGGTGTACTATATTTAATCAAATCTAAGATGTCACCAGCTGTAAGAGGTACCCTCATTTTACGTTCCACTGAAAAAGAAAAATCTCCGCCAATTAAACTATGACATACTATTGATTGTAAAAGACATCTGGTTTGAGAGATGATGAAATGTGGGGGAGGAATGTATCTTAGAATCCAGTGAAATACAGTCATTTAGAAGCTCGTGGGCATCGTCTTTCCAGACTGCTCTTCTCAGCATGTTGACCTTTGCCTTTAGTCTTTCTCCCCTTCACGGTTGCAAGATGGCTGCAGCCCATTTGGTCCACAAGGTAAAGGCCAGATGGAAGTGTTTCTGCCTATTCTGGTGCCTCCTGTTAAGAAAAAGGAAACCTTTCCCAGAAGCCCTGCAGCTGATTTCCCCACAAGTCTCATTGGCCAAAAGGTCGCACATCACTCAAATGCCCCTTGGCATCTAGGTCATTGCCCAGGGACCCAGAATTACCTCAACTGGATTCACCCTCCGGCTGTGGCTCGGGCTGAGGCTGCCTTCCCTGCAGGATGATATCTGACACAGTTAGGGTTTGGGTTACCAGGAAGAAAGAGGGAATGGACAGATAACTATTGAAGCAAGAAAGTGTACTGACAGAGTTGAGGATTTTTCCAGATAGGAATCGGTGACAGGACGATGGTTTGTGATTGATGTCAATTATCTTCTTGTTCTGGGCATTTGGGTGTTTGCAGTTTTTTATTGATATATTAAATTGTTTATAAATTCTGTAATAGTAATGACTTTCTATACATTTCAATATAGAAAAGTACATAATCCGTTTTGGAAAAAAATTCTCAGTTTTTTTTCTCCCAGTTTTATTGAGATATAATTGACGTACAGCACTGTGTACGTTTAAGGTGTACAACATAATGATTTGACTTGCATACATCATGAAATGATTATCACAATAAGTTTAGTGAACATCCAGCATCTCATATAGATACAAAATGAAAGAAATAGAAAAAAATTTTACTCCTTGTGATGATAACTCTTAGGCGTTGCTCTCTTAACAACTTTCCTGTATAACGTACTGCAGTGTTCATTATATTGACCATGTTTACATTTACATTGCATCCCTAGTATTTAATGTATTTACATTACATCCCTAGTATTTATTTATCTTATATAACTGGAAGTTTGTACCTTTTGACCACCATCCAGTTCTCCCTTCCCCCACCCCTGCCTCTGATAATCAGAAATCTGGTCTCTTTTTCTGCAAGTTTGTTTGTTTGTTTTTGAAGTATAATTGACCTACAAGACTGTTAGTTCCTGTTACACAACATCGTGATTTGATGTTTCTGTACACTTCAAAATGATCACCACTGTAAGTCTAGTTACAGTATGTCATCATACAAAGATACGACGTACTTACTGACTGTATTCCCCACACTGCACGTTTCGTACCTGTGACTCATTTATTTTGCAGCTGCAAGTTTGTACCCCTTAATCTCCCCACCTCTTTCCTCTCCCCTCACCCTTTCCTCTGGCAACTGCCTGTTTGTTTCTGTATCTGTAACTTGTTTCTGTTTTATATTTGTTAATTTGTCTTTTAGATTCTTCATTTAAGTGAAATCATGTAGTATTTGTCTTTCTCTGTCTGACATTTCTTTTAGCATAATACCCTCTAGGTCCATCCATGTTGTCACAAATGGCAAGATTTCATTCTTTTTTATGACTGATATTCCTGTGTGTGTGTGTGTGTGTGTGTGTGTGTGTGTGTGTGTGTGTGTACACATACATACCATATCCTTTTTATCCATTCATCTATTCATGGGCAGTTAGGTTGCTTCCACATCTTGGCTATTGTTAATAATGCTGGAGTGAACACAGGGGTGCATAAATCTTTTCTAATTAGTGTTTTTTGTTTTCTTTGGCTAAATACCCAGGAGTGGAATTGCTGGATCATATGGTGACTCTATTTTTAGATTTTTGAGGAACCTCTACACTGTTTTCCACAGTGGCCGCACCAATTTACATCCCCACCAACAGTACACGAGGGTTCCCTTTTCTCCACATCCTTGCCAACACTTGTTATTTGTTGTCTTTTTTATAATTATTCTGGTAAGTGTGAGGTGGTATCTCGTTATGGTTTTGATTTGCATTTCCCTAATGATTGGTGATGTTGAGCATCTTTTCATGTGCCTGTTGGCCATCTGTATGTCTTCTTTGGAAAACATTCTCAATTTTTTCTAAAGCTGTGAAGTTTGTTTCTAAATGCTTGCTGATTGATTATATTAGGACATGATATGACATGCTGTTCTTAAAATTCCTTTACAGGTGGATACTAGATAAATGGTGTTTGAACATTCCTTATCTTCCTTCCTGCATACCTTTAGGCTTAATTTTATCATTTTAAATGCTTCAAAACAAATGAAGTATATGTTCTTAAGGACCCCACTTTTTATTTGGAATAATGCAGCTGCTTACTCTTTTCCTGATAAAGACCTAGAAAATTTTAGACACTCTGGCCCACTTGCTACTTGATAACGAGGCTTGTATCCAGCTCAGCCTCTTGGCCTTAACCTTCATGCCCACAGTGCCTCTTTTTTCCCTCAGTGGCTGGGAGGTGACCCATTTCCTCCACCTTTCTCCTGAAAAACTTACCATGATTGCATCATACGTTTCCCACTTCTTCCCTTTGTCAGTGGGTGCTAAGTTTGTTCTTGACTTTCTGAACAGGACCAGTGGAGCAAGCTTGGTAGGCTGCCCAGCATCCAGACGGTAGCTTTTGTGGCACGCCAGTTCTTTCTGTGATGTCACCAGGGGTTTTCTCCACCTGTGTCCTCTGGAGCATTGCCCCTAGTTGAGCCTCTCTTCATCCAGCTCAGGGGCTTGGAGAGTTCAGGAGAGAAGCACCGTTAGAATCAAAGGCAATACTCATTCGTTCTTTCAGTGGATGTTTGCTGAGGCCCCCGTGTCGGCAAGGCCCAGTGCCGCACAGGTGGCCCGCCATGTCACCTTGGGCTTCGGTGCCCTCAGGAGGAGGGCCTGGCTTTTGAGGAGCTGATTTTTGCTGCAAGTAACGTTTGTTCTTTGCTGCCTTGCAGATATTTCTGCTCTTTGTCCCTTGGCGACATAGACATCCCTGCTTGACTGTCTGTCCCTCTGCTTACAGTACAGCATCTCTGAAAATCAGCGTTTGATAGAGGAATAGCCTGCTAAAACTGTCAGTTTTCGGTAAACCTAAAGGCACTATTTTGTAGTGAGGACTTGTTCCAATGAGAAATGGAATATGAAATTTGACCTCATTTCCCACGTAAGGAGAAGGGACAGATCATTTTAGTATTCATTCCTCCAAAAGGATCTGAAATAAATATTCGATGGTTCAGACCTCTTACATTTGAAACCTTTAGGTTTGTGATGGAACAAATCCAATTAGAAGATACCTGTATTAGAGCTAAGATGCTTGGGGGGAAGATAGCAATTGCCAATGTAGGATTTTTTTTTTTTTTTTTTTTTTTTAACTGAGAGTGTAGTGGGCCTTGCAGTAAACTCTCCTTTGTCACTTACCTGCATAGTCTGTGTGTTTATGGCTTCATTATCTGTGTAGGGAGTGGCCTGAGCCAGGGCATGTGTAAATCAGACTTCTGATGGTGATTTAAATCTGACAGTGCTTTTGAAATTTTATTTTAGAGAAAGAGGGCCCTTTGCATAGAGCACGGTATAGAGATAACCATAGAGAACTGGGAAATTTTCTTCTCATTTCTGGGAAAAGATTGCAATTAGACAGATCATTATGATGGCCAAAATCCAAGAGTGAATGTCTCTTTTCTTCACCTCCACTTTTCCTTCCCCCCAATCTAGTCTGCTAGCGGTATCGCTAAATTACATGTCACATCCCACCCTTCTATCACCACTAATGTGGCCCGGGTCCAAGCTGCTCCCATCTCACACCTGAAGTCTTGCAAACCCCTCTCACTGGTCTCCCTACTTCCATTCTTGCCCCTACACACAGCAGTGTTTTTCCAACATAAATTCAACTTTGTCCCTAATGATTAGACCTTGCAGTGGCTTCCCATCACATTAAGAACAAATTCCAAACTCCTCCTCCTGGTCTACAAAGGCCTACGTAATGTGGCCCCTGCTTAGTTCCATAGCTTCAGCTCTATCCACTTCCCCCTTGACCTCCCCTATGACCTCCCTCCCCACTACACCTCCCCCCCATCACCCCGCACCTGCTCCAGGCTTTTTCCCTGTTCCTGGAACTCTCCAAGCTAGTTCCTGCCTTGAGCCTCAGCACTGTTCCTTCTGCCTCCTCTGCTCTCCCCTGATCAAGCAGCAGGAAGGTACCCCTCACCAATTAACGTTTCCCCTAAATCAGAAATCACCAATATTTGGCCATATTTTCTTTATCTTCTTTTTTCTTTGCTCTTTGCTCTCTTAAAGTTGTTTCTGCTGTAAGGTTTGAAAGCAAATCTCTGACATCATGTCATTTTGCTCCTGAATACTTGTTTCTACAAAATAAGGTCATTCACTTCATAATCACAATGTCATTATCACACTTAAAATTAACAGTAGTTCCCTCACATCATGTAATACTCAGCCCATATTCACATTTCCCCAGTTGTCTTGAAAATGTCCTTTTACAGTTGGCTTGCTTTTTTTTTTTTTGCGGTCTGCGGGCCTCTCACTGTTGCGGCCTCTCCCGCTGCGGAACACAGGCTCCGGACGCGCAGGCTCAGCAGCCATGGCTCACGGGCCCAGCCGCTCCATGGCATGTGGGATCCTCCCGGACCGGGGCACGAACCCGTGTCCCCTGCATCGGCAGGCAGACTCTCAACCACTGCGCCACCAGGGAAGCCCAGTTGGCTTGCTTTTTATCAGCATCCAGCCAAGGTCCACACAGCACATTTGATTCTCCTACTCCTCACTTGTCTCCTCTCACCTCCGTTTCTCTTACTGTGCTTTCTGTGATGGCTCTTTGCTCTTACGTTTCTTTTAATTTGGTCTGATTTCTAGAGAGTAGTTCTCACATTTTCCTGAATTTTGTTGGTTCTCATTATATATGTTCTTGTTGTCAGGCCGTCTCACTTCTGAGAACTTCTGTTTCTGATTTGTGCTGTTTTTTCAAACCATCAGTTAGTTGTGTTCTTAATTTCTTTTAGCTCCAGGTGAAATAATTGGTTACAGTTTTTATCTGCTTGTGGTCACTTTTTCATGGTGTGGACTACTGGTCTGTTCAATTGCACCTTCTTTTTTCTTGTATTGAGTGGGGCAGGGTCGCATTTCTGTTGCGTCCCGGGGTGGGAAATGGACTTCCCTGATCTGTGGAGGGAGCGTGGCGGCCCAGGTGGCCTCCCCATCTCATAAAGGACCCAGGCATCTGCCTCTCAGAGCTCCGTGCCGTGCAGGCCTTCCAGGGTGCTGGGGGCCCGGCCTTTAGGTGCTGTGTTTGCTGCTGGGCACTTGCTCTGGACGGCCCGCCCTCCTACCCTTCAGGGCTTCCTCTCCTGCTTCATGGGATTGCCACTCCCAGCACACGCCCTCAGGAGTGAGGGACCTGCCTTTCTGAGTGGAGTGTTTGCTGGACGGCTCTATGGCCTGGGCTGACCCATCAGCCCTCGCGGAGCCCTCGTAGGCGTCTGCGATCTTCCTCACTCGGACAGTGAGAAGACGCACTCAATTTGCCAGCTGTTCCAGCCCCAGGTTTCAGGGCTCCCGCTCTGTTAGGGCCCCTGTTTTTGGAGGAAATGTCTCCTGGTGGCCTGGGGGGGTGTGGCCCTGGGGCCAATCAATTGTCCCTTTTCCCCTCCCACCGCCCAGCCTCCCAGCTGCTGACCCTGTGCAGTCCTGCCCACGTATATTCTTTGGTTCGTGGGGAATTGTTAAAATCAAGTTTTACTGAAGGTTTCATCCACTTCTCACTTGTTGCCGTCTAGTCGCTCTAGTTTCCAGGAGATTGAGAGAGATTCCAACAGTTATGCTGGCTCCGTCTCGACGCAGCCACCCTCACGCGCTGCCATCTCGCCCCCTTTGAGCTCTGTGCACGATGCCCATCGCCACCTGAACAGAAGCTTCTCTTCATTCTCTGGTGGTTTGTCAGGGCTGTCTTACTCGCTCCTGAATCCCCACTGGGCTAGAATGGTGGTGGCCCCATGGCAGTAGCTGTGAGTCAAGGGCACAGAAGGCCCCACCCCTCTGGCCACCCTAGAAATTGTGAAACTTTCCCCAAAAGCTCTAACCCTTTTTACTATGATTATATTACCATGAAAAATAAGTAAAAGAAAAATATTTCTCTAAAATGTTTTGAAAGCCGCTTAAACTAAAAAAATCCAAGATATTAAAATAGTAATGTCATATATACTGACTTAAGTATCATCAGACATTGTAAAATCTATGTTTACCATGTCCCAGGAAAGAGGACTGACATCTCAGTCTCTGTCTTGCTGTTATGGAGTCCCTCACTGCACCGTGTGTGTGGACACATACTGTGGCTAAAGACAGAGTAGTAACTGGCGTCTAAGACAGTGCAAACTCTAAATTCACAAAGAGAATGTCTGCATTGGAGAGCCTTCTAATACAGTGGGAAGAAAGACGGCCTTGGAGCCAGAAGCAAAGCAAGATCCTTGCCCTACCTCTGCCCTTAGTAATTACGTGACCTTGGGCCTAATTACGTGACCTTGGGCCTACTGCTTAATGCCACTAGGTTTCCATCCATCAGAAGATAAGGGGGTTGGGTTCCTTTCAGCTCTGATAGATATCTGTTAGCTTAAGACCCATTCCAGCCCCTGAGTATAAGAGTCATGAGACACAAGTGTTTTCTGAGTTGGAGTCTCTGCTATAAATGTAATCTGATAATGAAAGCAGAAGTGATACCTTTAAAAAAAAATGCACTTCGGTTTAATTTGACAGTTATCCGTTTGCAAGTAGCCATGGAGCATTTTTTTTGTTGATTCACAGCAGTGGTGTCTTGGGGGATACATTTAAGAGAGATTTCTTGGTGAAGGACAGTTCCAAAAATAGTAGCAGGCATTTCTGAAATTTTTGAATCAACACCCACAAATTGGAATGGCCCAGGGTTTGTATCTTGAGTAAGCTTACGGCATATTGTTTATTCAAGCACAAAGATTCTTGCATGGAGTAGAACGCAATGTGAGAAGTGTTCGATTCCTGATACAGTGACAGCGGTCACTGTGCACATGGAGCACGTGTTGTGTACCAGACCCTGTGCCAGGCACTCGTTACATGCAGTGCCACTTAGCCACGCTCTGAGGAAAATACTATTATCGTTCTTGTTTTACAGATGAAGGAACTGGGATGCGAGAAAGCAAACGAGGGCCACACAGCTAGTGAAGAGTGACAGAGGTCAAGTTCTAGCGAGCATTCAGATAGTACTTACTGGGTGCTTTTCTCTAGTCTTAGGACTCTGCATTTATTAAGCCATTTAATCCTTCCAAAATCTGTGTGAGGTTGGTACTGTTATGTTTCCTTAACACATGAGGAAACTGAGGCACAGAGAGGTTAGGTGACTCAGCCAAGGTCACATAGTTAGAGTCAGAGTGAGGATTTGAACTAGGGCAGTCAGTGTCTGGAGTCCAGGTTCTTGTCCGCGGTTCGATGTTGCCCGGCATCAGTACGGTGACTGACACAAAGACTCCAAATTCTTACTTTCAACCATGTCACTGGAAATGCTACTAGAAGAGCAAAAGAATCCTCAGAAACTGTAAAAGTCGTTCTTCCTTTACGTTAGGGACAACATTGAGTTTTTAGCCCTATTGCAAGTGACTTGAAATTCAGCAAAAAGAAAACTTCCACCTGCCCGGTCCTTAAAATCTTGAGTTTGGGATTAGCAGGAATGCACTCTGAATCTCAGGTGACAGAACCATATCGCACTTGTAGATACCCGTGGTCACCAAGAATCATTAAAGACTCCTGAATCTCTGATTATCACCCGCTGTCTTGCTGATGCTTGGCTGCTCTGCACTGGAGCGTTAATATTTGAAAGACAGTAATTTAAAAAGAGAATTCCCCCAGTTTTTTGGGGGAGGAGGGGTGGTGACATCTAAAATTAGTGACATTTTTTATGAGAAATTTGAGAATACGTATCGAAAAATGAGAGTGGCCGAGACGTCATTTAAATGGAATCCTTTATTTTTTGTTGTTTGAACGTTTCTTAACTTTGGGTTTGTGTTTAAGAAAAAGTGAAGCCCGGCGATACTTTTTTTTTTTTTTAATAAATTTATTTATTTATTTACTTTTGGCTGCGTTGAGACTTCGTTGCTTCGCCCAGGCTTTCTCTAGTTGCGGTGAGCAGGGGCTACTCTTCGTTTCGGTGCGCGGGCTTCTCATCTCGCTGGCTTCTCTTGTTGTGGAGCACGGGCTCTAGGTGCACAGGCTTCAGTAGTTGTGGCTCGCAGGCTCTAGAGCGCAGGCTCAGTAGTTGTGGCGCACGGGCTTAGTTGCTCCGCGGCACATGGGATCTTCCCGGACCAGGGCTCGAACCCATGTCCCCTGCATTGGCAGGCGGATTCTTAACCACTGCACCACCAGGGAAGTCCCGGCAATACTTTTGAACATAAGATAGCCCAAGATTTTGGTGGACACGTAGACCCCACGGAGACAAACCCAGGCTCTGTGTCTTTGCTGGACTCGGCTCCGGGGCCGCCTGTGAGCCAGAGCACTGACCCAGGAACCGTAGATGCCAGAGCAGGGCCGAGACCACCAGATCCAGTGTGACGGCCTCGCCCCGTGGTTATTGAGCTGATTGCTTGCAAAGTCTTCAGTGGTTTTTCAACTTGAAAAGAACAGATTGGAAATAAATAAATTGATCCATTGACCTGTTACAGGAAGGTTCCCACTGTGCTTAGTACCCCCAAATCATTTCAGATAAGGTTGACTAAGCCACACTGTGATAGATTTTCAGGGTAATAAGTGGACCATAAAATGACCATTAACCAACTTGCTTTGTTTATGAGAGGCAGGCTCTTAATGCCACTGGCCTCGTGCTGGAAGCATATTCCACTGTGGTCTGTTTCATCCCTGTGAAGTCATTGATCAGATGAAAATGACCAGTTAGCAAGTAAGTGTTTCCTGGGCTGCAGGCTTTATGAATAATGTGTTCTTCAGTTAAAAACAGCACTTTAAGCAGTTGTTTAAACCTAACCATTTGGGAATGAGGGAGAGAGCTTCATGAATAATTTATTTGCAAAAGAAAAAATTAAGGGATCTGAATTTTTTCACCTTCCCAAACCTTTTTTACATTAAGTGAAAATACCTATAAATGATATAGATCGAGGTAAATAAAATTCGTAATGCATACATGATATCTCTAAGTTTATATACTTTCACTTTTAAAAAACCTTTCCTGAGAAAGGTACAGTCACATAAATACAGTGAGTTTAAAATAACTGAGAATGGAATTGCTGGAGGGGTTGAGGTATTTTAGAATGTAACATTGAACGTGCATTAGCGTAGTGCTGTGGGAAAGCTTGAAATATGGTTAATACATCCTTGTGTCGAAAGGACTCCATCAGAGCAGACCAGTTTGATCGCTTGTGCTTAAACCTTATGCTGTCCACTTTCTAAAACAGTCCACCATCTTATAAGAATTGCACATCCTTGGTTCAAGGTTTAAATAAGAGAGATTGGGATAGGGGTTAGGTACCAACATCACAAGACCACGATCTCCCCACCACCACCACCACCACCAACTCCCCTCTTCTTCCTCTTGTTCTTACATCATTAAAAATCCCCATGGTGGGCTTCCCTGGTGGCGCAGTGGTTGAGAGTCTGCCTGCCGATGCAGGGGACGTGGGTTCGTGCCCCGGTCCGGGAAGATCCCGCATGCCGCGGAGCAGCTGGGCCCGTGAGCCATGGCCACTGAGCCTGCGCGTCCAGAGCCTGTGCTCCGCAACGGGAGAGGCCACAACAGTGAGAGGCCCGCGTACTGGAAAAAAAAAAAAAAAAAAATTCCCCATGGTGCTTTATTTGTGGGCCTGACAAGGGGCCAAAGTGATTTGCCTTCAGTGGATGAAATTTTCGTTGACCATCTTGGCATTGAAGGAATTAACAAAGGCGCAGATGAGCCGGGATACTGCCTCACAGTCGTACATCATCACCACCGCCGCCACTACCACCACCTCAGGCAGCTGTTGTTTTTTGAGCAATTACCCGGTTTCAGGCACTGTTCTAAGTAGTTCACACCTTATTTAATCCTAACAACCTTCTGAGCTAAATGCAACCATTACCATCATTTTTTAGTTGAGGAAACTGAAGCTGAGAGTGTTTACTTACTTGCCCAAGTTCCCCAGAGCCCATGTGTTCACCCCTTTCAGCATCTCTGCTGCTTTCTCCATTGCCTCACAGTCAGACTGGAGGGACTTAATGCCAGGTGGGTCACCAGCATCGTATAGGCGCGCACTCACTTAGTCACTGTTCAGTTTCTGGCCCCCATAACAAATTGTTACATAGTCAAGAACCAAGAAGCGCGAGCGAGGGCCTCACTGATGTTGCTGTTGTCATTTCCCCAGACTGTCAAAGACCCTCCTGCAGAGCCCATTTTCTTTGGGTTGTCAGGGTAACGCGTTTGGAAACATGCAGCACACACACTAACAACAGCCAGGAGCCAATGCTTACATAACAGGAAAAGAAACCGGAAAAAAAACAACTTTAAGTATACAGCACAAGGGCTTGAGTTGATGCCTATAACGTTAATAAAATAAATTTGTTTTCTTGTTAGGAATAAATATGCCTGTGTTTTAAAAAGATAGTCATAAAAGTGAATAAAATTAAATTCAGGCATCCAAAGACATAGGCGTGAGGCCTCTGAAACCTTTGCTAACGAGGAAGAGCCCCTCGTCCGGTAGTGGTAGATGAATGAGGCCGGGCTGCAGGGACTGAGCCCCGCCCCTCGCAGCTGTTGGTATCAGAAATCCTTTTGCCGTGACACAGGGATCATGGTTGTTCCCATCTTCTTTTTCTGCTTGCTGCTTCTGGGGGCTTTAAAAAATGTCATGTTTAAGGTGGCGGCCCTCCCACTTTGAGCCAGTCACACTTGAAAAATATACCCTGAAATTATCTAAACTTAATTTCTGGCCATTTTGTTTCAGAAATACTAACCCCAGGGGGTCCTTGTTCTCTCCACTAAAACTTGATCTATTTGGAAAAATTCCATTTGCTCTCTGTAGAAATTGACTGGACATGGCTCCTGTGAATGATAACGGTTGTTATTATCCCTGAACACTGTAAAAATGAGCTTTCAAACAGTTGGGTTGGACCCAAACAGAAAGTGATGTATGGCTTGAAAAGGGTCTCGTTGAACATGATGCTTCAATATTTTACTGACCAGTGCAGCACAGGTTTTCGAAATATATGTTCAGTTTTTTGAAGTTTTATCTTTAGAGTAGAAACTTCCTCACAAACCAAAATAGATGAATCCAGCGTGTTCGAATCAATGCTCAAGTGTCATCCACATCTGCAGAATGAAAATCATTAGCCCGTTACTTGAAATCCACATAAAATGAAACCATTTTACTCTACTCTTCATCCAGCTTTACTTCTTCACAGAAGGGAATAGTGCTGAAAATGCGTGTAACTGGATTATTTTTTTTTTCCAAAAGTTTTTCAGAAAATACTAAAGCAGATACTGAGCATGGGGTAGCATCCCGCCTAGATTGAGTTGAGTACGTCCAAGCGTGCATTTAACACAAACTCATTATTTCTCCAAAGTCTGTGCTTGAAAATAGATCGAGGAGATTTCTCCAAACCGTGTGGCATAATTTCAAGTACATTTAAACTATGACCAGAATGTTTTGTTGGAAAAATGAGAGTGGATAAGAATATTGTAAAAACTGCAGTGGAAAAATACAATGACGACTTTTTTACACGTGACTCTAAGAGGCTCTTAAATCTGTCTTTTGGAAGAGTTTACTGGTTCGTAACATTTATTAGTAGCCACATATCTAGGACCGGAAGAGATTCAGAAGGTCTGCATTCTAATCCCAGCTTGGTCTACAACCAGCTAGAAGGCTTTACCCAAGCCTGCCAGCCTCTGTGCCCCAGTTTCACTTCCAAAGAGTAAAGAATTTGGACTAGCCATTCTCCCAGTTGCATTCCAGCTCCAGAATTATATGATTCTTTGGGGGGGGCTATTATTATGATTCTTAAATCTGTCAACTCTTGGACTGTATTTCCAAAAATGGCAGATTCACTAAAGTCCTTCTCATGGAGGAAAAAAAGTGCTGGGAGTGACACTGTATGCGCTGTCATCTCAGAGAGTGAGCAAAAAGCCTTTTAGCCTGAGAGCGTTTGGGTCCCAGTGGGCATGCGTGGGCTCTGCTAGCTTAGGTATTTCCCCAGCACGGGATCCCTCAGCTAGTTAATGAAGGTGCGAGTTCTGCCCTGTACACTGCTGCCTTCATTAGGCCTTGGAATGCAGAGGCCAATGGTCAGTCATCATTTACAGTGGAAATCTGAAAAAAGTCGTGTTTCCCAGAGCTGTCAGCAGGCCCTTAGAACCTTCCTGAAAATGATGAAAAGTTTCTGAGTCGTGCTAATGAAGCTTAAACACTTTACACTGTTTAACAACAAATAATGTGCCCGTTTGGAACTCAACAAAGGAAGCTTTGAATTAGGACTGAAAAATGTCATAGAGCATTGCGGGCAGGGAGGACATACTGTTCTCTGGGTGTGGTGTGTATCACCCAGAGCACCTCCCAGACGGCTGCCTTTCTTTTCTCCAAAACAAGTCGCCATTATCTTGATTTCTTGCCCGCTGCAGCAGATTGGAGGCCATTTTAACAGGCTTGTGATGGGTTTAAATGTCAAGAGTTTTGCCCAGTGGGCAAAACCCTCACTTACTCCAGAGGGTTACAAGTGTTGAAAAGCAGGAGTTTAACCTCCTTGTTTTCATCCTCCCTTAGATCAGAACAGACCTCTCTGATGGCACACCTCTGCTGTTCTCCTGAACTGTGGCAGGAATAACTCCAGGCATAATTAGGCAGGTGTCAGGTTTAACCCTGAATGCCTCTACAGGCGGCCACTTCCTTGCCTCCTGGCAGCCTCTCTACTCTGCTGGCGACGCTTCCACTTGTAAAGTTGTGCCTGATATTTAACCTCGGTGTTCCCTGCTGGAACTCTCTCTTATTATTCTCATCGACCGAGAATAATTGATCTGTCTTCACTCAGCAACTTCCATTTGCACGTTTCAGGAGTAGCTGTATCATCTCCTCTCTGTTAGAGACAGACTCTCTCCCCTGGTTGTTAAGTCTTTGTACACCTTGTTTCCAAAAAGGATTCCTTGGTGTGTTCATCTTCTAAGCACACCCTCCAATTTGTCATCCCTTTGTTATTATTCACGTTGGTACTACACCCTTTTTTACCAAAATGGAATGATTCCCTCTCCTTTTACACGTAATCCTCCGGATTAACACAATTCCAAGGGTTTGATTTGGACACCATTGTGTTGTCGACTCATTCACAGGGTGATTCACTGAGTCCTCCGTGTCGAGGACAACGGAGGGATCCACGCAGGAGAAACGGACATTCCATCACTATGAGCTGCATCCCCAATGCACGTGCACACCTGCACACACACACCCCTCCACGGGTCAGAACTGAGTTAAAGCCTTCATAGGGTAGGTGTATATGGTGATATTTGGAGCATTACGTGGAGTGATGGATATAACATAACCAAACCTGAGTTACGGCTGCATCTGTTTGTGGTAACAGATCTTCTGTTTACGAGAGTGGGTGTCTGAAGTTTAAGAATTGAAGGACCTGTATGCTTACGTTCCTGACTTCTGTTCCTAAAGTCATTAGCATTCAGGCAAATATTTGATTTTGTCTATTTTATTCTCAGATCCTCAGGTGAAAGCTGTATTCCTTGTGTGCCCGTTAATTACACGAGCCCTGGAGCATTCTGCTCAGCCACGGGAAATATCCACATGTGAGCTCTAGTGGGTAGAATCCTTCCTGTAAATTTCCTTGATTACAGAATTGCTGTTTCCTGGGGTTCTTGTTAAGACACTCATCTTTAGTCCTAAGACTTGGTTGCAGGAATCCTTTCTAGTTATACGTTTCTTCAGACATTTCTAGCAATGGGCCCCACTAGAGAGTGACAAAGGCAATGTGTTTTATGCCAGGACTGTATACTTGAAATAGTCTTGCTGTTAAAACACTGATGAATTTTACTAAAGTACAATAGATTTCAATTATTCACAAAGGTTAAGGAATGGGGTGTTCTGACTGATTGAATTTTCTAGAATAATCACCATATGTACCATTTGAAGATGGATAGTCTTTAGAAACTGTATAATTGCTTCTTTGTGCATATAGTAAGCTCTCAGGGAGTGTATATTGAACTGACCAGAGCTGGAAGGACCTTTAGAGATCATCTAGTCCAAAGAAGAGGAAACCAAAGCTGGAAGGGCTAGATGATTTGCCCGCTGTGGCCCTGTGAGTGAGCAGGAGAACCAGGATAGAGCCCAGATCTTTCTACACTTAATCCAGGATTCTCTCAGCTACTCACACTGCCCTACACACTTTGGGCTAAGATGGGGTGATGGAGAAAATGGTGGCACCAGTAATTTGCCTCACTTAGTAGAGCTAGAACTTGAACCCATCCAGTGCGACTCGTGATCTTACGATCTGAACTACAGTACTGCCTTCTTAAAATATTTGTTGTTCCCTTTCCATCTGAAAAGAAAGTATCCAAAAATTGTTCCCAGGGAACTATCTTGCTTTAGTAGTAATGTACAGGTCTAAACATATCCAAAATATTTTCTATATTTAAACGCATGTGAAATGCTTAATAATCCAGGTGGGCAAATATGGAGGCCAAAAGAGCATCACAGTATGAGGTTGTCCTGCTGAAATTCTGCTGCTGTGGGCATGTTTGGTATGTGAAGGCTGCATCTCCTCTCGTACTTTCTATGGATTCATGTCCACTTACACCGAAGTTGTAAGGACTGGTCCCAGGCTCTGATGATGAAACCCAACTTTGCACCTGAGCCTTTGAGCACTGTGACTGCCATGCTGCCCCTGCCCCTCGCCTGGTTTAGGGCTGCATTGTTGCACATGGTCTTCCTGACACTCACACAGGCTTAGTGCAGCAAACCAAGCTCTCACCACCTAGAGTCCCCAGGGGATCCAGTCTCTCTCCTTGTCTCCTGAAGACTTATCTAAAATGACTTAATTTGACTCTCACCCCATTAATATTTGACGGTAGTGCAGAGAATTCAACACATATTCTAAACATTTTAAAAAAGCAGCCTTAATGAAGTATAATTTACACAAAATGCACCCTTTTATGCCGAGTGATATTCCATTTTATGTATATACCACAACATGGGGTGATTTTTCAGTGTTAATTCAACTTTGCCTTTCTAGAGGTCACTTGATCGTGACGTATTGTCTTTTTTATGTATTGCTGGATTCTGTTTGCTAATATTTTGTTAAGGGATTTTATGTCTTTGTTTATGAGGACTATAGTCTGTAGTTTTCTCTGTTTGTAATGTGCTTTTGTCTGGTTTCAGTGTGAGGGTATTCTGGCCCCATCAAATCAGTCGAGCATGTTCCTTCTTCCTCTGTTTCCTGAAAGCGTTTCCTTAAGATTGGTATTATCGCTTCCCTAAATTTTTGTTAGAATTAACCAGTGAATCCATGCGGGCCTGGAGTTTTCTGTATGGGGAGACTTTTGATAACAAATTTAATGAATAAAAAAAGATAGAGGGCAATTTAGATTTTTATTTCTTCTTATATCAATTATATAATTTATATCTTTCAAAGACTGTTCATCTCATCTAACTTGTCGAATTTGTTTGCACAAAGTTGTTTGTAACATTCTTTTATTATCCTTTTAATGTCTCTAGAACGAGTGATGTTTTCTTGTTCATTCCTGATATTGGTAAGTTGTGTCTTGTTTCTTTTTCTTTGATCAGTCTAGCTAGAAATTTCTCAGTTTTATTTATTTATTTTCCAAATTATCTGCTCTTGATTTCAGTGATTTTTCTCTATTGTGTTCATTACTGAGAGGCCTGTTGTCGACTGTTTTGAGGAACATTTTCTGGATGAAGTCACCCTTCCAAGCTTTTTGTTTGTTTGTTTGTTTTTTCAAATCATTCTTATGACCTTCCTTGTTGTAAATGATGGGCTTTGTTCCTCTGAAGTTTTCCCCTTTCCCTGGGCAGAGGAAAGGTTCCTTGGGATGGGAGTGCTGTGGGAGAGGAACAAGTAGGCAGGACGCAGGGGGGTGAGCAAGAGGGTCAGATTGATTAACTTTATTTCTCCTCTGACGTGCAGTGTAAAAGCTTGTGCCAGGATTTGAAAGACTGCCACGAGATTTCTCAGCTTACGGCAATACGGTAAATGTTGAGTCGGCCCCGGTTTGGTGAGGCCACCGTAAACCTGTGGGGGTGCCCTCTGAGAGTTTGTTCAGGGTGCCGTAAGCATCTTCTACCTGCCACCGTTAGAATCCTAGATTTGGCTCCACTGGGAGAAATCTATTCTGGTACAAGTTTTAGCTCCTTCGAGGGTGGCAAAAGGAATTCTGGAGCCAGTGGCCATGCATGCTGGTGCCCGAGTGGAAGCCATTTTATTTTCTGTTAAGAAGGCCCTGGTCCCGTGCTCACGTAGCAGATTCCCAGACGCGCTTTCTCGTGTAGTCAGCTCCCAGGGTGATGGATCAGCCAGAGCCCGGGCCTCGCAGTATTGCTGACCTAAACACCTACCCCCTCCTAGGATGCTTAGCTATAGCTCCTCTTTTCAATAGCTCCAGATGTATGGGTGAAAACTTCCTTTTTTTTAAGGTCTAAAACTGAAGATTCATTAAGAATGGAAAAACCCCGCAATCTACAAAGACAAGCAAAACCTTTTTGAAACAAAGCTGTTTAATTACCTGCCTTATTTTAGGGCGTTTCTACACGCAGTCATTTTCAACCACCTATAGGATTTTTGCCATAATCTTTGGTCAGCTGTTCTATTATTTGCGTAATATTTTTCTTTAAATAAACTCATTTTTAAAACTTAACCCCTTTCTAAGAAGTAATATCTATGAGATCACAGGTTTTATTTGCTCCTTATATACTTTTCTGTGTACATTGAAAGTATTCATCCATAGATCACCTAACACCACCCCACATGCCGCTCTGTGAGTTTCATGTCACACTTTGGAAATTGTTGGTCTGGGGCAAATGTGAACTGGACGGTGAACTTAGAGGGAAAAGCAAACTAGCGCTTGGCAGTGGTCTGAGAAGGAACGGTTTGTGCCTGCAGCGTGGAGGGGCATGGCCCCTTTACGGAGAAGGGGGCACTGAGAGGAGGAGAAGAGTGGGTGACAGTTTCTCAGTGAGGCAGATACTTGCATTATGATCCCATTATTCTGTTTAAAGCCATGAATTTCAAAAGTAGTCACGTCCACAGTTAAAACTCTCCAGGAGACACTTGTTAAACGAATGATGTTGAATTAAAGTGCTAAGCAGAGTGTATGTGAAGTTTTACTTCATTACCAATTTAGAATAGTCGTGTCACTACTGTTCTCAATTAGTTGAACTATTTTTGAATTTATTTTTCCGATTTCTTGTTCTAGCGGGAGAATTGCAAGGTTGGTTGGAACGTCATAGGATTTATTTGAGGGGAACCTTTTAGAGTTCCGGGAGGCGTCTCCAGTTCGAGGAGGTCTTTTCTAAAGGGCCTGTTTCCAGAGGTGCAGGCAGGTGTGGGAAAACACAGGGACTAGTGCAGTAGCCCAGGCCGGCCCTTCCCCTGAGGGGTGCGAGGAGAGTGTGGTTACAGGAACCCAGCATGAAAGGGAGCGGGCTGTGAGCTCTGAGGGTCATTTTCGCAGATCCGACAGAGGTGACTGATTTAACAACTATTGTAAATTGGTCTTGCTGGAAAGTTCGATGTGGGTGTTTTGTTTGTTTGGGGTTTTTTTCCATCCCTGTAACATGGAAGGGCTCACAGAGGAGGTAGATGTTGAGTGAAATCAGAATTCTTTCCCAAGCTTAATACATTGTTTCAGCATTTTAGGGAAAACTAGGACCCACCAATATCTGAATAAATTTTTTAAAAGTATTTATTTATTTATTTGGTTGCACCAGCTCTTAGTTGCAGCAGGCAGGCTCCTTAGTTGCAGCTTGAGGGATCCTTAGTTGCAGCAGGCAGGCTCCTTAGTTGCAGCACATGGGCTCTTTAGTTGTGGCATACGAACTCTTAGTTGTGGCATGCATGTGGGATCTAGTTCCCTGACCAGGGATCAAAGCCAGACCCCCTGCATTGGAAGTGCAGAGTCTTATCCACTTATCCACTGTAGGGAAGTCCCCCTGAATAAATTTTTAATGCAAGAAGAACAGACGTTGAGAAAAACGTCTACCTTTTAGTTATTAATGTAAAGTAAAATGCAAAACAAGTATTCACCTTTCACCCCTTCCTGTAACCTACCAACTTTGCGCTTTGATTTTCTCCCAACTGGGGAATGGAAGGAAATTTAACTTAGTTGTCCTGTTTTTTCCTGGAAATAAGCCTGTGATCTTGAAGGAAAATGACTTGTAACCAAATGAAGTGTGAGCCCCCTGAGGGCGGAGACCACCTGAGCATCATTGTGTCCCTGGGCTCAGTTAGGCACCGAGTGGATATTTACTGAACGACTGGGAAGAGAGAAAATCATGCATTGATTCCATTTTGTCAATACGCTACTCAAAACTTTCTCAGTTGTCTTATAAAGCCCGGGGAATGACAAAAAGGCCATCTGCTTTTTCCGTGCAATCCTCACAGACCTATAAAAGCACTGTGATGTGCAGGAAAGCCCTGGAATGGGGATCAGAGACGTCAGTTCTGGGCCCGGCTCTGCCAGTTAGCTGTGCTGTTACCTCGGGCAGGTCACTTAACCTCCTTTTTTCTGTCATTTATGAAGTAGGAGTTTGGCACTTGCCCTTCTTATTTTACAGAGTTAGTGAGAGATCGAATGAGATAAAGAATACAAAAGTGCTTTGAAAACTGGAAAGCAAGGCCTACTTTCCTGCTCAACCTGACTCTTCTCCAGCAGAAAGCACAGACTGGACCTGTCCCTCCAGAGAAAGCCTGCTGTGAGCCAGCTAATACAATTTATTTATTTTTAATCCTTAGTACTTAAGATCATTCCCTGAACACAGTAATTATCGACAACTATAGGCACTCAATAAATATTTGTTAATAGATAATAGGGAGAGTTTACAGACTGAATTCTTTACCTCTCTAAATCATGGTAAATCGTGTATAAGAAGAATTCTGTCTTTATGATGGTATTTGCCATGTGTTCCGGTTCATACATACCCAGGGCTTACTGGGCTGCTTGACACCCAGTGGAAGAAGGAAGGTTAGTTTCTGTATTTCAGTATATGGTGAGTGTTTGTGCGTTTATTTCAACTTATGGAAATGGAGGTAGCTTTTGTTTGCTTGCCCAGGTGGTTCTCCCAGATTTGTTCAGGTAACACATTCACGTAGTTCAAAGTTCATAAGCTACTCAGGAGAGAAGAGGGGAAAGCTCCCCTCCTACTTCTGTGGCCTGGCTACAGTTCCACTCTGAGGAAGCAGGTCTTCCTACTCTTGACAGCCATGTCTGCTTAGGTGTTGAGTTTCCATAAAGAGATTTTGAAGTTTTGAGTGTCTTTTCTTGAAAGAGAATAACAGTAGGTAGCTAGCTAGCTGGGTAGAGGTGGCAAGGGAGGGAGTGTGGTGAGAGATGGTGGAGGAATCTTAGCTTCTCTTTCTGTCACTGGTCTAGTCTTGCTTTTTTACGTACAGTTAGAGAATAACTAAACATCTCTGACCTATGTGATGATACAAATATTTTACAAACCTGAGAAATTTGACCAAAGTGGAGGAAGTGAGCAAGTTTGACCTAAGTTTCCAATCCTGTTTCTTCAGCATACTGAGATAGATAGTTGGAGTTTCAGGCAGTCTCATTCTCATGAAGTAATTAAACAAACCCCCTTCTGTTTCCACCCACTGGCAAAGTCCTCTTGGTCTATCATTCTGGACAGGTGTGGAGGAAAATCTTAAATTATTTTCAGATGGTGCAAATTACTCCTTTTTTTTGTTTTTTGTTATCTGCTGGGCATTACCCTTTCCCCAGAAAGGTGGCTTATTAATATATGATTTCCTAACTTTCAGATTTTGTACGGGTGGAGAAAATGAACTGCATGTATCGTACACACTGTGTGGGGTAAATGCTATTTAAATCTGGTCTGAGCTGCTAAACGTCTCGCTAACACGGGATCACTGGCTAGAGTCCAGGTTTGTTGGGGTTTTTTTGTTTTTTTTTCTTTTGAGGAGGGGTCAGACTTTAGAGAACTAAGCCATCTGTCCAGCAAGTTATTTTAAGGCTTTAATAACAGGTACTCTGCAATATATTTCAGAGTGTAGGGCAGACAACTAATGTTTTGCAAAACCGATATCTTTAGAAATGTCTTCCACATTCTGTTTTGTTATCATTTTGGTATTGTAATCCTGATTTGGTAGCACACATCTTTATACTAATGTTTTTGCAGAATTAATTAGTTCATTAAAAGCAGCATTTGAAAACTGGCATGTCAATAACACAATGCATGCCTTCAGAACGCTCTTCCTTCTTAGAAGCATCGAGCTGCTCCTAAAACAGATGCAGGGATCTTGTAGCTGCGTATTAAGCTTTAAGACTTTGAAGACTCTCTGCTGCCTTCTTTGAGGTGCGTTCTGAGGGGCTCTGTGGTTGCCGTTGTTAGTGACTTTTGATGGCTAATGTAGTGAACTCAACACGTCACATCTTCACCTGCTAAAGAGAACTTTGCATTGTAGTTGTTTCATAACCGCCTAACTGGCGTCTGCATAGCTTACTTTTAATGTCCTGTCTGCTCCTTCGGCAAATATTTAAGGAGTGCCTGGTGGGTACCAGGCACCGTGGCCAGTTGCTGGGATTCAGCCTTGAAGAAGGCGGTCATGCAGTCCCCTGGAGAGACCTGTTGAGGAGATAGACCTTAAGTAATCACTGGGAAAAATTGCTTAATTACAACTGGGACAGGAGACGCAGAGAGAATTAAAAAGTGTAACAATAGAACTACCATATGACCCAGCAATCCCACTACTGGGCATATACCCTGAGAAAACCATAATTCAAAAAGAGACATGTACCACAGTGTTCATTGCAGCACTATCTACAATAGCCAGGACATGGAAGCAACCTGAATGTCCACTGACAGATGATTGGATAAAGAAGATGTGGCACATATATACAATGGGATATTACTCAGCCATAAAAAGAAACGAAACTGAGTTATTTGTAGTGAGGTGGATGGACCTAGAGTCTGTCATACAGAGTGAAGTAAGTCAGAAAGAGAAAAACAAATACCATATGCTAACGCATATATACGGAATCTAAAAAAAAATGGTACTGATGAACCCAGTGGCAGGGCAGGAATAAAGACATAGACATAGAGAATAGACTTGAGGGCATGGGGTGGGAGGGGGAAGCTGGGGCAAAGCGAGAGTAGCATCAACATATATACGCTACCAAATGTAAAATAGTTGGCTGGTGGGAAGCAGCTGCATAGCACAGGGAGATCAGCTCAGTGCTTTGTGATGACCTAGAGGGGTGGGTTAGGGAGGGTGGGAGGGAGGCTCAAGAGGGAGGGGATATGGGGACATGTGTATGCCTATGGCTGATTCACCTTGTTGTACAGCAGAAACTAACACAGTATTGTGAAGCAGTTATACTCCAATAAAGACTTATTTTTTAAAAAGTGCCGTAAGAGGTGAGATGAAGGGCGCACTGACTGATGGGGGCACCGGGGGGAGTGTCAGAGAAGGTTCCCCCGAGGAAGTGTCATTTAAGCTGGAACCCAAAGACTTGAAGCATGCACGGGGCTGACCTGGGCCTGGGGGTGGGAGGAGTTATGAGGGGGATCCTCCAGGTGGAGAATGTGGAACGTGCACAGCACAGCGTGCAAGGTAGTGCGAGCCTGCTCTGGATGTGGGGGGGAGGAGGCGGGGCCAGGCCAGAGCAGAGCAGCAGCTGGACCTCGGGGCCTCGTTGGCCCTCCGAGGACTTGAGGTTAAGTTCACCACCGAGCTGTGCCTTAAGCAGTGATGCAGAAAGTGGGGAGCTCTCTCTTTTTACAAGCAAGGAGCTTCTGTAAAGCACAGGTGATGTGGCTGTAGAAGGCAGAAAGGGTTACTTACTATCAGGTGACCTCTGAGGTCATGGAAGTAGGTCCTTGACTTTGTTGGAAAGATAAGCAGTGAGAGACAGTAGTTTAAAAACAAACACTAACCTTGGACTCCAGCATGGAAGCATGATTTTAAGATGATCAGAACTATCAGATCCATTGTACCCCCTGTACTACCACTTCAGTTATGTTCACTTCTAGGCTGCAAAATGTATATATATACTTCCAAAATGAAGATAGTTTTATTGAAAACTACAGTTTTCCACCCAGAAAGGACTAAAGAAGAAAACCAGATACCTTCATTCTAGAACAGGTCTAGAGCAGTTTTTCTGAACTTGGGGTCCATGAATGGACTTTAAGGGACCTATAAACTGCAGAAAATTACATGCAAAATTTTGAGCAGACATATACTTTAGTTTATAGTGCATTCTGAAAGGGATCTGTGACCCAAGAAAGATTTAAAAACACTGATAAATCGGAAAACCAATAGTCTTTTACATGTTTGCAGAAAGCCTTTAGGTTTCAGAGGAAATATTCGTGTGTGATTTCACAAGGCTGAAGGAAGTAATTGGGTGGAGGGAGATACTGGTCAGTGGGTTGGAGGCAGCCTGGTGGTCCAGCAGTGCATGGGGCTGTCTTATAAGGTGTGCTACAGGGTTGTTTATTTAAGCAGACCATCTCTTGGAGATGCTGTTAAGTCCCTAGATTGACGGGGACATTGAGTAAGAGGACCTCTGAGATCCCGGTGTTCTTTAATTCTCTGATTAAGGACATTTAAAGGAGCAGGCCAAGCTACTTGAAGAAAATCAGAAGAGAACAAGGTTTATAGGGCTTCAGAGACAAATGTTAGGATTCCGAGAAAGGCATGGTTGTTTCTGAATCAGCAGAGATGTTGGAATAGTTAAGACTGAAGCTTGGTACTAAGGAAGCCTTTGGAAAGCCTGAGAAGGAGCCGTCGGATGCACTGGGGAAATTGGATCAGAACCCATTGAGAGTCTGACTGTAACTGAGGAGCAGGACAGGGAGATGGAATTCTCTAATTGCTTAAAAGTTCATTTTCTACCTGAAAATATTGAAACTATGAATGCCACCTTGATCTGAACCTGTGATTTCTAGGAGTTTGTCTTTCTAAAAACCTGGTGCTTGGACCAGCCAGCCAGCTGATCAGCTGAGTGCTTCAAGGAGGAGAACCAAGCAGCTCTCCGTTTTCGAAAGGCCTCTGTAATGTAAATAGGAACAGCAATCTTTCCAAGTTATTACCCTGTTAACAGGTTGACAGATATGTGCAAATTGTGACTCACTGCTCAATTTGGCACGAAATTAATGTCGTTCTGCACCGCGTCTGCTCAAGTGTAAACCAGTCACCACTGCCGTGTTAGTGCTTGTTTGCCTATATTCCAAAGGTAAAAATTAAAGTCATTCGATCCTGCCGCAGAGCGGAGTGCAGCATATGGTGGCGTGTGGGAGGGGAGCGCGCTGTTCCTACCTGTCCTGGGCCCGCGCTCTGAGCTCTGCACGCGCTGGCGGGGCTGGCGGGGCACACAGAGGAAGCCAGGAGCCCCTCCCATGCCAACCCCCACCCTCTGCAGAAAGAAAATGTCATCTCGGCTCCAGCTTTTTAATTTGCCGTTCCAAGCTTTCCTTATTTCTGTCAAGTCACTAGTGGTGGTGCATTTGCGTTTTGAAGGTTGGGTCTATTTGAAAATGAAATGTTTTGATTTTTTGCTTCTAGGATTCCGACATCGTTTTCCTCAGCGAAAGATGCAGCTGACTTTCTTTCTCTTTTTTGGCAAATACATAATGTCACCTGTAAAAAGGAAATTTGCATCTCCTTTATGTTAGGTGTGGGAATGAAGACCCGTCTCCTTGAAGCGCATTTTTGCTTAATAAAATCTTTGGGTTGAGCTTTGCTGAGCTTTATCTGAGATCACTGGCTGGGGAGGGAACCAAAAATACCGCCCCCGACCTCTCTACTTTGCCATGTCCGCATCAGATATTTCTTCTGGGGCTCTTTTCTCCTGCCACTGCCTCCCTTTACAAGTAAAGAGCTCGTATGCAGAGGATTCCAGAAATGTCAGGGAGCTTTTGTTGCCTCTGCCCTTTCAGAATGCTGGCCCCTGCTGAAAGCAAGCAAATCGAGTAGCTGGCATAGAGTCCTGGAAATCTACACCCTGAACTTGGTTTCTGGAATCATCACCTCACCTACCTATGCCCCTAAATTCCCAGCCTACTAGAGAGACAGGTTTTCTAGAAAGTACTTCGGAACCTTCAAGGTGAAAGGTACAAGGGAGAGCAAATTACGACGTTAACTTTGTGCCCAAGTTCTGCATATTCTTTTGCATTCTACTGTCCAGAGCTGTAATGGCTATTGATTGAGGATCCGGTCAGAAGACATTGGCTGTCCCCCTCCCCGTTAGCATGTACTTAGCAATGACCTCCATCCACACAGGAGAGTGGATTTCTGCTTCCTGCTGAGTCTGAAGTAACTGGGTTTACGTCGCACACGTAGAGTTGTTAGCAAAGCAGTCTGTAAATGCAGAAATGTCTCCAGTGACCTGGTGTGAACTTTTGACATGAATGTTGCCACCTGTCTTCCACCATCTCAAGAAACAGTAGGCAGTTGTGAAAAATGAGTTAATTTCCTCCTTTCCTCATCTTTTTGCCTCTTTTGTAGCGTTTAAGCTTAGAGCTAAGGTTGTGTATCGTGAAGCTGTAAATCTAGAAGGGACCGCGGGAGATGATGCATGATGTCTTAGTCAGTCTGGCTCTTAGCCATCCAGGAAAGATTGTTTTCTAAACCATTTTCAAAATCAACAGAATGGAGCCTTGCCTTTAAGCAGTACCTCTTTTCTTTTTAAGCTAGTTCGCTTTTTAATGCCACATCCTCACCTTGTGGTCCTTTCTTGAGATGGAAGATGGCTCTTCGGTACTGAGTTTTAAAAGCCATTTGCACACTTGAAGAATACCCGAGTCTCCCCACAGGCAGCCCCCTTTTCTGCAGGAGCAAGTAGCCTTCAGCGCACCTCCGCCTCTTCTCACTTGTCTCTGCTCTGGTCTTCCTATCATTGTTACTCACCACTGGGCCTTCTAGAGTTTTCCCCCTTCCTTTTTCAACTTGAAGTTTAAAACTGCATATAACGTTCCCTAGGGAAAACCTGATAGGTTAATCAGCAAGATTACTGACTTCCATAGCTCATATGTTGATGTTCACTTTTTAACAACTGGCATTGTGTTGTCTGCTGTCTCTCAAACTAAACTCTGTTCATGTTGTGAGTGGAGAGCGAATCTCCCTCTTCCCCCAAGAGAACATAGCTTTTATATGTCCCTGATCTAATGGACGTGTAATTTAATTTGTCGTATCCAACAGATACGAAATCCAATGTAAAAATCCTTAACAGATAGTTTTGCATCGCAGCTACTGTATCCTACATCCCCTTTGTGCCCGTGTGATTGGACGGTGAGCACAAGTGCTGCTGTGATTTTATTCTCAGAGGATCTGAGCCAGACCCAGCTCTGTTGATGCTGTGGGTTGGTGTTTTCTCAGTGAGCTTCCGCTGGGGTATTGGGGGTGGGAGGGATTCTTCCTGCTAAGAGAGGACAGTTTTGCAGACTATGCCCACGATGCCCGTGATATACCAGTAAGAGTATTTATAAATTTTAAGCCCTAAGTTTATGCCATGCTAAGTGCTTATGTCAGTTATCTCAATGATCATTGAATCGTAATAGGTACAGCTTCCATTTGGACCAGAAGAACAGAAGACTGCCTTTCAGAGGGATGTTTCCAAGAAAAAAATGGAAACTGATATGTCTGATATGTTTGACCGTAGTCAGAGACGTTTTAGAGTCAGGTAGAGAGTTTAAGGGAAAAAATTGTCATAGGTACACAGAAAAAGAATCAAGTGAAAATCCAATGAAACAAAAAAACTGTACAAGTAGATAAACATACTCACGATCCACTATGCAGCTCAGCTATTAAAAAATATATATAGCAGATATTTTAGAATGTAAACAAGAAATACTGATTTAAGCAAAAATGGTGAGATCATTTGAATTAGTTAGACTCAAACCAGAAAAACAGGAATGACTTCAGGTATTTAAAACAGAAGGAATTTAATCCAGAGACTTGATTATTGAGGTGATTGAGATGAGAAGCCAAAGAGGAAACAGAAAGGCAAACAGGTGAGCAAAACAGGAAGCTGCTTCCATCCCTAGACCAGGAGGACAGAGGGAGGGGCCCTGTAATTGGAGCCCAGTGGCCAGGAAGGTGGCAGAACTAAATTCTGGTCTATAGAAGAAAGCCACGAGGTCACACCTTAAAATGAAAAACCAGGAACTGGCATTAAAAACACATCATGTGGAAATACAGAGGTAAATACCAACAGAAATCACTAAAAAAATGGATGGTCACTAAATCACTAAAAAGCAAGAGGGAGAACTGGGGAGTAGTATTTTTCCTTAAAAGGCTTATAAATCCCATCTGCCTTCTTAAAAACGTATTTCACTAATGAAAAATTAAATTGAGAAGGAAAGCGTACCGTAGGTTTGTATTTCTGTGACTAGGGCTCCAGCTCTTACACCTGTGTGTCTTTCTCCCTCTCAGGTATGTTGACGACGTGATAAGCCGCATCGACAGGATGTTCCCTGAAATGTCCATCCACTTATCCAGACCCAATGGGACGTCCGCCATGCTTCTCGTAAGTTCTGCCTGACCTGTTTGTAGGGACACGTGCAAGGACATTGGCCTCCAGGTTAACCTGTTTCTGTGTGGTCGGAGCTCTAGAATGGAAATTAAATCCCAGTTTGATGGTGAACAGCGTTATTTCTCTTTACCGGCATTCTGTAGTACGTTCTACATGCTTTTGAATGAAATCGCAGAGCCCATCTAAGAGTTACCCAGACAGGAAATACAGTGTGAGACCCTGTCCCCTGTGAGTCAGTTCATGGTGTTTTGGTGAACCTGTCTTATAGTGTACCAAAGACAATAGGAATGCTCGCCTATTGGATCCTGCTATGGGAAATCATTTATAAAATCCATTCCGTATTTGAAGAAAGTGTCTGAGTGCTCATCTAAGAGTTACCCAGACAGGAAATACAGTGTGAGACCCTGTCCCCTGTGAGTCAGTTCATGGTGTTCTGGTGAACCTGTCTTATAGTGTACCAAAGACAGTAGGAACGCTCGCCTGTTGGATCCTGCTGTGGGAAATCATTTATAAAATCCATTCCGTATTTGAAGAAAGTGTCTGAGTGCTTATCACTGACGGTTTCTGATTTTGTTGTTTCTTTTTTCTTTTTCTTTTTTTTTTCAATATTTATTTTATTCATTTGTTTGTTTTTGGCTGTGTCAGGTCTTAGCGGCGGCACGCAGGCTCCTCTCTAGTTGTGGTGCGCGGGCTCAGTAGTTACGGCATGCAGGCTCAGTTACCCTGCGGCATGTGGGATCTTAGTTCCCCGACCAGGGCTCGAACCCACGTCCCTTGCATTGGAAGGTGGATTCTTAACCACTGGCCCACCGGGGAAGTCTGATTTTGTTGTTTCTGATGTGGGTTTGCTCTGAGCAAGTTGGCCTCCTGACCTCATCACTGATGTTTGTATTCACATAAATTCACCAAAGACAGGTGTGTTTGGGAAATACGGTAGAATAGAAATGCTAAATTATAGTCGCAATTAGAAAGGCACAGAGACTGCAGTGATGAGGTGCTTTTCTGGCGCTCTGGGTACTAATACAAATGCTTGGAGAGCCCTTCCTCGAGCACAGATTTTGAGGAGCCTCCATGTTTTACAGAAAAGGAGAATTAACTGGTTAAGAGTGATGGTTTTTGATGGACATCAGGAAGGCAAGCTTCAGGACTGAGTGTTTTTTTACGTCTCACTAGCACTGCTGCTCTGGGGCCTGGTGTGAAGTCCCCGGACTTCCGCGTTTCACCGTTGTAAACTCTTATAAATAGGCAGTCACCCAGGACGAGCGACTGTTCGCTCAGCCCACTCACCTGAAGAGAGCAGGCTTATTGTGTGCGCATGTGTGTTTTTCTCTTAAGAAAGGAAAAGACGTGGGATTGTTAATTGGGCGGGATTTCACATGCGCGGCAAAATCAGTGACGTTCATCTGGGTAACATGCTACTTTTCTTTAAAATTCTTTCAGTTAAAAAGTACAGCGAATGAGATAACACAGTGTTCTTTTGCTAGAAAAAGAAAACAATTTGTATACGTCTAGAAAAACATGCAATATTTTCTGCCCCGGTTAAACGTACAAATTGTCTAAATGTTAAGATCCTCTAGACCCAGCAGCTGAAACATAAATCCCACTTCCAGGATACTTGACAGGGACCAAAGAGTTAATGAAGATAAAAGTGAAAGTGTCCACAGTGAGATAGGTTTGCTCAAATTATTTCTGGGTCATTGAGCCTCCGTTTCCTGATGAAGGTATAGGGATTTGGCATTGACAGGAATGAGCAGGGAGAACAGGCTTCTAGGCAAACAGGTCTAAGATATTAGAGTTACTTCCACCTGAGAAAGTGGGCTTTTATTTCACAGCGACCTGTCAGCCTCATCTGCTTTCTCACTGAGCTTCTGTTTTCGTAGACTGATGATGAGAGTTTAGGGGCTCGATCAAGGACAGAATTCGCTTTTATACACACCGTTTTCACTGCCACGAGTGGCTAATTCAGATCACTGTGCATCTGGCCAGCAAGCTGTCATCTTCCTTAGGTGACATGGGAATTCACACAAGGTGGTGTCTGTTTATAGGAAGAGCAGTGGGTGATCTGATTCGGAATTAAATTGCCAGGTGGATAATCATACTTTTAACATCATGGCTTTATTTGGCTTTTACTTTTAAAGATGGTATTTTATTAGACTGCAGATCCCTAGGCCACTTGCTGTCACCACACACATCTTCTCTGAGGTCGAAGGGAATTTCCACCTGGGCGGAGAGCGGGACCGGCAGCTGCCGCCTCCCCTTGTCCCCTCGCTAGTCACCTGTGCCCTGTGACCGGTGGAGACAGTGTGAGACCCGTGCTGTAGGCAGTGGGGCGCCACTGCACGAGGTTCAGGCAGGAGTGAAACTTGTTTTCTGGAGATCCTTCTGAAATGAATTGTGTGAATCTGGGAGGTGGTGCACTCTGAAAGCTTTGGGAGGCAAGTGAGACTGATGGGGGGACCAGCTAGGCCGCTGAAGCAGGACGCGCGTGGGCAGTCTCTGCTGACACCTCCCTCTGCCTGCTTGGCCGAAGCCTGAAGTGCACCCGTGCTTTGTAATAAAGCAGCGTTTCCTCCTGAGTCAGCCAGGCTTCCGTGAGTGCAGGCGACAGAAACCTGCTCTGATGAACTGAAGCAAGAAAAGGGTTGGTTTTTGTCTTTGTTTTGCTTTTTAATGATGCTGGATGCTCACAGACATGAAGATAGAGCTGCCCTGCCAGGAGGGACTAAAACCAGGTCCACTCCAGGGGTGTCAGGAGCAGGACAAGGTCCCTTTTTTTTTTTTTTTTTGCGGTACGCGGGCCTCTCACTGTTGTGGCCTCTCCCATTGCGGAGCACAGGCTCCGGACGTGCAGGCTCAGCGGCCATGGTTCACGGGCCCAGCCGCTCCGCGGCATGTGAGATCTTCCCAGACCAGGGCACGAACCCGCGTCCCCCGCATCGGCAGGTGGACTCTCAACTACTGCGCCACCAGGGAAGCCCGACAAGGTCCCGTTTGGACTCTGTGGCCCAAGTGATTTGACCTCAACTGCCTTTCGTCCTTTCATCCTGCGCCTGTGCTCATATATCCGAGGGGAAACACTCCCACTGGCCTAACCTGAAGTTGTCCTTCCCCCTGGGGGGGTGGGTCCTGCCTTGGCAGCCCCCGAGAAGAATGTGGAGTGGAGGAGGTCATTCCTCAGGGGAAGAGAGACAGGGCCGAGCACGCAGTCCGTATGACAGAGCACATGGCCCCTGCCCCCGGAACCACGCGGAGCCTTGTGCTCTACCTAGCGCTCATCTCCTTTCCTCCTCGTAGAGGCCCTCAAGGTAGGTAGCGCCGATGGGTTTCATTTCACAAGTGAGGAAACTGAGGTGGTGGAGGTCGTGGTTTCTCCAGGCTCGTGCAGCCAGGACACGGCTTCCGGGCCTCCGGGGTGCTTCTTCCTCCCGTCTCTGATTATACTTCGTAGTGCTGGTGAGTAAGATATGGGTGATCAGACACCAGGCGGGTAATTTTTTCTTGTTTTTTTTTAATTGTGTAATTTGATGTATACAAAGGAATATATGTAATGTGTATGCCAGTTTAAAAGTGTAGTGATAAACACATGAGCTTACTACCCAGTCTAAGAAGCAGAAGATAAGCAGTGTGTGCTTCTCCCCAGTCCTTGCCTCTCCCCCCAAAATCACCACCACCCTGATAATCATCCCCTTCTCTTCGTTTTTAAGTATGAATTTACCACATGGACATGGATCCCTAAGTAATGTGTCGTTGAGTTTTGTTGAATTTTGAACTTTATAAGAACAGTGTCATATTGTGTGGTTGTTTCTAAGAGGTAGCCACGTTGGTAGTTGTATCTGATAATTTGATCATCTTCATGGTTATGTAATAGTTCATTCCGTGACGGTACACACTTTATTCTTTCTCCTGTCATTGTGCGTTTGGGTTGTTTCCGGTTTTGCTTTTTAAATAATGGTGGCGTGGTCATTCTTGCACATGTACCAGGATATATTTTTAAGCTTTCGCCCATGCCACGGAGGCAGTGGAGGAAGGGCAGTGTTGGGAGCAGTGGAGCAGACAGCTTTTCCTTTCTTTTTTTTAAAAAATAGACATTTATTTTATTTTTGGCTGTGTTGGATCTTTGTTGCTGCACGCGGGCTTTCTCTAGTTGTGGCGAGCAGGGGCTACTCTTCGTTGTGGTGCGTGGGCTTCTCATTGTGATGGCTTCTCTTGTTGCGGAGCACGGGCTCTAGGCACACAGGCTTCAGTAGTTGTGGCACGCGGGCTCAGTAGTTGTGGCTCGTGGGTTCTAGAGCGCAGGCTCAGTGGTCATGGCACATGGGCTTAGTTGCTCCACGGCATGTGGGATCTTCCCAGACCAGGGTTCGAACCCCTGTCCCCTGCGTTGGCAGGCAGATTCTTAACTACTGTGCCACCAGGGAAGCCCCGGACAGCTTTTTCCAAGAGTCACTTGAATTGTGAAATGTAGTGGCCTGGTGTCCACACTGGTGTACAGAGGAGTCCAGAAACAGCTCTGGTTAACATGGCCTGGCGTCCACAGTCAGCATGTTCCACTGATTTTGTTGTCACTGTAGATCTCTTCTGGTTTTGGTGTGTGAGCACAGAGGGGGTTTTGGATTTTTTGTGCACACACATGGAAAAATGGCATAAAGTCATTGAACTCCAGAGCATTCTGTGAACAAAGGGCAGGTTTGGTGATCCCATTTTGGTTTCCTCCCTCACCAAGCAATCCCTGCCAGGGAGCAGCAGGGTGCCTTAGATGTACGAAGATCTGTACCTGGGAGCCTCAGCCTGTCACCAACAGCTTCTTCACAGTATAGAGGGGAAAGGAAACAATGAGGACTATATTATCGAATTGGCACCTTCTAAGGCGATTTGGGGTCAATTTTGCTCCTCTGAAAGCTAAACCTGCCTTTCCTTGTTGGCCTGGAGACATCGGGCTTCAGAGCCCATCAGACGTAGGAGCAGTCACCTCCGGCCTGGGCTCTGTGCTTGACCTGGAGGCCCCGGCATTGTATCCGCTTCCTGCTTGTGGACACACAGGGAGCGCAGACTCAGGAGGAGGGAAGGGAGGAGGGATCGGGGCTGAGTCAGTGTTCGCTGAGTGAATGCACGAATGACGCAGAAAAGCATCTTTCTCTTCTGGCTGTCCCGGTTTCTCCCCATGGCTGCAATGGGGACCTGCTACTCAGGGGAGAGGAAACTAGCCTGCTTCCAGAACTCTCAGGGCGGTTATCACCTTAACTTCTCCTGGCACCTTTGTGAGCCTTGGGTCATCGACTGGAGCCTGGACAGGCCAAGTCCTGGCTAATATGAAATCTGAACTTTCAGCCTCTTACATAATCCTTAACTACACTCCGGCTGGCTCTCTCCGCTCTGGTCGGGGGCTGTTTTGGGGTTGTGTAAGTTAATAACTCATGATAAAGTAAATTCTGTTCCCGTTCTTTGAAGAGATGAGCTCAGTCATCCCAAAATAAATCTAGCTGTGTTGATATTTAGTTTCAGTTAATCTACCGCCTTACATCCCATTATTAATTTTCTTCAAACAGTCAAAATATTGTAAGAGCTTAACTGAGTCAGAGTAGAACAAGCAGCTGGCTTCTTTCGGCATTTAAAATATTAATCCACAAGTTTTTACTGATCCACTAGGTGTGAAAATGTAAGAGAAGAAGACAAAGATGAAGCTTCAACCATACTTGAAACGTACCTTAATGCGTTATAGATTAATCTTTATTGATATATGGTTTACAACAGATAAATCTCATTTATCAGTCTCTTTAATATACTTTTTACCAACCCTCAGTTTCTTTAACGTATTCATGCCTTGTTTTTGAATGACTCATCTGTTTTAAACCGTTTAGACACATTATCTCATTTCACTCCATCCCAAGCTCTCTGAGGTAGGAAGACTGTTGAACAGCTAAAGTGCTTAACTGTTTTGGGCCTTGATTTCTCTGCTGGGTTCAGTAGTTCTCAAACTTTAGTAGGCCCAAGAATCACCAGTGTAGTTTGTGGAAAATGCATATTCCTGGCAGGCAGCCCAGAAATTCTGATCCAGCAGCTCTGGGGTAGAGCCCCAATGCCACATTTCCCACCCGAGTCTCGAGTCATCTGTGGAGCACGTTTCAAAAAGCATAATGTTAAACCATTGTGCCCTTAGGGTTCCAGTGAAGGTGGGCCTTTTTGATACGTCTCAGATCAAGCATCAGGCCCTTTTGTGAGCTAGGTTGCTAAAGCATTCATATATTTATTCAGTAAACACTGAGCACCAGGAGAGGAAGGCATAGTGCTGGGTGCTGTTCAGCCTTGACCACAGTCCGTGTACTCATGGAGCCTGCGTTGCACTCATGGAGTCTGCGTTGCACTCATGGACGGGAGACCAGCCAGGTGTTGCATAATATGATGGGGAGGGGGTGGGGGCAGATCCGGACAGGGGCTGGAGAGAGGAGGGCATGGTGCGGGGAGCTGGGGCTCAGGGAACCCCTCTGTGAGCAGAGACCTGCGGGAAGTGAGGCGAGCCTGGAGCCGGGCCCATGAGAGGCAGCGCAGCATCAAAGACCCGAGCCCAGGACGGTTTGTGTGCAGATCACACCCAGGAGGCTAGGCTGGCTGGAGTGCAGGGAGTGAGGGAAGAGAGGGAGGAGGTGAGACTTCCGAAACAGAACAGGCAGGGACCAGGCTCTGGGCCTCACAGACTGTGGGTAGGGCTGGGCATTTGATTTTTTAAATTTTAACTTCAGGTTAAATCGATCATAATCCTTGCTTGATGATCACAATGTCATCATTGATCCAGACATGGCCCTTTCGTATTTATTTATTTACTAATAGAGTGAACATCTGTGAACCTACCCCCCAGCCTGAGAGCTAGAACATTATCTGCAACCCTATACCCTGTGAGTGTCCCCAGCCCCTGTCCTGTAGGAACTGTTATCCCTCCCTTTATGGGTCATTGTCTTTCCTTTTTTGAGGGAGGACTTCACACAAATCTATGTATTCCTGAATACATATGTATAGTGTGTTCTTTCATTGTGCCTGTTTATCTTAATGATTTTTAAAAGGTATCACATGTTGTCTTCAGGGACTTAATTTTTTCACTCAACATTCTTTTTTTTATTTTTTAACTAAATTTTACTCAAATCGTTGGTTTAGCTACAATAGCTTATTCATTTTGCTGATATGAAATATTCCATTATATGAATATAGCCTAATTTAGTTATCCATTTTTCTATCAGTGGTCATTGATTTGTTTATGTTTTTTTATTTTTGTATCATGAACAATCTGCTTTGAACATTCTTTTTTTTTTTTTTTTTGCGGTACGCGGGCCTCTCACTGTTGTGGCCTCTCCCATTGCGGAGCACAGGCTCCGGACGCGCAGGCTCAGCGGCCACGGCTCACGGGCCCAGCCGCTCCGCGGCATGTGGGATCTTCCTGAACCGGGGCTAACACATATATATGGAACCTACGAAAAGAAATAAAAGGTCATGCAGAAACTGTGTCCCCTGCATTGGCAGGCGGACTCTCAACCCGTGTCCCCTGCATTGGCAGGCGGACTCTCAACCACTGCGCCACCAGGGAAGCCCTGCTTTGAACATTCTTGTTCGTGTTCCTTGGGACCCATGGGCTAAGGTTTTTCTTAGAGCGACTCCCAGGAGAAGAATGCTTAGTTTAGGGAAGTGGTTCTCTACTAGGGGTGATTCTTTTGCCTCCCAAGGGACATTTGGTGATGTCTAGAAACATTTTAAATCGTCACAACGTGGGGGGAGGGGTATCGCTGGCATCTAGTGGGTAGAGACCAGAGATGCTGCTAAACGTCCTGCAATGAGCAGGACAGTCCTCACTTCAAAGGACTGTCCAGCCCCAAATTAAAGTGCCAAAGTTGAGAAACCCTGGTTTAGGGCAGGCAAATATTCAACTTCCCATGAAAATGCCAAATGTTTTCCTAAACGGTTGCACTAGTTTACACCCCACTAACAGTTCTGAAGTACTAAAACAGGTTTTTCCCAAACATACAAAGACAGAACTAACTTCAGTTGTCCTTCAGAAATTTCTTGAGACCATCCAGTGCTAAAATTCTGTGATGCCACAGCAATCACTTTACGAAGCTGTACCCATGTTTTAACATAGCCTACCCATTTTTTGTCACAGCACAGGATATTATCAGAATTCTTTGTTAAGTGCTTTTTTTTGGAAAAATGCCATCTTATAAAATTTATAATAAAAGTCAGTTTTTAGGGCTTTCCTGGTGGCGCAGTGGTTGGGAGTCCGCCTGCTGATGCAGGGGACACGGGTTCGTGCCCCGGTCCGGGAAGATCCCACATGCCGCGGAGCGGCTGGGCCCGTGAGCCATGGCTGCAGAGCCTGCGCGTCCGGAGCCTGTGCTCCGCAACGGGAGAGGCCACAGCAGTGAGAGGCCCGCGTACCGCAAAAAAAAAAAAAAACAAAAACAAACAAACAAAAAAAGTCAGTTTTTATAGTGCTGCTTCACTTTTGACACATAAAAAGTTGGTTTACCAACCCTGGTTCCAAAGGACATTTATTTCCAAAAATCAGACCCATTCTTTACAACAGCAGTTCTCAAATTATGGTTTGGCAACAAGGGCTTACAGAGACCCATTCAGGAGGTCCACAGAGTCAAAACTGTTTTTATGGTGATACTCAGACATCACTTTCCTTTGTCACTTTTGTTCGTTCACAAGTTCATGGTGGAGTTTTCCAGAGGCTACATCGTGAGGGATGACATCATCATGTGGGCACCTGTTGGCTCCTGTAGTCCTGTGTTTTAAACATTTCTGTTTTATTTCTAATATGGTAAATATTGACAAATGTATTCTACAGAAACAAAAGTTGCTTGAGGTCCTCAGTAATTTTCAAGAGTGTAGAAAGGTCCTGAGACCGAAATGTTTGAGAACTGCTGCTTTAAGAAGTATGTTAACTGCTAGGACTATTCAGAACAGTTTATCAAACTAAATTTCAAAAAGTGGTTCTAGAAATGTTTGTTGCAATGGCCATGATATGAATGGAGATTTATTAGTGATTAAAAACTTTGAGGTTTAAAAAAGGTCAAGGGCTTCCCTGGTGGCGCAGTGGTTGAGAGTCCGCCTGCCGATGCAGGGGACACGGGTTCGTGCCCCGGTCCGGGAGGATCCCACATGCTGCGGAGCGGCTGGGCCCGTGAGCCATGGCCGCTGAGCCTGTGCGTCCGGAGGCTGTGCTCCGCAACGGGAGAGGCCACAACAGTGAGAGGCCCACAAAAAAAGAGAAAAAAAAAAAGTCAAAAAGTAAAAGTCAAGGGAATATGGGACATTCTACAGGACGACTAACTTAATGTGGGGAAAATGGAGAGGATGGAGTGCTTAAAAGGCTTAACAGCAGTATGTGATGTGTGGACCTTGTCTGGATCCTGATTCAAAAAAACAACTGTAAAAGAATGTTTTCTAAGCAATCCAGAGGAGCTGTACATGGTCTAAATTTCAAAGGATACCAAGGAATTGTTGGTAATTTTGTTAGGATTAGTAACATTCTCATGGTTATAAAACAAAAGATCTGTTTTTAGAGGCACATGCTTCAGTATGTAGAGCTCAAACGACATGATGTATGAGGTTTGCTTTAAAAATACTTCAACAAAGAAAACGGAGGGATAAATAAAGCAGGTATGGCAAAATTCTGATAATTTTTAAATTTGGGTGGTTATTAAGCAATCTGTCTTCCTTTATGTTTGAAAATGTTCACACTCAGAAATGTTATGAATGGTTATTTAAATTCAAGTCTCTCCACATACCTTCCAAACAATATGGAAAAACAAGAACAAATAAAACTACAAAAACCATACGTTAGACACAGCTAAGAGACCAAGAACACCCACACTCCGAATTATGTGTGAGTAAAAAACAAACAAATCCTAATGAGCTATCACTTGCACACCCACTGTTAACTTTTGCTGAGGGAAAAATGCATCATACGAAAAAGTACATACGGTATGATTGCATTACATGATGTTTTAGAATGAGCCAAAACTAAGGGGAATAAAAATCAGAACAGCACTTCCCCTGGGAGGGTTAGAGCAGGCGTGGGTTGGGAAGGGCATGAGGAAACATTGTGCGGTGGTGGAAGGGTTCTGCATTTTGACAGAGGTGTGGCTTACATGGTTGTGCGCAGTTGCCAAAATTCCGAGAATGGTACATTCTAAAGACTTATGTACTTTATTGGAGGCAAATTTTACCTCAGAAAACATTTTTTTAACAAACATTAAACTGCTTAATGATATGCTTGCCTTCGTGTTTAGGGATGAAATACACTAATGTCTGCAACTTTCAAACTCTTCCAAAAACTAAGATGAATGAATGGACAGATAGATGAATATATATGTGAGAAAGCAATAGAACAAAATGATAACAGTTACAGAATCTAGCTCATGAGAATACAGGTGTTCACCCGACAGTTCTTTCAACTTTTTAGGTGTTTGAAATTTTTCATAATAAAATATTGAAGGAATAAACACTTCAACTAAAGAAATCCCCCCCACACACACACCCCACCACCAAGGAAGCAAAAACCACAAAGCAGAAGAAAGCTATTTAACACAGACAGCACTCCAAACTGATTTTAATACCCTCAAGCATTTGGAGAGGTGAAAAGACAAATCCTTAAGTCAGGAATTCAGAAATTAAAAACAGAAACTGGCAAAAAGATGAAGAAATGAAAAGGATTTACTGTACTGAGGAAAAAATGATAAAATTATCTCAGATTAAGACTAAATTTCAAGATGCTCAAGGAAAAATAGATTCAAACGACATTTAATAAAGGGCACTGAAGAAAGGCTAAGAAACAACCAAGAGAGTGAAAATCAGATGAAGAAAGAAGTAGAAAGGTTCAGAGAGAAAGTGGTTGAAGTGAGGCACAGACAGAGAAGAGACAACACGTATATAATTGGAGGCCATGAAGAAGGAGAACAAAATAATGGAACAGAACCAATACATAAAACTATAATCTGAGAAGAATTCCTACAAATGAAAGGTCTAAATTTGCACACTGAAAGATCTCACTGGGTACTTGGGAAAATTGACCAGCAACAATCACGTCTAAGATGTATTCTGATAATGCTCTCTGACTTCAGAGATAAAGATCCTCAAGGCTTCCAAGCAAAAAATCAAATAACTTACAAGGCAAAAGAATTAGACTGGCATTGGATGTCTCAAAAACAATATATCAAGCAAGGCAATGATGGAGCAGCATTTTCAAAGAAAGTATGAATCAAAGGTATATATGTCTTTCAAGTATCAGAGAAAAACCATTTTAAACATGCAAGAATTCTCTACCCATTAGCCCATGTTGAGGAGCCTACTGGAGAATGAGATTCAGTCAACAAAGAGAAGAGTGGGGAAACTTCAGCCTAAGGACTCATAGTGAGCATATAGTGTATTTAATTGCTGATCTAAGACTAAAACAAAGGTGATGAGGGTAAAGTAATAATATATAAATGTTATGTATTCTAACAGTAAAAATAATCTAAACAAAAAATGGGGGAAGGGATAGGTAAAGATGAAAGTAGAGTGAGCTCATTGATTTTTATATATGTAATAGGTAAGATTTAAAGGATTCCATTAAAAATTGATGAACAAAATGCTAAAATGGTATCTAAGAAAATGGGAGTCTAAGGGCATTAAAATGTATAAGTACAAAGGTAAGTGTGAGGACAAAAATATAAACCTTCCTAAATACAATTAATCAACCAGTAAACGAGTGAGCAAGCAAAGAAAACGTCACTTAGAGAAAGAAGCATTGGAAATAAGATGCACATAATAACTGACCAATCATGTGACCCAGTTGAGACCACATGTATCAGTCTTATCAGTAAATGTGAGCAAATATAATACATTCATTGAAAGGTTTCATTTTAGCTGATACTAAAGTTCATTTGGAAAAGAAGCATGCAGAAAGGATAGGAAACCAAAAAAGAAAAGCTACCAGGGGATCTTGCCCTGTCGGACATTGAAACATACTCTAAAGCCTCTATAATTAAAACTGTGTGGAAAAAAAAAAACAAAACTGTGTGGTGCTGGCTCGTGGGTGGACAAATAGGCTAGTAGAATAAAATAGACTAGAAGTAGACTCAGTTACATTTAAAAGTTTACGTGTGACAAAGGTAGGATCTAAAATCAACAGGGCCTCTACCATAAAAAGGAAAAAATTTGGGTGGCAAAAAAACATCACAAAGTCAGAAGGCAGCCGACAACGCTGGGAGAAAATGTTTGCAACGTGTATCACAGATACAGGGCTAGTATACCTAAGATCATTTTTTAACTCTTAAAAAGGGTAAAAAGACCAAAAATAGAACAGAAAATGAGGAAAAGAGGCAATTAACCCTCTGAAAAGATATAAAAGTGGTACTTAAACATACGAAAAGATGTTCAACCATACCCATAATTAGAGAAATGCAAATTAAAACTGCACCGAGGTGCCATTTCTCACCTACCAGATTTGCAAAAATTAAAAAGTATAACAACACATTCTGTTGGTGAGCCTGTAAGGAAACAGCCACCATCGTACATTGCTAGTGGGAATGCAAATTGGTGTGACCATTTTGGAGGGACTTGGGCAGCGTCTGGCAAAGCTCTGTATGCATTTACCTTGTGACCCAGCAGTACTACTTCTAGGAATTTACCCTGAAGACACACCTCCAACAGTATGAAAATACATATGCACAAGATTATTAATTACAGCTTGTTTGTAATTGCAGAACACTGGAAATAACCTCAGTGCCTGTGCACAGGAGAGTGATTGAATAAATTATGATACAGCCACACAGTGGAGCCACACCACTGCTTTTTTTCATCTTTAAGAAACAATGAGAAAGACCTCTATGACTCATTTGAAGTGATTTCTAGGATACATTGTTAAGAGAAAAAAACCAAAGTGTAAGAGTATCCTTAATATGCTTCCTCTTTTGTAAGAAAGGAGAGAAAGAATATCTGTTATCTTCTAATTTTAGAGGAAGCACACAGAAAAGATGAAACCTGAAACAAAGAAATTGGTTAGAGCGAGGTAGGTGGTAATAGGGTAGGGTGGATGTGTATAGGGAGGGGGATGTGTCTCTGAGAATATCTTTTTGTTTAGTTTTGATTTTTAGAACCATGGTAATGTTTCATGTATGCAAAAAATAAATACAGTCGACTAGAGTGGATTTTTTTAAAAAAAGGAATGCAAACAGAAATAAATAAACCTAACTGTATTTCAAATGAATAATGTAACCACACTTTGGGGAAGGGATGGAGAGCTAACCCTAGTAACCTTTGAACACAGCATTGTCACTCTAGATCCTTGGGCTAAGGGTTGTTATACCTGTGAATAAATATTTAACCTCTTGGTGGTTTGCCAGTTTTTCATAGAAGGTATGGGTTAACAGTTCTGAAGCCACTTTATATGTATTCTAGGATTGAGGAAATAAGGAAATAAATTGCAGATAACGGGAACCGGATTTCTCCCTTTTGAAATTGAAGAGGGACATTACCAAAAAGAGGGACATTACCAAAAAGAAGGAAAAGGCTAGAATAAACCCTTGGTGTTGGAGTGAAACTGGCAGTGTCAGTGTGAGCTAATTGTTTTTGATACGTATATGCAGATAGATACAGAAATAGATACAAGTGTGTATACACATACCCATGTGCACACATGTCCCAACTCCATCTGCTGAGATGGTCTACAAGCAGGGAGACTCCAGGAACAATGGGTGCGTCTCTTGTCCCCATCTTTGTTTTTAAACATCATTCTCACTAACAAGAACTAGGCTCCTTGGAGAAACGGCTGGTTCCAGAACACGGGCAGAGAAAGTATAAGGTGAACCTGGAACATCTTCTCAGGCCAAAGCAAGGGAAGTGCTCACCGAATGATGGGGCTGTGTGCAGTGGACACAGAAGCCAGTTTGGCTCCTGTCAGCCAAGCCTGGGACCATTGAGCACCAAGATAAATGGGATAGTAATGGATTACAGCCCACAGAAACCATCGTAATCCACATGTCCATACTGATTGACATAAATAAAAGAAGAAAGAAGGAATGGGAGGTATCCGTATAACATAAAAATAGCCACGGGAAAACCATTCCTTACAGTAGAATGTGAGCTAACAGATGCAGAAAGAATTAGAAAGTGTGGCGGCCGCCACAGCGACAGCTGTTCCACATAGAACCAAGGGTCACCAGCGAGCGCTAACATTAATGGCTGAAGGGTTGATGATACACAGCATGAGTGGGTGTGCACACCCGTGTGTGTGTGTGTGTGTGGGGAGAGGGCAGATGGAAGGACCCAGGCCCAAGCTCATGCAGCGTAATGCTAACATACAGGGCCTGTACGTCTGAAATCGTTCAAAATTATTTCGAAATAAGAAGTTAACATTTTTAAGCGAGCATATTTAGATTTTTACATTATATGAAATTATGTCTGGTCCAGAATGTGACCGTTGTCCCCACCTCCTCCACTGCCACCACCCCTGTCCACGCCTCCATTACCTCTCACCTGGGTCAGTACAGCAGTCTCCTGACTGGTCTCCCCCCATCCCCTGTCTGCTCTGCACACAGAGCCAGAGAGTCTCTTAAAGGAAAATTCAAGAAGCGTGTCTTCCCTGCTCAGAACCTGCGAAGGCTCCCCATTTCACTCCGGTAGAAGCCCCAGTCCTTCTCGTCTGCCGTGACTCCACCTTCAGTCTCCCATCCCTGCTGACCCCCCTCCTGCTTTGGGGCCTTTGCCCTTAGACGTCTGCAGGCCTCGTTCCTCATATCCTTCGAGGTTTGCTCTTGTATCCCTTCTCCGTAAGACCTCTCCTGACCAGTATGTGTAACTACCCCCTGCCCCGGATCTGCCTGAATGTCCTTTATTTTTTTTAAATAGTACTTTTCACTTTCTAAGATAGTACGTGATTTTCTTGTCTGTTACATGAGTCTCACAGCTTGTGGGATCTCAGTTCCATGACTAGGAACTGAACCCAGGCCCTCGGCAGTGAAAGCGCAGAGCCCTAACCACTGGACCGCCAGGGAATTCTCTATGCTTATTGTCTCTTATCTGTTTCCTCCAGAAAGACTGTAAGCGCCACAAGAGTGAGATCTTGTCTGTTTGTTCATTGATGTGTCCCAAACCCCTAGACCAGTGCCTGGCAACATAGTAGGTGCTCAGTAATTATGTGTTGAATAATATTCATTCATATTGATGTGTGTTTATATAAAGAAACTGAATTAAAAGATTTTTTAAAGTACTGAGATGAGCTATTAGGGGATGTGAGCCTGGAGTAGAGACTGTGCAGTCCTGGCTTTGAGGGAAATGGACACACACCTGTTTGTACCTTCATCTGTAAACAGGGGCTGTCTTTACCCTCCTGGTAGAGTAGTGGTTACCTCACGGGGGAGGGGGAGAGGAGTTAGTTCTTTAACTTTCTACTTGAAACACTTAAATATTATTTGATTTCTTTTATTGTAACCATGCATTATGCTTAGGATTAAATTTCATAAAACAAAAACTGTCCTCTTAAGTGTAAAATTCACTGGGAACAGAAATACGGGCCTGATCTTACCGATTCCTCAGTGTCTTTGTTTAGTCAGTGCTCTCTCTGTACCAGACACCAAGCTCAGGTCTTTACACACCCGCCTCACTAGTTCTGCCCGGGACCCCAGGAGGTAGGTGACTTTATCCCGTTTCCAGGTTAATAAGCTGGGACTTGCAGAGGATCAGGGTCACAGCGGAAAGATAACCCCAATAGTAAGTGACAGTTCAGGCCCCAGTCTGTGTGACTCGAGAGCTCAAGCTTTCACCCATTAAAATTAAAAATTACTTGAAGCTGCCCAGATGTCGCTTCATTCATTCCCAGCCCTGAAGCATGTTGTTCCTGCTTCCTCAGGGTGTTCCTTGCCCTTGGAGTATCCAGCCCCTGCGGCGCCAGAGATGAACTCGGGACCGAGCAAACCGAGAAGGGGAGACTACACTAGGGACGCAGAGAGGGGGTCACGGGCTCAGTAATTTTTCAGGGCCCACTGGATTCTGAGGTTTCTTAGGCAGAATATTTGCAGCGCTTCCATCTGAACATGTACACCAAAGTCATGCTTGGCTTTATCTTCTGAAGGCTTGTGATTTTAAGTGTGTGTAGATACGGTGTTCCATTCAGACATACAGATGGCATTTTTTGTGGGGTTCCCTCTCCTGTTCTGACTTAATTTTCTGAAACTAGCTCTTGTCGTAATCCCAGGGATCTTAAGCTGGCCCGTGAACTCCTAGAAGGTACTGGATGGGCTTCAGGAAATCTCTGAACCCCTGTGTGTAGATACACTTACGTGCCTTTTTCTGAGGGGAGGGTATGTGGCTCCCAGTAGAAGGGGTGGTTAATTCCCAGAGAAGGTTAAGGACACTGGTCTTAAACCCTGATGGAGCTCTAAGTCCTTTCTCAGGGAGGCTCTCTGGTGACTTGCTGATTCAACCTCTAATCTTCATATTCTTGTTTTATATTCAGTATATTTTAACAGGTGGACTTCATTTCCACCTGTATTTCTGGTGGCTTCCAGGTTAAAACACAGTGCTAGAGACACTGCTCTTAAAGAAAATGGCCATGCGAAGGAGGGTCCTGGAGTGGGGCAGCTTACCCCAAATGCTTGTCATTAAAGGTGTTTTTCAGTGTAATGACAACTAAAGCATAAATAATTCTTTTTTAGTTACATCGTTTTTATATTCTGACAAAAGCATTTTTTTTCCTTAGAACTAATTTCAAGGAGTAGTTTATACTTTTCTCCCTCCCCTCCCCCTTCCCTCCCCTCCTCTCCCTCCCCTTCCCTCCCCTCCTCTCCCTCCCCTTCCCTCCCCTCCCCTCCCCTTCCCTCCCCTCCCCTCCCCTTCCCTTCCCTCCCCTCCTCTCCCTCCCCTCCCCTCCTCTCCCTCCCCTTCCCTTCCCTCCCCTCCTCTCCCTCCCCTCCCCTCCTCTCCCTCCCCTTCCCTTCCCTCCCCTCCTCTCCCTCCCCTTCCCTCCCTCCCCTCCCCTCTTCGTTTCTCCTCCCTCCCTCCTTCCCTTCCTTCCCCCCTTTCCTTTTTTACAAATACCATTTACTAGGTATATGTTGTTTCTTTAGTTTATTTACCTATTGGTTCAAGACAGTTGCTCCCAGAGGCAGTGGGACACTTGTTACATGAATGTGTGTTTAGGGCTAAGTGGTAATTGATAGTGTCCCTCAGATTCCCTAAAAATTTTGAGTCTAACTTAAGGATAACCTAGTTAGGCATCCCAGAACCGCCCCCACCCCCCCGATGCTAATATGCCAATAATTCCTGGGGTCTGTCATTTCTAATGGTGCCTTGGAAGCCCATGATGCAGATCTCTAGTTTCCCTCAACACGTCTCAATTGCGTTTATCCCCCCAAACTTGGGAAGCACATTCCACCAACTCTACCAGGTATATTTCATTAGGCTAGCATTTATAATAGTGAATTTAAATGTTGGAGAAAGCTGTTCGAACTCCAAAGGAGTTTCATTGGATTTTAGCTTTAACTATTATCAATTGATTTATGACATTAATGCTGGTGGGAGCCTGTGGCACTTGCCTTTTTGAGGCGGGGTAAAACTGTTTTCAAAATTCAGAAAAAGGGGCTGAGCAAATGCACAGTTACCTTAAACAGCAGCAGTAAAGCCACAACTACCTTTTGTGCGTGTGGCTTAATTCAGTTCTACTCAGTGGCGAAAGTGTTGGGTCTGCTTCCAGGGTACCTGAGTTCCAGGCTTCTTGTCTTATACCTGCTCCCAATTTGGTAGCTCTCTGCTCCATCACATATCTTCATTTCTGTAGCAGATACAAGAATTGTATTGATCAAACACTGTGTGAAAGATGACCCCGAATTGAAAGCTCCGCGGTGAGCCACCCCCGTGCACACAAAACGCCGCCTGCGCGCTCTTCCCGACGCGCTGCCCATCCCGCCTCCCGCCTCCCAGTCGGGCCCCGCCCACCTCCCCCGCTCTCACCTCTGTTGCCGGAATTCTTGCTGCAGCCACCTAGCTGATCCCCTGGCCTCCTTGTTTCTGGACGCTCTGCCTCCACTCCATCTTCCATATTTAGTGCTCATTCCAAAGGACAGGTCTCCCCAAGGCAGTCTCCTACTCCTTTGCTTGCAGGGTAAAGCCCTCCTCCTTAGGGAGGTGTATGTGGGCAGTCTTTAGAACCCGGCCTCAGTTTTCCTTTCCAACCTCTTCCACTCTTACTACCTCCCACCACCACCTGGGTACCCTCTCGTGTTTCTCAGTGGAGGCACTCTTGGCATTTTGAATGGGACAGTCTCTCCTTGTATGGAGCTGGTGGTGTCTTGCAGAAGGATTAGCATCCCTGACCCCAGAATGCTAAATGCCAGTGGCTCTCCACCCTCAATACCTCCTCGTTTCCAGGGGCTCCTTAGAAGCCACAAGATTCCCCAAACACTCCGTGCCCGTTTGCTTCTGTGCTTTGTGCCTGCTTTGCCCTCTGTGGTGTCCTTGTCCAGCTCCTGCCCCTTCTGGCAAAACTGCTGCGCCTTCTTTGAGATTGGGGTCTAATGTTACCTTTCAAGAAGCCCACCCTTACTTCTTCAGGCTGAGATAGTTCCATCCTTTGTGCTCCTGAAGTCCTGTTTATGCCTGTGTTAAAAAGAGTGCAGCAGTGTCCTGGACTGATCTTAAGCGGATCACTTTGCTTTAAGATGCATTTAACAGTACCTATAATCATGTACCACTGTGCACAAAACCTTTATGAAGAGCCTAAGGGGAAGTGCGCCACCCGGCCAGGTACCTGTGAGGATCTATGGTGATCCACCCCCGTGCGTAGCACTGCATAGCCCTTGGTACTAGACACGGGGGACTTTACAAAGGAGAAGCGTTCTCTTGGTGCTTCATAATTTCCATAGGGCAAAGAGACAATGTAAATTGTTGTTGTTGGGCTTCCCTGGTGGCACAGTGGTTAAGAATCCACCTGCCAATGCAGGGGACACGGGTTCGAGCCCTGGTCTGGGAAGATCCCACATGCCGCGGAGCAACTAAGCCCGTGCGCCACAACTACTGAGCCTGTGCTCTAGAGCCTGCGAGCCACAACTACTGAGTCCACGTGCCACAACTACTGAAGCCCGTGCGCGTAGAGCCCATGCTCCGCAACAAGAGAAGCCACCGCAATGAGAAGCCCGCGCACTGCAACTAGAGAAAGCCTGCGTGCAGCAGCAAAGACCTAATGCAGCCAAAAATAAATAAATAAATAAAATTATAAATAAATAAATTGTCATTGTTGGTCTTGTTATTAGAAGAACAGTAATACTGGTCAGTAGATTCTTTGACGCCCTGGCACTTGTCTCAGAGCTTATATTTGACCAAATGGAGCCATTTCTCTCAATACCCCCTGCAATCAATAATGTGAAGCAAACATGATGTTACTCTTCCCGAATCGTAATCTTTGTTCTGAAGAGTCATTAACACGGGAGTCCAAGCTGCTGTTTTCTTCAGACAGTCGGGTTGTCCTGCTTCAGACTTATACACAGCAATTGAGTCTCATTAGCCCAGATTTACACGGCATAGACCAAGCGTGCAAACAATCGAAACTTGCCAGAGCTGCATTAAATCTTCAGCTGATTTTAAAAGCAGTTTATCTTGGTATTTTACTTTGTTCCCTAATCCCAATCTATGCAGTTGATTTTTCCTCCATTTAATCTTTTCATTGTGTCTGTTCATTGAGACAAAAGAGTTGCTCGATTCTAATAAAAGTGACATACGCAATCCATTTCGGTTGGCAATTGAATTAAAAGATGAGCATGAGTTTATACCAATATGGTCTATGGTATTATTAATTATGTAAATTATATTGAATTTTAATTAAAATTAATTTAACTGATGGTGCTGTATATAGTTACAGGGGTAGTGATTGACGTCATTCTCATCACCATCATAATCAAGCCAGCTCCTAAGCAGACCTGGAGCCAGACGGCTAGGGTTCAGTTCCTTGCTTGGCCAATTCTAGCCATGTGATGTTGGGTCGTCACTGAATGTCTCTGTGGCGTCATTTCCTCCCTGTGTAAAATGGAGCTCTCTCGTGGGGTTGTTGTGGAGATCACCTGGTTACTTAATCCTTGGAGCCGGGCCAGCCGCTGGTGAGCTCAGACGGCCAGGATGGGGGCAGGGCGTGGAGGGGGGGGATGGCAGTGATTTCTGCTAGACATTTGTTGAAGATCATGAAATTGTATGGGCCTTGTTCATGGCTTAATAACCATGTTGACTGTTGATCATAAACATTGTGAACATAAGAAAAATGTCTTTGTCTCTGTTCAAAAACCCTTTGCAATAATGTGGGGCCTGTTTCTTAAACATAGATGAGCATTCTCACCGTCCTTTTTCTCCTCGTTCTTGAACTGTGTTTTTCAATATGCGTAGTTAAAATTTCACAGTGACTGTCTCTGTGTCTGCTTGTAAGGTGACTGCTCGGTGATCATGCTTATTTTATAGGGCGTCCGTTATTCCTCCATTTTGTTCAACTACAGAGATGTGAGGACTGTCAAACAGAATTTTGAAGTAGGGGCTTTGTTGGGTTTCGCCTTAAAGTTAGCATTCATAATATTAGCTGCGACTTATTCAGGAGCTTCCCCCACTCCCCTGGCTGTTCCTTCTCAGTCTTCTCTATAGATTCCTCCTCCTCTTCCCAGAACATTGGCGTGTCCCGAGCTCAGTTCTTGGGTCTGGTCCCTTCTCTGTCCGTACTCCCTAGGTGATCTCATCCATCCCAGGATTTTAAATATGTTTTAAGTAGTTGCTGCTGAAGCCCAGGTTTACATCCTCACCCAGGTCTCTCCCCAGACTTCAGGCCCAGGTGCCGGTTGACGTTGCCACTTGCGCGTGGGCAGTGGTCCCCGTGTTAGGAAATGACGACTCCATTCGTCCTGTTGCCAGACCAGAAGTCTTGGAGTGGCCTCTGCGTCTCCTTTCTCTCACAGCCAGTCCATTGGTAAATTCTGCGGGTTCTTCCTTAGAAATACATCCAGAATCCTAGCGGAAGAGAATATAAAAAAGAATGTCTGTGTGTGTGTAACTGAGTCACTTTGCTGTGCAGCAGAGACCGGCACAACACTGTAAATCAGCTCTACTCCAACTAAAAAAAAGTCAAAAAAAAAAAAGAAGGAAGGAAATACATCCAGAATCTACTCACGTCTCACCAACTCCACTCGACACCCCAGTTCAAGCTGCTGTCCCTTCTCACCTGGCTGATTGCAGCCTCCTGCCACCCCTGCACCTCTGTAGCCTTTCACACACCGTAATCACTTCGCAGCTAGAGCACTGCTTTTGAAATGTCACTCTTCTGCGTAGAAGACCCTACCAGCTTCCCATCGCACCTAGAGGTATCTTCACCACGATCTGTCAGACCCTACACGGTCCCCTTCCTCCCCGACCCCATCTCCCACCACTGCCCCCTGACTCAATCCACTCTGGCCACACTGACCTCCTCACTGCTCCCAGAGCACATCAGGCCTGCTCCGGACTCGGGGCCTTGGCACCAACTGTGCCCTCTGCCCCTGGCTCTCTCCTTCGCTTCCTAAGAGCTTCTAGGTCTCCCCTGATGGCACTGTTTAAAATAGCACCCTACCCCACCCCTTGCCATTCTGTCCCTTACCCTGCTTTGTTTTTCTTTATAGCATTTTCACCATATGGCACGTTATGTATTACCTTACTGTCAATTTCCACCCTCCACAAGGCGAGCTCTTTGAAGGCAGGGACTTTGTTTTGTTCACTGCTGTATCCGCAGTGCCTAGAACAGTGCCCGGCACATGCTGAGTGCCCCGTAAACATTTATTCAATGAACATATGTGCTGTTTGCAGTGTAATCTCCCATCAGCCCTCTGAGGTAGGTAAGGCACAGAGAGAGGCAAGATAAGTTGCCCTAAGCACATAGCAAATAAGTAACAAAGCTGAGGTTTAAACTCTGTCAGTTTGCCTCCAAAGTACACGTTCTTTCTGCGTTACTGCGTGCCTTGTCATTTCTGGATGTTTCCAAACTGCTACCAGATCTCTAAGAATTTTATTGTGCCTTTGAAGACTTACCCTGTTGATTTTGTTCATGGTTGTCATCAAATCGTTTCTGAGTGTCTGGTTTCCACAGGGCTTGTGCCAGTCACGAAAGATAAAAGGAGTGTTCGTGCCTGTCCCCTGCCCTTCTACTCTCTTCCTGGAGCAAATCCCCCACGAAACTGTGCATTCCCCCAGGAAGATGTGTCGTCCGGTTCTTTCGTGGTCCTTGTCAACTTTCCAGGCTTAGAACTGTGCCTGGCACAGAGGAGGTACTCCCTTCATAGCTATGGAACAAATGAATGAAGACAAGGGGCACAAGTAAGTGCTGTGAGAGTTCAAGTTCTTGGTTTTTGCTGTTTCATTCAACAGAGGCCGACCGAGCATCGCCCGAGTTAGGTGTCTCCCCAGCGTTCAGAGAGCGGCTAGGCTCTGGTGCTTGTTGGGAATGTCAGTTCCGGCCCAGAGCCAATAGGGTGACCAGGGGTGGGGTGTCTGATTCAGATGGAGTTGTGGGGTCCACACCTTGAGAAACCCACTGCTGCCTAGTGAAAATACGGACCACAGGAGAGACTTCCGAACTGGACCATCGAGGAAGGGGTAAGGTTTCGGTAAGCCGACAGGAGGGCCTTCCAAGCAGGGAGAAAGAAAAGTGAAAGTTGAGACTTGTCTTTAGATCCTAGACAAGTCTGCCCCTGCCACCATGAATATAGTATTTCTAATCATCGCTGCCACTTCACGTGCCTGCCGTGTGCTTGGAACTCTGTTTGGGTCTTTAATACACCCCTGTTGATTTGATATTCACACCCACACAAGATGTTATCACCATCGTATAGACAGAACACTGAGGCTCAGAAGGGTAACTAACTCGCTCAAGGTCATGTGAAGTGATGGAGCTGGGATCTGAAGGGTGATCCAGGAAGCACCAAAGTCATGGTCTTTTCTGTCACCCTCTGCACTGTCCACTGACAAGATCTCATGGACTCAAAGGAGTACAAGAATCTCCTAGTACGTGTAGGTAACTGGGGGAAATGTACTGAAATGAGTCAAGTTTTCTTGAAAGCTCCTTAAAAGAATGATGGCTTTGATAACATTTAATCTTGGTAGGAAATGCTTTCCAAATATACTCCTGACTTTCCCAGTTCTGCTTTCTGCTTTCACACAGGCTTTATCAAATGATTGTTTTGTTGATAAATTTAGTGTGCAGTTGGGACTTATATGTAGATTGTACCTACCCTCAAAGGGAGAGTGGGTTTTATAGCTTCCATTCATTCTCATTAAAATCAGAACATTTGCATCTTCAGTTTTACATCTTGTTCCAGGAATTTTAAGCAGTCTGATTGTATGGAAGTGGGTCGTATTAATTGCAAATGGGCTAGACATCTGCTCACTAACATGGAATGAATTTTTTTAGCTCTATTTTGTTTTTAAATATGATCTACCAGAGTGATTAAGTGAGGGCTGTCGGTACTGCTGTTACAAGAGTAGGATTTTCAGAGATGTATAATGTAACCCTAAAAATGAATTGGAGTGAATCTTTGAAAGTTCTTGAACAGGGAGCAGTTAAACATCTTAGGGTTGATACATTTTTATCCACAGTCTGTCAGGGAGCTGTTTTCCATCATCGGGAACTCTGTTGGTCTGGTGCGCAGTGAGCCCAGGTCCCGTGGGTTCCAGGCTCTGGGGTCTGCGATGCCTTGCTGTTTCTACCTGCGGGGAGGGAGGCAGGCAGGGAGTGAGCTGAGGTGTAGTATCAAACTGGAGGAACAGGATCCAGGCTGCTGGGGACTGGTTGAATAGGCAGGGTATTTCTTTTCTGGTAGTAATATAACAGTGTTTCCCAACGTGGACTTCTTGCAACACGAATTCTTAAGGAGGGTTATGTGCACAGTAAGTTTCAGGAGCTCTCACTGGTTAAACAAAGCTAGTTAAGCAGGTTCCTTCACTGCAGTCCTTTCCAGAGCCTTCAATATGCCCTCGTACACTGTGGATCTGCAAGAGGAGGAGGATGTCTACACAGTTTCCCCGACGTATTTGGCCACAGACCCCTTCTCATGGAATACAGTTTGGGAAATGTCATGGAGAACATCCCAAGTATTTATTTTTAAATCAGGAACTGGGGAATCTGGTTGAGGCTGTCTTGGTCATGTAGCTGAATGTAGAGTCCCAGGTCCTCAGGGCAGTTGCCTCAGCCCTCTTGCTCCTCTGGACCTCTCAGGACCTGGCTTTCTTCAGAGTCGCAGTCCCCAGGCTAGTGGCCCCACTGGCCCAGTTAGGAAGCAGGAGGGAAGCTGGGGCCTCTGTGCGTCCGTGCATGTCTGTGCTTGACAAAGAGGAAGATGATACATGGCTTAGCAGCAGTGATCAGGGAAGGACAAATGCAGTATGTACAAGGTGAAAAGAGTTCTGGAGCGAGTGACATTTTTCCTAAAGCAGTTTCCTGAGCCTGATCCAGCCAGTGCCTGCTACCTGGAGGGGTTCAGTCAACATTTGTTGAATGAATAAATTGTTGGTACTCCGAGGCCTTTGCAAAAAAGACGTCTAATGTTGCTACACCATCGTATTCTGCTTCGGTTCAGTTTAGTTGCCAAATGTATATAACCCTTCACGCCTTCTAGAATCAAAGGTCAAAACACCAGAACTTTTCTTTTCCTGCACTTAACAGACGTCCCTTTCGTGCAGAAATCTCTGCTGTGTACTGCCTTGCCACAGAGCAAATGTTTCTGGGCGTTATTATTCTAGGGGTGGGAATGGATTTGAACTGATTGATCCAAACCTTTACTCTTTCTGTCTTGGAACCAGTGACAGAAAGCTGACAAATGTTGAGGGGTGATGTCTGCTACCTCCGAACTGAGCAAAGCTAGTCGACTCATGAGGGGCGAAGGCTGCGGTGTGAACCTATGACCCTGACCTCATTAACTTCAGGCACCTGAAGTGCAACCTCGTGACAGTGCTGTGACGCCCGTCTTACTGCCGAAATCCTCCTCCTGATGCTTAGCGGTGCTGTTTTCTCGTTTCATTCCCTCCTTCTGCAGAGCAGGGCTTGGTACCCAAAGGAAGGATCGCTTGCTCACCCTTAATATGGGGAGATAATTTAGAGCACTTAATTTGTGTTGACTCTTTATTGGTGCACTATTGCAATTAAGTTAGATTAATGAAAGGTAAATTCCAGTCTATACATGAAAAAAAAAATCTCTTGTAAAGATCCTAATTAGTGTGTGTGTTTATTTAGCCTCTCATGGTTTAATTGCATCCCATCTTGCTATTTACAAACAGGCATCATTAAAGAATAATGAGTGTGTGAAGAGCATTCATGCTAGCAACAGATGAGGTAACTGGCGCTTGGTGGGGAGAGGGACGGATGGATGGGAAGGCTGCTGGTTTGTAGTATTTTTGAATGAAGGAGAGTGCAAGACGGTCCTTTGAACCAGTCCACGAGGGGAGGACAGAGCAGACATCATGCCAGGCAGCAGCTTGTCCTTTAGCTGCAGAGACCTGGGCTGCTTTTCATTTGCTGCCGCAGTGCAGTCTGGAGAGGTGAACACACGCCCTCACACGGCTGCCTCGTGACCTTAGCCGACAGCATTCAGGTTGAAGCTTTCTTTTCAGCCCCGTGTTGCAGGACATCTGCACCTCAAATCCATGAGCATTCCCTGGGATGCTGAAAAGGCCACCCAAAGTGGGCCTTTCCTCATACAGCTCAGCTCCAATCCCTGCAGCAGCTTTTTTTTTTTTTAATATCCAAATATAAAATCAATTGAGAAATAGGTTCATGATATTTCACTGGCACCCCTAATACTTCATTCCAATGTTACATAATTTGCAGTCGTTCCTCAAAGTTACAAAGCAGTTTTATCTTTTTAGATGGATGCTTGATTTACAGTCTATTCTAACCTGGTTTAGGGGTAGGAAAGCCGGGATTCCAGACGGGATAGCAATGAAGCTGAAGGAGGAGAGAACAACCTGGAAGAAGCTAGTCGTCATAATGTCCTCATCATTTGTTGCCTGAGTCTCTGATTCTTGGTGTAGAGTAAGCAATTCTCTAAAATCACTAAGGAGTAAGTGTGGGGGCAAAGGTGGTAAATCTGAGGAGGAAATGACCTGTAGCCCTGGTTGCCTTTGCTAGTAGGAGTAGGTCTCGGAAAAATCTGCCTCAGTTTCCCCTTATGTTATGGTTATCATTGCAAGCAGTTTTGGGAAGGTGTTCTATATAAATGCAAATTGCCACTATTCAAACTCTATCAAAGCCTTAGATCTCTCTAGGGATTCCTGGGTGAGTTGAAGTCCAGGGTTTAATTTATTTAAAATCAGGTTATAGGAATTCACAGTTTTCAGTACATTTTATGTTTTTCTTCAAAAGAACCTACAGTTTAATTTTAAGCTCCCCTAAACTGAAGCCCAAACCATGTAACGTTTTTCGGTGTTCTAAGACCTGCCTGTATTTAAGGACACAGCTAGCTGCATTATCAAACACAGAAGGACCCAGACAGGCTTGTTTGGTTGTGTCTTTTGTTGCTGTTAACTTGCAAGTGTTCCATTTTCAGCTCACAGAACTGTGGGGCATATTTTCCCATTCATATTAATTGGATTTTAAAGTGACCTTGGCCACGTATTGATTTGAATTAAAATTTTCTACATCAAGGTCAAGTTGGCACATATCCTACAGTCGAAATATTAAAAAGCCAAGCGCTGCCTAACAGGGTATCGACAGAAGTGGAGGTGTAATGGGGTCACATGTGCCAGAGGGCACCGTGGTCCCATTCTAATGCAGGTGGCAAGTGGCAGATCTATGTGGGGATCACCTTCACCTGGACTTGAATCGCCCGTCGATGGGATGGTTCCAGTTTAAGTCCACAGACCCACCTTCTTCCGGGAAGAACACCCCTGAGCTCCTCAGAGCCCAGATGATGCTGCTCAGTTGCGTGGGTTTAGGGTGAGGTTTCAGGTCATCTGAATTCACCCAGACTGCCCTGAAAACGAGGGCCTGAGAAGATCATTCATAAACTTGAACTATCTAGCCCAGACCTCAGCCGTGAGTCCCAGTCTCCAAATTGCCCATTTAACATCTCTCCACTGAGACATTTCAGAAGTGTCTTAGACTTCATAAAAGAGAAGTGATTTTCCCTGCCCCCTGTTTTACCCCTTTGCTTCCCCATCTTATCTCAGTAAATAGCAAAACCATCTAATTGGTGCTCAAGCCAGAAACCTACAAGCTTCCTTAGTTCCCCCCTTTCTCTCACTTCACAGCCCATCTGTCAGCAAATCCTGTCTTCAATTCCATCTTCATTCTATCTGAAATCTACTGGCGTCTCACCTCCTCTGCCGCCACAGCCCCAGTCGAAGCTGTCATCGTCCTCTCGTGGTCTCCCTGTTTCTTCTCTTTATCTCTCCACCAAGCAGCCAAGGACATGTTTCTTTAAAGCACACATCAAACCTGTCATTTCTCTGCTGAAAACCCTGCAGCGGCTTCCACTTCACCCCGGATGCAGCTAACCTCTTGTCAGAGCCTCTGCCCTTCACGAGCACGCCAGCCTGCCCTTGCCCGGCGCCTGCCTCTCTCCTGCCCTCCCCACCGGCCTCCTCCTCCTTTCTCGGGTCTTTCCCGCCCAGGCCTCTGCCAGGCTCCTCCCATGGCCGGCCGCTGCCCCAGCACCCCGCATGGCCTGGCTTCACCTTACATAATAGGTTTCTACCACATGTGAACCTACCCCCTCACCCAGCTTTATTGCCTTCCTAGCCCCACACAGATGATATATTTTTGTTTCTCTATTGTCTGCTCACCCCCCCAACAAGAATGCACCCTTCTGAGATGTTTTGTTCACTGCTCCATCTCTAATCCTTAGGCCGAGGCTTGGTACAATAGTGAGTGTCCAAGAAATACTGGAGTGCATTCAGTGAACAAACGAATAATTGAATCATCTGATCTAAATGTCATTTTTTTCGCACATAGGTATTGCCTAAATAATCTCTCTTTGAGCTCTCCCCTTTTTGTTTATTTCCTTTAAAACTCTTGGCAAATTATACATTTTTATTTATATATTTATTTGTTGCCTGTCTCCTGCACCGGGACTGTTAGCTCTCTGAAGCTCTCTTTCGTTTACCTCTGTGTACCTGACGCCTAGCCTGCACATGACATGCGTTGACAAGTACCTGCTGGGTGGACGGAGGGGGAGGACCGGAAAGCAAGCCGTCTGCAGCGCAAGGCAGCTCCAGGCTCCAGGGCATCCGTCTGTCCGTCTGTCTCCCCTCCTCCTTTCCCCAGCACTTCGTTCCTCCGCCCTCTCTCGCTACATGGCCTCCCTCTCAGAGGAGTGCTATTTTCGGTTCCCAGTCTTCTCCATGTTCTCCAGGCCAGATTCTGGAAGGAGGCAGTTTACGTGGTCTAGCCAGTATGGGGAGAACCTTCTGTACCAGACCCAGTTCCTACCCCTGGGCCAACTGGTTCCGCCCAGGAGAGAAAATAGCTGCTTTCCGGGCAGCAGGCATGTCCTGCAAGACGGGAACGTTGAGTGCGGTGGCTTCCTTGCTGCCGTGTTCAGGGCAGGGGACAAGTGAAGGGTGTGTGTGCTGACGGGGATTCCGCATCACATCCCTTAGTAGAAACTTGACGTTTTCAGCATATTGGAGAAAACAATAGTCAACTTCTCCTTTTGTCAGCTAACCCGTATCCCACTTCATTCTCCCAACATCTTTTTGGAATCTCGATGCCCTATTTTTATACAGGCGTCGTATTCTCCTTTTTCCCAGAGGGGTTTATGTTATATATTTGAATGTATGTTTTATAAATGAAAATGAACTGAATTCTGTTTTGACGGTTTGGGGGATTTTTCATGACACTGCAAGGGAAACCCTGTAAGGTAGCCAGAAACCAAGGTCAGGAAGCACAGTTTTTCTCTGTTGTCTTTTTGCTTCTTTACATTGTGTGTGAATTTTGTTGCTGTTGAGGGGAACATGAAGCCAGCTGAGAGCGGATGGCTGTGAGGAAGTTGTTATTTATCGTATGAAACGGAAACTTATTTCTTAATCCGTCCTTGTCATGAAAACGAACTTGGAGGGCTTCCCTGGTGGCACAGTGAGAGTCCGGCTGCCGATGCAGGGGACACGGGTTTGTGCCCCGGTCCGGGAGGATCCCACATGCCGCGGAGCGGCTGGGCCCGTGAGCCATGGCCGCTGAGCCTGCGCGTCCGGAGCCTGTGCTCCGCAACGGGAGAGGCCACAACAGCGGGAGGCCCGCGTACTGCAGAAAATAAATAAATAAATAAATAAATAAAAGGGCTTCCCTGGTGGCGCAGCGGTTGGGAATCCGCCTGCCAATGCGGGGGACGCGGGTTCGTGCCCCGGTCCGGGAGGATCCCACGTGCCGCGGAGCGGCTGGGCCCGTGAGCCATGGCCGCTGAGCCTGCGCGTCCGGAGCCTGTGCTCCGCAACGGGAGAGGCCACAGCAGTGAGAGGCCCGCGTACCGCAAAAAAAAAAAAAAAGAAAAGAAAACGAATTTGGAGAATGAGTAAGACCTCTCCGATGAAACTCCACTCCCACCAGGGCAGTTGTGACTTTTGAAGAGAGGAACGGGTTCAGGAAGATCAGAAGTGCCCAGATTGTTAACTCTGATGGCTCCTTAGGAAATGATGCAAATGTACTCATCAAGGGAATAAGCCACCTAAAGAAAAATGAGCCTATCTTATTAGGCGGCGTGCTTCGTAACTGTTAGAAAGGATTACCGCAGTGATACAGCAGTTGTTACCACGTAGCGAGTGACAGTAGTGACTCCCCTGGACACTTAATAGCAGTGGTTGCCCAGTCCTTATAAAGGGTTCCATCTTAGAGACGAGGAGGCCAGAGCTCACGTGAGTTGGTTTCCCCAGAGCCACGCTGCTTTGTACATGGCAGAGGCAGAATTTGAACTTGGGTCTCTCAGGCTCCCGAGCCCTGGCCCTCGCCCCCTCCCCATGCTGCCTGTGCCCCGTGACAAGGGCAAGGAGGGAGTCACCCAGCATGACCACGGGTGGCGATAGCGTCCTGGCCATGTTTGAATCACAGTGCTAAGCCCTTCACAAGTCTGGTGTCATTTCCTCGCCACAGCAGCCTTATGCTGGGTCCTACAGGCAGGAGAGCCGGGGCTTAATAGGCCAGGTAACTTGCCGCAAGTCACACAGCCAGGAGGGGGCAGAGCTGAGATCTAAACTCAGGTCTTTGCTTCCCCCAGAGTCCTTACACGTAACTCCCGTGCTTGCGTGCCTTGCTGGCAAGTTGATTTTCTAACTTGTTGGTAGCAGAACCTGAAGTCAGCGTATCTGCCGTACTTTAGGTCTTTGTCAAAAGGGAAGATGTAATTCACATCTTGAGGCTGTACCAACTTCACGTCTCAGATCCAGCCCATCCACGGGAGTCGCTTTCCAGTTTGATTTTCTCTTTCTTGTATCACGCGACGTTGCATTGCATTTTATCAGCAGAGGCGTAACTGAGCCACCCATTGAGCAAGAAACAGGTGGCCTTCAGCATAGAGGAATTTCAGTGTCATCTTCGATGCTCCCTCCGTCTGACCTCTCGGTTTCCAAGTCACGCAGCCCATTTTCTTGTTACGACTGGGCCACTGCCCAGCTCCTCGCGCCAGTGACCTCCTCTTCCAGCCATGACAGCGAGTTTATCTTCGCTCCCTCAGCTTGGCCAGCGTTTCAGCCTTTCAGGGTTGGTCTGTCTCCGTTTTCTCTTGGCTATTTCCAGTTTTACAGTTTTCCTAGAAAGCAGCAGCAGCCGGTTTCCCTCTGAACCTCTAGGCCCCAGTCCTTGCTGCTGCAGCTCTGAGAGGCCTGCTGTCAGGAGAACAATTCCGCCCAGCACGATTCTGTCAGGGCTGCACATACCTAGCAGCTGTGCAGAATTCAGAGCGCTCACTTAAAAAAAAAAAAAACCACTAAAAAGACAAAGCAAGTGTGTTAGTGGCATCTTATAGATGAGGTCAAGAGTGTGAGTATAAAGCCATTTGGGAGGGAAGCCAGGAGCCTTGTGAAGCACGGTTTTGAGCCACTTACCAGAGTTCCAGAAAGTATGGCCGGCGGTTTGAGGATTAGATGGTCCAAGGTTCTGTGGTCGCCGTGTCTTGTGATTTAGAGACGCTGCTGCGGGATCATGGACCGGTCATGAGAAGGGGAAACAGCAAGAGGCAGGCGCCTGGCCCTGTGCAGAAGAGTAGTGACCTTGCCCTCGAAGCTGTGCTAAACCTCAGCTTCCTTCTGTTCAGAATGAGACTGAGACACCTACCTGCCTGGGCTGTACTGCAGGGCTCTTAGGTAGAGGAGGAAATTACAGCCCTGTGGGCACGCCCCGGTCTTTGTCATAGAGCCGAGGGGGTGTCCGCGTTATTCGGGGGAAGACCCCCAGGCGTCAGGGAAAAGCTTGGGGGAACGTGTTTTCCAGGTCACATCTAAGAACATCTCTTGGAGGAATGTTTCATGGGACGTCGTCTGGGGAGTGCTCGTCTATACAACCAACTCCACCTTTCAAAACGTGGGGTAAAACGGGCAGGCGCCCAACCAAGCATGTTCCGACAGCTCAGCGATGCAGCACTCTTCTCCCCAAAACTTCTCAGGTACACGGTGAGCCCCACATGGTAAAGCGCCGTGTACCACCCTCCAGTTAGTTCAGGCATGTGTCAGTTGTATCACCTCCTTCAAGGTAGGAGCCGTATTTGATACTTCTTAACCTCTCTAGGCTTCAGTTTACCCCTTAGAAAATGGAGGAGTTGGAGAAAATGACGTTTTAAAACTTGCCAGCTCTGAAGTTACATGATCCTCTGAAGTAGTGCCCTTGCCCAGTGCTTCACGTAACACATACGCTTATATATTCAATAAATAAGTGCTTACTGGGATCATCCACTTTATCCTCATCTTTCTTTGTCATTAGTACAGAGAGGAAGGTTCTTGGTTCTGTACTGAAGAAAAACTGTTCCTGAACCTCCTATAGGTGCCTTCCTGCCCCTCTCTCCCTCCCTCCCCACCCCTTTCTAACTACACTTTGAAAAACATCATTTCAAGTACAGCAGGCCCCTTAAGGACACCTACACCGTAAACTTTTACCTTGTTTGTACCTGGAAAATAACATTTGTGGACACGTGTATATATGGTTGGCTTCTTTTTTTTTTTTTTAACTGTATCCCTGCCCCAGAAGCAGAGCTCATCCATGCAGCCTTTGTCTGAGTGACAGATAGTGTGCTCCCCACTTCACCTCCCACACACGTGCTTTACGCCGGCCCAGGGGGTGCTGTGTCCAGTCCAGGTTCCTCGTGCAGATAAGCCTTTGGGCAGCTCGCCTCCGCTGCATCCTAGACACAGCTATTGCTCAGGCTCAGGGTGCCTTCTCCCTGCACAAGCCCAGGGCAGTGAGGTTGCAAGCGATCAGCTTCTCCCACCTTCCAAGCTCACCTGGTCTGCCAGTGTAACTAACATCTCAACTACCAGATTTGTTACGTTTGCGTTGGATAGCAGTCAGCAGCAGAGCAGAATGAAATACGTTTGCTATTCTCCTCCACTTGCCTCCCACTTTGCGACTTGCCTCGCCGTAGTGAACTAGAAATTCTCCCAATGCCATACAGCTTGGTAGGCGACTGCCGTAGAACAGATAGAGAAGACCGCTGACGCAGCCCCCACAAGGGGATGGGCTGTGACAGCATCTCTAAGGGCACTTCCTGAAAGGGTGACGGCCGGCTGGGTGGTCCAGCCCAGCGGCTTCCTTTCCAAGCGCTCCTTGGTCCCCGTTGGGGAAGCACAGTGCACCCCTAGACTCTTCACAACTTGCCATCTGAACACACGGGGACAGACGCGGAGGTAGCGAGTGACCTGCTCAGTGTGGAAGAAGGGTTACCTTGGCAACGGCAAGCCCGCTTCGGTACCAGATGCATTAGCTTTATTTGTGGGATCCCATAGCAGTTGTGGTCCCGTCTCTGGGCGTTTTGCTCCAGCCATAGCCAGCACTGGCTAGTTTGTAGAACGGTGTCTGTTGGTCTGTATATGGTGCACCGCCGGATCAGTCTACCAAAACTCCAAGGTCACTGCAACCTGCTGCATCCAGATACGAACTGGCACAGTCCAGATACATAAGGATCTGAATCATTACAGGGTGACGTGCGAGGTGGGAAGAGCACACGTGAAGCTCCATCTGAGGGCAGGGCTCAAAGGGCTCACAGGACCCTCTCCACCGCACCACCTCTGAGGAGAACGAAGGCTGATGGCCCGCGGCCGCGTGTCTCCCACGGATCGTCGTCGCACTTCATTCCTCAGCGGGCCCCTCCGCGTCTTGCGGCTGTGCGAGCAGGCACGAGAGGTGGCCCGACTTGCCCTTGGTCACCCTGCCTGTAAGGGACAGGTGTGGCACGGAGTCCCAGTGCGCTTGACCTTCACAGTAAATGGCCTCTTCTGGGAGTCCGCAAGATCAGCCTTCGTGGCAGCTTCGTGCCCTCCCCACACCGCCTGCACCTCAGGCTCGCAGACTCTCAGCAGTCATTCAACAGGAACACATTTTTGTTCATACTTCAGGGCCTGCACAACTGTCACCCACTCTCTGCAGTGTCCCTTTAGCCCCAGGTGTGACAGCAGAAAGGCAAATTAGCATAGGCGGCAATTTCACTGGACCGGAGGCAGCAGCCCTTCCGGTTCCAGCTTTGATGTTAGCTGGCTTCAAATCATTTCGCCTCTGTGAAGTCCAGACAAGGTTTTGGGCTGAGTAGCAATAGCTGCCCCTGGGAACCAGGCCCCGCGCCACACCCCTCACCAGGCGCCTTGTCTCCTTGACTCCTCGCGGTCATTATCTCCATTAGCTGGAGGAAAGTGATGTTCACAGAAGGTAAGTAACTGGGCCAAGCTTTCCAGTAGCAGAGCCGAGACCCAATTCCAAATGCACCTGATTCCAAAGCCTCGAAATGTTAAGCTTCAAAATTGTGTATGCAGTTTCCTTATGACCATGTTAAAAATTCAGAAAGCCGTAACTGTGCATATTCAACCCAGTTGAGCACCAGGGTCCTTTCTGGCTCTATAAAAAATAAGAATTGACAAACTTCATAGACCTTGACGGGTTCAAGAGATAACAAAAGTAAACCGGAGCCAGACTTCATAGCACTGAGTGTCCATAAACTAGCACAGCCCGGGATAGACACAAGCTGGAGGGGTGTTCTTGGTGAGCCTGCCTGGCTCATGCACCTTCCCTGATAGCGTGAAGCCACAGCGCACGAGGTGGGGCATGGAGAACCAGCCTATCCCAGGACTCCAGAGCAAACCGGGCAGGAGGGGTGGGGGGAGGCATGACGGGCTGAGGGTGGAGGGCAGAGGTGTGAAGTATGATGGGGGGGGCAGGAGTAGGGGGGGCCATATGACTGCGGAGTATCGTATTTTTTTATTAGAAAAGAAGTTGAAACGCTTAAACCTCAATACATAAATGAATGTAGGATAAGAAAAAAAGGGGGAAAGGAAAAACTATCCTAATCCAGATTCATAGCATGAAAAACAAAAAATTTAACCTATCAAAAAATGATTTGCCCCTTGCTCTGGTTGCGCTCTTGAAATACCATTTCCCACTGGAAGGAGCCAGAGTTGCTTGAGGAGGTGGCTGATTCATGACCTCAGGTGGGAACCGTACAGGACAGGCCTGGGCTATCATATACCAGACAGCAAGGAAGCCACCACAGAGACTAGGGTTACGACGAAAGGATTCAGCCTCAAGTAGATGCCCACCAGCCACAGACAGAACATTCGAGCGTCCGTAAGAAGAACAATGGCATCAGACAAAAATATATCAAATATGTTTCACTCTTTGAGTTTATAATAATGTTAAGGGAAAAAAACTAAGCCATCTACATTGGAAGTGAACTAGTGAAACAGTGCGTTGTTTGAAAACTGGTATGTGTATAACTGAATCACTTTGCTGTACACCTGAAAGTAACACAACATTGTCAATCAACTATACTCCAATATAAAATTAAAAGTTTAAAAAAGAAAGCTGGTAAATAAATGGAAAGAATTGAGCATTTATCTTCTCTCACACATATAATAAATTCTACCGCTGGGTAACCAGTTAGTAGATAGGGGAAGTTTTTCTTTATAAAAGTGTTCCAGCTAATAAATGAAGGCTGTTGATCTCATTGGAATACGACCGTCTGTAACCCCTGGTGAATTTAATGGGTCATCATCTGCCAGCATCACGAACTGAGACCCCTGACCTCACATGCCTCCTGTCGGTAGTCTGTGACACCCCTGTGAAGTAGTCTTGCCAAAAAAAAAAATCAAGCCTGAATCTCATCTAGTTACCAATTTGCAGGAAGTACAGAGTAAGGAGTAACATGTACACCACCGGGACGCCATCTGCAAAATCCAGACTGTGGAAAACTCTATAGCAAAAATGACCCAGTTTCTTCAGCAAATAGCATGGGGAGAGGGGATAGAGAGAGGGATACCTTTAGTTTAGGAGAGACTTATGAGATAGGTCAGCCAGTTCCACTGTGTGGACCATACTCAGATCCTGATACAAGCAAATTTTTTTTTTTAATGTGGCATTTATGAGACTGTTGGAAATGAACACTGACCGAACTGCAGGTTTGATAACACTGGAGAATTCCTGTTGTTGTTTTAGATGTGGAGTGGCAGCATGGCTATGTTTTTTTTTGTTTTCAGAGCCCTTATCTTTTAGAGATACAGACTGAAATATTTACAGATAAAACGAGACCATGGCTCTTACTTGTTTCAAAATAATTCCGGAAGGGAAAAGTAGGTGAGGGTGTAGGTAAAACAAAGATCTGCCCGAGACTTGTAGCTGTTGACATTGGGATGGGTCCATGGGGGTTCTTTATACTATTTCATTTACTTCTGTATATGTTTTTTTAAGTCTTCCATAATGAAAGGTTTAAAGAAGGTAATTAAGTCGGTACTTCTGGGAGGGGGTGGATTTTATTTTGTTTTGTTTTGATTTAATAACACCCACTGCTGATAAGAGTGGGGTGCTGACAATACTGTTCTTAACCCTTCTGGTAGATTGTATTAAAAGCCTTACAATATTTGTACTGTTTGCCCCAGTAATTACAATTCTACCAATCTATCCTCAGGAAGTAATACCAAATGCAGCAAAAATTTGGTGAACAAAAGGGCACATTGCAGCCTAATATTAATATTAGGGAAAATTTGGAAGCAACTAATGTCCAGCAATAGGTGAATGGTTAAAGAAATTATAGTATAGCCACTCAATAGAATGCTAGGCCACGTGTAATGCCAGTTTTGAAGACTACACAGCAATATGGAATGATGCTTACCTCATAATTTTAAATAAAATTTTGACTTGAAATTATATGTTTAGTTTCAATTATAAACGTGAAAAATTCAAAAACCGTGCATCTTTGATAGTAAAAAGATTAAAAGGAAGCACCCCAAAATGTTAAAGTGGTGATTAGCTTTGGACGGAAAGTCTATAAACAATTATTTTATTCCTTTTTTCTCTAGTTTTAGATTGTTCCATAATAAGCATTTATTAGCTATTTTACTATTAGTTAACTTTAAAATACCAAAAACCACTTATAAAAACAAAAAAAATTAAATATAACATTTCTAGTATCTTTAGTGTGGTTTTTTTTTTCCTATTTATTTATTTATTTTTGGCCGTGTTGGGTCTTTGTTTCTGTGCAAGGGCTTTTTCTAGTTGTGGCGAGCGGGGGCCACTCTTAATCGCGGTGCGTGGGCCTCTTACTATCGCGGCCTCTCTTGTTGTGGAGCACAGGCTCCAGATGCGCAGGCTCAGTAGTTGTGGCTCACAGGCCCAGTTGCTCCACGGCATGTGGGATCTTCCCAGACCAGAGCTCGAACGAACCCGTGTCCCCTACATTGGCAGGCAGATTCTCAACCACTGTGCCACCAGGGAAGCCCTGGTTGTTTTTTTTTTAATTTCATTTTAAGAAGCTTGAGAAATTCCTAAGGGAATTTATCAGTTAAAGTCAGCTAGATTTCGTTTCTTTTAAGGAAACAATTGCTTAGTTATCTACGCTTTTTAGCAAAGAGAGTTAAAATATGTTAGAAAATGGTGGCACTGTTGGACGGGGTATGTTGGACCTTCACTGTAACCCAGCGAGGGGCTGTTAATTTCGGTGCTTATGACTGCCGGAACTGTAACTGGGTTCCTCTCCCTCCCTTGCTTCCTTCCAAGACTGCATGTAAACTAGAGACAGAGTTTCTGTTACTACCTTGCTGGTTTACTGGCATCCTTAAATAGTGATTTCCAGTTATGCAAGAAATGACCTATTAAATGTTACATGGTATAGCAATATTTAAAAGCACTATCCAGAAATAAGGTGCTTTTAACGCTCTCTCAAATGTAAATAAGCACGTCATATCTTTTTCTTGCCCCGTTTATATTCTGTACTAATTGGGGCATATAGAAATAGAGATCAACTCAGCACTAGACGTTATTGAAGGAGCTAGGTATTAGTAATGTTCACTGACACCCAGGACTGATCAAGAAGAGAAGACCGTTGTTGTTTTGAACAGTAGGTTAAGAACTGTAAGGAAAGGATGGTTGAAGGTGTTGTCCGAGAACGGCCTGCTGCTTGAGTTGCAGGATTCAGGTTGCTGCTTGGGGCAGAGACTCTTGTCTGAGCCCAGCAGGACTCCTTTTAGCCAGTTCTGTGATGTCAGAGCCTCATGGACCAACCCAGACAGTGGGCCTTGGGTTGGGTCCTTTGAGTCTGCTTTTAGGATCTCATCTAGGAAATGAAAGAGGAGGCTTGACAAAGCATCAGAAGGGTTTCGTGAGCCCCGAAAAGAGAAGAAGGCGCCGTTTGTATCCTGAAGGCTGAGCCTCTTCAGCAAGCCCAGCAGGTCACTTCTTCCCTGGCATGTGTGAAACTGCACTCTTTTTAGGTTTTTTGTTTGTTTGTTTGTTTTTAATCTATAACATGTGCTTAGGTTCTGAGAGAGTAAAAGCACTTAAATGTATTTACAGGATCATGTTCCTTTTTGGAGATAAAATTCAGCTACTTTTCGTTTACCTTCAGAACTGCTCCACTTTTTACCAGCTGTTAAAAATAGATAGTCCAGGGATTTCCCTGGTGGTACAGTGGCTAAGACTCCGTGCCCCCAGTGCAGGGGACCTGGGTTCGATCCCTGGTCAGGGAACTAGATCCCACATGCCGCAACTAAAAAAGATCCCTCGTGCCGCAACGAAGATCCCACACAGCCAAATAAATATTTAAAAAAAAAAAAAAGATAGTTCAACCAGGGGATATCTGGTGCCTGCCTTTCATCCCTCTGTTGTACTCTCTACATAGTCTATGGGTGTACATAGGCTCATGACATAATATGAGAACAAATGTGCTCTGACTCCTAGAAGGCCAGAATTGCAGGATAGTCTTTGAAGAAGGTAATCTTAAGACAGGAAAAAAAAAAAAAGGGAAACTTACTTTATCCAGCAGATAGTAAACATTTGGAAATTATCCTGCGAGTTTCTACGCCAATATTATAAATAAATTCAGGGTAGTTAGATGAATTGGGACCTGCGCCACCTTAAGCGCCTCAGGAGGCTGGCACAAGGCGCGACCAACGCGCCTTTCCTCCGAGCGTCCACTGGTGTGTCTCTCAGGAACAGGAGGAGAGGTGATCCTCTCTACTTCTCATTGTCTTGCCCAATTCATGTGATTTGCATGTTCCAATGTAAGCATTCCTGTTTGTACACGTGTGTCTTGACAGGTGACCTTGGGAAAGGTGTTGAAAGTGATCGTTGTCATGCGGAGCCTGTTCATTGATCGAACGATAGTAAAGGGGTATAATGAAAACGTCCACACGGAGGATGGCAAGGTAAGCATTCTGGAGTCTTTGGTTTTTTCCTTTATTTTCTGTATCCCAGAACAAAGGTAATAGAGTCCCAGATGAATGACATTAAACACTAGCAATCACAGCTGTATCAGTATGAAGCTGAACACTTTACAAAAAACATTTCTCTCTCTCCCCTTGCATTTTTCATCAAGCTTCTGCTTTTTCCTTTAAGCCTGTTACCCTTAGTTGAATTTCTAATTTATCACCTTAGACCCCCAGTTGCCTCATTAAATGTGTCTTCTGAGGAAATGGATTTCTTTCTTCCTTTCTTTTCTTTCCCTTCTTTTTCTTTTTTCTTTTTTTTTGCCTAGTCGCACAGCACATCAATAGCCCAGGGTTCAGCATTTTGCTTTTCCTAGAACCATGAGGAAAATTCAAGTTAATGTGACACACAACCTGATAATGATCATTTTCCTTGAAACTAGCAAGGAGCCCCCAGAAGTTGGTTATCCATAGCAGTCCATATTGAATACTGTAATTGAAAAAAGATGAGTTATTTCCAGGAGTGATTTGTTTCATGCGAAGTTCACCCACGTGAACCCCTAATTTCTCTTCTCCCTATGGAGATACAGAGAGCACCAGAAGATGCTAATGGGAGTCGACAGCCTTCATTTGTGTTTGCTTCCAGAGCGTAATGAGCCTTCTGCCAGAGATACCCACCCAGATACACCCTGGTCACTTCCTGACACTAAGCCTGCATCTTCACCTCTCCCTGGAGCTTTCCCTTCTCTTCATGAATCCCGTTAAAATTTAAAAGTTTGTTTGTACCAGCACTTACCACCCAACGGCCACATTATAATGAGGATAGACTGTTCTCCAAAAACAGGGGACAAATGTAGCTTAGCACATAACAGTGTGTTATATAAAAGGTGTGACCCATAAAGTGGGTCTGTATTTTGGGATTGTACAGTGGGTTTGTATTTTGAACAAGTAACCCAGCATTTCGAATTTCCACATTCCACTTGAGTGTCGTCACCATGGGAAGCTACTCTTACTCCCAGGTCCCTGCAGAGTTCTCATACATCTCCCCATTGAGAGAAAAGCAGTCCTCCAGAGAAGCTTTCCTTTTTCCTTTTGGGAAAACCAAAGTGTCTTTGGAGCAAGTGTGGAGAATAAAATAGATAATTGGGGCAAGTGTGATCTGTTGTGTATGTGACTCAGAAACTCAGATGGCGATTCTAGACGAGAAATTCCAAACTCCTTCGCAGCAGCAGAGGCGAGGCTGGGGCGGTGGAGACCCTCGCCAAGAGCCCGAGTCAGTGGTCATCTAGAGACAGGGTTCTTTTTGCCTCTGTTCAAGATTTACAACTTTATAGTCACCCCTGCTTTGAAACACGCCCTTACTCTCCAAGGACTTACAAGTGACTTGGGGATATAAAGAATAAATACGTAAAAGCTAGGTACTAATAATGACCGTGCTGTAAGAGATGCCAAGTGCAGGGCGCCAGTGAGGCACACTCTGCGTGGAGATTCTCAGGAGTGGAGGTTTACCTGTTTTGAAGTATCAGTATCAATCTTGAACATGATATTTATTTAACTGCCCCATACCGAAAGTGTCCGAAATAACACAAGCGGTTTGCCACCTAGTTAATAGTCAATAAGTGATTAGTATTATTTTTATTCTGCACTTAAAACAAGGGAATTAGAAAACAGTCTCACGTGTATTCTTCTAGAATTTCTCTCTGATTACTCCTCCTCAGCTGCTATGGGTAGTTCCTTTCCTCCCATCTACCCCCTTGACTCCCAGATTACTGGGGGTTCTCTTCCCCCTCCTCTCATGCCCCTTGGTCATTCTTACATGTACCCCTGTGGTTGCACGTGTCCCCCGCACAGGGATCACTCCTGATTTGTGTCGAGGTCAGACCTCTCCTCCCCAGATGGACCTCAAGTTCAGCCTGTCCAAAATCAACCTCAGCTTCCCTCAGCTGGTCCTTCTCCAGGGTGACTGTACCACCTCACTGCTCAGGCCTTCCTTCCGCTGTCTCCATATGGAGTCTGATAGTGGGTCCTGGCGAGTCTCCCTCTTTATCCCTCCCGCTGGGCCCCTCCCATCCATCTTCACTCCTCGCTTCTCCTCTCTCCGCTGAGTCGCTGCACCAGCCTCCTCACTTCTAGTCTGCAGTCCTGCTTCCCTCCGCCGTCTCTCCTTCACCTGGCCTCCAGAGCTGTCTTCCTGAAATACACAGCCAAGGGGATGATTTCTTGCTTTCTGCCATGTCCCCGTTGCCCAAAGCAGCAAAGTGGGATATTAGTAGATGTTAGGCACAAAGCAATCCATGATCAAAAAAGTTTGAGAAACCCTGGGTTAGAGAAAGTTTGGTAGGATTCTTTCTTTGCTGTGGAAATTCTTAAGCACTTAGTTTGCCGAAGTGCCTGGGAATCTCCCAAGAGGGGCACATCGTATGCAGTCTTTTCCCAGCTAATTTGACCATCCATCTTTTTTCTTCCTTTATTCTTGGAGCGTATTGTGACACTGGTGTTAGGCAAAACACACTTCCGAAAACTCTGGCTTGTAGAATAGAATCCAGACCCCTTAGCAAGGCGTGGAAATGCCCAGTGGTCTGGCCTCTGCCCGCCTCTGCGACCTCATCTGCCGTCACTCTCTACATACATTTCGTCTTTTACCTTCCAGCCTTTCGTGCTACTTGTGGCTCCCACAACGTGCCAGATTCTTGCCCACGCTTGCACCTGTGCTCTGTGCCCTTGACCTGGGACGCTTGCCCCCTCCCGTCCACCTGGCGCGCTTACTGGCTTTACACTGGCTGAGCGCTCTGTCCCTTCTCACCCGGCCCCCATTTTCCCAGAGGCCTCTTCTGTGAGCACGGGCTCTGGAGATGGCAGGCCTGGGTTTACCTCTACTCACAGTACAAGTCATCGTCATCCACTCGAACCTCCGTGGCATTTTGAACAGTCTTCCTCTGGTACTAGGATCAGTCCGTCCTGATTATTTGTTGCATGTCTGTCTTGCAGTTAATGAATATTCTAGCGTCCTCCATGTTTGGCCTGGTAGACATTGTGCGAAACAGACCTTGCCTCCAGTGGTTATGGAACCGTAGGTACCACTGTTAGACTCATCTTCCAGACAAGGAAACTGAGACCCAGCATGGTAAAATGACTTGCCTACAGTCACTCACCGAGCCAGGTCCCAAACCTCCATCTGCCAGGGGCTCCTCGAGGGTCCAGGCTCTGTCCCGAGACTCTCTCCCTCCTGTGGATATACCTCAGTGCCTAAAACACAGTAGAATAAGAGTGTGCGGGAGGGGGTAATGAAAAAGCCTCCTGGGGATGTGAAAATGCTTTAGGTGGGCCGGAAGAATGGAGAATCAGAAATGAGAGCCGGAAGAAAAAAAGAAATGAGAGACGGGCACTAGACGGAGCACCAGGGAGTGAAGTCGTAAATAAAGAATAAAGGAAGCACGCACGTGCACACGGGTCGTGGCTCCCTAAGGAGGGATTAGCGTGGGTTCTCTGTTCACCAGAAGGAAAGTGAGTGTGTGTCTGGGAGCCTGCATTCTGAGTCATATCGCAAAGGTGGTACAGGAGACCTCTTGCTTCCTTTCACAGCTGCATACATTGACCTAGAGATAAGCAGGGACCCTAAAAGCAGGAAGAGCACGATTAGGAGGACTGAGTCCCCTTGTTCTTTTTTAAAATATTTATTTATTTATTTTGTTGCGCTAGGTCTTAGTTGCGGAACCTGGGCTCCTTAGTTGTGGCATGCATGTGGGATCTAGTTCCCTAACCAGGGATCGAACCCCGGCCCCCTGCACTGGGAGCTCGGAGTCCGAACCACTGCGCCACCAGGGAAGTCCCCACTTGTTGTTTTAAAGGCACATTTACCGCATTTGTCAGAGAAGCTCGCCCAGAATCTAAGCCCAGCCAATTCAATGCACCCCTTTTTTTCAGAGTACCTTACAAATGATAAAAATAAAGTTGTGCAGCCATTATTAGTGTTCTCTTTTTAGTACTGATACTGGTATATGTGAACTTATACATTTATCTACATACAAGCATTAGTGCAATTAACGTGTTGGCCCCTCTGGCACATCCCAAACAAAATGCAGGTTTGGAAGGAGCCTTCGGAGCCTGAGGTGTGGTCTAAGAACACATTGCCTGCGGCTTTGCTGTTGCAGAGGTGCAGCCCTGCATTTGCTGAGCTGGTGCCTAAGCGCTTGCCTGGGGGTGGATCGCTGCCCTGACGCACTAGGTGTGGCTGGGAAAGCCTCGCCGCGGCTTCGGGGTCTGAACTGCGAATTCCTCCTGCCTGTGCAGTTGTCTGTGTTCTTCCAGACCGAAAGCAGCCAGCTTCTGAAAGGGTTCTTAGCCCTGTTGTTACAAGAGTGGCCCCACGCCACCCCGCTTTCCAGCTCTGGCAGGTTTTCCCCCCGTTAGAATCCCAGCAAGCCTGTCCCTCACTTTGCACTAACAGCACGGCCTCTACCCTGATCATCCTGCGTCTTTACCTGTGATGCATATTTTTGATGCCAAGCGCCAGCAGACTAATTCCTCGAACAAAATATAAAAATGCTGTTAAGACTTACCACCCTACTCTTCATTGTCATCAGGGAGGAGCAAGGAGCCATGACTCAGCATGTTGAATACCTGGCCATTGTCCTGACTTTACACCAGTCAGACTTAGCTGAAAAAATATGTGTCTCGGTTGAATTTATCTTATTAGGGGATTTAGGTTATGTTAATGCTATAGCTTCATTAATTATCCCATATCAATTTTAAAAAGGCCGCTTTTAGCCTCCTAGCACAAGAGAGGAAAAGAAATGGTGGTATCAAAGGGAACCTTCAAAGACAGCCAGAGCTGCCTCCAGGGTAATTTCTGATCCCCGCATTCTTCCCACTTCAGAGTTGTGTGTGTGTGTGTTTGGGTCGAGGCGGTTGGGGGAAGAAGCTTGAATCTGATACCTCTAATAAGTGTTGGCATCAGCCCCATTTGATATTAGATGCAGGGAACATTTTGATTTGTTATAGCCTTTGAAATTGTTCAGACAACCTTCAGAAAAATGGCCTCTTGTTACTTATCGGGGAAGGGGAATCCGGTTTAATTCATATGCAGAGGATGCCCTGAAATTGTGCTTTCAGCAGTTTTTTAGTAACAAGTGCATGTCCTGATTGAAAGTCAAAAGTTGAAGAAGAACAGACCTGTAAAACTTGTTCACTTTTTTATTCTCCAGGGGAGGGTGGGCAGACTTAAGCAGATGACCAAGTAGAAGTTTGTGGTTTTGAAAACTTGGGTGACCATGGAGAAATCCATCACCATGGCTGGTTTATAGCACCCTCCCCCTACTGACACATCACCTGTTGACCTTGCAAGACGAAGCTACTAATAAATAAAAGCTTTAGACGTTGAAGTGCCTGTGAGGCTTGGGTTTTATTTGGAAGTGTTAACTTTAGATAATTTATAGTTTCATTGTACTATTTTTTGAAATGAAGAACTGATAACTTTCTGATAAGCTGCCGTGATTTTCACTCGCTGCTGAAGGAATTCTAGTGGCGATGTTTGTCACGTCAGCAGGCCTGAAAGGTTTGTCACCTTGAGCTTTGCAAGACTGTCCCACCACCACTTTGAGCTGTGACAGCTTAGGGGCCACTGGGAGTCAGCATTCCCTCTGAATTCTAGGTACAGGGCCATCTGCCTCCCAGGTTAAGAGCTGGGCCTCTGGAGATACACCTGGTTTTGAATTCTCTACCACATGTTAACGATGTGATTTTGGACAAGCTGCTTAACGTCTTGGGGCCTCAGTTTCCTCATCTGTGAATTGGAAATAATTTTATCATTCTCGTGCGATCGCTGGGAGACTTTAGAAAGATGACGCAGGTGCAGTGCAGGCTGAACACGTGGTCATCTGCAGATGGTATCCGCCCTCTCTGGCTGTGCCGGAGATGCTGATGGGCATCATAGTCAGCGTTCCTTTGCCTGCTGATTTTGGGGCATTCGGATTTTTCATTTCGGTGAGTGAACTTGACTGTCACTGTTATCACCAGTCCTTCCTGTGCATCAAGAGGACCTTTGATGTCTGACGTGTAACCTTAGAGCAGATGAATCTGTGCTGAAGCAGTTGGTCATCTGTGGGGTTTGTTTCCATTTTATCTGAAAAGAGACCACATTCCCACCCCTAAAATACTCACTCTAATCCCCAGAGTCCCACAGGCTGCTCCTAAGACTGCAGATTCAGCCCCAGTTACCATAAGGTTGGCTTTTCCATTTTAAGATCTTTCTGATGCTTGCCCAGAGTACTGGGGGATGCTTAGTTTCTTTTCCCTGACACTGTAGTTCAGCATAATTTCTCGTTCATGGGGCTGAAAGTTTGTAGCTTCCAGAACGCTCCTTTTTGAATATTGCAGCCAGCAAACAATTGGTAGCCACGCCCTCCTTTGTAGCAAATAAGCTGAGGCTAGTGAACATTCACTTGCATCAGTCCCGGCTCCCTGAAGTGAATCTCTGAACTCTTCCTGCTGGCCCTGAGGAGAGGCAGGGCACTAACTCTAGAACACCTGCTTAAATGGCTTTCTTTGGCATAAATCTAGCAGAAAATCAAGTACAGGCTGCCTGCTGCACCTTCACAGCAAAAGGGGAAGCCACTGTCATCGGATCCCTTTCTCACCCCTGTGCGCCTGGGAAGCAGGGCGTGTCGTCTAGCGTCCTTCTATCCCAGGTGGTCAGAACTGGTCCCTAGGGTCCTGAATAATGTATTTCAACGCCTTCAAAAAGAGCAACACCCTCACTTGGAGTGAGCGCTGTGTGTTTTCAGAAGCCACAATCAGGCTAGAGAGTCCATCTCTTAACTAACCCTGTGCGTATTTCTGTCTGGATGATTTTTTTATTTAAAACATTTTGCAGATACTGAAGGTTTTTTTATACGTATGTAATTTTCTCTTTTAAATTAAAGCGAACTTTTCACTCTATATGCAGATTCTTCCTTTTCTCTTTTTCCATGGCCCTGTGTTTATGTCAGCCTGTGTATGATGTGAACAGGCAGGAAGGATAAACAGCAGAGAACTGCAGAAGAAGCCGCTGTGGGCTGAAAATGGAAAGAGAACTCTATTGCTTCAGATATTGATGTGACTTTTCCAATAATTTAGATGTAGAATCTTTGGCTTCTCGCTGTCATCTTGGCAGTGATTGGGTGAAACGAAAAGATACAAAAAGTTGTTCTTATCCCTTCCACAATGTCTGAATAGTCTTTAAATGCTACATTTGTTAAGCCCTGGGCTAAACCGCGGCACTAAGATCATGATAGAAACCTGACTTATCCTCCCAAATGTGACCCGCTGCCCAACAATTTTCTTCAGCCAAATTGATAGTGTAGGGAATTAACTTCCTATGTTTCTTTTGAGGTTTTCTTCCGAGTTATCTGGAGGTAACATGTCACTGTTTTCCTCCACGCATGCCTGTAACATGCTAGGTCCTGTGCCAGGACAACGTAAACAAAAGAAGTAAAAGCTTCAGTTAGTTTTAAGAGCTGTGAAGATTTTTAATTTTTGAAAGAATAAAGAGAAGCAAGACAACAGGTATGGGAATATTGTAGAGTAACTGGGAGATGCCTCTCTGACAAGGTGATGTTGGAGCCAAAGGAAGTGAAGGAGGAGCCATGGGAGGGTTTGTGGGAAAAGCAGTCCAGGCGAAGAGCACAGCAGGTGCAAAGGTCCTGAGGCAGGACTGACCTTGGCATGTTGGGTGACGCAAGAGAACCGTGGCAGGGGTCAAAGTTAGAGAAGTGAACGAGGGGCTCAGCTCACGGGGCTGCGGACGCAGCAAGTGCCTCAGGTTGACTTCTTATACCTCTTCGTATCGTCTTCTCAAATCACCACAGGTTGATAAAGAGGAAATTCAGGCTCAACATTTAGGATCCTTTCAACCCCAAGATTCTGTTTTTCTATAATCATGTGTTTTTTTCAAGCTTAATAACAGTAGTTACGATATCATTTCTTGGAGTCCAGAATTCTAAAATTGATGCCGATATTTTATCTCTCCCCCCCCAGCTCGATATATGGTCCAAATCCAACTATCAAGTATTCCAGAAGGTAAGTTGTACTTTTTGCTTCTTCCTCAGGAGGCGCTAAGGGAAATATGAATACTTCGAGGTGTAAACATTGGTCTTAAATCAGAGGCTTTTTAAAAAGTGAGAAGAGCCAGACACAAAAGGCTGCTCACTGTATGATTCCATTTATGTCATGTTCTGGAAAAGAAAACATTAGGGACAGAAATCATACCAGTGGTTGCCAGGGGTTAGGAGTGAGGGAAGGAGATTGTCCCCAAAGAGCTATAAGGGAACATGTTTGGGTGATGAAAATATTGGGTCTTAATTACGGTGATGACACAACAGTATGTTTCAAAACTCATGGAACGAACTATATGCCCACAAAGGGCAAATTTTACTGTATATAAATTATGCCTTTAAAAAAAAATCAGAGGCTTTTGAGTTGCTTCAGACTCAACCCACAGTTTTTAAATTCAGTTTCTCACAGCCCTGTAATCTACACGGGTGCCTTAAGGGTGAGGATGGGCTGAGGAATGAGGGCTGGCCCTACCCCACCCCCACTCTGTATTACAGTGGCATCTTTTTCAGCTGTTGGGCTTCCCCAAGAAATACTTTCTGGGAAATGTCAGAAAAAAATGAAATGTGACCAGAGAAAGTCCATTTCCCAGCTCCCAGTGGTGGAAGGATCCCTTCCCTGGCCCAGCTCAATACTTCTGAAGGCTTCTGAAGAGGCTTCTGAAGGCTTCTCCCATGGCCCTCAGGCCAGGTCCCCTGCAGGGCACCAGCCACTTTCTTCTGTGCTCTCCGTCCTCTGTGTCCGCTTCCATCCAGCAGTGCAAATAATAGAGTTGGTTGTAAATCCACTCATTGCCTCCTCACGTTCAACAGCAATTATTTATTGAGCCCCTTTGCCGTGGGCAAGCACTATGCTAGGTGCTAGGAATACAGGGGAAACAAGACAAACAAGGAAGCAGAATCAATAAGAGAACTCCAGGTCATTACCGGGGGCTGTGGTCGAGGACAGGAGGGACCTCCTTCGCATCAGGGTGGTCTCAGGAGGGCTTTATGCAGCAAAATTTAAACTGAGGCGGGAAGCAGGAGAAGGAGCCAGCCACGCGAAAGGCCACGGGAAGAGGGTCCCAGACAGTGGAAGCAGCAGCCCTGAAAGCTGCTGTGGAGGAGGGACTTGCACAGTCCAGCACCGCTGGGACCCGTGCGATGGGAGCTGGCAGAGGGCGGCGGGGAAGGCACGCGAGGCAGGGCCGGCCCTGCAGGTGCCTTTAGGTCCCGGTGCAGAATTGGGATTTTACTGTCAATTCAGTGAGAAGCCAGCGGAGGGATTAGTGTGGAGGAAGGATGCGATTTTGAAAGCTGGGCCCGAGTTATCCCCACTTGAGTAAAAACTGTGTCCAGGGTGTGCCGGGTAGCTTAGCATAGGGTGGTGGGTTTTTTGCAGTTGAGGTGAAATTCATATAACATAACCATTTTAAAGTGAACAATTCCATAGCTCTTAGACTTCCACATTGTTGTGCAGCCACCACCTCTATCCAGTTCCAAAACATTGTCATCACCCAAAAGGAAAGCCCATCCGCATTCAGCAGTGAGCACTGGGCTTCTGTATCAAAGGAGCATCACGGACCAGCCCGCTATTGGCGTCTAATGTACCTCAACTCGCGTTGCTCCCTGGGCCCCTTTACAGTGAAAGGGGGAAGCAAAGGACAGATGTCCAGGGTTGGGGAGCGGTCTGAGGCGTAACACCACACACTTAGGGAGCCTGCGTAAGCATGAAAATGTCACGATCTTATCACAGTTAAATGCAGTGTGCTACCGTGGGTTAGATTCTGAACCAGAAAGAACATATTAATGGAAAAACCGGTGAAATCCAAATAAGGTGTGGACTTGAGTCAATAATAAGTAACCAACGCTGGTTTCTTAGTTGTGATGAACGTACCCGATAATGAAAGATGCTAACAGTGGGGCAACCGGGTGAGGGGTATATGGGAACTATGTGTACCATGTTTGCAACTTTTCTGTAAATCTGAAACTAATCCGAAACTTAAAATTCATTTCAAAAAGAGAATCATAGTGTTGGCTCTTCTGACAGCCCCAGACCTTCACCCAGCTGGGCAACTTAGATGCAGAAAGGAAAAAACAGCCTCCCTCCCTGGGCCAGAGCCTAAGGGAAAGAAGTACATGGTCACGGGCTTCACTGGTGGTGCAGTAGTTGGGAGTGTGCCTGCCAGTGCAAGGGAGATGGGTTCGAGCCCTAGTCCAGGAAGATCCCACATGCCACGGAGCAACTAAGCCCGTGTGCCACAACTGCTGAGGCTGCACTCTAGAGATTGCACACCACAACTACTGAGCCCACGAGCCACAACTACTGAAGCCTGCGCTCCGCAGCAAGAGAAGCCACCGCGATGAGAAGCCCGCGCACCACAACGGAGAGTAGCCCCCACTCGCCGCAACTAGAGAAAGCCCACGCGCAGCAATGAAGACCCAACGCAACCCCCACCCCAAAAAAAAGTGCGTAGTCACGTGTGGGCTTTAGTGTAGGCAACGATGTTTTAACCTTGGCCTTCTTATCTAGGTGACCATAGCCAAGACCTTTACCTGTTCAGCTTGCATAAAGCCTCGGCCTTAGTTGCTAACTTTGTCCCTGCTGACAGCTCTTATTTTCCCCCAGCAGCTGTGGCTGAAAAGCATTCTGAGGAGAAAGAGCACTGCTCGTATCTGCATCTTGTTTCGCTTTCCCAGTGAAGAACGTTAACACAGTTTTGGTTTGTTTTTTTTTAACCTGGTTTATCTTAGTGTCCTCTGTGGTATTTCAGTGAGTTACTCTCTGGCTCCACAACAAGCGGGCAATGACTTCGGAGGCCCCGGGCATCGCAGACCCATAACCTGGGATTTTAACAATGTCCAATTTCCATTCAGGCTTGCCTTGGCAAATATAGTTTTTAATGTTCTGTGTAGTATTAAGTATTTTTGAATGCAAGCAGAAAGTTTATTAGGAAGTTGTAAAATGTGTGAAACACAGATTTGGTGAAGCTTAGATTTGGAGAGAAAGTGCTGTATTTTTATTCTGCCGCCCCTAAAAATAACCTGCCAGCACTCTTTCTATTTGTTTAAAATTACAAACACGCAGCGCAGCAGTGTTTAAAATTTGATATTGGTTAGTTGGGGAGATTTAGGAGCACCCGCCAGTTCCCTCCTCATAGTTTATGTAACATGTCTGAAGCAGTAAAAATGGATGAATTTGTAGAGATGGGAATGTTATCTCAACTGGTGAATGGCATGTTATCTGTATTTACGCAGAGCCCTTTCTGAGGTTCCTTTGTCATCCCTCCCCTCACCTATTTTTTAACTAAATGGACTTGACCTCTGAGACTGACCTGTACTAGATTAAAGAACCATAATTTGGAGACAGGAGGTAGTGCTTTCTGATGAGAACAAAAGGCTGCTAATGTTGAGGTTCTTTTCCTTTTTCAGGGGCAGGTAAGAATTAGTGGATTACAGAGTCCGTGCTCGTCCCTACTGAAACATTGTCCATTTGCTGTCAAAGTAAGGAATATATTGGAAAATAACGTAGTACAGAATTCAGTTTCATCCTTTATCAGTAAAGCTTTCCAGCTAATCATCGTTGCCTCGCAGGGGCTTGGGATCTTGTTCTTGCGGAAGATGTTGGTAAAGAAGATGAGGAATGTGGAACGTGGGATCACGATGGGGGGTGACCTCACTGGGCTTATTTCATTGTGTTAGTTTCAGGCCATGTTGTGGGTCAGAGGGCCGCCCTCCCTATTCCACAGCCAGACTGAAAGCAAAGCTGGCACCGCCGTGTTCCTTGCAGATTCTGAAGGCCTGGTCCAGTTGACAGGATGCTGTTTAACATTTCAAACTCAAAATGCCAAAAGAAAAGATTAGGTGGCAACATTTCCAAACTCTGCTTTTTAGTATCAGCTTTTGCTTAGAATTCTATTTTCTTCCTGTCCACCCACTTAAATTTGAGGTGTCCTGATTGATGTTGCTCGTAGCATTTCCCAGAAAGACACTGCTTGAGAGCACAGTGGTAAACGTTCCCTTCTGCCCGTCATCAGCCTGCTTACACCCATCCAAGTAACCCGGCCGGGGGAGGCTCAGTTGTCAACCTGACCCAGAAAGACTCAACCTGGAACAGGAGTAAAAGTGATTGGGGAAGTACAAGGTCAAGGAGGATCCTTGGTCACCGATAAGAGGTCATTTCTTGGGCAGGAAACAGTTCCCAAGTGTCCTAACCGTGTGGGTAGACGCCGGAACTGTGCCCCAGCCCCAGCTCTGAGGTGGGGACACTAGCAGCCACCGTGGCTCTGTGAGCAGCACGGGGGCAGCTGTCTCCCTGCGTTGCTCTGCTGTAGGTAGGGCCCCAGCGCTTCCTTTCCTTGGCGCTCATTATGCGGTTGCAGTTGCTGTGTGTTGTGTGTGTTTTCCTGCCCACAAGTAGCAGCGGTGGCCGCCGCAGAGAGAGACCTGATGGGAAGGCGGGAAGCCCCCCCAGGTCTCTCCCTCAAGGTGACAAAGCCGGGGGTGGGAGGGGACACTGCCTCGCAGAGCCAAGCCAAGCTTACACTCGCCTTTTCATTTCTGGAAAATAGCACCAGGCACTGAGAGGATGGAAACACGCGCCTGTCAGATTCTCCTCGGGCTGTGCCTGGCTCCCCAGGTTAAAGACAAGCACACGAGGTCCTGTGGCAGATCCTACCGCATGACGCTAAACGCGACCTGCCTTTTGTCTGTGACGGGGACTGTCAGCAATTAGCCCCCTTCCCCGGCGGTGGAGGGCTGGGGACAGCTGGCCGTGGAGCCGCGGCTGCCGACAGGCTCCCGTCATTTACCGCGGTGTCCCGGAGGCTCTCTGCACTCGGTCCTAGGGCAAAGGAGCTTTTTATAGCCGGCAAGCCTCCCGCAGAGCAGATTCAGAGAATGGAACTTCGGAATAGGGGGCACCGTCTGAAAGGGCAGAATCACAAAGAGCCGGGAACGGTTTCAAGCGTGTTCGTATTTTTCTGACATTTAAACTCTGCAGGGGCGCTCACTGTTTTGATCTTTAACCTCCTAACTTCAAAACAGTGGGCATTTTCATCCAGTAACTCAGGAAGAGCGAGAGCAACTCTGCAGCTACTTTTACTGTGTTAAATCTTGGCAGGGAGGCCAGAAAGAGCTGGAGTGTGTGTGCAGCCCCAGGTGGGCAGGTGGGGACGAGAGAGATGGTGTCGGAGGGACTGGCACCTGCGTCGCAGCTCTTTCACTTGGAGGCAAAGCACAAAAGTAATAGCCGCAGATGTCCGGTTCTTCGTCCACAGTCATTATTCTAGAGGCAGCAGAGGCAAAAGTAACCCTTTCAATCCCGTGCAGAGCTTAGCCGTGGACAGGTGAGGGATAATGTTCTGAGCAGGCCGCCACTGCTTCTTCGTTCCTGTGTTCGCTCATTCGTTCATTTTTTCGCTCCCTCGTTCATGCTTCGATACAAACACTGGCCTCTGTGGGGCAGACGTTATCAAGCGGCCACCCAGTACTTGTCAATAGACAAGATTGCGTGAACCCTAGAAGGACCAACTCTCTGAAATGTTGGAGACACCGAGTACCTGGCTTAAATTGAGTGCCTGCCCAAATAGTATGCGGCAGACCTAACTTGTTACTCGTTCCAAGCCCCGGGAAGGGGGGCTGTCCCCACGTGGCTGAGTGTCTGTACCTGCTCTAGCGTCGCACGTCACCAGAGGGACTCAGTCAACAGGCGTTCAGTTCTTCTCAATCTCATGCTCTAGAACATCTCAGATTTCTTCCTCCCAGCTCACTTCCATTTCCTTCCAGAAGCCCCTCTTCCAACAGCATGGATAAGGCCCCGGAGGAGGCTGTGGTTGTGGTGAGAGCCCGCAGGCTGCAGGCCACATCTCTGTCCTCGCCCTTGGCGGTTGCCCTGCCCAGGTTAGGCCGTCGGCAGAGGCCCCCGTGCCTAGAGGGGCCCCCTCAGCCTCCAAAAGGGGGTCACATGTCGTAGGAGGGCCCTTTGCTTTTTCTGGATCCCGTTGCTCTCGTGGTCCCCTTTTCTCTCAAACGCTGTCCAACTTCCTCCAAGAGGAGAGCTTGCGTACGATGGACTGTATATGGTGGCCTTGGCGTCCTGTTTCTGTGTGTTCTGTCGCTGCCTCACACATGTGTCTTGGCAGCCCCAATCAGAAAGCCGAGGGAGCAACTTTGAACGGTGGCAGGGCCGGGGGGCAGCTTCACGAAGGAAAAGAGGTTCCCGTCCATGGTCTCAGTGGCGGGGCGGGGCGGGGCGTGCACGGGTGGCAACTCTGCAGGAGCCAAGCATTGGGCTGTGGACAAGCTTCGGGACAGGAGAGGCGACGGACAGTTCCAGGGTTATCCCGGAGGGCAGCCCCTTCCTAACCTGAGAGCCGGACCACACTGACCGGGCTGGGTCCGCAGAAGGAAGAGGGGAGGGGACGTTGTGAAGGGTTAGCCCAGGTCCCTGGGAGCTGAGAAGGGCGGGGGGTCACTCCACTCACGCTGCAGCTCAAGAGCCTTTATCACCACCTTGTCTCCTAAGGGTCGCGTTTGAAGATTCACAAGCTCCGAAACCCGGGGTAGATTTGATCACTTGTTTTCCCCTTATGATACCCCAGCACCTTCCCTCTGCAGGGCTCCCTCTACCGCTGCTGAGGGTGGTGATGACCGAGAGCCCACGCCCCAGTTTGACGGTGAGAGTGGAGCCGGAACGCCCACGCGCCCGCTGCGGGAAGCGGTCTGTGGTTCTCTGCCATTAGGGAGGCGCAGAGCACTTGCCTTCATCTCGCAGCTTCTTTCTTCCTGAGGGGTTTGCCTGAGACTCATGTGCCCCGGGTCAGAACCCAGCAGTCGCTTCTGGGAAGCCCGGCCTCCTGCCCTCCCGGGCCCCTTCCCACCACCCCACAGGCCGCCCGCCGCTGAGGGCACCTTCCTGGCAGCATGTCTGTCTGCCCCCCCGTGAGACCCAGCGCCCTCCCTTCCCCCGTCCTGGCCGGCCTCCTGTCGCGTTCCCCCCAGTGAGCCGTCTGGCAGTGGCTGGGAGCTGGGCTGTCCCGTGTTCAGACCCCAGCTGACCACTGCTCTCCGTGTGGCCTCACTTGCCTCAGTTCCCTCATCTGTAAACAGAGATCATAAGAGTACCTGCCTCACGGAATCGGCACCCCACATTAACACCTGGGAGAGGCACAGCTGCCTCTGGAGGATCCGCCCAGCCTGCTCTCAAGGGTCCTGGGAGTTGAGGGGCTTCCTTCCCTTTGGGGCCTCAGTGACATCTTGGCTGGGACTTTGAAGAGGGTTGGGTTGGAACCCCTCACACCAAACAGAAACTCCTTTATGGAGGCCCTGTTCTGTGCCACAGGCCATGTTCTGCACTTTACAGACGAGATATCATCCTTCTCAGACAGAGCTGGATCTCAAAGCTGTGGCAAGGGGCTTGAAGCAGGGTGGAGCAGCAGTGTCTGTCTCCCCCTCCCCAGTTCCAACCCAGACAGCCCTGCCCTGGTCTCATCCCGAGCGGCACTGCCAGGCTCCGGTGGACAGTTTTAAGCCCTTCAGAGCCCATGCAAATGACTCCTTCATCAGCAGAGAAGGAAGTATTGATCCTGTCTTAAGTAAATCCCTAGTCCCCCTGGACCGTGGTGCTTCCTCCCTGGGCCTCTCAGCCTGCCGAACCCGTGGCACACAAATCCAGGGTACAGATTAGAGACTCCAGCTGCATAATAAAAACTAAAGCCCCATGCTTCCGCTCTCCTGGACTCTTTTCCCAGTTTTAGAAGCCAGTCTCTGCACTGCTCCCCATTGCCCCCAGCACTTTCAGGACTGGCTTCATAGCCTTCAATTTTGAAATAACCGTGGTTCCTCTTTTTATGAAATGAGCACTTCTGGGGCTGTTTTAAATATTCTTCATAAAACCAGTGCTCATCCTGGGAGCAGCATTGCTGGCAGGGTTGCTGTCTCTTTAAACATTTAACACACTAGGTTCACATCTTTGACTCCCAGACCCACAAAGAATTTTCTCCTTTGGAGAGATTCCTAGTGTCCCTCTCGTCAAGGGGGGGTCTGTCTTTGGCAGAACCCGGAGTAGAGACCCAAACTCTTGGATTGATCTCCTTGTATAGCATTAAAGCATATCCAGCAGATGAAAGTTTATTTATATTTCTTGGACTTGCAGGACCAGCATGTGTGCGACTAAGTAACAAATGTTTGGCTTTGCTGCCTGTTAGTTTGCGCTCCAGAGTCTCTTTGAAACCCACCGAGATGGGAAGAGGTTCCCAAGAATAGTGCTGTGCTGATCGTCTCCCTGGTTCTGAGCTCTTGGTAACTGGCCCAGAAATTGAGGACTCCGTGACATCACGTCAGGGCAGCAGGTGGAGGGGGGCAGGAACCTGGTGCCCCTGCCCCCTGCTGGGATTAGCGCATCCTTTTTAAAAGAACAGAGGGCTTTCACTTGACGCTGGTTGGCCTGAGGGTGGAGCTCGACACTGAGGTACGGGGGGGGGGGGGGGGGGGGGGCGTGCAGGCAGGCCCTGCAGTGGTGTCCACGGAAAACCTAGACCTTGAGGTGCCCAGTGATCGCAGCCTCGTGCTCTTTTACCAAGGGCCAGCGGGGGGAGTGATGCGGCCAGGGTCACCCAGATAATTGGTGATGAACCTAGGACTGTACCCCGGCCTCCCGACGGCTCCGGGTCTTCTTTCCCTTTTGTTCACATTAATACAGGCCAGAGAGAAGCTCCTCTTCATAGTATGTGGAAGCAGGTATTGACTGGAGGAGAGCCAGATCTGGGTCTCTACCAGACTTCTCTTTTAAATAAGCAACTTCTAAACACTTGTACTTAACTTTTCCTGTTTATTAACCTTGCGGGACATACTTTTAATAGGCAGAGGCCCCAGCTCTCCTAGCTCAGCCAGGGAGGGCTTGGGCTTCGTGGGCTGCGTGCTGGCAGGTAAGATAATGTACTCAGTGCCGTTAGTCCGTTGCATTGGGAAGAGCGCCACCTAGCTGCTGGAGCCAGTGTCCAGGCTCAGCTCCCACCCCGCGCTGTGTGGCTGCAGTCCTGCCCCCTGGTGGTGGGAAGTGGGCAGAGACCTGCAGTGGCCCGTTCACCTGTGGTTCCCCAACACTGCTGACATCAGAATCCCCCGGGGGAGCTTTTTAACAGCACAGGTCCTGGCCCCCAGCCTAGACAACCTTCCAGAAGCTGGGGGGTGGTGCCCGGCAGCCCGCCTCCAGAGTCTGTACGCCTCACCTCTGCTGCACTGCAAGCTCTCCCCTCCAGCCTGGAAGCCCGCACAGAGTCAGGACGATGCCTACAACCTTCGTGGACTCAGGAATCCCCGAGGACAGTCCCTGGGCCACCAAGAAATACAACACGTTGTTTTTTAAAAGAGGAAACTGATGGGGGATGATAATATATTAGGAGAGTTTTGGTCCCATCCCTGCGTCTCACTGATCCTCTCTGTGTACCACCACTCTGTCCTTTGTTCTTCCCTTGTGGATAAGGAACAGAGTCTGTCTGGCCGCCATAAAACCCAGGCTCTAAGGGGCTGACCTTCAGCAGAAAATAGTCTTGCTGGACTTGAAGCCGTTCTCTTTGCCCTCACAGCTCAAGGAGGGCCCAGATGGGAAGAAGTGTGGGCTCTGTATGCCAAAGCCATCACTACAACAGCGGGATTTCCCCCTTTTCTTAGCACCCCCCCCCCTTAGGCTGTACTTTTGATTTTCCTTGAGTAGTATGCCTGCCCACCTGACTTAACACTGCCAGCTTTCATTTGCCCCGTTTCCTCCTGTCATTCTGCAAGGCAGGGAGACTCATTCAGTCTTGAGATCTTCTTGAGGGTCCTGTGTCGGGATTTGTTCAGGGTAGGTGCTGGGTTCAGGGTAGGTGATTGAGTAAGATGGGCAGAAGCTTTTGGTAGTGAGGCAGAGGGACAGCTGTGTACGTGGTAAGAGCTGAGGTGTAAGCGAACGGACTTGGGACTGAGTCCCACCTCTGCCCTAAGAGTCTTGCGGTCCGTTCCCTAGTAGGGAGGAGATGGCCTCATGTGCCACCTTCCCACACACTCCCACAGCCTCTGTCCCCCGAAGGTCTAGGGCCCTGCTCTGCTGCTTGGCTTGGGCAGGTCACTTAACCTCCCTGTGACTTTGCTCCCTCGCTTGGAGTGGAAGTTGTCTTCCATTTGTAGTGCCATCACAAGGTTGGGGGGTTGGTGAGGAAAAGATAGGATGACTCCCATTTGGTGGGTGTTTGCCATTTGTCAAGCACTGTTCAAGCACTTTCCCTGCACTGACCCATTTAATCGTTGTCCAAGGTCACCCGGCTCTTAAGTGACTGCAGATCTGTGCAGTCTGGCCCCAAAGCCCAGGCTCCTCACTGGGCCGCGTGGTGTAGACCAGCCCTCGCTCAGAGCTGGTGCTCAGTAGACGTCGACTTGGAAACCTGCCGTTAGTGCAGGCGGTTCCATTAGGGTTCAGCTAAAATAACTCCTGACCTCCGAAGGACCCTCTAGGTGCCAGAAGCTCTTTGCACACAGTATGGTGGAGGAGTTTGGGGGACGTGTTTTGACTGGAGTCGTCTTCTTCAGTGTGTTGACTGGCAGCTGTTCCAAGGTCTCTTGAAAGATTCCTTTCTCCCTTTCTGAGCTGGGTTCCCCATCAGTTTGGGTGCTGGAAGACCTTCTTTCTCTGCCTCTTTGAGCCTGGGGGAGAGGGAATTTCAGTAAGCCCTGGTTGGTGGAGGAGAAAACTGAAAGTAAGGTTCATAAAGCAAAGTGGGTGTGTTGGCAGCAATAGAAATGCCGCCCTCCTTTAAGTAAATAAGTCACCTGCAGTCCAGCCTCGGGACGGGGTTGAGGGGGAGGAGGTGCCCACCCCAGACGAAGCCAGAGCATCTGCAGTTTTTCTTTGCCTTGAGATGAAACGGGACATTTCTTGGCGAAGTCCCCAGTGTCTGCGTACTCCTTGGAGTCGCCCTGTTTTTCCGTGCGCGTCCTCTTCCCGCCCTTGCTGGTTTCAGCACAGTCTCTGCCCCCGGCCTCTCCCCCGCACCCCACTCCTCTTTGCCGCATCCCCTGTCTCCCTGGCTGATTGTTACTTTCATGTCTTCTCCTCCCTCTTTCCTTGGGTTCGCCATCTGCTTTGATCTTTTCGGAGCTCTTTTCAAACCAGCACTCACTGGTGGATGAATGGCCTCCCTTTCTCGGGAGCATTAGTGCCCTTCTGTGGCCTCAGCCGCCAGACAGGGTGGCTTTCATCTCCCAGGGGAATCTCATTAGCTCGGCATCACAATGGGACCCGAACCGCGGCCAGACTGGTCCAGAGTCGATTTAAATTAGTTAATAGCAATTTTTTGTTGTTGCCCCAGGCCTGTTTTTTCCCACATCTGGGATGCTGAGCAAAAAAAACAACTTTGTTGTTGAAAAGCAGGAAACAAAAAAATATTGAAGGTGGAATGCTTTGACAAAAAGGAAGATCATTGCAGGTGAATTTCTCCAACATCTGACAACCATGTCTTACCTGCTGCTTTGGAGTTCAGCCACGGGAACCTGAAAACCAGTCGGGAACCTGAAAACCAGTCGGGGAAGTTTGGGAGGGAGGGAGGGAAAACGTAAGAGCAAATTAGCTTTGTTTCCTTCTATTAAAATTGGTGATGGGAAGTTGAAGAAACTAAACGATCATGTCGGCACTAGAAAAAGCTGCCACCATTTGGCAATTAAGAGAATATACTGGGCCTTTTGAAGAAAGAGGCTGAATTTGGCCAGATTGCCCGCCCAGTAATGTACAAACTGATTCCGTGCCCTGCCTGGGAGCCAGATGCCAAAACAGAGCTTTGGTGCGCGACTCCAGCCGTTTCTGGAGAAGGACGTTTTCTAATTAATTCAGTTTTTTCTGCTGTTGAGAAGCCTGTTACCCACCAGCCACATTTGCAGGTCTAACCTGCGCCTGGCAGTGGGCCTCTGGCTTGCGTTAGACTTTTGGGCTGGGAGGTGATGGGCAGATGACACCGGGGCCCCTGGGACGTGTGCCTTTATCAGCAAACCAGAGAGCTGGCCAGGGTGTCTAGGAGGGAGGCGGTGTAGGCTTGGGCCTGCAGGGTCTGGGCCCATGTACCCATTGCCGCTCGCCAGCTGTGTGGCCCGGGGCATCTTCCCAAGCTCTGTAAGTCCCCATTTCCTCGTCTCTAAAATGGACGCAGGGGAGCACCCGCCTCAGCTATGGTGGGGATTGAATGAGCGGGACACAGACATCATACGTGTAAGGTCGGATCTTAACAAACGGCACCGCGAAACAGAGGAAAGCTTCAAGTGAGCTTTATGAGGGAGTGCTCCCGGGCGAGGTGCACTGGTCCGAGAGAAAGGGGCCAGAGAAGTCGCGCCCAGTCCTGGATGAGGGGGATTTTTATTGGGGTAAAAGCAGAAGGCGGCTTGCAAGGGGAGGGGGGGTTGCTATACAGGGTAATTCCTTATTTGGTGAGGATACAGCAGGGCCAGGTGTTGGTTGGTCTGTTGTGGGGCGTAAGCCCATTTTCCCTTCCCGTCAGCCCCATTGTTTTCTGGGCAGGAAGTTAGAGTCTCTTGTTGATTCCCAGAACAGGTGAGGTCGTTATGTCCCAGTGCCTCTCCTACCTCATACTGGTCGATGTTTTCTCTTACCCCCAGGCCTACTTTCACCCGGGCCAAGGGACCTTACAATAAGCTCTCATTAATGTGGCTCCCCACAGGTTAATAAAATTGCCCCGCAGTCCTGAAAGAGCACCTTCAGAAGGAAGGAAAACCCTCCCAGTCCACCGCCACCCACTGCGAAAATATTTCATTTTGAAAATACTTCACCACTACCAGCCCAGCCCCTCCTTCCACAGCACCATTATGAAGTTTGGGTAGTGTGGTTCACTGTGACTCATGAGAAAGACAAGCTCTCCTTTGGGTTTGTAGTCCTTTGTGTCGTGCCCCAGAATGAAGTGCCTTTTCCCTGTAGGGCCCAGAATCCTCAGCCCCCTGAGCGGCCTGCGGCCCCTCCGCCGCAGCAGGGCCAGGCCTGGGGTCTGTTGGAAGTGCCCAGTCTCAGCTCCGCCCCACACCTACCTGCGTAATTCACAGCTGCTCGGTAGCAGGACCCCCAGGGGATCTGGGTGCCAAGTAACAGTTGCATCTTTCTGCATTTTAGCATCGCTGAGAATAGCTGGAGAGGCCGGCTTGATTTCTGGGCCCCAACCCAGAGATTCCGATTCCAGGTCTACACTGGGGCCCAAGAACTCACATTTCCAGCACGTTCTTAGGTGATGCTGCTGCTACTGGTCCGTGAACCACATGTCGCGCGGCCCCGTTCTGGAGGCTTCCTAGGTCGCAGCTTGGATGTGTGTGTGCCGCCACTTACAGGACCCTTGGACCTGGCAAAGGCCTTGGCTCATCTTTTAGACGGGAAATGAATAATCCAAGGAGGGTACAGTATTTCGGTCTGAAGAGGAGAGAGAAGGCTGCTGTAACAAACAGACCTCATAGTTTTTCTTGTTCAAACAATAAAAGTTTATTTCTTGCTCCCACCATACACCCATCCCGAGCTGTCGGAGGGCTGGGCTCCGCTTCACGAAGGCTCTGCCGCCCTGCAGATGCACCGTCTGAGGGAGTGGCTCCCAGCACTGCAGGGGGAGGGGAGTCTTGGAGGGTCCACATCTGCTCTTCACCATCTCCTGTGGAAGTAGCACACGCCCCTTCCGCTTCCTGATGCTTCGGTCAGAACTAGCCCCGTGGCCCAACTCCAGGAGAGACCAGAAAGTTCCCCCATGCCAGGAAGGAGGGAAGAACTGGCCAGTGAACCCCAGCAACTCCCAGCAGATGGAAGGTCAAGATTCCCAGCAGAGTAAGGGTAGACCAGGGTCCAGCGTCCTTAGCTCCTGTCTCCCACTCTCCACCCCACTAAGGCCCTTGTCTCCGTCCCCAAACCTCACATGAGCCAGTCTCCCTGGACGTCTCAGAGACAGAAGGGATCATCTGTTCAGTCAACACACGACTCGAAAACCTCTGTGTCAGGCACTAGGCAGACATGGTGTCCGGCCTCTCAGAGTTCACAGCCAAGTTAGGGAAACTGACACTAAACCCAAACTGCAAAAAAAAATAATAATTATACAAGCTCAGTTGTCAGGAATGCTATGAAAGACAAGGTCTGAGTAAAGGGACATGACCCGGTCAGGAAGCACAAGGATCTAGGCCAGGCCCAGAAAGAGGAAGAGGAGCCAAGCAGGGGGAGGGGAGAGGAGGAGGGAGGGGAGGAGGGGAAGGGGAGGGGAGGAGGGAGGGGAGGAGGTGGAGCACAGGGAGGGGAGGGGAGAGGGGGGAGGAGGGAGGGGAGGGGAGGGGAGGAAGGAGGTGAGGGGAGGAGAGGGGGGGAGAGGAGGAGGGAGGGGAGGGGAGGAGGGGAGGGGAGGGGGGAGGGGAGGAGGGAGGAGGGGAGGGGAAGAGGGAGGGGAGGGGAGGAGGGAGGGGAGGGAGGGGAGGAGGTGGAGCACAGGGAGCTGAAACATTCTCAGAAGCAGGAGGGGGAGGGGAGAGGAGGCCGGACCAGGTCCTGCACGTCTGCACTTTTGGGTTCTACGCTGAGTGCATTCACATGCTCTGAAAGGGTTTTCAGTGGGGCAGTGACGTAGTTAGATTTATAACTTAGTGGTAATAATCGCTAATATTTACTGAACAGCGTGCACACGTTATTTTATTTAATCCTCACAATTACCCCAGGTGATGGGTAATGTTTGTTATTATCCCGCTGTTCCAGATGGGAAAACTGCAGCTAAGAAAGATGAAGTGACTTGCCCAAGGTGGCGTTGCTGGAAGACGTGGAGCCAGAGTTTACACCTCCAGAGCCACAGACTTGACCCCTTGCCACAGAACACCCCCTCTGGGTGCCACAGCCAGAGGAAACCAGTTGGGGCTCTTCTGGTCATCCCGACAGGAAGAGGCAGAAGCTTAGACAGTGGACTGGGAAAAAGTAGAGGGATTCCAGATAAATGAGCTATAATGCAAGAGGCTGCTTGAGTACAAGTGGGAGGAAAAGCCCAGGTTTCCAGCTTAGGCTGCTGGGTGGATGGCCGGTCATTGCTGAAAACAAACACAGGAGGAACAGGTCTGAAAGAGCGCCTTAGATGCCCCTGTAATCAACATGATGCCTTGCCTGGCTTAGCACCGTGCAGTTATCAAAACTCAGCCAGGAGAGGTCAAGTCCAGAGGCCAGCTAAGGAAGGGAGGGGTAGATGAGCACAGGTTTGCCCCGCCAGGCACCCAGCGAACAGGAGGGTGAGGGGCAGAGATGCTTGGCGCTGTTTGGGTAAAGGCCCTAAAATCCACAGGCCACAGGGGCCCGGCAGGTAGCACGAGGGAAGCGGACTGGGTGTGAGACTGGGCACACAGAGCGAACTGCAGGTACCTGCCCTGCCCAGAGGCACTGCCCCTCCTTATCTCCCGCTGATGGTGGCCACTTGGATCTGTGGGGGCCAGTGGGCAGGGCCAGGTCACAGTCACAGGGCCCATCATATGGTTGGACTGATTTAATCTTCATTAGCAGCCCATCAGGCAGGCGCACTGTTACTGCCCCCAGATCTTCCAGTGTGTTGAGAAGCCGAGGATCCAAGTTAGGGACATTTTCTGAATTTTAAACGTTGGTCATCCGTGCTTAAAACTGTAAAAAGAAAAGCAAAGAAAGCATGCAGACAAAGCCTCCCGGCCTCGGACGTGGCCTCTGGGTGATCCGTGTGTTTGGGAAATCGGGCCCCAGGCCAGGCGCCCGAGGTGCCAGAATGGACGGATCTAGACTCGTCCAGGGGCTGGAGGTGGAGCCTCTGCATCTTGGGAAAGGAGCACACCCGCAGCTGCGGGGCAGCGGACACACGGCACACCTGCTCTGCGGGCCTGTATGCAGGCTGGGGCTTCTAAGAGGCTTGTAAAATAAACAGTAGGGGCAGGAGAAGGAATTCTCCGGAAGCTTGGCTTCTTTTGTAACGGCACATGTGATTGTAAGGAATGTCTTATCAGCCTATAAATGGCACTTGCGTGGGTTTTTTTTTTTAGCAAGGCATCTTGATGGGTAAGAACCAAGCTTTAAGCAGGTATCATCGGGGCCCAGTTTGCTTTGCTGCATTTTGGAGCCGTTCATTTCACCCCACCAATCACTACCCGCCATTTTGCCAAGTTATCATTCTACTGTTATTTTTTTTTTTTTTTAAGCATTGCTCATTTTAGAAAGCTGTCTGTCAAAAACGCTTAAAATAAAAACAGTCTTTGCACTTGAGGGAATAAGTGCCGTTTATCTTGAAAGTCATTTGGGTAAGAATTTCTCAGCAATGTTGGATATGTGAACCGTTGCTGTATTTGCAAGAAAGCCAGTACAGGTGTTTCCGGTATGTGGCCTTTGATGAGTGGCCACTTTTAAGTTTATTTCTTTATTCAACAAATATGTATTGAGCACCTGCTAGATGCCAGGTGATGTTCTAGGCCTTGGGGACACAGCATGAACTTGGACGAGCGTGATCCCTGCCTGCACAGAGCTGATCGTCCAGCGGGGTTCACCAGCCGCCAGGCAGGCCATGAAAGTCCAGAAGGAAAGAGGGCTAGTCCGGGGGCCGGGGAGAGCAGAAGAGAGGGGGCAGGCGGGCCTGAGGCACAGCTGGAGGGTAGGCACTTCACGTGCATGACCATTTTATCCCAGGGGAAATCGCATCTTAGCGGTTCGGTGAACTGGGGAGCCTGCATCCTCACTCTTCAGGGTGTAGCCTCCCTGGCCTTGGGTGTGGACACACAGCTGGACTAATTTCTGGATCATTTGCAGCTCCCCGTGCAGGACCTGGACCAGCCCTGCTGGTTTCCACCTGGTCAGTTTGCTTAACTGCTGCTGAGGCCCGTCAGCACACCGTGTTCACTCTTGTTCACAAAGTTAATCATTTTATCGGGGTTTTTTTGTTTCGTTTTGCTCTTTGCCCACAACATTTGTAATGGCAAGACCCCCGAATGAAGACAATGAAATAAACCATGAGTTTGAGCACAACTATCAAATTAGGAATAATCTGTTAATTCGGTCATGGATGGCAGGCCTTAGCAATCCATGGTGTCATCATATTTCAGAACTACAGGGGATCTTAGACGAACCCTTTGCTTTTCAGGAGGGACACTGAGACCCAGAGGGATTAAGTAGTTGGATCAGGTCAGCAGACAGCTGGGACTTAAACCTAGTGCACGTTGTTATCTGGTCCCCAGATGCCTCTAGTGAACTTAAAGCAGTCATGCCCTGGGCCCTGCTGGGGGAGTTATGGGTCAGTGGGTATGGCCCACTAGACCACAGCTTCCAGGGAGCTGGTCAGACAGGGGACCACACTGGGAGTGACACGGCTTTTCAGAAAGGTAACAGCAGGATCTGTGAGGCCTCAGGGAAAGATCATCAGAAATGATCAAGGTCACAGTCACAGAATCTGTATGGCTACAAATTATGAGCCAGAATGGGAATTAAAGGAAGTAGAAAGCCCAGTTAGGCCGGCAGGAAAACTGTTCCCGGGTGAAGATGAAGTCGAATATGGACAGTTGGAAACGAGCCTCCGCGTCCAGGCGGCGTTTCGTGCAGTGGCTGTGATCTGCCATCTCTTTACCTCTCCGCTGACCTCTGACCTCGCCTCTCGCAGGTGCCGCAGCCTGTCTGGAGTTGCTGGAAGTTTCCACACTTCGCTTGCTTCCGGGCCTGACTACCTGGGTCCTGTCTGCTTACAACGCACCTCCCCTCCCTTCCCTGCCCCCAACTTTGCTAACTAATTTTCAACCTTCAGATTTTATTAGATGTCTTTTCCTCCACGAGACGTCATATAAAAAGAGCACCTTCATCTTGTTTTCTCTGTGCTGGTTCCGAGTAGCTCTAACCCAGGCATTGTCCTTGGTTCCCAGGTGACGGACCATGCCACCACCGCCCTGCTCCACTACCAGCTGCCCCAGATGCCCGACGTCGTGGTCCGATCCTTCATGGTAAGTGGCTTAAGGAGTCACATCTCCCCCTTGAGCCTTGGCTCCTTAAGTGAGAACAGGCAGCTCGGAAGGTAGCTGGACCGTCTTTAGCTCGCAAGGGCCTCGCAGGGGGGAGACGGTCCAGTTTGGAAGTGACACTTCCTTTCAACTGGGAAGAGATCTAGGAGAAACCATGTCCTGCTTAATTAGCTGGTGTTTCCTATCATTGCCGAACACATGGTGGTTTCAGAAGTGACCTTCCAGCACAGTTTCCAATGTTGATTTAGTCAGTAGGTATTTATCGAGCTCCTGATCTGTGCTGGGCCCTGTGCTTGGCGCTGAGCAGGTACCGTGACACCGTTCCTCCAAGACCCCTACTCCTTAGACTTCCAGGTCAGAGCTCAGGATGGGGAGTGACCCAGAAACAGCCATCCCCCCGGTGTGCTGGGGTCGGCTCCCACCAGCTCTCGTTTAATGTTCAGAATTTCTCGAGCTGGTTGTTCGGCCGTCGGTGACTTGACATTGAACCAGAATATTCACGTGCTGGAGATCGGTCCTGCACGTCAGGACTCCCCTCTGCCCCCGGCTCCCACCCCTGGAGCCAATTCATTGATTGATCACACGCCCTCCAGTCCGTCTCAGCAGGGCCAACAACTGGCCCCACCGTATCCTGGCAGACGTGGCCAGCTGTTTCAGCACCACGCTGACGGGGCTTCGTGCTCTCACGTCACTAGGCTCCGTCTCTCCCTGCCGCTAACGCTCCCATCTCAACTCCGGCCAGTAAGGCTGCCCCATTTCAACTCCGGCCGGTAAGGCTGCCGCATTTCAACTCCAGCCGGTAAGGCTGCCCCATCTCAACTCCGGCCGGTAAGGCTGCCCCATCTCAACTCCGGCCAGTAAGGCTGCCCCATCTCAACTCTGGCCGGTAAGGCTGCCCGTTAGAGAACATACTCAGCAAATGGGCCCGTCAGCAGGCGCTGCTCAGTGCCAACAGCCAGGCGGAGTTCTGCTCGTCCGATCCACCTCGTCATGTTTGCTGCCGCAGTTACGCTTCTAGGAGCCTGTAGTTCATTTCTCAGAAAATACAGCCTGGCTCATTGATGGGCCCACACGCTGGGGAGGTGAAGAAGCAGACCTGGGGCTCAGCGGAGCCGTCGCGCAGGCGCTCTCGTGTAGAGAGAACCGTTGCAGTTGGCTGTCTCTAGCGGGTACTTCCTTTCTGGATGGATCGAAAGACTTGCTCTTTAACCTGACGTGTGGTAATGCCCAGTTCCCCTTTGGTAACTGACTTTGGGGTTTGGGAAGAATAAATAGTTTGACTGAGTGATCCACTGACATCCTCATGTTTATTGCCAAAACCTTGAACCCCAGCCTCTGGAAGGGGGACAGGGTGGGTGAGCCGCGGTCTGCCACCAGGAAGGCAGCTGTGCCGAAGCAGAAGCATTTGTATCCGTCCACTCGGCCGACCGCCCCGAAGAGCAGTTTCCTCTTGCCTGATTCAGGAGGATGTTAAGTGACAAGATTCGCACACCCCCGTCGCAGTTGGAGCTCGCCTCACTCGCTGGCCTGTCGCTGTGGGCTTGGGTTGGTACGGTTGTGAGTCTCCTTGAGTTTGAGCATTGAGTTATGAGAATCTCATCCTCATGTGTGATGCCCGAAGGACCTCTGCACTCTGCACCCTCCGGCGTGTACTTGCCATTGATTATGTTATGTGGTACCAGGTTGTCCCTGCCCTCCCCCCAGGTGTGTCGGGCCGCACTGTGACAGTGAGTGGTGACCTCTGAAATCAGAGCAGAAGGAAGGCACGTTGACCTTAGTGGGGAACTCTCCACTCACCCTCTCTCCACACGTGTCTGTGGCCACCTCTGGGTGGTGAACAAGGAGAGGATCAGTGCTGACGTTCGGGACTCAGAGGAAATGTGGTCATGCCCCCGCCGGGCCGTGAGGCTGCACCGTGGTTCGCGGCCGCTCCTCCGGGAGTGCTGCCTGCCTGAGAGTAGGGATTTCTATTTTAAAGTCCCCTTAGTTGGGAGGGGCCCAGGGCGCCGGGACTGAGCATCAGCAGTGCTGTGACCTTGTGGGTTCTGCACAGAGCTTGCTGTAGAATCCCAGGGCACCTCTTGGGGGTCACAGCCACCTCAGGCTCTATCCTGGTGATGGTTAGGCTTGACAGGAAGGATGACGTCCGAAGCACCCGGATCCCATTTCTGTCGTTTCTCTCCTCACTTGTCTTTTTAGACCTGGTTAAGGAGCTACATGAAGCTGTTCCAGGCCCCGTGCCAGCGCTGCGGGAAGTTCCTGCAGGACGGCCTTCCCCCGACCTGGAGGGATTTCCGAACCCTCGAAGCCTTCCACGACACCTGCCGGCAGTAACCCTGCCCCGGCCCCGGGCCAGCCCGCAGACCCCCATCCAGCACCTTCCCAGACAAGCCCTCAGTCACAGCGATGGCTCAGACGTGTCTTTGCGGCCCGGATGGCAGTACCGCCGCCCGCTCGCTTCCACAAAACAGCATGTCGTGCGCTAAGGCCGAGCTTCCTGAAGAGCAGATCCGTCTCTGTTAATGGGACCGTTGTACACCTGAGCTGGCGCGTGGACGGCAAAGGGACCGTCTCAGGACTCACTATAAGGAAGTTAGGCAGCATGTTCTCCCATGTATGTTCGCAATACTAGTCCATCGACCCGCCTGGATCCATGTTCTAAGTCATTTTATAGTTGGAATGAGCCTTTGTGTCGTGCTCAGTTTTTTGTTTTGTTCCATAACTTATTTTTATAAGCAATAAACCTTTTGTACCCAGGACAAGGCTTTGTCTCCGGTTTCTTAAAGTACCTTTTACGTTCAGTTCCGTGAACATGTGAGCAGATCTGATGGGCCTTTTGAAGGAAAAATAACTTAGCAATGTCTGCGTTTGAAATAATTCTTTTTTTTTTTTTTTTTTTGCGGTACGCGGGCCTCTCACTGTGGCCAGGCTCAGCGGCCATGGCTCACGGGCCCAGCCACTCTGCGGCATGTGGGATCTTCCCGGACCGGGGCACGAACCCGTGTCCCCTGCATCGGCAGGCGGACTCTCAACCACTGCGCCACCAGGGAAGCCCTGAAATAATTCTTTTTGAGGACACATGTCCCTGTTTCTTGCTTTCGGGAGAGAGGGGAGTGTTGGCAAATATTCCATTTCAAAGACATTTCAGCGGCTTGAAAAATGGATTGTTCTTTTTGAGGGAAAAAGTGCACAGATGTTTCATTTTACTAAACCATTCACACATACATATACCAAAGGGAAAGGACTCTTCCTGTGTTACCAGCCAGAACACGTGTGAGCGGGCGGGACAGGTGTGCCTGGCTTGTTTGTCCCGTTTTGTCCTAAATATTTCCGTGAACAGATTCCAGCCCAGGCTGCTGAGTTTATTCAGGGCCTCGCCCCTGACATTTAAAGCCATAACCTGTTTATATGAAGAAGTGTTGACCTGCTGAAGGTCTTGAGAAGGACAGGGGAGTCCCCAGAGCTTTCCGCAAGCCCAGCCTAGGTGACAAGTAGTGTCCTGTTTGTGGTGAACAGTACCGGAGAGATGCTGCCTTCCGAGGTGTCCAGAAGAACGGGTGGCTCCCACCTGGGTTCTGGTACCACCCAGGCCCTCCACACCTACCCCTGCCAGGCTAAAAAGGCCCAGAGGATAAAGGGGGTTTAGTGATGGGGGAAGCAATAGAACAGTGCCACTCCAAGTATGGTCCAGTAGCTGTGGCATCATGGGAGCTTATTAGGAACACAAATCCTCGGGCCCCACCATGGGCCGGCTGAATCAGTGACTCTGGGGGGTGGGTCTGGCAACCTCGTTGTTAACAAGCCCCGCAGGTGGGTGATACGGGCCCGAGTCTGAGAACCACTGGTCTCTCTAGGAGGCGGCGGTGCTTTCAGGGGCCAGTTTGGGGCAGTAGCGTGAGCGGCAGCGTGGTGTAGCGCAGGAACACTTCCACACAGCGGGTGATTTTAGATTAAACACCAGGGTTTATCACATTTAAGATGCCATCACTTGTAAGATGCACCCCTATTTCATGATCCCCTAAGAAAAGCGTGCTGCCAGTTAAACAATGCCACACGCTTTAATGCTAATCCTGTGTGACACATGAATCAGTCACACCAGCCTTTCATCGCCCTGAAATTCCTTTCATGTCTTCCAAGGGGGGTTGCAGTCTCTCCTGCCTCAAGTCTTACTGTCTTAACATGTGACAGGCGATCCCTTCCCAGGGCTCCCGGTAACAGAGCATAACACAGCTGCACTGACTTGCGGGTATCTTCCTTTCTTTGGTCTTGTAAGACACTTGTTTGTTGCAAGAAAATCCCGAATTGAGGACATTGGGTGTATAATCACATTTTGTCGCATGGCATTTAAATGGCAAGTAGGCTGACCCTGTGCAGGACATATGGGTACTCAGAGCTCGTGTGAAGTGACGACAAGGTGAGTTGGGGCATGTGCTGATGACAGGTGCATCCTGACTGCCAGCTGGCTGACAGTGCACATCAGGGAGGTTCACATATGAGGAAACCAGCCCTCTGATGATTGATGGGATTGTGGTAACAGTACACCACATTGTAAGAGAGCTATTTGGATTTTTAAGTGTTTGCAGCAAATCTGAGAGCGTCCTCGTTGGTCCCAAAGATCCCTCCACCCCCCGCCGAGCTCTGTTTCCAATGGAGAGAGAGCAGACCTTGAGTTCAGAGCCGTGGGCAGGCAGTGGTTTCTACTTAGACTGAGTGACATTATTCCTATCCTCTCTGCGTCATTTTCAGTGATACCTACTCTCTGTGGCCACTGATGCTTGTTCCCCATTTACAGGCATGATAAGAAGCTTCCATGTTAAACTAAGGCACTTAGGCGAAAAAGTGAGACTATTAGAGAAAAATACTAAATAATAGCACACGCCAGAAGCTAACACAGCATCGTAAATGAACTATACTTCAATAAAAAATAAACAAATAAAGGAGAGCACAGGTAGTGTAGCAACAGCAAAAAGTGCGAAGGGCGTGCCTGGGCCAGGGCCTCAACTCTGGCCGCCTACTCTCAGCTGTAGCACTCAGACAAGTCGCTCGTCCTCTATGAGACCTCGTCCCCTCTCCCGCAAGACGCCCGGCTGATGGCCCAGTGATGGCAAGGCAGGAGAGTAGGAGGGGGCGGAGGGCTTGTAGACGAAACGTGATTGGCCACGAGCAGATAATGACTGAGGCTGGACATTGGATAGGTGGGTGATGCGTGCTACTCTTCTATTTTTTTTTTTAACTTTCCCTCATTAAAAGGGGAAAAAATATAAGGGTCAGGCTAGTCAACCTTTAGGGCGTTCCCCCCTTTGACCTTCTCCTTCTTCAGTGCCAAGTGGGGGAAGCTGAAAGGGAGGGGCTTGGGCTCTGGAAAGGTGAGAGAGGGGCCGGAGGGTGAGAAGCTTGTTCACCAGATCCCCGAACACTCGGTGCCTAACAGACACCCACGAGAGAGCCTGGCTTTGTGTGTCAACCGTTCAAATCTAGAGAACATGTTGGCCTGAGATGGGCAAAAGTAGAGGCTGGAGGTGGGTTGGGATCAGTTCCACGATGTGGATTGGGGGGAAGCTGGGACCTAATGCTGCTGTGGGCATAGCCACTGGGTCTGGAACCATCCTCTGGTACCCCTTACAGAAAGGAGCATGGCCATCAACGGGTGTGCCAGGCCCCCATTCCTGAGACTGTGCACGGGTGAGCCCCAGCCAGGACGACGAGGTATTTTAGTGACCTAATTACCACCCTGACAGCTCAGCATCTCCTCTGTGCCAGGCGCTTTCCATATGTTGTCTGCTTTACTCCCAGGTGGGTTCGTACTGTTCTCTCTGTTGTGTGCTCGAGGCCTGGAAGGCCTGGGTATCCCGCTGCCCGCGTCGTCGAGCTCCATGGCTACTCAACAGCAAAGCTGCCTCCCCAGAAGCAAAGGGACTAACCAGTCCCTGCTCTGCCGAGTGTGTTGTGTCAAGAATTGCCTGAGAAGCACTCGGCCCGAGCTTGGAAACCTCTGTCTTACAGATGCTTCCCTGCCAGGATAAGCAGCGATGCACCTACCCCGTACTTTCTGCCGGCCAGGTTCCTGTTAATCAGCAGGGCGCCCGTTAGGAACTGACAGAATGGAATGAGGAGGGCCGTAAAAGGTTGTCCAGATTTTTTTTCCCGCACTAAATCGGGAATTGGCCTTTTGGTATCGAGTGATGTTTTTACACTTCACACTCCTGACGGAAAGCTGCAGGCACAAAATGATGATCTTTCAGTGTTAATGTGCAAGCTCTCCATCGCATTTAGAGTGTCAGAGTGTGGGCCTGATGCTATATCGAGAGCCTTTTAAGGTCACCCGAGCTGGGAGGAGGAGAAGGGATGGCGACTTCAGCCGCCAGCATTCTCACAAGGTCCCGAACCCCCGCCGACTCGATGGGAGGCGTCTTGGGGCCGTCGGGTCTGCAGACAGAGGACAAAATCTGACGACCCACCTTGCTCATCGGTGCCTCGCAGCGTCTGCATCCCCACTGGCGTGCCGAAGTTGAGCGGTGGGGCTTCCACTGTCCTGCCTTCGACAGGGAAGGGTGGGCCAATTCCGCTCCACCTGCTTCTTGGGGTGCAGCTGGCAGGGCTGGTCTACCACAGACAGAGCTCATTCAAGGGCACACCATATGTGCCTCAGAGATGGGCCTGTGCAGGGCGTTCGTGGACAAACCTGTCCTCCAGTTGGTCTGCTCGGGGAATAATTGGGCTTCACTTTCTAGGACAGGCAGGTTTTTCTCGCCATCTCTGCCATCCTTCCCCCATTCTCATCCCCACCCCCGCTCCTTGAATCCATGGAAGGAACCTCAAAACATCACTCCCAAGTTGCATTTTAAACTGCTGGTTGGCTGTTCCCTATCATTAGTACTCGAAGAGATAAACAAACCTTCAGGTTCACAGGCACATCCCAGGTAGAGCATCGTCTTGGTAGCTTTTAGGTGATTAGTTCCTCAAGAACAGCTTCAGCCTGTCTCTGTGCTAATGAAGTTTGAAATTCCAGCTGCACACTGGCTGTCCTCGGGGACGGTGGGAGCGGTGGCTCGGTGCTAACTGAACAGGGGGGTCCTGCCACCAGTGCACTTCATCTGCATCATGGGTCCCCCAGCTTGACAGAGACAAGAGAGTGAAGTGTCCCTCTGGCCAAGAAGGTACAGGGAAGGTAGGGGACGAGGGGGGCGATGAGGGGAGGGTGGGGGACAGTAAGAGGCCACGAGCTTGCGAGCCAGCCTGGGCCGCCAGCAAGCTCCACCAGCCCCCCACCTGTGGGGTGGGTCGTTACTTAACGCGTTACTCACCCTTGTCTAGTTCTTGGCCGTCATCTCGATCGCAGCCTCGCTTTCTCAATTCCAGAAGGAATACATGTGTTCCATTTATAGAAAATTAGGTAATGTGGACAAGCAAAGAAGATAATACCCGTCATTCCCACTAGCGAGAGACAATGACCAGAGCGCTTCGGTGTATACCTCTCCAGACCTTCCTGTGGACGTGTTGGTGCGTGCACATTTTTTGTAAAAAGCAGATCGTACTGCGTACTGTTTTGAAACCTGCTTTTTTCCGTTTAGCAAAGGCTAAGTTACTCCAACACAGAGGCCCCAAAACAAGTGGCTTAAAGAGTATAGACACTTACTTGTCTTCCACTTCAGCGCCCCAGAGGAAGGGAGTGCTTCAGACCCCAGGGCTGCTCTCCTCCACGCGGTCACTCAGGGAGCCTGTCCCTCCATCGTCTCACCCACGTGACCTAGGACGTGGTCTGCGTGGTGGAAGCTGAGTCATAGGCACCTTCTGAGTTCACAAAAAGGGAAAAACGCACAGGTGTTGTAAGACCAGACCCAGCACTGGCATGGATCAGTTCCACTTGACCTTCCTTAACAAGAACTTAGTCCCATGGCAGACCTGGCTGCAAGGGCTGCTGGGAGGGTGCAGTCTCCAACTGGGCACCTGTGGGTCCGGCGGAAACCCTTGTCCTGGAAGAGAAGGGAGCAGCCTCCGCCGAACAGCACGCCCTCCTGTGTCAGAAGCATGAGCGGTGATGCTGCCCTGAGGGTTTTGTGTTCCTTGTCTCATCCGTCCTTGGGTTTTGTGTGGGGGTGGCCTTCCACGCTTTGATGACCATAATTTAGGCAATGAATCTCTCCTGGATGTTTAGGTTTTTATTTTGAAATAATTATGGATTCACAGGAAGTTACCAAGGCACGTATGGGGGGTCCTGTGTACCCTTCACCGGCCTCCCCCAATGTCAGCCTCTTGCACGACTGTAGTATCAATACAATGTTCAAACCACGAAGTTGACATTGGTATGATGCATAGAGCTTGCTTGGATTTTGCCAGCTGCACGTGCGCTCATTTCTGTGTCTGTGTGATTGTGTGTCTGCGTGCAGCTCCATGCAGTTTTATCGTGTGTGTAGCTTCGCGGAACCACCACCACCATCAAGATATCTAGCCGTACCCTCCCTGCAAGACTCCCTCATGCTACCGTTTTCAAACGACACACGCCTCCTTCCCCATGCCTAACCCCTGGCCACCCCGTAAGCTGTTCTCCGTCTCCAGAATGATTTTATTTCACGAATGTTATATACATGGAATCCTGCCGTATGTATCCTTTTGAGGTTGGCTTTTTTCACTCAGCATAATTTCCTTGAGGCTCATCCCAGTTGCCGTGTGTATCAATAATCCATTCCTTTTAGTTGCTGAGTAATATTCCAGTGGTTTCCACACCTTGTTTAACCATTTATCCACTGGAGGACGTTTGGTTGTTTCCAGTTTGTGGCCATTATCAGTAAAGCCGCTGTGGACACTCGTGTACAAATTTCTGCATGAAAATAAGTTTTCATTTCTGTGGAATATATATGCCCATGAGTACAATTGCTGGGTCATGTATTAAGTCCATCTTTAGTTTTAAAAGGAAATGCCAAACTGTATCATATTACATGGACACCAGCAGTGTATGAGTAATCCGGTTTCTCCACGTCTTTACCAGCCTTTGGTGGTGTCACTGTTTCTTATTTTGACCATTCTGATAGGTGTGGAGTGACACCTCACTGTGTTTTTTACTTGCATTCCTCCAGTAGCTAATGATGTTGAGTAACTTCTCATGTGCTTCTGTACCATCTGGGTATTGTCTTAGGTGCACTGTCTGTGCATGTCTTTTGCACATTTTCTAATTAGATTGTTTTTAAATGCTGAGCTCTGAGAGTTCTTTATATATTCTACGTATGAATCCTTGGCAGGCATGTGATTTGCACATATTTTCTCCCAACTGTCACTTGTCTTTTCATCCTCCTAATGGGGTCTTTTGCAAAGCAGATATATTCAGTTTTGATGAGGTCCAATTTATCAGATTTTTTGATCATGGGTTGTGCTTTTGGTGTTGAGTCTAACCTGCTGGGTTTCAGATGGTTGTTTTGCTGTAGTGATCATTGTTGCTCGCCCTTCCCTCCCCCCTCCCCCCTCCCTGCCTCCCTCCCCCACCCTTCTCTCTCCCTCTCTCCCTCTCTCTCTCTCTCTCTCTCTCTCTGGAGGTCCCCCCCACCCCTCCATCTCTCTCTGTCTCTGTCTCTGTCTCTGTCTCTCCCCCTCTCCCAGCAGGGACCTTAGCTGCCTTCTCGTTCAGCCTATTAGACAGTCACTCAGGGCGTCCAAGGCCTGCAACCCTGTTCCTCACTCACCCAGCAGGTCAGTGACAGCGTGAGGACCAGAACGGAACTCCCCCAGTCAATGTGATTTCCGCTTCCCCAAAACTCTTCTCGGGAAAACACTTGAACTGCAGTGTCAAAATGAAATAGATCCCGCTACAGCACAGCGTCTTAAAAGAAAGCGTTGGCAGTGACAGACTTGGTTCACCGCTCGGCCTGGGCCCCGGAGAGCAGTGCTCTGATACAGCCCCTCTGCCAGGAGTGATCTCATATCAGGGGTTTTCGCCCTCCCTGTCATGGGATGGCAGTCGGGCAGCATCCTGCGGTCAGATGGGCAGCTGGGGGCCGAGTCCCTAGCACTTACCCAGGCCTGTGTGAGGTTGCTAGGTGAATATGGGAGAGCTTCCCGGGGGTGACGCCCACCCCCATCACAGCTGCCGCCCTCCAGACTGCCGAGCCACCCAGACCGCACACCGATGGCTCTGTTGTGGGAACGGGGGGGGGGCACAGAGATGTGCCGGGTGCAGGAGCTGTCTGCCTCAGCAGATCGCCCACCCCTTTCCCGTGATGCACTCAGCACCCCTCCCTCCCAGGCAGGACCCCACGTGCCCGAGGACGCCCAGAGTTAGGGTTAGGGTCCCTGCCCCACAGGCTCCTGGGGGCCCACGCTCAGGACAGGGGTTGTCATCACCCCAGCCTCATGCTTGCTGTCACCTCCCTCTGGGAGGACACCATCCTCAAACATGGCAGGGGGAGGGGCACCGGGCTGGGGCGTGGAAAGAGCCTCCAACGTGGAATCCTTTTCAGGAAGCGCCACATGTTCCCCCCTCCTGGCCTCTGGGTTGTTCTCTGCCCAGACATCCTGCCTCCAGAAAGCCCCATGGTTTGCTCTTTTTTTATTTTTCCAGTTATTAATCATATGCTCACCCAACCTATTTCCTCTTCTTAAACACCCAGCCAAACAATTTCCTGGGCCCCTTGCATCTAAGTGGGGCCGTGGAACATGAACAGAAGAGGCAGCTAAAAGAAGATGTGCATTCCCCATGCTCTCTCTTCCTTTTCTGAGGCACCATCAGCAGTGACACGTGACAACAGTAGGGTTAGATGATGGAAGGACTCTGAATCCCTGAGTCACTGCCTGGAGGCGAGCTGCCCCAGCGAGCCACCCAGCCAGGAGCTTCTGCGGTGGATTTTGTGTGAGAGAAGTAAACTTCTAAAGCTTTTATTGTGTTACATCACTGAGATTTGGGGTGTTCTTTTTATAATAGCTGCTAGCGTCATTTACCCCACACATCATACAGATACACTGGAAACAATGCCACAGACAGTAAGTTCTTTTTAGACGGTAGAGGTTACTGTTTCTCCTGTTCCTACCTGAGCTTGAGTCCGAGTCATCTTTCACTTCAGTTAGAAGGGGGCACACAGAGTGCCGGCTCAGGCTGTTCTCTTGTTCTCCCAGGAGGAGCAACCTTATTAGACAGGCCTTCCTGGCCGTTCGCTAAAAGCGTGGGCATTCCATGCCTCCCTGCCCCTTTCCTCTGCTGTTCAGAGTGCCCACCACACTGGACATTAGTTGTTTGTTTATCTTGTCCACGCCCCCTACAAGAGGGTCCGCTCCATGAAGAAGGAACCGTGTCTGTCTAGGGCACTGCCCTGTCCCCTTGCACACAGTAGGTGCTTAATAAATATTTGCCGAAAGTGGAAAGGAGTAAGAAAGCCAGGCTCAGGTGTCTTCTCTGCTCCTAAGTAGGTGACCGCGGGCCGCCCCTTGATCCCTCTGAGTGTGGGTACTTCATCTGTGAATGGGGCCAGTGACTCTGGCCATCCAGTGCAGAAGTCCTGTGAGCGATCACACCAAATATTTATTGTGCACCTACTGTGTGCAGGTGCTAGGCGCCAGGGATGCCGTTCACATGGCAAACGAGAAAGGGCCCGACAGTGAAGACAGCTTTGTCAGGGACATCCATTGCAGGCGCAGTGAGTTTGTTCTGGGGCAGTGGCCACCCAGGTGGGCCTGTTCCATCTTCTGCCATGGCCTTGGTCTCTCTTTGCTTGCTCTGAAGAAAATATTCAGAGCAAGGAATTCAGAGGGTAGGCGGCAACCCCAAGGGAGGGCTTCCCCTCTGTGAAGCAGCCTCAGCTGTGCATCAAGGTCATCTTTTAAGCACAAGAGATTTAAAATGCCATTTGGAAAGCGGAAGTGCTCAGAAGAGAATGTCAGGGTCTCGGGACACCGCCCCGTTTCCCGATCCTATCTGCATTTCTATGAAACGGGCCGCATCTCCCTGCCTTGATTAGAATCGAGTCCCTTTCTTGCCGTGGCCTTTTGATATTTGACTTTGCACTCGATGCCCCTAAAGCTAACACACACTGGCCTTTCATTTCCAAAGGGTAGTTGGTCGTATTAATGATCGCCAAAAGGCCATAGTTAATTTGCTCTCCTACCTGTTCCTTTCCATTAGTTTGCAAACCAGCAAAGTTCAAGAAAACTTCTGAGCATGAAAGACTAGGGATCTAATTAGGAAGCAGGCAGGTAGTTATAAAACTTTTTAGAACTTAGGGGCCATAGCCGAAGGATGTTTGGGAGATCATACCAGCAAGAGACACTGAATACTGTGTGAGCCAGTCCTAGCCGTGGGCCTGACACACAGGGGCCTGGACAACCTGTAAGTGGGTGAATTGTGACATGTTTAGCCTGTCTTCAGCCTCAGTGAGGGACGCCAGGCCAGGCCATCTGCTCAGGTCAGGGAGTGCCGTACCTGGACTGCAGGGGAAGGGCTGAAGGTGACAAGGGACAAGGGCGGCCCTCCAGCTGCCTCCTTTCTCAGGATATACATACGCATGATGTGAGGCAAGTGGGATAAGATGAGTCTAGTTCGGTCGCCCACACTGAAGGTGTTTCATTGCTGAACCTTGTACCTGGGCCTGAGCATCTCGAAGTTCAGCACCTCACTGCATAGAGGCTGTGGGTTCTCAGAAGCCACAGCCTGATGACTGAGTGCCCCAGGCAGCCAAGTGCCTGTCAGGGATGCTGTCCTACCACGAGCCGCATTTGTGCGTGGGGAGCACGTGACCACAAGAATCCAGACACCATGGTGGTATCACCCTTCTTGGGATAAAACGGGAGCTCGCCTTGCCTCTGGGGAACCAACCCCTGACGCCTCCCATCAGTCCATGTGCTTCAATTAGATTGTCTCTCATCAGTCTGCCCTTCCCCACCCCCACTCCAGGGGAAGGAAGTCCTGGCCAATCTTAGTATCAGATACACACACAGTCCTACTGTGATTGGTTCAGGGGTGGGCACGTGCTCTAACCCCGCCAAAGACACACAATTATGTCTTGCTGGGGTGCTAAGAGAAAAGTACCACTGGTTTCCATGGAACTTGAACAGAGAGGGTTGAGAAGCTGCTGGAACCGGGAGCTGGAGGGCCCCCTGCAGGAACCTAGCTCACTCCTGTATAGCTTGGGCCAGGTGGGGAAGGGGAAGATCCCTTTTCCTGCAGTGTGTGTGGTCAGTGCCTAACATAGGGCCAGCAGGCAAAGAGGAAGTATTCGAAGGGCCCAGATCCACTGTATAGATCAGGCAATGAAGGGTGAATTTGCAGCTGAAAGGCAGTAAATTGGAGACTGGCACTGTGTGTGTGGCCCTGCTCTAGGTGTCTGAGGTATTGCACAAGCCTTCCTGGTTTGATCTTTGCCCAGAGGCCATTTTTTAATTTGAGATTTTTCCTTGTTTTTTTTTGACCCCCGCCCCCGCCATCTGGAGAGGCTAGGAATGAGAAGCACTTTTATTTTCAAACCCAGCTAGTTATGGCTCCTTTATATTTCCTTTACGTTTAAAAACTGAGAAGTTTCTTTTTAGCGCATAAGAAGCAAGGCAGCTTCTTTAACAGGGAGCCTGGAAGTATCCTGAAGAGGATGGTTGAGTCCATTGGGCAGGTTTCCTGGCTCGCACTTGATCTACAGGGACAGCGTCGCCCAACTCCCCGCCACTGCCTGACAAGGGTCCCCTTCTCTCCTCACTCCCCTTTCAGCCCTCACCAGTGGCCTCCTTAATCCCCACCTCTAGATAAGAGGTGTGTCAAGAATGTGTGAACTTGTTTAAAAACCAGAATGGGGGCCGCCCTCTGCCACCCCCAGCCCTAGAGGTCGACAGAGAGAAGTCAACGTCTGTTTCAGCCACAGTTACACGTGTCTTCCATCCCTCACAGCCTAATCCGGTCCTAACACGCCCCCTCACTGGCTTTCTTGGCCTTGACTGCGTGGGAAACATTCTATTTGTTCATGGACATCTTTGATCAGTGTCTGACTGTTACCCTGATAGATTGTAAGCACGTCAGTAGGTATATATTAGGAACCTAGGATTTTCTTTTTTCATGGCCTTGTTTCATGGTTAACTGTGCGGATCAAGAAGATTAACTGCAGATCTTTCTCATGCCATGAAGCCCGGGGTCCAGACTGAGGACCTTGCCGTGCCTTAAGTGGGACTAAAATATCAGGTGCTGAGGGCCAGGTGGAGAGCTGAATACGTGGATATGGTCAGGTAGGCTTTGTTTTCTGTCTGGATAAAGTTTACCTTTTCTGTACTATACAGCATGAATAGCATCATGACTTAAATGTCAGTGTTTACATGACTAATTCCGTGTCCTTTTAACATTCTGGCGCATTACATTTTCCCCCTTCCGTTGGGGGGGGGGACGGCTTATGCTCCGCCTTTGTCGGTCTCCCCTTCTCTTGCATTGCACTCAAGGTCAATGTCTTGTTTTGACGCGAGACATCGTTTTGATTCGGGCTGAATGTATTCTGACTTCAGGACATGGCCAGAGTCTGCTGTTTGCCTTCCCCAGTAGCCACACTTCCATTCTTCCCTTCCTAATAAGGCTCCCAATTTGAGCCTGGAATAAAGACTTCATATCCCAGCTCCTTTACAGTTAAATAGCCATTGAGATGTGACTCAGATGATGTCCAGCTGCTGGAGGGGGTTCTTAAGTGGGGGACGAGAGGAGGGAGGCCTTTTCTGCCCCTTCTTTCTTCCTGATGGTGGAAGTGTGGACATGATGGCTGGCCTCAGGCAGCCAAGCTGAACCATGAGGTAGAAGCCACATACTGAGGATGCCACAGCAGCAGGATAGAAGGAGCCTGGCTCTCTGGTAACTTTGACATCCACCCCTGCTCTTCTTTTATGTAGGAGAAGAGACTAGAATGTCTTGTTTAAGGCACCATTGTTCTGGATGTACTTTCACTTAACGACTGAGTTTGATCCTAATGGGCACAAGGACAACTGGTGAAGTTGGGTTTTTAAAACAATCCTCAGTAGGAGCCTGTTTTCCTCTTTCTCTCTCACCTTACTGGGGAGCTAATTGAGAGTTCCAATTAATTGCCGTTTTTGTTTTTGTTTTGGGGGGGGTACGTGGGCCTCTCACTGTTGGGGCCCCTCCCATTGCAGAGCACAGGTTCCGGGCGCGCGGGCTCAGCGGCCATGGCTCACGGGCCCAGCCGCTCCGTGGCACGCGGGATCTTCCCGGACCGGCGCACGAACCCGCGTCCCCTGCATCAGCAGGTGGACTCTCAACCACTGCGCCACCAAGGAAGCCCGAGAATTTCATTTTTTTAAAATAATTTTTGAATTTTATTTAATTTATTTTTTTATACAGCAGGTTCTTATTAGTCATCAATTTTCTTTTTTTTTTAATTTTAGAATTTCATTTATTTTTTTATGCAGGTTCTTATTAGTTATCCTTCTTTTTTAGGGGGTACACGGGCCTCTCACTGCTGTGGCCTCTCCCGCCGCGGAGCACAGGCTCCGGACGCGCAGGCTCAGCGGCCATGGCTCACGGGCCCAGCCGCTCCGCGGCATGTGGGATCTTCCCGGACCGGGGCACGAACCCGCGTCCCCTGCAACGGCAGGCGGACTCTCAACCACTGCGCCACCAGGGAAGCCCCCATTGCCGTTTTTTGTTCCTGAATGTGGTGTTTGTCACAGCGACACCCACACCCAAGGCCCTGCCAGTGCTGAGAGCTCTCCTTCTCCTGTGGCACGTTGGCTGCCTTTCTCAAGATCGTTAACACCCCTGTTGCCTCTTTGGAGACCCACACGATTTCGGTTTCTGCTGGTGTTTAACACTGCTAAAGGTTATGGAATCCATCTTTAGTTAAGAAAAGCCACTTAATTAGCATGTCTTGGCCTCGTGAAGATGAAGTGGCTGCACACACGTGTTCTGAGTTGCAGCAGCCCCGCGGCGCCCCGCCTCCTCCTCTCCGATTTAATCTCTTGGCCAGTGTTGGACACATAGAACAGGCTGGGTCTTTCATTCTCTCCTCCCAGGCCCCCGGCCCCTCGTGCATTTTTCATGTCGACTCACTACTCCTGCAACTCCCTCTGCCCTGTAAACGGTATCGATCAGCTGATGAAGCCTTCAGGTAACAGCAGACCACTGATTTTCCAACTCCGGGTCCTCGCTTCTCTTCCTCACCTGGTACCGTGTTCCCCGCTTACATTTCGCCACTAGCAGAGGATTTCTCCACATCCTGCCCACCACTGGCCTCTATCTGGCCCTGCCCTTGTTTTGCGGGTGTTTTGGATAATCAAGAAGATGAGCTTAAAAGAAACCACGTCCGCGATTTAGATGCCACTCGGGCCCCAGTTCCTCGCCAGATGGGCACCTCCACAGGGCTTCTTAAGGGTGCTGCCTGCATGGCGGCAAACCACCACAGAGCAAGAGACCGAGAGAGAGCAAGCAGGAACCCGCAGTGCCTCTTATGACCTAGCCTCCCGTGCCATCTCTTCCGCTTGTTTTCTCTTTGTTAGAAGTGAGTCACTAAGGGAAGCGGAATTAGGCTCCAGCATCGGAGGACATGCCGCACACTCTGTGGACATATTCAAATTATCACACTGTGCCCTCTGGACACAAGTGGACATGCAGACATACTCCCCCCTGCAAAAAGGTCTCAGCCCGTCACAGCGTTGGCTCCAAGTCCTGGTCTCGTCATCCAGGTCGGAGGGAGCTCCTCACGATAGTTCCTTAAGTGCAGCTCCCGGAGTTCACCTCCTTTCCACCTGGAGACCTGCGAGCTAAGAGCCAAGTGATCTGCCCCCACAGACCCGGGTCAGGCATGGGAGAAAACACCTCCCTCGTCCCTAGCTCCTGGGGCAGCGCTGAGCACCGGGGGTGCCTTCACTCCCTAGACAGTGAGTGAGTGAATGAATGAATGAGCGGTCTGAAGCCCCGAGACAAAGCGGCATGGCTGTCCCTGCCTGTCATCCACATCCCAGCCCAGAAGTCACCTCCACACCTGTCGCTCAGCTTACGTGCTTCACTGCCCGTGTCAATCCCCAGGATTGCTCTCTGCTCACTTCCTGCTGACTTTCTCTCCCGACGGGCGGGTGCCCCCACCCCAGGGGCAGGGACCTGGATCCTCTTGTTCACTCTGCGTCGCCTGCACCTAGAACAGGGCCTGGCAAATAGTAACGCTCAGTAAATGTTTGTGGAGTGAAGGAAGGGAGCAGTCAATACTCAGGTGCCGGGCGGGGCGGCCTGAGATGTGGTCCCGGGTGCTGGAGAAATCAGAGTGGGGATTGCACAGCAGATCACATGGCATCAGCGTCCGTTTTCTGGGGGCTGATGATGGAATATATCCTGTTCTTAGGAGACACAGTCTGACGTATTGAGGGGAGCAGGTTAGAATGTCTTCAGCTCACCTTCGAGTGGCTCACGGAAACGCATATATGCGACACCCCAGCCCACCTCGTGCAGGACCTCACAGCAGTGTCCTGTGTCCCCCTGGAGTGAAAGGCAGGGACTGAGTCCCTGTGTGTCCCAGCGCCTCATCCGGAGACTTACTGACTGAATGAGGGAGCCCTGAGCTCACCTCTCACTCTAGCCTGAGCGTCCACCCTGTAAAGTCCCCCATTTGTCCCCTTGCTCCTCTGGCGGGTGACTGGTACCAGGCGTGGAGGGATTCAGACAGGGACAAAGAGTTTGTTTCTAAGCGTGGCCTTGAGTGATGTGGTCCGTGTGGACCCAAGCAGGTGCTGACCAGCTCCCTGGAGAGGCCCAAGGGGGCCAGCATCTCCACCTTGAGCTAATTCTCCCCCAGGGGCAGCCGGAGCCGTCGCTGCCCTCCAGCTCCACGGATGGTTCTCTGACCGTCACCGAGCAAAATCCTTCACAACCGATTTCAAGGGGTTAATGGGAGGGCTGAGTGGAATTTGCTTAAAACCTCAGCCCCACTTAAAATAGCTTTTTAAGGCATTTAGCGGCGAAGTCCTTTGATTTCCCCATCCACATCCTTTCTCGCTGTTATTAAATACCAAGATATTCTGGTCCAAGTTCCGACTCCTCCAAGCCCTGATTCATGCAGTTGTACATGCCGAGGAGTATGAGACATTGTCACCTGCCACCCGTGAACTTGGATGGGCGGTGACACAGGCAAGCGTGCCGGCAGGCGGCTGGCATTTGGGCTTAGAACAGCTCGGTCTGCAGGCGTGGCCAGCACCCCAAGTTAAAACATCAGAAGCCGCACATGTGACCAGTGACAGCAGCCCCTGTTGAAGTCACTTCTTGGATTTTCTTTTTCTTACCTCGATTTACATGCATTTCTAAATGCTGGCTCCTGGGCCTTTGAGAGCTCAGCCACTTTGAGGGCAGGTGCTCCAAGCCCCTCGCCCAGACAGGACTTTCTGCCTGCTCTTTGGACATTTCACTTGGTTTTGGCCACTGGTTTTTCATTTCCACCCAATTTTGAACGTATCTGCTTGTCTTTCAACCTGATATTTGGGTTGGGATAGGCACGATGATGAGGCTGATGGTGGTGGTGGTGGTGGTGATGATGTAACAGGACCAATAGGACACTCAGGGAGGCTCGCCGTGTGCCTAGCGTGGTGCAAAGCCCGACTGTGGCTTGGGTTCTGGAAGCAGGATCTGAGATGGATGCAAGATGTTTATTAGCATCAGCACCTGCGAAGGGGAGAGAGCAGAAGCAGGATTGGGCGGAGGGAGTGGCGGAATGGTGACACTGGTCCTGTGAGGACTCAGCTAGCCTGGGGGGAGCTCAGACGAGCACTGTCTTTCCACGCTGGTCCCAAACAGCCAGACCTATACGCCTGCCTCTCTCAGGCACTGGATGCCGACTGTCCCCAAGAACACAGCCTGGGGTGGAGAGGCAGGTATCTGCAGACCAGGCCCCCCCTGAAGGAGCTGAGAGCCGGGCCCTTCTGGTGACCACACTGCAGCAGCTGGGCAGCAGGTCCTTCCTGAAGATGACACGGGCAGCGCCTTTCCATGTCCGCCACAGGCCCTTTGTCTGCGTGATCCAACTTTGCCATCAGAACAGAACCCTGAGGTGCTTTTGCAGATGAGGCAGCAGGCTCAGAGAGGTTAAGTCACTTGCCCAAGGTCACACAGCTCGCATGCTGCCGGACATCTTCCTGGCTGCAGGGCCCAAGTTCATAACCATCATCGCACTGCCTCTCAGGCTGAGTAGTAGGATTTTAAAGATGAAATTGAGGGGAGCAGACACCATGCTCTGTCTGACCGCCCGGCTCCCTCCTGGGAAAGGGCTTATTGTGTTCTGGGTTTCCCTTTCCACCGGGTGGCCAGCCGGTGATTCCACCTTTCTTCCTGTGCCACGGCTTCATTCGACAGTGAAGCTGGGATCCTGGCTCCTCCCTGCCAGGGTGACTTCTAGGACAGATGGCACATGGGTCTTTATCTTCTCTCTTGGTTCCAGACCTTGAGAAGGAGCGAAAGGCAGTCATTCAGGCCCTCCTTGGTACCAAGATGTGGGGTTTGCTGCGACCACTGGAAAACATGAGGCCAAAACCACGAGAAACGATCCTGAGACGAAACCCCCAGGGCAGCCGGGGCAGCCAGCACGTTGCAGGCTCTTCTCCTGCCCCTCCGGATAACCCGCTGCTTATCTCAGCGTGTGTATTGTTCTAGTGATGGAAGGAGGTTGTGTCTGGGGAGAAGGGTGTCACATAAAACTTGGTCCGAGTTGCCCCTCTGGCCTGGGCTGTGGTGAGCCCAGTAGTTGCCTGGGAGCCCGAGTTCACCCATCCTGCTCGGGGTTCCCAGCATGTGAGTCCTAGAAGGACGCCAGCTCCTCCTGTCACCTCCCGCCCCCTCTTCCCCACCTCCCGCCCCACTAACTGCTGGGCCAGGCATGGGCCTGGCTCAACCAGTTGGAGGCTTCGGATTCTGGGAGAACGGAGCGAAGATTCAGGGACAGTTCAGGGCCCATCCGGTGGCCTTGGTGCCAGCCCGGGTGCCGGCAGCAGCAGCCGCCTGCCCAGCTGTGGTTCCGGCTGCGCCGCCAGCCTCGGCTCCTGCCGTTCTCATTGATTCTGGAAGCTTCCGACATCCCTCCATTCCCATGCTTTCCTGTATGAGATGCCTAAGTCCATTTAGCTCTTGCAACCAGGAGCCCTGCTGTCTGAAAGCAAAAGCGTTGCCGCGTCTGCCAGCACCCCCGGAAGGCACAGGGCACACGCGCCTGAATCCTCTAAGCTCAGCGGCTCGCGGTAGTAAGTTCCCTCTTGAGAGAGGCAAACAAGCACAGTCGGAGGCCTCCTTGACCCGAATGATACCTCGATTTTGTGCAGATTCAACAGACGTGTTAGATAAAAGTCAGCTGCCGCTGTTGTTCTGTTGTTACTGTTGGTCGTGGCCATGACAGTAATTTGGGATCCGTTTAAAGCAAAGCACTTGGATTCTTAGCCCAGCCCCATGTTTGGTTTCCAGGCTGAAAATGAAACATCCTTCAGAGGGAAAGAAAAGGGTAGGTCTGTCCTTGGCAAAATCAGCCTCATTTTACGCAGTGAGCTGGGACAGAGCTCCAGTGAGTTCGGGACTGGCTCCATCCCAAACGCCAGAGGACCCAGGCTTTTGAGATGTGTGGACGCGCCGTTTGCTTAAAGGAGAGAAAGTGGGGGGAACAGGAATTGAAATTCCAGATCTGTTTTGGCCCCCAGATCATTAGTTGTAATAAAAGCCGGAATTTTTCATACAGGGAGGGGGATGGTGAGGGGGAGAGCAGTGATACGACCTCTGAGGTCGCAGGTCGAGGGTGCGAAGGAAATGAGACACAGAGTCACCGGGGCCTGACAACTTCCAGTGAGGTGTCATCACCAGAAGCGCCATCCATGGGGAACTAGAAGTGGGGGGCAGGCACCCCATAGCTGTACCTGTCCTTCCTCCCCAAGCTCAGCTCCAGCCTGGGTCAGGGCAGGATTCCAGGCTTGGCTGCCCACCAGCTTCCCCCTTCCCTCTCTAGGGGGACCTTCCCCCTGCCCACAGTCTCACTGCCCAGATAAGGGACTTGCCCCAGGTCACAAGCTATAAGGTAGAGGAGGTACGGTTTCACCCCAGAGCTGTGCGCACCAGAGCTTTGCCACTTCTGGGGCTCGGGCCCTTCCCTCCAGATGCATGCAGTCCAGTGGGGGTCACAAGGCCCTCAGGAAAGAACAGACAAAGGCTATGGGGAATTGAGAAAAGGGTCCTGGGTATCAAGGAGGGCTTCCTGGAGGTGGTGGCGTTTGAAATGAGCCTGGAAGGACAGGTGGATTTTGAGCAAGAGGTGCTGGGGTTGTGAACATCTGTGGGAAACCTGCAGGCTGGTCCAGAAAACTGGGACAGGAGCTGCCATCACTGAGAGCCTGGCTCACCCAGCACCTCCTACCAGAGGCCGAGTCCCACAGCTGGAATTCAAAAAGCCGTGGCTTCCCCCTACCCTAGGAGAGAGGTAGGGTAGCAGGGAAGCCCAGTGTCCAGTGCCCCGTAGAGTAGGGAGGCCATCTGAATCGGGGATCCATGGACCCCAGGGGTCTCTCCCAGCTCCAGGGCCCCATGACAGGCAAGTTGACTTCATTGGCAAACTTGCACAAGATGGGGGGGAAGGTCTACAGCCTCCATCAGAGGGCGCCAGGACCCAGAAGGTTCTGCAGCGCTGGGATGAGAGAAGGGCCCCAGACACTTCGGAGCATCTCCCACTAAAGAGAAAACACAGCTATTGAGCAGAAAGGTTCACTCTCACACTTAGGAAAGCTGGAGGTCGGGAATTGCGAATCCCTTAGTCACCAAGCACTTTCACATGGTCTTCAGAAGCTCTGGGAGGGGACACCACCCCCAGCAGCAGGGGCTCTTCAAGCCTGCGTGGGGCTTCTCCCCTCTTTCCAGAGGAGCCTTGGCCGCGATGAACAACAGGCCCTCTCAGGCCTGACACAACCTTTCTTCCCATAAAATTTCTGGCTGAAAATACCTTCGTCTTTAAGGCCTGCCTCTCCCAGTGGAGCCCGGCTCCCTCTGACAAGTCTGCCAGCCGCGTGGTTAGTTTGTATCGATTCTGCTCTGTGCAGGGAGAGGGCGGGGGGCGGGGGGGGCACCATTCATCTGCCCCCAGGCCAGTGGGCCTGCGATGGGGAGGGTCAGTCTGGCAGGACTGGAAATCTTCGGTGACCAAAGGCTGCTCACACCTGCCAGGGGGACAGAACAAGCCGAGGGGGCGAAGAGGGCTGCCCGGCCCAGGGGCTTGGGAAGAAGGGTGGTCCAGAGCCCCCAGGGACCGGGTAGAGGACCCACAGCTCACCTCCCCCAGGGGACAAGAGCTCTCAATGTCAAAATGTGGACAGAGGACAAAATACCCACGATGGGCTGAGGCTGTCACACAAGGACTAAAGTATTAAGACTATAGGAGCTCCAGGCAGTTTACCTTTAGCCTAAAGTCGCCTCCTCCTCGTCTTCCGTCCAGCCGGACTGCAGCCTCCTGGGATGCATTGAATCATTGGTCCCGATTCCTCCCCTCCCTACAGCAGTGTGTCCTCACCCCTTGCTGTGGCCTCCCAGTGGGCGAAGTGCACTTCCTCCACCCCCTGACCCTGGGCGTGGCCTTGGGACTGGCTTGGGCCCGTGAAGATAAGCAGATTCACCACAAGCAGTGGCTGGCGTTGTGCGCGCCCAGCAGGGCTTGCCTCTTGCGCTCGGGTGACGCACCTCGCAAAGAGCTGCCCCAGAATGAATACGGACAGAGCAGACCTGGATCTACCCAGCAGCCAGGAGCAGAGTCGGCCAACGGAGCCAGCCCAGATCAGCCGGTCCAGAGCCGCTTCCTCGCTGTGCCCCTTACTACCTATCCATCAGCTTGGGCAGGACATCCTGTGCCTCACCTGGAATGTGGGCCTAATAATAGCATCTCCCAGATTAGTTAAGGGAACACAAGCACCCGCACAAACCCCAAAACGTCAGTGATATAATAGAAATTTATTTCTCGTTCATAGTTCTAGTTATCTACCACTTTATTTAAAAAAAAAAAACTACTTTGAAAACTGTGGCTTACGACAGCAACCATTTTATTAAACCTCATGACTTCGGGGGCCAGGGATTCAGGCAAAGCTTGGCTGGGGGAGTTTGTGTTCCATGTGGCATTGACTGAGATCACTGGTGGCTGAGCTTGTCTGGAGTGTTCAAGGTGGCTTCACTTGCCAGCCATCTGGTGCCTTGGCATAAACACCAGAAGCCTGGCCTCTACTGGTCCTCTCCCTCTCCCTGGGGTCTCTCCAGCAGGGTAGACCCTCTTCACACAGCAGCTCAGCCCCGAGAGCCTGTGCTCCAAGAAACAGGATTGGGGCCAGAAATAGACATGGTATCATTTCCACTGTATTCTGTTGGTTGAAGCAGTTAGCAGGCCCACTCATTTCAGGGGAGGGAACATAGACCCCTCCTTTCAATGGGAAAAGTTCACAGAATGTGTGACCATCTTTAATCTACTACATTCGTGAAAAGTGCAGTCAGCAGCCAGGAAGAGCTCTGTTCCAAACAGTGACTCAGGGACCCAGACCAGGAGGGTCTCTGCTCCATACACTGACTCAGGGACCCAGGCTTAAAGGCACTCTGTCATTTTCTACATGTAGCTTCCAAGGTTGCCCTGGTGTCAACGTCCAGCTGGCAGATCCTGGCAAAGAGAAAGCAGGGAGTTGACACAGGAGGATTTTATGAGCCAGCCCTGGAAGTGGCATCTATCACTTCCAGGCATGTTCCATGGCCTGAATTCAGCACATGGTTCCACCAAACTGCAAAGGAAGCTGGGAAATGTCCTCCAGCTATGTGCCTGGGAGGAAAGGGAGACAGGCTTGGCCAGCCCACTGGTCTCCCTCTCAAGGTTATATGAGGAGTAAATGGCCCAGTACATGGAGAGGGTGCCTGGCACCCTCTCCACAGCCCTGCACGGCCCTCCTCCACGCCTCTGAATGCATCACAACGTGTGCAGGATTCGCATCGCTGGTCTGCATCACCCTGTGGTTTCCTTGGACATGGTGGTATCTGCCAACCCCCCCAGCATCTTCATAGGGAAACATCTCCCTGTGCGTGGGCAGCTGTAGGTGTCCATGCCGTGTATCTCATGGCTCCCCCGCCCCGGCCATGCTGAGGGGACCAAGAGTGGCTAGGCCCTTACTGGTCACTGGCCCACAACGGGACCTGGTGTAAGAAGCTTTGCCTAGATAGGCTGGACCAACCAGAGAGCCGAACTGAGAATGACGCAGGGAGAGAGGGTCACGAGGTGGAGCGAGGGCCTGGAAAGGGCCAGGAGCACGCTGGGACGATGAGGAATCAGAAACTGCGAGAAAGCAAAAACCCAGAGCTACAGAGAAAAGCTCTAGAGAAGACAGTAAAGAAGCAGGTGGGTAGCAGGAGCTCTGATGAGTTGCAGGATGAGAAGCAGAGACCAGGAGACACACCTGAGACATGCTCAAAGCAGCTCAGCGTGAGGACCCGGCTCCCGTCTCTGAGAAGCCGTCTTACATCCTGCCTTACATCCTTACACGGAGCCCCAAAAGATCCCTTGGTCTTTACTAATGAGCACAGTGAACAGGGCATGGTTGTGGCTGGAGGCAATCATCATTCTGGGTCAGGGGTCAGCAAACTTTCTGTAAAGAGCCTGATCGTAAATATTGACAGCTTTGCTCGTCCCTGTTGAAGTTGCCATCATCGTGCAAAAGCAACCATGGACAATATGTGCTGTGGCTGTGTGCCAATAAAACTTTATAGACACTGAAATTATACTTCATTACATTGTCACATGTCCAGAAATACTATTTTTCTTTTAATTGTTTTTTTACTACTGTATTTAAAAATGTAAAGCAATTCTTAGCCACGAGCTATACAAAAACAGGCTTTGGGCTGGATTCGGCCCACGGACCATAGTTTGTTGACCCTGTTCTTGGTTCATAAGGGCCGAGGATGCCATTCTGTTTGGTCACCAACACCTGAAATGCCTTCCCGGGTCTGCGGAGGCCTCCCCCTTCCACTGTCAAAGCTGACCACGGCGGATGTGCCCCAGACTCAGCCCATCAGTGGCACCCACCCCGACCTTGACCAGAGGCGAGCGGTGAGGACCTTGCGGAATCAGTCCTGGTGACGGGTGATGGCTCCCCGGGCGCAGTGGTAGTCAGAGCCCCCACGGCACCTTGTGCCCAGCGGCAGTGCGGCGTCTTCACTAACCCATCCTGTTGGCTTTTGTTCTTCCCTCCTGGCTTCCGGGGCTCTGAGCTGGGTCCTCAGCCTCTTCTGGAGAGTCTGTGAGCCCTGCACCCTTCTAATGAATCCCTGTTCTGCTTAAATCAGCTAGAAACGAGTTCTATTGCTTACAAATAAGAACACTGTTAGTTGTTGGAATTTCTCTTCGTGATTTTCTCTAGTGAATTCCCAGGGCAATAAAACGTGCTATAAAGTTCTTTTTTAATAAGTTTTTTTAAAGTTATTATGTAAATAATACATGTTCATTATCTTTAAAGGCAAGAAATAGAAAATATCACAAAGAAGAAATAAAAATTCCTCATAAGCATGACACTCAGAAAGCAGCACAGTTACTGTGGGGATGCAAACCCTTCCAGATACAGATACAGATTTTTTTCTTAACAAATATCAGGTTGTACTACTATAGGCCATAGTGTAACTGGCTCTTTTACTCACGAGCGTCTTGTGAGCATCTTTAAACATTAATAAGCATACGTTTCTGTCTTTTCAAATACCTAGTGTTCCATCACATGCGTGCCCCCCAGTTCACTCCACCAATCCCCCATTAGTGGACACATAGGTTGTTTTCAGTTTTTCATTACTAGAGACAATGCTTGGATAAGATGATGTAGGCTGAATTATGTCCCCCCCTCCCCACATTCATGTGTTGAAATCCTAACCCTCAATACCTCAGTACGTGGTTATTTGGAGACAGGGCCTTTAAAGAGGTAATTAGGTAAAATGAGGTCACATGGATGGGCTCTAATTCAATGCAAGTGCTGTCCTTATAAAGGGGAGATTGGGACACAAACAACACAGGCTGATGGAGGACCATGTGAGGACACAGCAAGGAAGTGGCCGTCTGCAAGCCAAGGATAGAGGCCTCAGAAGGTACCAATCCTGCCCACACCTTGATCTTGGACTTCCGGCCTCCAGAACTGTGAGAAAATGAATTTGTGTTATTAAAGCCACCCAGTCTATGGTTCTTTGTTGTGGCAGCCCTAGCACAAAAATATAGTATCCTTTAAACCTTTGAGTACGTTTTAATTTTTTCTTAGGCTGGAATCACAAAGACAGGATTACTAAATCAAAGGGTGTACACTTTTTAAAGACTTTTTATTTTGAAATCATGATGACTCAGAGGAAGTTGCAGAAATAGCAGAGAGAGTCCTGTGTACCCTTCCCCCGAGATTCCCACAATGGTGACACCTTACATAATTACACTACAATATCCAAACCAGGAAATGGGCTTCAGTACAACGCTGTTAAATAAACTACAGGCTTTATTCAGTATAGTGGCAGGTCTTGTATGTCTTTCCATAGATTGATTCCTCAGTATTTTATTTTTTATTTTATTGTAAATGTTACTTTCCATTTCATTTCTTTTTTGTTTGTTTCTGGAATAAGGAAAGTGAGTATTCTGACATCGTTTCCAGAATCTTGCTAAATTCACTTATGAATTCTGGTAGTTTGTTGTAAATTCTGTTGGAATTTCAATGTATATGGTGATATCATCTATAATTAATGACAAGTGTGCACTTTTTTCCTTCACTCCTTATATATTATTTTTTTTCTTGCTTTACTGCCTTGTTAGAATTGCCAGTACAATGTAGAATAAAAGTGATAGTAATGGGAAACTTTGTTTCACTTCCAGTCTCAGGATGGGGGTTAGGGGAAGTGGAAGTTTCTGTAATCTACCATTAAGTATGCTGTTTGCTGTAGATTTTTAATATATATCATTTATCAAGTTAAGGACGTCCCCTTCTATTTCTAGTTTGCTAAGAGCTTTCTTTTCATGGGTGGTATCGAATTCCATCAAATCATTTTTTAGCATCAATGAAGATGATCATGTATTTTTTTCCTTTATTATATTATGATTGATTTTTGAACGTTACGCCAACCTTGCATTCCTAAAATAAATTCTACTTGGTTTTGATATTGTTTTATTTGATACGGTAATATTTTGTAAAGCATTTTTGCATCTATTTTCTTGAAAATAATTGATCCATAATATTCCTTCATTGTAATGTCCTTGTCAGGATTTAGTATTAAGGTTATGGAAGCCTCATAAAATGACTTGGAAGTATCCCTTCTTTCTGTACTCTCTGGGAGATTTTGTGTAAAACTGGGGTTATTTCTTCCTTAAATGTTTAGTAGAGGGGGCTTCCCTGGTGGCGCAGTGGTTGAGAGTCCGCCTGCTGATGCAGGGGACGTGGGTTCGTGCCCCGATCCGGGAAGATCCCACATGCCGCGGAGTGTCTGGGCCCATGGGCCATGGCTGCTGGGCCTGTGCGTCCGGAGCCTGTGCTCCGCAACAGGAGAGGCCACAACAGTGAGAGGCCCGCGTACCGCAAAAAAAAAAAAAAAAAAATGTTTAGTAGAATTCACCAGTGAAGCCATATGGAAATTTCTTTGTCAGAGAGTTTTAATTTTGGATTTAATTTCTTTAATAGATAGGTATTTTTCTTGTGATAGTTTTGATAAGTTGTGTTTTTAAAATATTTTGTCTGTTTCATTCACTTTTCAAATTTACCTGCATAAAGCTATTCCTGATATCTTCCCCAAATCAGTTTCAACATTAGATCTCCACGTGATCACAATAGGTTTCTGTGCGATTATCAGTATTACTCCATAATACCCCTATCATAGCACTCACAAATTATATCTGCATGGTCTGTGCATGTGTCTATCTTTGTCCCCTTCGTCCCCCCCACTGAGCCGTGAGCTGCCCCCTGCCTAGAGCAGGGACCAGATGGAACTCCCTGACTAGACAGGACACATCACAGGCACTGCTGAACTGGGGCCAAAGTGAATGATTGCACTTCAGCATTTCAGGGGCAGCCCCCCACTGCTGCTGAAGCAATTGACTGCTATTGAATGAGTCTCAGACATCTTTGAAATGAAGCTTTCAAATGTTGTTTGCATTGAAATATCTAACGGCTCCCCAGGTCCACCGAGCCGGAGAAAGTCATTGATAGATTAGTCTGAATGAAGATTAATCAATAATTTATGCTGATGGTTTTCCTCCTGCAGCAGGGAGACCTGTTTTGATATGATTTGACAGGGTCAGGCACACCTTGCTTTAATGAAACCTGATACAGAAAATTAAAAGGAAAAAGAAAATGCCCAGCAACCCACCAACAATTGTTTACCCAAGATGGACTCAATCTACAACTGATGAAGAGGGCTGGCGAAGCAGATGGGGATGTGGACAAAAGTCCAGACTCAGCAGATGCTCCTGCGTGGCTGCCCCGTTGGAGCAACGGCAAATGTAAATACGCTTATTGGCATCTTCTCATAATGTGGCCTTTAGGAGGCAAGCCGTTTGCACACAGTGATGGATGACTTTGCTGGCAGGAGTGAACGCCACGTCTAGAAACCAATATCACTTAGTCCTCCCTTGGAGGAGCCAGAATGCTGAAACGGGCATCCTCAGGGCAGAGTCATCAAAAGGAACATGTAGAAATTGATGATCGTCTTCCCAGCAGAAGGGAGACAGTCCTGAAACCTGGTGGAGAAGCGTCATCAGGGTGAGCTTTGGGACGGGACTTTCCAAGTTTTCTACCCTCCAAGCTCAGCAGGATCTCCTCGCTTTTTGTTTCATTCTGTTAGAGAGATCCCAGTGGAATCTTCCAGTTTTCAACCGTATCCTCCCTGTCCTCTGGACGTGGGTGTGAACCTTTGAGGAGGTAGGCCTAGGGTAAACTCAAGTAACTGTCCAATTCAGAATGGTATCTCCACCAGGGGACACTGAGGTTTGTTTCTCCATCAGGCTAGTCACCCAACGCCCTCTCCCCAGTGGACAGCTTCTCACTCAGGGGTCCTCGGTCCCACCGAACATTTGCTAGACATGGCCAGCCGTGTCTCAGAGCCTGAAGTGGATAAGCCCCAGGTGGCAAATGAGTAGCACACAGACCTGCCTCCTCACTGCCTTGTCCATGGCAGACATTACCAATCCATCCCTGCATGTTCTCTTGATGGAGAGGAAGTGGGAAGGCTGAAGCCCAGCCCTGCCCGCCCATGCAAACTAGAGGAAGTTCCAGGTAGACAGGGAAGGGCAGGAAGTGGAGAAATGCAGAGGAGAGGTAGGAGGGGAGCACATGTGTCCCCGTGCCCCCTCTCCAGACTTTGGCCCAAAGGGATGCTACATTGGTCCAGAGGAAAACTGGGAGCAGGGAGGTTTCTGTCCAAGTTCACATTTGAGACTCTGGGAGAAGATCACTTCCCAGGCTGCCCGCAGCCAACCTGGGAAACCTGGCCCCTGCAGCTCCCCTATGGCCTGGATGGCTTGCAGCGACCCCACATGCCTGGAAGCAGCTGACAGTCTGTGGGACCAGCTCGCAAAGCGGTGAGGATCCTGCAGCCGAGGCTGTGGTGGTTGATAAGAGGCCAGGGGTCACTTGGAGCACACGGGGGAGACACAGAGGGGCTGGGAAGGGGGACTGGGCCAGCCAGAGAGCAAGCACCCCAGGGCCCAGGCAAGAGGGACATTACCTGAAGCCTCACCAGTAGTGCTCAGTCCTGAGGGCTCCTGGGCAGCCACTCTCAGCAGAGAGTGGCGAGGATGGAGCTGCTGTGCACCCACAGACCCCTGCCCTCAGCCGCCATCCCATTTCCTGCACCACAAGCAGCCAGGTTGGGAAGGAGTAGGGCCGTGTGGTACTCGGAAAGTTCGTTTGCCCAAAGCGACTGGTTGATTGTTGGATGAGGTTGGGTCTATCCGACTGGAACTCCCGATTCCCACTCACGGAGTGAGCAGAGGAGAAGTGTCTCAGTTTCCGTACAGCGGGCAGAGGAGGCCAAATAGGAGGTCCCACCAGCAGCTCGCCCAGCTCCAGCTCCCAGGCAACTCGTGCAGCTGACCTTGCACATGTCCCTGGAGCCCCAGCTGGTGTCCCCGGGCTCAGACTCTGCGGTGGTCGGCAGGCTTCCAAGCACTGCTCGTCCTCTCCCGGCACAGCCCTGCTCGTTTCTGCAGGCCCAGCATCTGTCCCACCTTATTCAGAGGCAGCACTCCGAGGTGACTTTGGGAGCCCCCAACCCAGGCCAGACACACGTCTGCTGTCTTGGAAGGGCTGTCATTGGAGGCGCCCCCTTCCCCTGAACAAGGGATGGACACAAGACCCTCACCAAGCCAGCTGAGCCCCGCTCCCTGGGATGCTGAGCCCTGAGCTGAGCTGAGTGATCCGAGGGCTGGACGCCGGCTGGAGCCTCTTCTCCCTCAGAGCCAAGAAGAGCCTGGCCTCGCTCCTGTTCCCCTCGCCCCCGAGCTGCCTCCCACCTGCCCTTTCCGCCACCGACTTCTTCACCTTTGCTTTGTAGTTTTCAGTTTAATTTTTCTTATTGTAGCAAAATATACATAACATGAGATTTACCATTTTAACCATTTTTTTAAATTTTTTCTTTTATTTATTTATTTTTGGCTGTGTTGGGTCTTCGTTGCTGCGTGTGGGCTTTCTCTGGTTGCAGTGAGCAGGGGCTACTATTCATTGCAGCGCGTGGGCTTCTCATTGCGGTGGCTTCTCTTGTTGCAGAGCACGGGCTCTAGGCACATGGGCTTCAGTAGTTGTGGCACGTGGGCTTCAGTAGTTGTGGCACGCGGGCTTCAGTAGTTGTGGCTCATGGGCTCTAGAGCACAGGCTCAGTAGTTATGGCGCACGGGCTTAGTTGCTCCGCGGCATGTGGGATCTTCCCGGACCAGGGCTCGAACCCGTGTCCCCTGCATTGGCAGGAGAATTCTTAATCACTGTACCACCAGGGAAGCCCAATTTTAACCATTTTTAAGTGCACAGTTCAGTGGCATTAAGTACATTCACAGTGCTATGCAACCGTCACCACGATACATCCACAGAACTTTCCATCTTCCCAAACTGAAACTCTGCCCCCATGAAACACTAATTCCCCATCCCCCTCCCCCCAGCCCCTGCACCCACCATTCTACTTCCTGTCTCTGAGAATTGGGCCACTCTCGATACCCCACATCAGTGAAATCACACAGTATTTGTCCTTTTGTGTCTGGCTTATTTCACTTACATAATGTCTTTAAGGTTCATCCACGTTGCAGCTTGTGTTGGGATTTCCTTCCTCTTTAAGACTGAGTAACATTCCGTTGTGTGGACGGACCACGTTTTGTTTATCTGTCATCCGTCAAGGGACATTTACGTCGTGTCCGCCTCTTGGCTGTTGTGAATAATGCTGCTGTGAACACGGGTGGACAAACATCTGTTCAAGTCCCTGTTTTCGATTCTTTTGAGAATATACCCAGGATGGAAGGACTGGATCAAGTGGCAATTCTATGTTTAATTTTTTGACGGCCCTTCCACAGCGGCTGCACCATTTTACATTCCCACCAGCAGCGCACAAGGGTCCGTAGCTGTCCACACCCTCACCATACCTGCTGTATTCTGGCTTTTTGATCATTGCCGTCCTGGTGGGTGTGAGACGTTTACTGCTGCTTTTGATTCTGGGAGCCCCATTTCCGTCCACAAATCCTTCTTTATTCTTCCTGATATTAGCCAGAGTCACTTTCTGTTGCTTAGATCCCAATAACCCTGACTGATCCAGGAGGGGAGACTGTCACGTGTGTCCGAACCACGGGGCCACGAGAAGCTCATGGAGCCAGCCCCCTCTCCGCTGCAGTAGGACCTCCAGCCCCCTCTCCGCTGCAGTAGGACCTCCTGTGTGCAGGGCCCTGGGGGAGCGGGGAGGGGCTCCGCCCATGCTCTGAGGGCTCCCCTGCTCGACAGGAGTACAAGGCTATTTGGAGGATGAGCTGTGTGCCTGGAAAGCACACACCCCACTCCCTTCAATCTGAATATCCAGGGTTGGGAACCTGAATGGACGGTAGCGTTGAGAACCACGGACCACAAAGAGGCTGCAGTGGCTGGCCCGGAGGGTGTGGCTGAAGGAGGGCAGACGAGGCTGGGGGATGGGCACAGGTAGAAGCAGCATCCCAGATGATGCCCCCACAGACGACGGAGCACAGAGGGGCCGGAGCACAGCTGGGCAGCCCAGAACGAGAGAAGGTAGTCCCCAGGTCACCCAGACGCCGACCGTGACCCAGCCGCCACTCCCTGGCCTGGGTCTCCGGGAAAGTCACTTCCTCTGAGTTTCACAGCCCTCGTCTGCTAAGTGATAATGAAACATCCCGTCCCAGCCAGAGCAGCTGGAACCTGGGCGCGGTGGGCTGCCGCCGGGAGCTAGGCCAGCAGCGGCTCCCAGAGGTTTCCTTTCGGGGTCCTGAGACTCCGTCCCAGGCGGGGCTTGGGGCCCAGCTGTGCCCTGAGAGGAGGAGGCCACGGCAACCGTCTGGCCCAGGCGGCTCTGGCCCTGTTGTACCTTGTGCTGCTGTGTCTCCCGCTGAAGTGGGTTGAATGGTGGCCGCCCCCCGCCACAAAGACGTGTCCACCCGGAACCTCAGCTCAACCTTATTTGGAATAAGAGTCTTTCCAGCTGTAATTAAAGTAAGGATCTTGAGATCATCGTGAATTAGGGTGGGCCCTAAATCCAGTGACAGGTGTTCTTATAGAAAGGAGAGACACAGATACAGAAACACAAAGGAGAACACAGCGTGTGAAGATGGAAGCAGAGACCGCAGTGATGTGTCCACAAACCAAGGAAGGCTGGGGCGTGCCGGAGCCTCCAGACGCTAGGGGAGGGGAAGCAACAGATTCTCCCTCGGAGCCTCCGTCTGCTGACACTTTGGACGCTGGCCTCCTGAGCTGTGAGAAGGTACATTTCTGTCGTCTTGAGCCACACGGTCTGTGGGCGTCTGTTACGGATACATCGCCCTCCCAGGTCCATCTCCAGCTTCTCTGAGGGCAGGGGTGCCCAGTGGCCACCCACCCACCTCCACTCCCGTGCTCTGGCTCTGCCCTGCCCTCCGCTTATCCAGCTGTTGAGGCCTGGACGGAGCAACTCAGAACCTCCTGTGCAGGAGCCAGACCACCCGCCACTGGAACGGGGGGCGTGGGCTGGGAGTGGCCGTCTCGTCAGCTCCACAGGAAGCTTGTGATGTGTCTGAAACTATCCCCACCCAAGGTGACCATCTCATGACAAACCTGGCGCTGGTGTCAATTATTCACAAGGAGCATCTTGGAACGCGCTCAAAACACACGGGCCAGGGTATTTTGTTGTTACCCCCTCCCCTGCCTTTAAAGACATTTGTCAGATCTGCGCCTGGCAGAGAAACAGACGGGGCATTGGAGAGGGGCGGGGAGCAAAGCGCCCAGGGCTCCGCCAGCACGGGCAAAGGGCTCACACGGCGGCCCCTCGGCGGGCCTTGAAAGCCACGTCGCCGCTTCTCCGCACAGAGAGAGCTGTCGGCCAGCCGCCGGGGCCTTTGATTCCTCTCTGACAGGGTGCTGACAGATGGATCTGGCGCCCGTACATAATTCATGAGCCCCTGAGCAGCTGTGAATTCTGAGCAGACCTCATCCACCGCGAAGCTGGGCTGGAGCGAAGGGTTTGGGGAGTGGGTATGGGTGGGGAGACGGGACCTGCCCCTGCCTGTCCCTCTGCTGGTCCCCCCACTGCTGTCGCCCCCACATGTTTCTCCAGGAGGTGGAGAAGAGCTAAAGCGAGGTTCTGGGGCTGGGAGAGAGCGGTCCTCGGAAAAGCGGTCCACGGTCTGCCGTCTCAGAGACAAGGGCCACGGGACACAGCCCGCTCCCTCCATGTCAGCCTGACCGCGCCCTTCCAGAGGGCCTACGGAGTCAGGGCTGCAGGACCCCTCCGTCCTGCAGACCCACGAGCTGGATGACCTTGGACAGGTCACACAGACTGCCTGAGCCCCACCCTCTCCCTGTAGAATCCCAGTGGCAATGTGGGGTGAGGCGCTTTCCCTGCAGGGGCGAGCACCCTGGGCCATCGCTGTTAGAGGTGATGGATTCTTCTAGCACATCCCATCTTTTCCACTTGGCTCCCTGGAGGTGACGGCGCCACTTCCTGGGGTCTGGCCACAGACAGGCTTTAAGGACCCAGTTCACACTCGGATCAGGATCCAAACCAAACAGGAACAGAGCCACAGCAGGCGAAGGAGGCCTTTGCAAGCGCAGTGGCAAGGAACCTAGAGGCAGGGCTTCCCAAGCCCAGTGAACCGTCAGACCACCTGGAATTTTTACCGTGCAGCACCCGGGCCCCTTAGGGATTCCGAGTCAGAGGTCTGGGTGGCCGGGAATCCACGCGGGCCTCCCAGTCATGACCCCGGTGGCCACTGCCCGGCCAGAAACGGCTTCCTCAGAAGAGGCCCCGGCACAGAGTTCCCCAGAGTATTTTCCAATTGGAGTATGGCTTGCGGTGTTTTTGCAGAACAAGTAGGTTGTCCTTATTTTTCCAATATTTCCGTTTGGTTGAGGACATTGATATTGTTTTCCCCCTCATCGTATTTATTGTTAATAGAATTTTTTTCCGAATTACAAAAGTAATATGTACATAAATGTTTCTTTTATTTTTCTCCATGCTTTTCTGTATTTGACATTTTTCACATTAAAAAAGCAATATATATCCTATGCCCAAAAAAAGTGGGAAATAGAAAAGCAGAAAGAGAGCTATCTCCCACAGTCCCTTCACCCGGAGGTGACGGCCATGAATGAGCGGGTCGGTCTGTGGCTTTCCAGGACTGTGACCGTGTGAACACAGAGACATCCTATTTTAGTGTATTCCTTTTTTTTTTTTTTTTTTTTTACTATGGTAAACTATACGTAGCACAAAATTTACCATTCTAACCATTTTTACGTGTACAGTTCAGGGGCATTAAGTCCATTCACATTGCTGTGCAGCCGTCACCACCATCCATCTCCAGACCTTTTCATCTCCCGAAACTGTACCTCTGCCCCATTGAACACTAATTCCCAGCTTCCCCTCCCCCAGCCCCTGACAACCACCATTCTACTTCCTGTCTGTATGGATTCGATTTCTCTGGGGACCTCATACACGTGGAATCATACGGTGTTTGTCCTTCTGTGTCTGGCTTGTTTCGCGTAGCAACATATCCTCCAGGTTCATCCAAGCTGTAGCATGAGTCAGGATTTCCTTACTTTTTAATGCTGAGACATCCTATTTATGAAATGAAATTATGTCGTGTGGTACAGACTGCTCTGTACCCACTTCTATTTCGCACAGCGTTAGATTGCAAACATTCTCCCAGCAGTGACACCCTCCTGGAAGCAGCGCTGGCCCAGGAGCAGCAAGCTCTGACCCTCTGGGTCGGGGGGTCCTCAATACCACCCCCAGGACTGGCGATTCACTGCAAGGCTGGCAGGGCTCAGCATATAGTTGTATCACGGCTATGACTTATTACAGCAAAAGGACACAAAGCAAAATCAGCAAAGGGGAAGGCGGATGGGACAAAATCCAGGGGAAGCCAGGTGCGGGCTCCCAAGAGTCTTCTCCCAGTGGAGTCAGGCAGGATGCTCTTGTAGTGTTGTCCCCCAGGGAAGCTCCTTAGAGACTCAGCGCCCAGGGCTTTTATTGGCAGCTGGTCACGTAGCCACCTTCTGCCCAGCACGTGCCAGAAGTGCAGATTCCCCGGGACTTCCCTGGTGGTCCAGCGGTTAAGACTCCACACTCCCAGTGCAGGGGGCCCGGGTTCGATCCCTACTCGGGGAACTAGATCCCACATGTTGGTGCAAACCACATGGTTTGCACCAACAATTTGGGCACAGTGAGCCACTCTTATATATTAGGGAGTGGTGGGCCCTCTCCCAAGATCCAAGTTCCCAGATGCCAGTCCAAGGCCCGCCCTGCATGCAGGCCTTTCAAAGGGTAGCTGTCTCAGGCCTGCTACCTCTTTCCTGCACACACACCAAAGTCTAGGGTTTTTAAAGTCCAAGATTTAAAACAAAATTGAAGACCATTTGGCCATGATGGGCCCCTCTCCCACAGGCTGACTCAGCTGGGGCAGAACAGCTGTATCTTTAGGGCAGGTGGGCAAGGTTTAGAATTGCCATTATTGGGCTTCCCTGGTGGCGCAGTGGTTGAGAGTCCGCCTGCCGATGCAGGGGACGCGGGTTCGTGCCCCGGTCTGGGAGGATCCCACATGCCGCGGAGTGGCTGGGCCCGTGAGCCATGGCCGCTGAGCCTGCGTGTCCGGAGCCTGTGCTCCGCAACGGGAGAGGCCACAACAGTGAGAGGCCCGCGTAATGCAAAGAAAAAAAGAAAAAAAAAAAAAGAATTGCCATTATTCTCGTGAATTAGCTGTAAATTTGAAAGTCGGAAGAAGTCTAATGAAGACACCTAAGACCTTTACACTGAAACATACAAAATGTTATTGAGAGAAATTAATGAGGTTATAGAGGAATATACTATGTTCATGGATTGGAAAACTACAATACTGTAAATATGCTTTCCCCCCGATTAATACCTAAACTCAATGCAATGCCGACCAAAATGCCAGTGGTTTCTTTTCGGTAGAAATTGACAAGCTGATGTAAAATTGTATATGGAAAAGCAAAGAGCCAAGAACAAACAAGAAGATCTTGGAAACAGAGCAAGATGGCACTTATTATGAGGCCGTGGTAATTAGGACAGCATGGGATTGGCACAAGGATAGACATTCTGACCAGTGGAACAGAGAGAGATTCCAAAAACAGAAGCTCCCCCCACCCACCCAACACAGTCAGCAGGGGCACCCCTAGAGTATAATGGCGAAAGGAAGTCACCTCAAAAACATACCTCACAAATTACAAAAAACACAGTCCACGTGGATCACAGCTCTACATGTGAAAGGCAAAGCAATAAAGCATTTAGAGGATACATCTTTGTGACCTCAGAATAGGCAAAGATGTCTTAAATATGGCAAAAAAAAAGCACTAACCATAAATTTTAAAACTTAATAGATTGGACTGTTGTAAGAATATCTACTCAACAGAAGAACCTACTAAGAGAAGGAAAAGGTAATCCACAGAATAGAAGTTATTTGCAATGGAAGGACTTGTATTTAAAACACGCCTATAAACCGGTAAGAAAAAGACAAACATACCAGGAGAAAAAAGGGCCCAGAAAAATGGTCAATAACCATATAACAAGAGGCTCAAGCTCATTGGCCATCGGGGAAATGCAAAGAGCAGCCGTGGTGTGATCCCACTACACATGCCCTGGAACAGCTAAAGTGAAAAGGTGGAGAATACCAAGAAGTTGGCAGGGATGTGGAACAACTGCAGCTGTCATGCATTGCTGGTAGAAGGTAGATTGAAGCAACGCTTTGGAAAACTGTGTGGCAAATCTAATACAGCTGAACATATGCATACCCAATGACCCAGCAATTCTGCTCCAACCAGAAACGCATAAACGTGTTCAGGAAAGACATGCCTCAGACCATTTATAGCATGTGTATAATTACCCAGAGGCCCAACAACAGCAGCATGGGTAAAACATCGTATTCTCACCCAAAGGAATACTATACAGCGATGAGAATGAGTCATCTACCATGACAGGCAACAACGTGGGTGTATCTCCCAGGCATGACTTTGAGTGATACGGGCCAGACACAAAGAGGACGTGCTGTACGATTTCACTTACAAGAAATGCACACATAGATGGGAGGGGCCTTCTGGGGTGCTGGTTGCACGGGCGTCCCGTGTGTGTAAATTCATACACTCGTGGGCACTCATTCACGTACTCACATATGCTCTGGGCACTTTTCTATGTGGGTTATACTTAAAGGCAAACAAACAAAAACTTGGGGGGGGGGAAGTGGGGCATGCCCTGGGTTACCATACCCCACCAGGAGCCTTCTTCCTTATTTGACATTGTGACCTCTGACCTGGGGGGGAACCTCTGAGGTGCCTTCACCTTGTCCCTGGAGGCCTCCAGTAGAATGTATTTGTTCCCAGCTGCAGTCCAGACTCATGCCAACAAGCCAGTGGATCAAAGTGTCATCATTTTTTGCTACCTTCTAAAGGTTCTGGCAGTCCAGAAAGTTCTAAAACCTCCTGGGTGAGACCCAGCCCTGGCTCAGGGTCCAGTTCCAAGACTAGGAGTCCAAGAGGGACCAAGGAAAGAAATTGGGACGACCCCACCCATACCTCCCCTGGGATAGAGGCTCCAGCTCCCTCCTGACCCAGGGCTGGCCCTATAGCCTTACACACCAAAGCCAGGGCAGCCCAATTCCACCACAGACGCGTCTAGTAGCAGAGGCTTTAGCGGCCAGTGGCAATAATCCCAGCCCTGCCTCTTACTGACTGTGTGACCCCCGGCAAGTCACGTCCCCTCTCTGGACTTCCATCCCCTCCTCTGTGACTAGTAACACCACCCACTGAGGGGGCTGTTGCAGAAATTAACCTGAATCACTTAGCACAGAGCCTGGCACGAGGTCAGCCCCCCGGCGCGTGGCACCTGGCACGTCACTGTGATTACCGTCACCATTGCCTTTCTTACGCTCCTGTTCATTTCCACTTCCAGATTCCTCTGCTCTGGATGAGGACCCTGAGCTCCCGTTTCCTGAGCCCCGTAAGGTAGGACAAACAAAGGCGGAAAACCAGTTTCCGAGACGAACTCTTTTTAGCCAATATGGTCAGCACAGCTAAGCAGGTCCAGTGCCGTACTTGCACACTGTTCCTTCCTTTCTCTGACACACGTAATATACCCTCGATGTCGCAAGGACCTGCGCTGCCTCCCAACACCCACAGCGGGTCGGGGAAATGCACCTCTGCGTGCTTCACGGAGGAAGATTTATTATTGCAGCGCTGAGATGCAGAAGCAGCCCGAGGGCGTGGTTTGGGAGCCAGAGGCAGCTGGAGCTTGAATTTCATTTGGCTTCTTATGAAAATGGTGCAGTAGATTCCGAATGGCCCCCCTCATCTTCAGATCCCAGGGCAGTTCTTCTATGATAATACAGTCCAGCTCCAAAAGCTGTTCTCTGGAAAGGTTTATTAAAACCCCCAGCATTCTCCCTGCTGTGGTTCAGGCTAAAACCCAAAGTGCAGGAAGCCTTAGGCACCAGGGCATCACCGCTAATGCCCAGTGGATGTACCGGCATCCACTCAGGTTGTCAAAGGCTGTCACAGTCCCCTAAGTCCCTCCGTGAAGCCCCCAGACTGTAGCTCTAGGACCGATGGGCTAAGGCCCCCAGGGAAATCAAATTGACTTCTTGACTGCCAGGGTAGGAAGGCGTCCGTCAGCTCAAGGCTAGCAGGATATAATCCAGCAGGGCAACGTGTGACAGGCAGGCCGCTGCGCCCCTGCCCACACCCTTGACAGACATTGCTAATCAACCCCAGTGCCCTTTCCCACTGGGCCCAAACATGGCTTCTGGATCCTTCTTAGCCCAGGGCTCCAGGCAGCCAGATCAACTCGTGGCAGGCAGCCAGTGAAATGTCTGCCATCCCCGGTCAGGAGGAAGAACCCCAGGCTCTAGATCTACCCGATTACCCGTGATACCTCAAGGTGGTCATTGAACTCACTGGCCTCTATTTTCTGGTCTCTAAAAACGGGGATGAATTCAGGGGCGGGGCTGGTCATTCATCTGGCTTCGAATGCTCCCCATTGGCTGAGAGCCACTTCCTGCCATGGCTGTGAGACCCTGGGCCACTTCCAGGCCTCTGTTTAGTAAGGTGGGGATAGTGTCAGGCCCATCTCAGAGGTGCACGCGTAGGAGGCACTTAGCCTGGTCCCTGCAAGTAAGAAGTGCTGAAAAAATGGGGGGCAGCCTTGCTGTTTTCTTACTCAATGTACTGAAGGGCGATCTTGCATCATTCATGCCACTAAATCAGCCTAAGGAAAAGAGTCAAAGTCTCCTCCTCCCTTCCCCCTCCTTCCCCGCCCCCAGTGTGTCAGACACACGCAGAGGAAAGACTGGTCCATCTCAGGATGCTGACCGGGAACTTGGGAAGCTGCTTGGACACCGTCAGGCCCTCAGAACTGGATGGTTCACTGTGAAGGGTCCACTATTCCACGGATATGAAATGACCTGCACCCCCTCCACCCCTCCACCCCTCCATATGCCCCATGGCAACTGCTTAGAGTGTGGCAGGGCCCAGAGGGGTAAAGGTGCTCAGTGGAGCTGAGGGCAATCCAGGAAGGCTTCCTGGGGGAGGAGAGGTGGGCCCCACCTGGGACAGGGTCATAGGATTGTGACCCTTGGAGTGGCCACCATAGTGGCCACTTGGTCACCTAATTACTTCTTCTACCAGGATGGTGTCAAACCCCAGAGGAAGGTGGCATTGAGGGAGGGGAGGAAACCCTGGCCATTTCACGGGCAAAGCACTGCTTCCGGGCCATGACAGCATGTGAGGACATCCATGGGGACACAGCCAGGCCACCTCCCTCACTCCTGCTTAACAGCCAAGGAGGCCCCCCTACCTTGTCTCTCTTTCCCCTCCCCCTCTCCATCTCCCTGCTTTCCCTCCTCGTCTTGCCCTTCTGCTTGTCTGCAGGAAGGGGAGATGGGGACAGAGATGCCTGTCACCCAGCTTTGCCCTATCCATCTCCCTCTCCACGCCAGGCCCTGGTCAGCCTTCCCCCTCCGCCTTCTGGGCGGAGACAGGCGGCTCCCCTCCCGGGGAGCCTGGGCCGCCTCCCAGTGCCCTCCGCCTAAGAATGTTTGGAAGCTGCCTCTGGGTCGGTGCCAGGAGCTCTGCACAGACTGGCAGGTTGGCCAGGGTCGCTGCTCCTGTAGGCAGGTCCTGGAAAATTCCAGCCGTCCCGTGGCCTCAAGATACTGGCTGTCCAGAGCTCCCCCCTCCCCAGTGCTCTCACCGGCCAGGCCCTCAGGAGCACCAACAGCACTGGGAGAAGGCAGCTTGGCTTACGGAGAAACATAGGTTCTGGGGCACAGTGACCTTGGCCGAGTCCCTCGGCCTCACTGGGCCTCCACTCCCTCTACAAGCCAGTCGAGCCGTGAACACGGTTGGCCAGTCCAAGGGCAAAAAGTTAGGTATTTTCTCAAAGCAGCCAGGTTGGTAGGAGTCTGGAAATGTCTGCCCCTCCCCAGGCCTCGAGCTGTATTCCCGTAGCCCTGCTGCTGCTGCTGGGGAGACGAGGTTTTGGGGCTGATGAATTTTTCAAACACTCTACCAGCTCCTGGTATAGAAAGTAAACACAGCAGCAGCAGCAACTAGGGAGGGCAGGGCGTGCCGCATGCCAGGCACCAGCCTAAAGGCTTCACCTACGGAGCCCATGTGGTCCTCAGAGCAGTCCTGGGGGATAGGAATCGGCACCAGTTACCACCCACATTTCACAGAGGGGGAAGCTCAGAGAGGTCAAGAGGCTTATCCAAGGTCACACAGCCAGGGAGTGGAGAAGCTGGGATTTCACGCCTTATCTTTGGGGGACACCAGCCCCTCCTCACTCCCCCTCCTCCCACCCCCTCATTCGTCACATTCAGCCTGAAAATCTCTTGCCCCAAGAGCCAGTCCTGAAATGTCACCGTTACTGCACAGTTCCCATGGCTAATGGCAAACTCTTTCTCATCAACACTGCCTGCTGCTGGGGAGAAGCCATTCTGTGCCTGAACTCTGCTGTCAGAAGGGGATTGGGATCCTCTCCCAAGACCAGAGAGAAGGACCCTGCTTCTAGGATGGAGGTGAGGGGACAGTGCAGGGAAGTTGTGGGCTGAGAGTCAGGAACCGAGACTATTAAGGACCTATTTCGTGCCAGGCAGTTTTGTGAATGTCTTCTCATTGCACACAGTAGGGATTTCCACCCCCAACCCACAGATGAGGAAACTGAGCCTCCAGAGGTTAAGTGAGCCCCTCGAGATTGTGCTGCTGGCTTCCATCCCAGCTGGGCATCTCCTGGGGTCTGAGCAGCTCTGGGGAAGCCATGGGCTCCCGGGGCAGCGGGTCCGGGCAGGCGTAGGTAGCCGGCTTCCTGCAGGGCGCCCAGCCCCCTTTGTTCTTCCCAAAGGCTCCGCTGGCCCTGGACGCAGAGGGGCGGGTGGTGAGTGCCAGTAGCTCCTCTCAGAGTCATTGGGCTGGACTGGAGCCGCTGCCACCCACTGTGCCTGCAACCCAGAGCCTTCCAGGTCTCCACGGGGCCCCGCCTGCCCGGCCAGCTCAGGGCAGCTGCCGCTTTGCATGGCTCCGGGGCAGCCAGAGGAGGTCCCCTGCTCCCACCCCGGGGCGAGAGTAAACAGCAACCGGGCCTGCAGAGAGGGAGGGACTGGCAGGATCGCTGGCCCCACTGGCAGCCAAGCCCGCCCCGCGGCAGGCCCTGCACCCAGGGCTCCTTGGCCTTTACATTCTCACTGACTCCTCCCACTGCCCTGTTCAGGGAACAGGTGACACCACCTCTCAGACGTGGTGACTTACCTAAAGCCACCACTGAGTCAGTCAATGGCAGAATGGAAATGCGAACCCAGGGCCGAGTCTAGGAACACTCTCTAAACCACTGAACCCCCTTGTCAGGAGTCCTGGCCACTCCAAGGAGCACAGGCTCCTGCTCTGGTGGCATCACTCCTTTGAGAAAGCCTGTGGGCCAAGCCTGTGCTGGCCTCTGGGGATAAAACGGTGACCAAGTAAGACAGCGTCCCCTCTCCCGGGAATCCTACAGCCAGGCGGGCACATGGCACGTGATTCAGAGTGTGGCATCAAGCTGGGGGTCCTGCTCGGAGGGAAAGTGGTGAGGTTTGGTGAGAACCCAGGACGAAGGGCCCTGGGCCGGCCTAGGAGTCAGGGAAGGCAGGAAAGGAAGGCTCGATCTGACATCTGATCACGTCGGCATCCAAAGACAGAGGTCGGCAGCTGGGGGAGGGGAGGAGAGAGCCCTGGAGCAGAGGGAGCCGTGTGTGCAAAGGCCCTGTGGTGAGGGGTCGCGGACATGGAGGATTCAGGGAACCACAGGCCAGGGCAGCTGGAGGGCAGGGCCGGGCTCTGATAGAACGTGGTGAGGGTCCTAAAAACAGCAGGATTTGTCGGGGATTTGTTGAGCACGTTAACAAGTCGACTGTCCTGCGAGGTGTCTCCCCTGCAGAAATGGCCCCCAGTGTAGTGTCCTCTGCCGCTTCCTTTGTTGACAGATGTTGTGTCTCTGCTACTGCGGGCCGCCCGCTCTCACGAGAGCCGAGGCCTTCTCTGCTCAGCTGCGGGCCGGGCACAGACCCCTTCGTGTCTGCCTGTTGCTGGAAGAGCTCTGTCTGAGCAACACGTCTGGTTTTCGCAGCCACTCTTCTGACCCCCACGAGGGATTCTGCTTACTCTTTGCTGGAGCCTGGCCTCTGGGTGGCGCCTGCCCTCATGAGCTCCCGCCTTTAGGCACACGCCCTCTCACAGAGAAGTCAGGTGACTGCCCAGCAGCAAACATCCCCCTCCCCCGCCCCCTGCCACCGCTCCACACACACCCCCTCCAGTGTCCGGCCTTGGGGAATCCCAGGGCGCTGCCGTCAGCCAGCTGCGGTGTGGATGTCCTCCCAGGGTCCCACCAAGAGGTTGAACACCCATAGGTGACCAGTCCTGGTGACGCCCTGGCTCCCTCCCTGGGCGCTTATTCATCATCCCACAATTAATGACAAGTTATTAATTATTAATGACAAGCGTTGAGCACTGTGCTCAAGGGGCCCGTGGGAGAGACATCCAGGTGAAGAGAAGCTCACACTACCATGGACCAGGTGCTAACCCTGAAACAGGCCCAGGGTGCCGTACATCCTCCATTCCAACCTTGAGCACCGCGGTGGAAAACGCCTTCCCTGCATTTAGCTGACAGCCGTCTCCTTGTCGCTTTCCACCTCCTGATACTAATTCAAACGCCACCCAGGCTCCTTGGCTGCAGGATCCTAGATTTATTCTGGAAGCCGGACCCAGAAGGGCAGTCAAGAGGCCTCTCTTCCGCCGAGGGAAAACAGAACACTCACAAAAGTATTTGTCAAGCAGATTCATGCTAAGTTGGTTTGGTTTTTTTAGTTGGCCGGGGGCCTAGAATCCGACTGGCAGCAATGGAGCGGACAGATGGGATCCTATATGAAGCTGCTGATGCGTTCAACTTAGAAAGAGAAGAAAACCTTATTAGTCAAGGTTTCAAAGGCTGCGACTTCACAGGAAGCCTTCTCCGGCCCAGCCAGCTGGGCCTGCATCCCTGGCTGGTACCGCCCAGCTTTGCCAGGCCCTGCTCGAGGCTCCCAGCGTCTCAGCCAGGTGCCAGCAGCCGAAAGCCGGCCCTATGCTTGTCCCCCAAGAGCTGCTGCTTCCTGAGTCCCCGGGGGTTTCTGTCTGCCCTCCCGCGGGCTGGACCAGGCAGGAAGCTCTCCAGAGCTACCTCCCTGTCCCATCCTTGCTCTGAGCTCAAAGGGACCTGTTCTAGGTTGAAGTGTGCCCCCCACCCAAATTCATAGTTTTTTGGGGGGACACCCAAATCTCTTTTATTGCGGGGGGAAGTGGAGTGGTCTCTCACTGCACGGTTCGTTCATTGGCGCGGCCTCCTGAGTCCCGCGGCTTCGTCACAGCCAGAAGCTCGCGTGCGCTAGAGAAGGGCTCGATGCGCAGGGCCTCAAAGGCTTCACGTGCCCTGAAGGCTGTAGCCCCACAGTGGCTGGGGCCTGAGGCTGTGCTGTCTGGCTGGTGAGGCCACACTCGCCCAGTGTCTTGCCATCGTCCGGAAGCTGGCTGTCCTAGTACAGCCGCTGCTCCTCCGGCAGCCGCTTGAGGACGCCCTCGACGGTGCGTTTCAGCTCGAACACGGTGCTCGATTCCTTGCGTCTGTGAAGATGGTGGGCTTGTGGCGCCAGATCACGCGGAACACGTCCGTCACGGCTGCTGCCGCTTCCCCTCGATGCGCCGGCGTGGCCGCACCTCCAGATTCATGTGTTGAGGTCCTAACCCCAAGTATCTCAGAGTGTGACCTTGTTTGGAGACAAGGTCTTTGGAGAGGTCGTAGTTAAAGTGAGGTCCTTAGGGCGGGCTGTACTCCAAGATGATGTCCTTACAAAAGGGGGACACGTGGACACAGACACACGCACAGAGAGAAGAGACTCAGGTAGAAGGCGGCCATCCACAAGCCAAGGAGACAGGCCTGGGGCAGATCCTTTCCTTGGGGCCCTTGGGAGGAGCCAGGCCTGCGGACACACTGATCTCAAGCTTCTGGCCTCCAGACAAATGTCAGTTGTTTAAGCCGCCCGGTTTGCAGTACTGTGTCAGGGCAGCCCTGGCAAAGGAATACATGACCTTACCCAAGAGGCCTCCCATCTCATGGGCTCCACCCCCCAGGATCCCAGCATGTGGCCTGGACACAGACATCTGCCCGGCCCAGGGGTGCTCACCAGGCCTGCTCTCCTGTCACGCCCACCCGGCCCCCGCCACGGCCATCCACTGGTCCGTATATCCCCTCGCTGTGGCCAGGTGGAAATCTCCCTTCCGAGGAGCTAGAGGAGTGGTCTGGGCTTGAGTTCATCGTCACCTTCTGAGAGCCCTGGCGGAGGTGTCCCAACCCACAGGGCTGAGCCAGCCACCCTGGGACAGAGCCTGGGAGCACCCTGAGTCCAAGATGCCTCACCTCGCCCGACATCTGCACACCTGCAGTGTCCCAGGCACTGGGCAGCAGCATCGATGACACTAGGATGGATGAGACTGGGCTTCCCTGTGGTTGCAGAGCTCACAGTAATCCTTTACGTATGCTTTCAGGAGGTCAATAAGCAAAGCGTATTATACAGCGTTGTATCCTCGCTCACCAGGGTGGAAACCACCAAGTCAGTCCTCCTACGGCTCATCGCGAGTGCCCACTCCACGCCATGCGTCAGCGATCTCACTTAAGCCCTTCAGAGATCCTTCCAGGGTAGTTAACATCATCCCACGTCACAGACGAGGAAGGCGATGCTCAGAGAGGTTGGGAGCTTGCAGAAGGTGACAGAGTTGCTAAGGGACCCATTTGGGGTTCAAACTTGACCCCAAAATTTGTGCTGAGACCACCCTGGCAGGCTCCCTCTCCAGGCTCGGCCCACACGCGCTGCACAGGGTGTCGTTCTGAGGACCGGGAGGGCAGTTCTGCCAGGCCGTGGGCTCTGGGGTCACCCCCTACCCCCAACCTGTCTCACAGCACCTGGCGTTTCCGAATTTTGCTTTATGAAAAAGTTTCGAGTCGCACGGCCACTGAGCAAACAGAAGAGCGGCTTCGTTCCACAGCGTGTGGAGCTAGTTTTCTGTACTCGTGACAGCGTCAAATCATTCTCCTCCGGGAGTTGGGAGGGCAGACAGGCAGCCCTCATCCCACCACACAGTGTTTGCGCTGGACCACAGATGTGGATAAACCCGGGACCCCGCCCTCAGCCCCCCGATGGCTGTTTGACAGCCATCACACAAAACTCTCAGGTCCTGTGTGGGTGCATATCAAGGTCTGTGGGCACCCCAGGGGTGGGCCTGGACCTTCCAACCACGCCCGGCTTTTCCGTCGCCCACACCCCAGCAGCTGCTGCCCCCCTCTGCGGGACGATGAGGGTGAAAGTACTTGGAAAGAGGAAGGAGAGCTCAGCTTAAGGGGGCTTCCGGTCCAGGTGGGCAGAGGGGCTGGGAGGGTGGGGGAGATGATGAAGAGTTTGGGGTGGCAAGGGCCCCCCTCTTTTCTGACTCGGACAAAGCTTTCTTAGGAAACACTGCACTTAATCTCCCCATTTCGAAGCGAGGAAAACTGAGGCCCACTGGTCACAGTGGAAGGTCCTGGGCCAAGCCAGGTGAGGGGCCTCCCCCTACATTCCCAGCCCACCTGGGCACCAGGAAGCCTCAGGTCCCCCTGCCCCTTGCCCTGCCCCTCCTCTCCCCCGGTTCCCATTTCCTGTCAGGCTCGCTGATCCATTCAGGTCAGAGCCACGGGCTGGAGGCCAGGCAGAGAGGTCACTGCTAACTGCATGCTAATGACAGCAGGGACCAATCAATCTCCCCCTTAATCAGGCAATCGATGTGCACTGCAGGTGTGTCCGATCCAGGCCTGCAACGGAGGTGTAGGGAAGGGGGAGGGAGGGGGAGAGGAGGCTGGGTAGTGGGGAGCTCGCTCCCAGCCCCGTCCTCTTCTGCATCCCAGAGAGTCAGCTGCAAATTGAAATCACTGCTCAGGAAAGAACTGAGGGGGAAAGAGAAAGGGGAAAAAAGATGGCATCTTTTTAATCAAGGCTCAGAGCTGCCGTCGCTAATGAATTCAAGGTTCTCGGGAACCCCAGGGCAAGTCAGGGAGGATAGAAGCCAAAACACTTCCTCCTTCCCCTCCCCTCGTCCCCTTAATGGGGGGGGGGGCGCGTTTAAACCTTCGACTGGAGGACCAGGAGGTTCCCCGCGTCCTCCTGCCTTTTGGAGTTGGAAGGGTCACCCAAGGTCACGGCCAGGCCCCTCCCACCCAGGACTCCTCTGTCAGGGTCCCTCTCAGCCTTGCTTTAAGAGGGACTGTTCTTAGGAGAGGTGCCAACAGGCTGTTTCCTGGTTCTTTCTCTGAATAGCCCTCCTTTGCACCCGCTGGAGTTTTCAACCTTTACCACTGATTGCGTACCTACTGTGTGCCGGCTTTAGAGACAACAGCGCCCTGAGTTCTCACAACCCCCTCATGTATGTAACCTAGTTGCTAAGATTATCCCATTTTACAGATGAGAAAACCAAGGCTCAGTCAGGATCATGGAATCTGCCAACATTTCAGCCAAGGTGGGAGGGCGGGGACACGGCCCCTTGGCCTCCAAATTCTCTTCCCAGGAGCCCCACAGTCACTCCGGCTCCAAGATCCTAGTTAGGATCATGGCACCACACACACACCCCATGCTCTGAGGTGCCCTGATGCTGCCCCCCAGCTCTGCAGCTCCTCAGCCCCCCACCACCTGCCTCAGCTTTTCCCCGTTTACAGATTAGCCTAGGATTCAGATCTAATTGTCTGTGGCGTTCCTTCATTTCCAAAGTGTGAAGGTACCGAGTTATGGCAGTTGGCACTTAGGCTGTGTTTGTTCCTTACCGGCTGTGTGCTTATAAGCAAGTTGCTGGCTGTCTCTGGGCTCAGCAGACAGCGTGTGTGGCGTGACCCAGCTACCAGGCCCTGGCCCACTGTAAGGCCTTCCCTGTGCCTCACTTCCCCATCTCGACAGATGAGTCACCTGAGACCCAGAGAGGTTAACTAACTTGCCCAGGTTCACCCAGCAAACCCAGGGCAGCACAGGCGCTGAGCACGTCCCTGTGCCCAGAAATCCTGAGAACCTTCCACTCCCACCTCTTCTCCTCGCCGCCCCCAGAGCTGTCAGATGCAAGAGCAGAATGAAGAGCTGGCCGGAGAAGGAAGCGGGTAAATGATGCTGGTTAAGGAATTCATGGCCTGGGAGATGTATTCCCAGAGCAGCTCACTTCAAAAGTTCTGTCGCTAAGGGCTCTTCGCAGGGAAACTACGCAAAAACTGAGGTTCTAGGCCACGCCCATGGAGGGGAGAAGGTGGGCCTCATCTGCTTCTCCATCAGGCCTGCCTGGCCTGACCTACCTTCCCAAGTGGCATGCTCTCCCACCGTGCACAGACACTTACACTCACACACACGCAGCTACAGCCTTGGGAGGTCCCGGCCCCCAGCCTGAGAAACCCCACCCGGGGCAGCTTAATCGCAGTGGCAGGGGTTGCTCCCGGCCCCTCTACCCAGGACAGGCCTCGTCCTGGAGGAACGGCAGCAAGGCACCAGAGCTTCGCCGTGCGAGGTGACCGCCAGCTGCCGCATTTGAATTAGAGCTAATTTAGCGAAATACATGTGAGCAGTTTACGTTTCTCTCACGTAACTGAAGTTCACTGTCATTGGCTCCGCTGCACTTGTCACACCTCAGGTGGTCCGTAGCCACACGTTATAACCGAGGCTGAGCCTGAGAGCTGCCGCCCGCCCCGGCCGGCCGTGCGGACACAGCACATCAGAAGGTGCTACTGGACAGACTGTCTCCTAGAGACGTGGGTCTTCCTCTTCCTGGGTCTGCTTCGCTCTTGTCTCTCATTGGGTATTCCTCTGGTTGCTCCTCCGGTACGTGGTCCAGCATGACCGTCATCAGCACTTCATCACGCCCTCTCCTCTAACGCATCATCCCAGTCCCTCCTAGGTCAGAATCCCAGGAGAGAAAGGGGGATGGCTCAGCCCCACCTGCAGATGAGCGCGGCTCCCCGGTGCAGGCAGCGGCGCCCAGGGTGTCAGGGCTGTGCCTGGGAACCCAGCGCTGTGGGCAGGGTATACTCAGGAGGGATAGGGCTCCAGCGGCCAGAGCACTGAGAGTGCGAGAGAGTGAGCGAGAAGGGACACCATATGTAAATGCCACTGGGGAGGGGGAGGGGGGGACGTGCCTCCCTGCTGAAGGTCCCATATTCCCAGCAACTCTAGGAGAGAGGTCCTCTTGGTCACGTTCTACAGGTAAGAAAACTGAAGCCTGGGGAGGGAGAGCTAAGTAATTTATCCAGCATCACACAGCCAGTAATTGACAAACCCTCAAGGTCACGTTCCCTAAGATGACCGTCCTGAGAACATGGCTGCCTCTCCGAGACCAACAGGCTGGCACCAGTACGGGCTGCCCATGGGCTTCCCTCTCCCCACACTCAGATCTTCTTACTGTTTTATCTCCCATGAGGAGAGAAGGGTCCCCACCACTCTGTAAAAGTAACCTCACCCAGACCACAGTTGAAGGTCACCAGGCCTAAGTGACTGTGGTCCCGCAGGAGCCCTGGCCTGGAGACAAGCCTCCTTACCAGGGTGTGCAGGGCACAGGGTGCGAGGACGAACTGGCAGCCGTGTTTCTGCTGCTGTCAGCATCGGAGCTCTGGGCGGTGTGTATTCACGACCCCCAACCTCAGTAGCTCGACACAATGAAGGTTTCTTTCTTGTTTGTGGCACATTCCAATGAAGCTTATTGCAGGAGGGGAGACTGTGCCCCATGCAGTCATCCAGGGACCCAGGCTTCTTCCAACTCGTGGCTCCACCATCCCCCAGAGCAGGAGCCAGCAAGCTTTTTCTGTAAAGGGCTACATAGCAAGTATTTTAGGCTTTGCAGGGCGTACAGTGGCAACTACTCAATTCTGCCATCGTGGTATGAAAGCAGACATAGACAACACAGAAAGGAATGAGCATGACCATGTTCCAATAAAACTTTATTTACAAAAACAGAGGGAGGGCCATAGCTTTCCCACCACTGCCCCAGAGCCTTGGAGTCCCTCATTGGGCCCTCTGTATCTGACGAGGAGACCAAGAAAGAGAAAGCTATGGGGGATCATACAGGAGGCTTTGGGGGCCAGGCCTGGAAGTGGCATACATTACTTCCCCCCACAGAAATAAGTGGTTATTTCTGCATGCCACTGAGATTTGGGGGTTGTTTGTTATGCAGCATTATTGTAGCAATAAATGATACACTCTTTTTTTTTTTTTTTTTTGGCTGCTTTGGGTCTTCATTGTTGGGTCTTCGTTGCTGCACACGGGCTTTCTCTAGTTGTGGCGAGCGGGGGCTTCTCTTCGTTGCAGTGCGCGGGCTTCTCATTGCGGTGGCTTCTCTTGTTTCAGAGCTCGGGCTCTAGGTGCGTGGGCTTCAGTAGTTGTGGCTCGCAGACTCAGTAGTTGTGGCTCGCGGACTTCAGCACGCGGGCTCTAGAGCGCAGGCTCAGTAGTTGTGGCGGACAGGCTTAGTTGCTCCACGGCATGTGGGATCTTCCCAGACCAGGGCTTGAACCTGTATTCCCTGCATTGGCAGACGGATTCTTAACCACTGCGCACCAGGGAAGTCCCAACGATACACTCTTGTTCTCTCCATTTTGAAGATGGAAAAAAGGAGGTTATTTGCTCAAGGTCTGACAGCGGGTAAATGGCAAAGCCACTCCAGGAGAGCTAAAGCTTTTGTCTAAAGATTCGACATCTGCTTGATCCCCTCAACTATAATGGTGTCTAGCACACAGTAGGCGCTAATATTTGTGGAGTGATAGAATCCTGCTTTTGAGTGGTCGTGACCGAGAGGCCCTTCTCACTCTCAAGGACAGCATGAGGGCATTGACTTCCCTACAGCGGGGAGAGGGGGAAGCCCCTGAGCCAGCAATCGCAACTCCCCCCATCGACAGGAGCCTGAAATGAAGGCTGACACGAGGGACCCATTCCATTCCCGCTCACTTATGCACTTTGTTCTCTAGCAGACCCGGGGGAAACGGGCAGAATCAAAGGATGAGGAGAGAAAGGCTTTTTTAAAAGCCCTGGGCTTCTGACATGATGACAGCCCCTTTGGGAAAGATACGGAGAAGAGGGTGCAAGGGGCAGGGGCGGCTCAGAGCAGGAAGGAACTGCCCAAGGGCCATGTTGGAGGATAATGGAGGGAGAGAAGCTTGACCGGGCCCCTTCACAAGCATCTTACTGGCCCCTGTTCACCCCAACCCTGCAGCTCCAAGAGCTCCCCAGAGAGCCCCTACTCTTCTCAGCATCAGCTCTGAGAGCAGCGGAAGAGCTTTCCTCATTGGCTGGATATTTCACACACACACACACACACACACACACACACACACACACACACACACGGAAGTGATTTCACTTATCTGATTTTCCCCATCATGCACCCATGCTCCAATAACCTTATGATTTCATCGTGTTCCTGCACCTGTTCCTCGGCAGGATGGGTGTACCTCTAATTGAAAAGAAATGCAGAAGTGCACAGGCATGCGTGTGCACCACTCACCCCACAGACCCCCCCACACACACAGAATCCCATCCTGACGGACCGGCTTGGCTCCCTGGCTGGTTTGATGTTATCCAACAGCCTGACAATGCAAGGCAGCCACCAGATAAGGCGTATCTCTGGTTCCCTGTCTCCTGAAGACTCCAGAGCCCCAGTCCCAAATGACCCTCTTGTCTCTCCAGGAGTCCATGCAATTTTCAGAATACTCCGAGGTCTTTCTGAAAGCAGAGAAGCTGGTGCCCCCTGTTGGCTGGGCCTCCAGGAGAAAGATGGGGCTGGGCCACCGACTCCTTTACTGATTCTCTAAAATCTTCTGTCGCAGGTTGACAGTGTCAGCATGTGCTGTGTTTATGAACATCTGACTCAGTACTCGTCATACTGCATAATGCATGGCATGCAATGGGGACTCCATAAATGTTTGTAGAAATTAATGCAGCTCTTTTTTTTTTTTTAGGTTTTTGGGGTTTTTTTTTTAATTTATTTTATTTATTTATTTTTGGCTGCGTTGGGTCTTCATTGCTGCGCGCGGGCTTTCTCTAGTTGCAGCGAGTGAGGGCTATTCTTCATTGCGGTGCTCGGGCTTCTCATTGCGGTGGCTTCCGTTGTTGTGGAGCACGGGCTCTAGGCGTGCAGGCTCAGTAGTTGTGGCACGCGGGCTCAGTAGCTGTGGTTCGTGGGCTCTAGAGCGCAGGCTCAGTAGTTGTGACGCACGGGCTTAGTAGCTCCACGACATGTGGGATCTTCCCGGACCAGGGATCGAACCCATGTCCCCTGCATTGGCAGGCGGACTCCCAACCACTGCGCCACCAGGGAAGCCCTAGTGCAACTCTCAGAGGTAGGGGAAGATTGCAGTGCTCTGCTCCATCCCGGTAAAAAACCGTACTGTCTCTGATTCTTCTATCATTGATTCTCTGGGGGGTAGAGTTTCACCGTAAGTAAAGAGCAGAGCTGAGCTGGTTTCAGTGTGTGTTTCAGTTATGGGTCATCGCTATGAATTTGATGGACTGGCGGTTAAGAGCTGGACTCTGAGGTCAGACAGACCTTCTCTTGAACCCCGGCTCTGGTACATCTATGGCTTCGGGCAAGTTACTCAATCCCTCTGAGCCTCCCATTATAATGACGATAATAACTGGACCTGCTTCAAAGAGTTATTCTGAGGTTTCAGTGAGATAAAGCATAAGAAGTGTCAGCACGGCCATTGCACGGTGTTAGCACTCATTCGTGGCGGTCGATGGTCTGCTGATGGTGGTGATGACGAGGATGTTCTCGCACGGTCCAGGCTCGGCTCTTCTGGACAAGAACCAGGTCCTCTGAGAGCCCACGGCTGGGTGGTGAGAAAGAGAAAGCTCACGGGGAACAGCTAGAGAAGCATTGCTTGCTAAACTTGGCTCTAAGTTCAGTAGGAGGTCAGAAGAGCAGCCTGGGCTGAAAGGAACAGAGTGAGTGCAATGGCCTGCAAAGAGCTGGTGGGCAAGGGGAAGGGGTGTGAGCACAGATCCTGGGTCTGGAGACACGGGGTGGGTTTGCTTTCCACCATGAAAGTGTCGTCAGAGCACAGTGGGTGGGGGAGAAGTGCCCAAGTTTCCCACGGTGAGGAGTTATTGCTTAGGGGTTGCAGTAATGTAAAAACAGTCCCACCCTCCAGTAGTCTGGCATTGGTTGTGTCTGACCAGCAGCCTTTGTCTGGTGTCACCTCTCACTCTGTATCCTCCCTTCGCCACCCCGCCACTTCTTGTCTCCCCTGGCTCGGAATTCCTGAAAGAAGGCGGAGAGGCTTCAACTGAGCCCAGGCAGAGGCGAGGCTGCTGGGCCCCTGGTCCGAGATGGTGGTTCAGCACCACGGAGAGTACCCAGGGGGCAAGCCCCGCCTAGACGGTGGGCTCGAAATGCCAGTGATTTCCATGCCCCCATAAAAGCCCCGTCTCCTCTCCTCTGACTGCTGGTCACCGCTCTCCTACTGTGCCCACTCTCAGACCTCCGCTCCTGGCGCGCGCGCGCGCGCGTGTGTGTGTGTGTGTGTGTGTATCTCATACTCACAAAGCCTAGTTCTCAGCGTCCCAAGAGGTCAACAAAAACATCTGCCCATCCATTCCGCAAGCGTGTGCCGAGTGCACTACGTGTGTCGGGCAATGTACTGATGGGAGGCCCCGGCTCACCTGCCAGTGGGAGTGGGCCACAGACGGCCTCTCTGGTATCAGCTAATGCGCATTTTCCCCAAAGTCTCTGGAAGCTCCGGGGTGCCTTTGCCAGAAAAGCAACTCTGAAGAAGCGAGTGCTGGGAAAGCTAGCAGAACAGCCACACCCTACCAGTGCCCCTGTGAGTTGCTAGTTAATGCTGAAACAGCTGCTGTTGACTGTGCCCTGGTTCTGCAGTGACCACCGAGGCAGGTAGTGACGCATACGGGTGCAGGGAAGCTGCAGGCCCTCCCCGTGAGGCGGCGCCATGATTACTTGTGCTCAACAGGCAGGTGCAGAGCGATGAGGCCAAGCTCCCTAAGCCGCCCAGCTGACCAGTAGTAGAGCAGGACCGGACCTGGTTTCTGACTCCTTTCTCCTCTTCCTACCCTCCCTCTCTATAGGAGCAACTTAGATGGTCCTATTAGGTTGAAATGCCATTTTCCTGAGTCAACAAATGGCTGAATGTCAGAACTATCATATGATTCATCTTAATATCTTCTCCTTTGAGAACATCCCCCCCCCCCCCGCCCTGCCAGCTACCTGCTTCCCTCCACAGATTCCAGGCCACTGGGTCTGGCCGGTACTGACCTTCCAGTCACTCCCCACTCTCCCAGTGGGCAGGCTGGGGAGAGCTTCCCTCCAGGGGGCACTGTCTGCTCAGAGGTGGCCTCTCTGAACCAGCGAAACCGTGTGACCCTTGCAGCAGCTAATGAACACAAGTCACAGAGGAAGGCAGCTTTGTGAAATAATCCTTGATCTGGGAGGCTGCCTGGTGCAAGCACGCGGCTTCATCAGAACGTTTCTGGAGGGGAATTGATCATGAAACTCACTGGAGTCTCCAGTGGTGGAGAGGGGTGAGGAAGGTGGCAGAGTTTGGGGTGGGGGGCTGTTCCGTCTCAGCAATCAACACTAGAAAGGATTCTGTGAATATCAATTGTCCCAACGCAGTCTGGAGGCTGGTCGAGGACACCAGAAAGCAGGAAAAGCCAGTCGAGTGAGAAATAGCCCATCGTCCTCTGCAGCTGGAGAACAGAAGGGTTACTGGCATTCATTTATTCATTCATCCAACTTCTAGTCAGTTAAACAGTATTTATGGAGGTCCTTCACACGCTGGAGCCTTGCTGGGTGCTGGGACAGTTACACGGGTGACCGGACAGGCATGGCCGGGCCTTCAAGACTGAATGGAAAAGCCATTTCGAATCTAGCTCGGAGATTTTGAACCTATTTACAATGGCCTGAGTTGCCCCACGTCTCCCCTGACCTCCGTTGTGTTTCATCATCATCGTGTTGAGTCCTTACCCTGTGCCAGGCACAGTGTGGTGCTCTCGGTACATCCTGTCAATGCATTTGGGGAGGAGACATAATTATTCTGGTGTTACAGTTGGGAGAGCAAGGCTCCGAGAGGCTAAGGAACGCACCCAAGTTCCCCGAGTTAGCAGGTGGCGATCTGGGTTTCAAACCCAGGCCAGTCTAAGTCCAGAGCCCACTCTCTTAGCCACGCTGACCTGCTGCCTCATGAAGGGAACAAAGCTTTTTAATGCTGTGACCAGACTGTCCATTTCCCTCGGCCTCTGCATCCCCACATCCTCACCTCTTCCAGCTCACAGCCCTGAGGTAAGCTTCTCTTGACCCTCCTTAACCCTTTGTGTCCTCTCACTTACCGTTCACCTGGACGATAATTAAGCAAAATGAAAAGATTTAAAGGAAAACTGAAGTTCTTTGAAGACACGGAGAGGAAACTCCTGACGTCTAAGCGTGCGGGAGTGACTGTGTCCTGTGGTACCCTCTCCTTGGCACCCCCAGCTGAGAGCCCCTCGGGGCCCCCCACCTGTGCCCTCCCATCCTGTCCTGAGGACTTGCCGACAGCCAGGCAATCTTCAGGAACCCTTCTAGCTCTTACTATCTGTGGGACCTCCTGGACACTCCTCACCCTGGGATCGGAAGGTGCAGCACAAGGCAGGGGTGGCCCTGGGTGTGCCCTTTCTCACCTCCTTTCCAAGAACCTGCCGGCCTCAACGTTCATTCTGCAAACAGTCACAGTGTGTCTGCCCTGGCTGGACACTGCAGAGGCAGCAGGAGTAGCCCAATCCAGTCTTTGTTCTCATAGACCTGAAAGTCCAACAGGAAAGACAGGCATCTAACAGATAATGACGCCAATAACAGATTATTTCCAATTGTGATGAATTTTCTACAGCCAGGGGATGAGTTGAATAGCGTCCTCCCAAAAACCATGTCCACCTGGAACTTCAGAATGTGACCTTATTTGGAGTAAGGGCCTTTGCAGATGTAATAGAGTAGGGATCTTGGATTGAGATCACCCTGGATTAGGGTGGGCCCTAAAGCCAATGACAGTGCCCTTCTAAGAGACTGAAAAGAAGACCCAGACACACAGAGGAAAGGGTGATGTGAAGATGGGGGCAGAGATTGGAGTGATTCGGCCAAAAGCCAAGGAATGCCAGTGATTACCAGAAGCCACCAGAAGTGGGAGAGAGGCGTGGAACAGATAAAGTCAGAGCCTCCAGAGGGAACCAACGCTGTAGGGAGTCAGGGGCAGTCCCTCGAGGAGGTGACGTTGGAGCAGAGACCTGAGGTTGTATGGGAGCTAACAGCAGAGAGCGCGCCAGGCAGAAGGAATGGCAGGTGCAAAGGCCCGGAGCCCGGAGGGAGGAGCTGAAGGAAGGACCCAGGAGGCCGGTGCCCTGGGGAGGGAGGAGGCCATGCCAGACGTGTCCGGAGAGGGAGCAGAGACAGCCGCGGAGGAGCGCGGGCTTCCTGCCGAGAGAAGCAGGATGGTGCTTCAAGCTGGGAGTCTGACACATCTCGGCCCCGTGGGATCCGAGCCTTACTGGTCTCTGCCGTTTGCACACAGGAGGTGCTGGGTAAATATTAGTTGACGGGTTTCATCGTGTGTTTGAGTGTGTCTTCAGTGTGCATGCCACGCCACCTTCCAGGACAGCAACTCACACCTGCCCCCGAACCCTGGCTTCACCCTGTGGGCTGCAGCTTCATTCCACCCTTTCAAACACGTTTCCTGGAAGCCCCCTCCGGGTCCCTGCATCCCTGCATCCATCCTGGGTCCTCTGTCCGTGTTAGACAAGTTCTGAGTTCCTGTCACCCCCTCCAAATTCCTGGCGCCCAAGCTCATCATGTTAACAGGGGACTTTCTCTCCTTTGGTCGTCCTCAGACTAAATTAAAATAGCGTCACCACGGAGCCGAGTCAGATGTGCCCAAGGAATTCCAAGTCTCCGGTGACTTCATTAGCTCCAGTGCCTTGAGAAACTGAGCCACAGTGCTTTCTTGTCCCGGCCCCTCCCTCCTGTAGAGGGGGCCTCATTAGCTGGGAAAGATGAACCACTTAATAGTTCCATTAACTTGGTGCTTCCAACACGTTTCATCTCTGCCTTTCTTCCCACTCTGCCCTGTCACCTGTGGTTCTCTGCCTCTCTGCTCATTAGCCAGGGGTGCCTCCAAATGACAACTCCCCCCTCACTCTCCCTGTCTCTCTCCCCCTTCCCCTCCTGATTCCCCGTCCATTTCAAACCTGAACACTTGGACATGTTGAACCAGCACCTTCTCCTGTAGTGAATCTAAAATGCCCACTGGCTGGGGGGTTCAGAGTTTGGGATGTGGGGAGTGGGGTCTGGGTCAGAAAGGCCTCCACTACCATTTTGTTTCTGCCGCTTCCAGGCTGTGTGACCCTGAGTAAGTTGCTTCACCTCTCGGGGCCTCAGTTTTGTCATCTGTAAAGTGGGGGGTAGCAACATCCCCGTGTAGTTGTAAGAATGAGATGAGGCGGCTTGTTTAGGACCGCCGCTCAGTGCCCCGCACACAGTTAGCACCTCACAAAGGTCTGTTGTGGCCGCTGCCCTCACAAGGGTGGACGTGGACCTGGGAGTAGACGCGTGGACGTGGATGTGAAGGAGGGTAACGTTCTGACCGGCGCTTGAGCTGAGCCTAAGAGGACCCGGACGTTCCATTAGGTGAGAAGCATTTGTGTCCCGGGTCCAGATCAGCCCGGAGGGTCGGCGAGTCTGAGTGCGGCAGCCTGAGCACCCCTCCTCGGTGGTGCATTTACTGAGCTCCTGATTCACGCAGGGACCAGCCCTGCCAAGCTGCACAAGCCCAAGGGGCACCGTTCCCACACAGCCCGAGGTGATGGGCACCCCCTGGGGTTGTGCGACACGGCAGCCCTGCGTGGGCTGTGCGGGCAGGGCACTGGGACCCCGGCGATGGGCAGAGCAGCTCCTACGCTCACGAGAGCCAAGGCTATGCGGGAAGGAGACGGGAGACCCGTGACATGGAGCCCCAGCCATGACTCAGAGCTTCCCCACCATTTCCCAGGTGTCGGGCCCCCAGCGTCCCCGCAGAGGTGGCTGCTCTTCCTGCGTTTCAGTTGCGTGGTCCCAGTGGGTCAGGAGGGTAGCAAGCAAGCTTGCCATCCCCTCACTTAGCCCACGGCTCTCGGAAGCCAATTAAAGCGCATGCTAATCACCTACACAGGGAAGAGCAGACCCGGGGTCAGATGAAGCAAAAATACCCACATGCTTCATTGTGGAGAGGGGAGCTGTCACCCTAATCCGGCTCTCACACCCATACCTGCTGGGCAGGTTTCCTTTGCAGGAACTCAGGCAGCTGAGCCTCCCACAGGGTCTCTATGGTGCTGCAGGATGCAAACACCCACCCACCCAGCCACCCACCCACCCATCCATCCACCCAGCCACCCACCTACCCACGAACCCACCCAGCCACCCACCCACTCACCCACCCACCCAGCCACCCAGCCACCCACCCAGCCACCCATCCATCCACCCACCCATCCAGCCAGCCACCCAGCCACCCAGCCACCCACCCATCCACCCACCCACCCATCCATCCACCCACCCATCCACCCACCCACCCACCCAGCCACCCACCCACCCATCCATCCACCCAGCCACCCACCCAGCCACCCATCCACCCACCCACCTATCCATCCACCCAACCACTCATCCACCCACCCATCCACCATCCATCCATCCATCCACCCACCCTCCCATCCACCCACCCTCCCATCCATCCACCCACCCACCCACCCATCCATCCATCCATCCATCCATCCACCCAGCCACCCACCCACCCACCCACCCATCCACCCATCCATCCACCCAGCCACCCACCCAGCCACCCACCTAACCACCAGCCCTCCAGCCAGCCACCCATCCACCCACCCATCCATCCACCCACCCACGCACCCAGCCACCCATCCATCCACCCTTCCACCCATCCACCCATCCACCCGTCCACCCATCCATCCACCCACCCAGCCACCCAGCCACCGAGCCATCCACCCACCCACCCATCCACCCATCCATCCACCCAGCCACCCATCCATCAACCCACCCACCCACCCATCCACCCACCCATCCACCCATCCATCCACCTACCCATCCACCCACCCAGCCACCCAGCCACCCACCCAGCCACCCATCCACCCAGCCACCCACCCAGCCACCCACCCATCCACCCATCCACCCTCCCATCCATCCATCCACCCTCCCATCCATCCACCCACCCACCCATCCATCCATCCATCCACCCTCCCATCCATCCACCCTCCCATCCATCCACCCTCATCCACCCACCCATCCACCCACCCATCCACCCACCCAGCCACCATCCACCCATCCATCCATCCACCCTCCCATCCATCCACCCTCCCATCCATCCAACCACCCAGCCACCCACCCACCCAGCCACCCACCCAGCCACCCAGCCATCCACCCAGCCATTCATTCAGCAGATACTGATGGGGGCTCCTCTGTGCCAGATGCTGGGGACCCAGCGCTGCCACGAGGGCCTCGCTCCTAGGAGCAGGCAAGCATCAGTAAGGACATTAGAGAGAATGTTGAGAGATGATTCACTCCAGGGAGAGGAATAAAGCAGGGCCACTGGGCCAGGAGTTGCGGGGTGGGTGCTGTCAAAGAGGTGAGTGGGGAAGGTATCTAAGAATCGAGGTTCTAGCAAAGTCTTGAAGGAGGCGAGGGAGCTGGCTGGTGGGATCTGGGTTGAAGGCATCAGGCAGAGGCGGCAGTGGCTCTCCTGGCTTCACGTATTCGTGTCCTAGGACCGCTGCGACAAGGTACCACAAACTGGGTAGCTTAACACGACAGAAAATTATTCTCAGTCCCGGAAGCCAGAAGTCCAAAATCAAGGTGTTGGCAGGGTTGGTTCCTCCTGCAGTCTCTGAGGGAGGATCTGGTCTAGGCCTCTCTCCTGGCTTCTGGGGGCTCCGGACATCCTGTGTCTTATGGACGCGTCACTCCACTCTCTAACGCCATCTTCCTGTGGCCTCCCCCACACGGCTCTGTCTCTTCTCCTCTTGTTATAAGGATGCCAGTCTTTGGATTTAGGGCCCACCCTCGTCCAGCAGGACCTCTTCTGAGCTAACTACATCTGCAAAGACCTTATTTCCAAAAGCGGTCATATCCACGGGTGCCTGGGGGTCAGGACTCAACGCATACCTTCTGGGGGACGCAGTTCAGCCCACAGCACTTTGGTTTTCTTGAGTATGGCTTCAGCCCAGGACTGACTTTGGACGCACTGAGCATCCTGACCCCGGTCCTGAGGAAAGGGTGAGGATGTGAGGATGGTAACAAGTTCCCATACCTGGCACCCTCCCCCCAGGCCAGGCCCTGTGCTAAGCTGCCCACACAGTCTCACCCAGAGTTCACAACAGCCCGTGAGGCAGGGCAGGGGGACCCACTGTACACAGCAGCCCGTTCCTGCACCTGCAGAGCTCGGGGGAGGGGGGTCCCTGCCTTTTCTCCCCTCCACCCCGTGCCCTGTGGTCCCCCTCAGCTAGGGACGGCCTTGGTCTCAGGGGGTCCCAGGGGCCACAGTGCCCAGCGTGGAACCCGCCTCCTCGGGCATCTGTCACGGTTCCCAGTTCGGGTCCCAGGGCGGGTCTCGGTGAGGTGGAAGGAAGCAGCCATTGCTGTCACCTGGGCCTGGTGGCCCTGGGGACAGAGCTGTGAGGGAGGGCTGGGGAGAGCCCTGGCTGACTGTGTGCATTATGGCACTGAATCCTCTCAGTGGCCACGAGTCAGGGATTGGGGTTACCCCGGTCTGCAGAAGAGGGAGCCGAGGCCCAGGGCGGCAGCACCGCACCCCCAGCGTTTCTGCTACCGGCCTGCGGCCACACCCCCTCTGTCATGGTCACAGCCCCCACTTGCACATCAGCCCAGCGCCTGGCACGTAGGACTCAGGTGGTAAACGGAAGCTACGGTTATTACCGTCATCACCTCTGGTTCTCCTTTTCGTTGGTATCCGGTGTTTTAGCTCCCCGGCGGCAGGAGGGCGGATCTGACTGGTCCCCCACCGACTCCCAGTGCCCAGGCCAGGACCGGACGCCTGGTGGGCCCTCGGACACATCTGTCACTGCCCGAATGGTTTCATCTGGGCCTCCTACCTTGTAAGCTCCTAGAGGGCAGGACCCTGGTTCTAGCCTCACCGGTCTCCCCAGGGAGCCCAGGACAGTGCGGGGCATTCGGGGAGCCCCAGAGGGTACCACACAGAGCAGGAGGTGCCTCGGTGGGAGCTGCAGAGCTGGTGGCGGCGCCTCCCCTGCACGTGGGGCAGCGTCCCTGCCTGCCCGGCTCGCCTGGTGGGGACCAAGTGAAGCAGCAACCTGCCAAACGAGCCCAAACCACTGGGCTGCATCGGGGTCCTGCACGTGGGTAACCACCACAGGTCACAGTCCATGGCCTGGCTGCGCACGAGGCCCTCCTGCGTGCTGATGCTGCCCGCCGGCCCCCACCCGCCTCTACTCCCTGCCTCCCCGGTGGCCTCTGGCGCAGGTGCCACACCCGTCCAGTGTTTCTCGCCTCTGCACCTGCCACGCCCCCCTCCAGCCCCTCTCTGTCTCCTGGGAAACTCCAAGTCGTGCTCTGCGACCCACTCAGCACCCAGCGGAGTGGCTAAAAGCCAGGATGCTGACAACACCAAGTGCTGACGAGGCTGCAGAGCGGCTGAAAGTGGCGTATGTTCCCACAGGAGCACAAGATGCCTCCCATGGGAGGACTGACCACCGTTTCCCGTAACGTCCAGCATCCACCTGCCCTGGGACCGGTAGTTAGACTCCTGCGAACTCACCCAAGAGACTGGAAGACACGTGTTCACAAAAGACATGCTTGAGAGTGTCCACAACAGCCTGATTCATGACGGCCAGAAATGTCCACCACCAGGTGAAAGGCTAGACATCCTTATTACAGGACGCTGCTCAGCTATGAAAAGGAAGGAACTGCTGGCTCACAAACGTCATGGACAGCTCTGGAGACAAGCCCAGCGAGTGTGTGGGGGGTACGTTTAAAGAAACCCTAGATCAGGCAAAAGTGGTTTATGGTGACAAAAATCAGAACAGTGGAGGAGGGGCGTTGACTAGAAGCGGTGATGGGGACGGTTTGTATCTTGCTCTGGCCGCCAGTCACATAGGCGTATAAACTTGCCCAAGTGCATGTATGTATCTGTATGTACTATGTGTGTGTTTGCGTGTGTGTGTGAAGGTGTGGAAAGACCCCCCTCCTCAGGCCTTACCCTCCCAGGGCTGCTTCCCCTATGTCCCCCCTCCCCCACCGCCAGCCGAGGCAAGAACCCCTCCCTCTTGCTCCCCCGTTGGCATCTCCGTCTCGTCTTTGCTCCACTGTAATCATGGGTCTGGCTGCGCCCCAGCCTTCAGGGCACCGCTGGTGGACACTGGTGGTGTTGCATCCTTTTCATCCGTGTGCCACCCTGAGCCCAGCATCACTCCTGCTGCCTCTGGGGGCTCAGTAGGCGTTTACTGAACAGACAAATGAGGAAATGATTGCCGTGTCTTTATATTTATGGTTCCGCTACAGTCTAGATACATGTTTATGTCCATAACCTCCATTTCCTGTTTATATCGATCTCTGTTAAATCCATATAGAGCCATAAACTGAATTTCCAGTGCCTCTGTGTCACTAACTCTCTCTGTGAACCTCACTAAGCTCCTGGGACGGTATAGGCACCAGTCAACCCACAGGTCCTCAGGGTCCCCGTGGGCTGACAGATCAGCAGCCCCTGCCGGCCCCTCCACCCAGGCTGGCCTGCTTCCAAAGACCCTGTGCCACCTCCCCCTTCTCGCCTTTCTTGTCCCCTGCCAGTGTGGGTGTCTGCCCCCTGCTCTAACGTATCGCATAGAGCTCAGGGGTTCTGAGGTCAGGCTCTGAGCTGAAGAGTGCTCGGTTTGATTTCTGGCTCTGCTGTGTGACCTTGAGCAAGTCACTTATTCTCCAGGCCTCAGTTTACTCATCTGCGAAATAGGACAGTATCAGCACCAGCCTCGTAGGGATGTCAGGGGGACCAGGTGACGTTTTGCTCGTAAAGCTCTGAGCTGGGTGCATGAGGGGAACTGGCCTGCCAGGCACACCCTGTGTGCCCCCCAGGGGTTGTGTGAGGTGAGGGGGGTCTCCAGATGCAGAGTGATGCCAGCCTTGCCCCACCCCTGCACCCGGGCAGCCTCCGGTGGCCTTCTCAGCACAAAGAGCGTTTTCAGCTCAGACCAAATAGCCCTAAGCTAATTTTAAAATAAGGCTCGCATGGTGGCTACAATTAATAATACTGTTATATACTTGAAGGCTGCTACGAGAGTAGTTCTTAAATGTTCTCACCACAAAAAAAAAGATGGCAGTTATGAGAGGTAATGGAGGTGTTAGCTAACGCTATGGTGATAATCATTCTGCAATGTGTAAGTGCATCAAATCAACACATTGTATATCTTAAACCTATACAATGTTATATGTCAATTATATCTCAATAAAGCTGAGGAAAAACATTTTAGTACAAAAAATTAGAAGGACAAAGGTTTTTAATAAGTCTCTCATTTAAATTGAAAGAAAATTAACAAAGGGATTTATATTTTTAAAAAAATGGGGGGACCTCCCTGGTGGTGCAGTGGTTAAGAATCCCCCTGCCAATGCAGGGGACACGGGTTCGAGCCCTGGTCCGGGAAGATCCCACATGCGGCGGAGCAGCTAAGCCCGCGAGCCGCAACTACTGAAGCCCGTGCGCCTAGAACCCGTGCTCAGCAACAAAGACAAGCCACCGCAATGAGAAGCCCGCGCGCCGCAAGGAAGAGTAGCCCCCGCTCGCCGCAACCAGAGAAAGCCCGTGCGCAGCAACGAAGACCCAACGCAGCCAAAGTAAAAAAATTAAAAAATAAATTGGGAATTCCCTGGCAGTCCAGTGGTTAAGACTCTGCGCTTCCACTGCAGGGGGCATGTTGGGTTCAATCTCTGGTCGGTGAGTTAAGATCCTGTGGGCCATGAGGCTCAGTCAAAGAAAAAAAAAAGAAGGCGGATTGGAGACCACAGACCGCCCACCCCCACCCAACTACAAGAGAAAAAGCAGAAATGAAAACTTGGAAAACATAGTAGCCAAACGCTGGTGTGAAACTCGGTTCTGGGCAGAAGGGGGAACCTGTCCTGAACGTGGCAAAGCTCATTTCTCTTTCCTGGTGGAGGCAGCGACCAAAGGCCATTTACCTGAGGAAGGACAGAGAGGCGGGGCCATGTAATCAGCCCACAAAGCTGGGACCTGGGTTGTTGCCCGGGCTCCACCCCTTCCTCAAAGCTGTGTGACCTCTAGTAAGTCACTGAACCTCTCTGAAGTGTTTGTCTGTTTCGGTCCCAGGTCCCTCCACAGGGCTGGGCATAAGTGGGGTGCTTGATACAGACTCGGGAGAGAATGAAGGACAGTCTGAGCTGGGGTGGGGGGGAAACTGAGGCACGGAGGAGTTGCTTAGGGTGACTGCAGAGGAGCACGGAGATGCAATGCCAGATGTCACCCCAGACGCTGAAGGCAAAGTCCCTGTTGGCGTGTGTCTTCCCTCTCCTGTGTACTCTCACAGCCCTGATAATCACACAAGAAATATATGTCCAGGAGAAATTAGGAACTATAGGAAAATACAAAGAAAAGAAAAACCACCCAAATCCCGCCACCCTGAGCCAGGTAGAGGTGAGACTGCAATGCACCTTCTCGGCCCTTCCACGCACGTGTTCACATATGCCCTGGTGGGCACGATTTTATATACACGGGATCAAGTTCCTCCAGCTTCAGGCCCAGCGTTGTTCACACAATGATAATTGTGCACATCTTTTTACATCAATAAAAACACACCTCTGGGGCTTCCCCGGTGGCACAGCAGTTGAGAGTCCGCCTGCCGATGCAGGGGACACGGGTGCGTGCCCCGGTCTGGGAAGATCCCACATGCCGCAGAGCGGCTGGGCCCGTGAGCCATGGCCACTGAGCCTGTGCATCCGGAGCCTGTGCTCCGCAACGGGAGAGGCCACAGCAGTGAGAGCCCCACGTACCGCAAAAAGAAAAAACCACCTGTGGCATCATTTTTACTGGCTGTGTGATACTCTGTTGTGTGGACAGATCCTAATTTAATCAGTAAATCCCCAGTTGGGGTAGAGATCCCTCAGTGGTGTTTGTTTGTTTTCAGATATAAACACGGAAGTAGGTGCCCCTGGCAGGTGGACATCCTTCTCTGAATCACCCCAGGTGACAGATGCTTGCTATTCCCAAGGCAGCCTCATTCCATTGTCAGGTGGCCCCAGGGCTGGGGAATCTTTCCTGAAGTGGACCCCGAATCTGTCTCCCAAGCACTTCCACGAGCTGGTGTCAATGCTGCATTGGGGTGACTCGGACTGTCCACCCCTTGGCCTCGGCCTCGGCCTCCCCACCCGAAGACAGCCAGCATTTTCCCAGCTCACCGCACACCCGCCCTTTTCTCTCACTCAGTTCCAGGGAAGGATGCCTTCCCCACAGGCCTTGGGAAGCCTCCCAGGTGGGTGTGAGGTTTGCAGGTTTAGAGGTCCCTGTCTTTAGAGCCAAGCAGAGCTGAATTCAAACCCAGCTCCACCACTTCCTGGCTCTGTGACCTGGGGAAGGCCCTTGACCTGCCTGAGCCTCACTTTCCTCATCTGTAAAATGGGTTTAATAACCGTGCTGACCTCATGGGGCTATTGCAAGGATTTCACAGTGCCATCCTCGTAAACCACTTGGTTTTGGACCAGCTCCTGGTAAGGACTTAATAAACAGTGGATAATGATGCCCTAGACGGCGGGAATTCCTGTTCGTGAGGATCCTGGGGGTGGGGGGCGGGCTCAGCTGGGCTGTGGGGTGTCCCCGAGACACGCAGCAGCCCCCTGCCCTCTGGCTGTCAAGTGATGAGCTCATCTCTCTTATTGGGGAGGACCCCAGCGCGGCTCAGGGGCAGGGGAGGGCTGCAGGCACAGAAAGTGATCAATACATTATTTAACAGCAAGAATATGCAAATGAGGAGAAATTAATGAAGGCACTTCCTCCGCCCCCGCCCCCCCAGCCCCCACTCTTCCTCGACTCTGCGATTGCTGACAAATTCTCTAGAAAATATCGAAACAGCCTCCGGCTGGAGCCTGCCACAGCGATGCACCGTTATCTATTATTGATGTAAACCCTGACAAGTTCTCTTTTTGAGGAAGGGGAGCTGGGGAGAGAGCTGCTAATCCGTGTTTAAAGGGAGAGACTCTCGTTTCCCCGTCCCCAGTGCCACAGGAGCAGCTGCAGACTGCAGCCTCCGCCATCTGCCCCTCGTCCTACCCAGGCAGGGAGGGGGAGAGGGCTGGGGACCTGGAGAGAGCAACAGGTAGGGAGCGCTCTTGCCTCTCACCAACTTTCCCTTGGCTGTGCCTCAGTTTCCCTTTGTGTGCATTTGCCAAGGCCAGCAGTTAATGGCATGGCCTGGGGATAGTGGCGGGTGGGGGAGAGCTGCGGGGGTCCTGCGAGAAGCCGGACAGCTCTGACTCTCGCCTCTGGGCAGCGAAGGAGGGGCACGCCCGGGGCAGAGGACTGTCTGCGGTGCTCCAGCATCTCACTCTAAGGACCGAGGACCCTAAGGTCCATTCTGCAGAATGGAGTCTGTCCAAAGCTGGTGATTTTTAAATGTTTAATGTTAGAAATACCTCAGTCATCCAGAAATCGATGGATGGACAACTCGAGTGGCCTGGAATATTGAAAAGAATCCGAAAGGGAAGCTGAAAAATCCTCCAAAGGGGCCACTTCAAGGTTGCAAAGCCCAAGAATTCAAGTACGTGCCCTTGACCCACAAGTGAGTTCCTCGGGCCCCATCAGCCTTATTTCAGACTCGTTTCTAACAAGCATGGGATTTTCTTCTCGTTTCTTCTCGCGGGTGTGAAATGGCGATACTTGGAAAGGCAGAAGGGGCCCATTGTGGAGATCAGACGCTATAAACAAGCACAACTCGACAAGGGGCAGCCAGACCAGAAGGAGGGGAGAGGGTGTGTAACAGGTGGAGGCCAGAGGTGAAGAGGCAGGGCCGGCCGGGGCCGCTTACGGGGGCCACTGCCCTTGCGGGACCTCTGGTTTCACGAAGGAGTTGGATATTAAGCAAGTCTGACTTGCTTGAATTTAAAGCAGTTAGGAAAAGGGCTCCAGAGACCTCACTGCTGTCTTATAGCAGAGGGATCACGGGAGGCAAAGGTAGAGAATTTGACTCACAAACTCGAGTGCCTTTGTGGGAGCAGCCAGGTCATGTAAGTGAAAGGAACAGGAGGGGTGTGGTCACAGGGAGGAGTGGTGACTGTCGCAAGCTGGGGACCACAGGCCTGGTCTCAAAAGGGCAGCTGGTCCTGAGCTCTGGTCACCCCTGCAGTGGAAGAACTGGACCCATTTCTTCAAAAGAAGGTAGAAATAGAATTTTAAGATGCGATTCCCAATTTTCAAACCTGGACAACTCATTTTTATTTTCTAACCAGTGAACAGGCTAAACAAAGCCTGTCTGTAGGCTGAGCCCAGCCTGAGAGCCGGGTCTGCAATGTCCCATCTTCACAGACAAGGAAAGTGAGGCCTGGAGAGGGCTGATGACATCTGTGGCCAGTTGCCCAGCCTGGTGCCCTTTAAACAGTTTGGTACCTTTTCCAAATTAAGCGAGAGGAGCTTGGGCCTGGAGCATCTCACGCGAACATCAACGCGTCAGGCCTGTGCTGCAGCCCCTACACATTCGACCTTGTGAAACCTCCACAAGAGCCCTGTGGGGTGGGGATTACTCTTCTCCTTTTATTGATGAGAAAAACACTCCCAGAGGAGTCAAGCGGCTTCCTAAGGTCACATAGCTACAGGGTATCACTTCACTATAAAATGGAAATCAGGAACTTCCCTGGTGGTCCAGTGGTTAAGGCTCTGCACTCCCAATGCAGGGGGCCCAGGTTCGATCCCTCGTCAGCGAACTAGACCCCGCATGCTGCAACTAAAAGATTCCTCGTGCTGCAACTAAAGATCCCGCATGCCGCAACTGAAGATCCCTCACGCGGCAACAAAGATCCCGTGTGCTGCAGCTAAGACCGGGTGCAGCCCAATAAATAAATAAATATTAAAATGGAGATCAAGGGTGTGGGGGGGGCGAATACAAAATTGCATAGTTGTTGTATATAGTAGTTGCCCAGAGCTGCTCTGACAAATGACCACAGCCGTGGTGGCTTGAAACAACACACGTTTGTTGCCCTCCAGCTCTGGAGGTCAGAAGTCCCCACATCAAGGCGTCAGCAGGGCTGGTTCCTTCTGGAGACTCCAGAGAGACTCTGTCCCTCGCCTTTTTCAGCTTCTAGAGGCTTCCTCGGCTCCCAGCCCCTTCCTCCACGTTCAAAGTCAGTCTCTGTCTCTGACCTCTGCTTCTGTCCTGTCATCGCATTTTCTTTCTCTGACTCTGACCCTCCCGCCTCCCTCTTATAAGGACCTTTGTGATCACATCGGGCCTACCCACACGATCCAGGATAATCCTTACCTTAACCCCATCTGCAATGTCCCTTTGCCGTGTTAGGTAACGTACTCACAGGTTCCAGGGACTAGGATGTGGCCTTCTTGGGGGGAGCACCGTTCTGTCCCCCACAACTGTCTTCCCTGCAGAGTAGAGGGGTGGGGAAAGAGACCAACAGTAGAGGGTTCCTTTAGAAAGCTCGGGCTTCAATTCGAGGGCAGACAGATCCCCCTGAGAGGATGCGGGAAGCCCGTGCAGGGGGCCAGTCCCCGGTGACCCCAGGAGCAGCTCAGGGAAAGCTGGGGCAGAGGTGCTGCCACCTCCAGTCCTGCCAACCCCACACCCCAGGTTGGAGCGATAGTTACCCAGTGTCAGGTGCGGCCTTGATCACCTTTCACCCCCTGTCAGCCCTGATGGGGGTTGCTCGCTGGGGAGAGGGGCTGGGACCTGAATCCCACATTCTCTGTTCCAATACCCGCCCTGGGCTCGAGGCCTCATCTGAGCCCGGCGTCATGGTCCTGGAGAGCTCGGGAACTCCCTGGGTGGGCAGGGAGCGCCAGGTCATTTCACGCAGGGATGCGGCTGTAATCGAGGCAGATGGGGCCCAGGCCCATGCAGGGCTGTCGGTTTGATGAGATGGATATTAAGCACGCAGTCATTTAATTGCAGATATGAAAAGGTGGCTGGGGACATGGAGTATTTGAGAAGTGAGAGCCTCCATGTGCGTTTTCTGGAGAACTGGAGGTCCCTCCTTGAAGGAATTATACAGGCAGTTGGAGAAGGAAGAGGAGAAGAAGAGGTGAAATCTCTCTGAGATGCACCCCTCCCCTTCCGCACCGCACAGCTCCCATCCCAGCCAGTACAGCTGTCAGCACTGTGGTCTGGCCTTTACCCTCTGATTCGCGCTCGTTCTGGGCTGTGAGGTGCTGACTCCCTTCTCTCGATTTGGGTTTCTCCAGTTTTTTGCTTCTACGTCCCTTTCCTGACTGCTAACCCCGCTTCTCCCAGGGGGAAGGAGCCTGGCTTTGGGAGCGTCACCTCCACTGCTCTGCTGCTCGTGTCCAGGGGACCAGGTGGGACACCTGCATGCAAGTCCCCCCAGCTGGGGTACACCAGGCCCGAGCTTCTCCAGGAGCCCAGGGCCCTGGAACTCACGAAGGCCCCGTATCACTCACAGCCCGAGAGCCGTGTCCCAAGTCTGCCTGGTGGTGGACAATGGCCCTGGGCAAGTCTCACCCCATCTCTGAGCCCCAGGGTCCCCATCTGAAAAATGGGGAAAATGGATCAGACGGTGCCCAGGGCCCCTTGCTGCTCGCCTTGTAGAGCCCTTTCTTGTATCATAAAAGGGACGTCGTGGGTGTCGGGCTGTCTTCCTGGACTGGACTGCAGGCTCTTGGGGCACCGGGTGGCCGCCCCACAGGAACACTGGCGTGAACAGCCTGCGAGCTGCTGCGGGGAGCTCGGCCTCCTGACGTCCGATGATGCTCGTGGTAGGGCTGGCACCGCCCCCGTGGCTTTGGCCCAAGGCTGCAGGCGCCCCGCGGGGATGTACCATCCTGCCACTCCATGGGGAACTGCAGACACTGTGTCCTTGTCTGTGGCAGGGAGAGAGCCGAGGCCAGCGTGGGACTCCCAGGGCTGGCGCCTTCCCTGAATTCCTAAAGGGCCCCCAACCCAGCTGCACGTTCTCACCCGCTCCTGCCCAGAGGAGAGTGGTCTGAGCGGGGCAGCCTTCAAAGAGGGCACTTGGGAATCTAACAGCTCTGGGCTCAAGTCCTGCTCTCTCTCTTGCTAACAAGCAACCTTGGGCAAGTGGCATAACCTCCTACAGCCTCTGTTTTCTCATCTGAGAAACGAGAGCTGAGAACCCCCTTCTCAGGGTCCTTGTGGGGCTAAATGAGATAGTAAGGTGCGGTAGAGTGTTTAGCATGTAGTAAGTGCTCAGTAAGTAAACGGTGCCTATTAAAATGATGAAGTTGATCAATCAGCCTACTGGTTTCAAGGCTAGGCTGCTACTGACTCACTCGGTGACCTTGGGGAAGTCCTTCCTCCTTGGGAAGTGGGAGGGGGGCAGCGGTCCTAACAGTCTCTCCGTCCCTTTCAAGCTCACATTCTGTGACCTGTACCAGCAGTTACTCCCCCGTCACTCCTCTCTAGCACTAGATTGTGGCCTTCGAAGGCCAGGACCGCCTTGCCCCTGGCTGCCCAGCAAACAGTCAGTGCCCAGTAAGGACTGGTGGGCAGAAGCCCGAAGAGCCACTGGGGGAAGTGAGCGATGGCTTAGCCGGGGTGGTAGAGGCAGGCGAGGCCACCCACAGCGAAGGGAGGGGGTGGGAGGGGGCGGCAGGGGGCAGCCCCACAGCTCCTGAACAAAGGTCACCTTTTCCCCCATCAGAGGTCATCCCTCTCTAAATATCAGAGGCCAACTTTCAGATGAGCCAAGAAAGCTCCCTGGATTTAAGAGCTTATGGAGAGTTTAATTAAAGAACCTCGTTGCTACTTTAAAAAACAAAAAAAACCCTGCCTGCCTTGATCCTTTTTTGAAAGGTGTTTTCTCCAGCAGAGCATCAGGGGAAGTGGAGGGCGAGAGGAGGAACGGGCCGCCCTTGACCTCCATGGGCAAGAGGCCCGGCTCCCTAGGCGCCCAGGCCCTGCTGTCTGGGAGGGGGTTGCCTTCTGGAAATATGACTCTGGGTTCAAAGAGGGCTGGAAACCTCCCCGCCCCGCCCCCAGGGCCCGGCTGGCCCGTTGCCATTCTGTCTGTCCTCTCTCCCCTGGAGAGGCTGGGTGTGGCCGCAGTGACACAGCCAGCAAAAGGCCTGGGCCCTGGGCACGGAGCTCGGGGGCAGCGAGCTCTCTCCAGCGGGGAGTCTCCTGAGACCTCACAGACGACCCCATCTCCCCTCTGCTCGGCCGGAGTCTGGCTCAGCGAGGCCCTGAGTTACTGCAGCCCCTGCCTGACCCCTCCTTTGGAGCCCCTTTCCCCACGGCCACTGGGGCCCCCAAACCCTGGCGCTGGCCGTTAGACCTCTCCGTGTCTCAGGGGATGGAGTCATCTGTAAAATGGGGGCTTTCACAAACCGCGGCAAGAGGCAGCGAGGCACCCGGGTACCGCGGAGGCCTTCGCATGCAAAGAGCAGGAACCCTTGGGCACCGTGGGATGTTGGTAGTCGCCGCGCGCCTCCGAGAACTCAGGAGCAAGACGCTGCCAGGCCTGGGGACAGGGCGGAGCCTGAGACCTGGAAACCAGGCCGCCCGCCCACTGGCTCCTTTCTTTGCCGAGCCTCCCTCTGGAAGGGCTGCCCTGTGCCCTCTCGTGTTTTTCAAACCCCAGAGAGGAAAATGGCCGCTCACCAACCCCAAGTGGACCTAATGCCCTTTCTTGGTCCCGCCTCCAAGCCCCTGGGAAAGCAAATTGGATTGGTCCTCCTTGGGTCACGTGGCCCAATCAGCCACACACACAGGCTGATTGCTCAGCTGAGAACCCAACCCTGAGATGAGGGAAGAGGGGTTCCCAGAGTCCCTCATCCTCCAGCAGGAAGTCGCTCCCAAGGGGTCCCTGACAAGCGGCCTGTGGCCGTGGTCTGGGAGTCTGGAACAGCTGGGGTGGGGGTCGGGGTGGGGGGGAGTCTAGCGCAGTTCAGTACCTTGGACAAGACACCCCAGTTGCTTACTTGGCAAAAGGGAGTGTGATACCACCTGCCCTGCTGCCCTGTCTTCCTCACAGTGAGGCCAGCAAGGGGCCACTGAATGGCCAGCAGTGGACTCACATCATAAACTCCTTACCCAGGGCGTGGACAAGAGCAGACTGTCTATCCAAGGTAGAGACTGATGCAGGCGTTCATGTGGGAAAGTGTTCTAAAATGTAAGTTTTCTGATTATCCAGGTGTGGTTAGGCCAACAGATCAGGAGACAACTGCCATTGAAAAGATGGTTTGTCATACTCACAGGTGGGAAGAGGAAGGACCTGCCACACCATGCAGGGCCACACCAGGAAGCACCAGCGTTGCTCAGAAGGCAGAAGGAGTGAGGGGAAAACATGGGCAAGGGTCTTTTTGTGGTTTCTATGGGAAGGAACAGGTGAGGCAGCACAAGCAGGCTTAGGATTGGATAGTTTGAATAATTTCAGTATGCGATGGGGCCTGTGGGGCTATGTTAGCTGGCACCTGGCCCTGGGGGCATTAGGGCAGGTGGACAGCGGCCCAGAATATGAGAGCCCCATAAAGGAGGTTGAGGGTGTGGACTCTGCGCTGGGTGGCTGCATATGTAAGGTGTGCTCACAGGTAGTCCTTTACCGTCTCTAGGAATTGGCTAACCCTGGAAGGGGCAGTCCCTCCAGAGTCATCAAGGCCCCAAGATGTCAAAGCATCAAAAATACAGACAATAAAAAGGCATGATTAATACAAAAGTGTGGATGTCTGGGCAGAGACACCCCAGGGTCCAGACTCCTGAGCAGTGACTGGCCCCTCAGAGGGTCCCATCTGCCCAGCTGAGGAAAGACTGAGGTGCCCTGAGGAAGGGTGCTGGCGTGGGATGAGTCAGCCCCGCTGTCCCTCCCCAGGGCCCACGTTATCCTGCCAGATATGCTCTCATTCAACTCTCCACACCCAGCCCTGGTCTTCCTCACCAGAGTGGCCGGGTCCAGCAGCACCCAGTCCAGTGCTAGGTGGGGGCTGTCAGGGGCATCTCTCTGGCTTGCCTCATATAGGCTGGCTGGTGAAGGCAAGGGTTCAGGAGTCAGACGGGGGGTAGAGACTAGGGTGGGGAACCTAACTTCTTCAGACCTCAGTTTCCCATCTGCAAAATGGGACTAATGACATCTAATCACTGAGTACTAGGGGTGTGCCGTGGGTGAAATGAGATGGTGCTTGCAAAACTCTTAGCACAGGGCATGGCACAGAGCAAGCCCTCGGTAAGAGGTAGGTAGTAGTAGGATTATTTTAAAGGCCGTTTATGGCCTGTCTGCCTCAGCAGCCTCATCTCTCTTTGCTGCCCACTCACTCACCCCTCTGCTCACATGGACATCCTAGAGTTTCTTCATGTAATATGCTATCATTTGCCTTCCAACCTTTGCACATGCTGTCCTCTTTGCCCAGAATGCTCTTCCCTCCTCTGCTCCCGACTCCTTCCCTAGCTCACTCCTGCTCTAGCTCAGATATTCTCTTCTTCAGAATGTCTTCTCTGACCCCAATTCCTCACCTTGGGAGATACCCCTCTCACAGGAACCCAGAGCACTCTGTCCTCATCCCCTGACTCGGCACTGACCACACTGGATTGTAACCACCTGCCCTCCTCCTAGACCAACTAGACTGAGAGCTCCCAAATTTGTGTTAGTTTCCTGTGGCTGACACAACAAATTACTCCAAACTGGGTAGCTTATGATAAACCCACAGCTAATATCATTCTCAATAGTGAAAACCTGAAAGCATTTTCTCTAAGATCAGGAACAAGACAAGGATTCCCACTTTAGCCACTTTTGTTCAACATGGTATTGGAAGTCCTAGCCACAGCAATCAGACAAGAAAAAGAAATAAAAGGAATGCAAATTGGAAAGGAAGAAATAAAACTGTTACTGTTTGCAGATGATATGATACTATACATAGAAAATCCTAAAGATGCCACCAAAAAGCTACTACAGCTTGTCAATGAATTTGGTAAATTTTCAGGATACAAAATTAATATATATAAGTCTGTTGCATTTCTATACACTAACCGAAAGGAATCAGAAAGAGAAATTAAGAAAACAGTCCCATCTACCATCACATCAAAAGGGATAAAACACCTAGGAATAAACCTACCTAAGGAGGTAAAAGATCTGTACTCAGAAAACTATAAAACACTGATGAGAGAAATTGAAAACGGTGCAAATATATGGAAAGATATACCATGTTCATGGGTTGGAAGAATTAATATTGTTCAAATGACCATACCATCCAAGGCAATGTACAGATTCAGTGCAATCCTTATCAAAATATCAACAGCATTTTTCACAGAACTAGAACTACTAATTCTAAAATTTGTATGAAAACCCAGCCAAAACAATTTGAGAAAGAATAACAGAGCTGTAGATATCATTCTCTCTGACTTCAGACTATACTACAAAGCTACAGTAATTAAAACCATATGGTACTGGCACAAAAACAGACACATAGATCAATGGAACAGAATAGAGAAACCAGAAGTAAATCCATGCACTTATAGTCAATTAATCTACAACAAAGGAGGCAAGAATATACAATGGAAAAAAGACAGTCTCTTCAATAAATGGTGCTGGGAAAACTGGACAGCTACATGTAAAAGAATGAAATTAGAATACTTCCTAACGCCATACACAAAAATAAACTCAAAATGGATTAAAGACCTAAATGTAAGGCCAGACACTATAAAACTCTTAGAGGGAAACATAGGCAGAACACTCTGTGACATAAATCACAGCAAGATCCTTTCTGACCCACTTCCTAGAGTAATGGAAATAAAAACAAAAATAAACAAATGGGACCTAATGAAACTTAAACTTTTGCACAGCAAAGCTTAAATAAACAAGATGAAAAGACAACCCTCAGAATGGGAGAAAATATTTGCAAACAAATCAACTGACAAAGGATTAAACTCCAAAATATACAAGCAGCTCATGCAGCTCAATATCAGAAAAACAAACAACCCAATCCAAAAATGGGCAGAAGACCTAAATAGACATTTCTCCAAAGAAGACATACAGATTGCCAACAAATACATGAAAAGGTGCTCAACATCACTAATCGTTAGAGAAATGCAAATCAAAACTTCAATGAGGTATCACCTCGCACCAGTCAGAATGGCCATCATCATAAAATCTGCAAACAATAAATGCTGGAGAGGGTGTGGAGAAAAGGGAACCCTCCTGCACTGTTGGTGGGAATGTAAATTGATACAACCACTATAGAGAACAGTATGGAGGTTCCTTAAAAAACTAAAAATAGAATTACCATATGACGCAGCAATCCCACTACTGGGCATATACCCAGAGAAAACCATAATTCAAAAAGACACATGCACCCCAGTGTTCATTGCAGCACTATTTACAATAGCCAGGTCATGGAAGCAACCTAAATGCCCATTGACAGATGAATGGGTAAAGAAGATGTGGCACATCTATACAATGGAATATTACTCAGCCATTAAAAGGAATGAAATTGGGTCATTTGTAGAGATGTGGATGGATCTAGAGACTGTCATACAGACTGAAGTAAGTCAGAAAGAGAAAAACAAATATCGTATATTAACACATATATGTGGAACCTAGAAAAATGGTACAGATGAACCGGTTTGCAAGGCAGAAATAGAGACACAGATGTAGAGAACAAACGTGCGGACACCAAGGGGGGAAAGTGGCAGGGGGTGGTGGTGGTGATGGTAGTGCAATGAATTGGGAGATTGGGATCGACATATATACACTAATATGTATAAAATAGATAACTAATAAGAACCTGCTGTATTAAAAAATTAATAAAATAAAATTCAAAAAAAACCCCAGGGCTTCGCTGGTGGCACAGTGGTTGAGAGTCCGCCTGCCAATGCAGGGGATACAGGTTCGTGCCCCAGTCCGGGAAGATCCCACATGCTGTGGAGCAGCTGGGCCCGTGAGCCATGGCCGCTGAGCCTGCGCATCCGGAGCCTGTGCTCCGCAACGGGAGAGGCCACAACAGTGAGAGGCCTGCGTACTGCAAAAACAAATAAACAAACAAACAAAAAACCCCAAAACACTAAAAATAGAGCTACCATATGACCCAGCAATCCCACTACTGGGCATCTACCCTGACAAAACCATAATTCAAAAAGAGACATGGACCACAATGTTCATTGCAGCACTATTTATAATAGCTAGGACATGGAAGCAACCTAAGTGTCCATTGAAAGATGAATGGATAAAGAAGATGTGGCACATATATACAATGGAATATTACTGAGCCATAAAAAGGAATGAAATTGAGTTACTTGTAATGAGGTGGATGGACCTAGAGTCTGTCATACAGAGTGAATTAAGTCAGAAAGAGAAAAACAAATACCATATGCTAACACACATATGTGGAATCTAAAAAAATGGTACTGATGAACCTAGTGACACGGCAGGAATAAAGACACAAATGTAGAGAATGGACTTGAGGACACAGGGCAGGGAGGGGAAGCTGGGACGAAGTGAGAGATTAGCATTGGCATATATACGCTACCAAATGTAAAATGGATGGCTGGTGGGAAGCAGCTGCATAGCACAGGGAGATCAGCTCGATGCTTTGTGATGACCTAGAGGGATGGGATAAGGAGGGTGGGAGGGAGGCTCAAGAGGGAGGGGATATGGGGATGTATCTATACATATAACTGATTCACTTTGTGTACAGCAGAATCTAACACAACATTGTAAAGCAATTATACTCCAATAAAGACATAAAAATTGTTTTTTAATTTTAAAAATGAAAGTAAATAAGTGTGTTGGGAAAACTGGACAGCTACATGTAAAAGAATGAAATTAAAACCTTTTTTTCACACCAGACACAAAAATAAATTCAAAATGGATTAAAGACCTAAACGCATGCTCTTTAAATTTACAACTATAAAACTCCTTGAAGAAAACATAGGCGAAAACTCTCTTTGACATAAATCATAGCAATAGTTTTTTGGATCTGTCCCCTAAAGCAAAGGAAACAAAAGCAAAAATAAATAAATGGGACCTTATTAAACTTAAAAGCTTTTGCACAGCAAAGGAAAACAGAAAGACAACTTACTGAATGGGAAAATATATTTGCAAATGATATGACTGATAAGAGGTTAATATCATATATAAACAGCTCATACAACTCAATATCAATTAAAAACTGGGCAGAAGAACTGAATAGACATTTTTTCCAAAGAAGACATACCAAAGATGACCAACAGGCACCTGAAAAGATGCTCAACATCACTAAACATCAGAGAAAGGCAAATCAGAACCACAATGAGATATCACCTCACACCTGTCAGAATAGCTGTCATCAAAAGGACCACAAGTAACAAGTGTTGGCAAGGACGTAGAGAAAAGGGAGCCCTTGTACACTGCTGATGGAGTGTAAATTGGTGCAGCCCCTATGGAAAACAGTATGGAGGTTCCTCAAAAAACTGAAAATAGAACTATCATATGATCCAGCAATTCCACACTCCTGGGTATATCCAAAGAAAATAAAAACACTAATTCAGAAAGAGACATGCGCCCCAATGTTCTCAGCATTATCTGCAGTAGGAAAGACGTGAAAGCAACCTAAGTGGCCATCAACAGGTGAATGGATAAAGATGTGGTATATGTATACAATGGAATATTACTCAGCCATAAAAAAGGATGAAATTTTGCCATTTACAACAACATGGATAGACCTGGAGGGTATTATGCTAAGTGAAATAAATCAGGTAGAGAAAGACAAATACTGTATGTTATCACTTATATGTGGAATCTAAAAAATAAAACAAACAAATGAATAGAAACAAAAAAGGAAAAAAAAGGACACGTGATGCATTTAGGGCCCACCTAGAGAGTCCAGGATGACCTCCTCATTTCATGGTCCTTAATCACATCTACAAAGACCCTTTTCCCAAAAAAAATAGCATTTGCTCTTTTGCCATATAAGGCAATATTCACAGGTCCTGGAGACTGGGAAGTGAATATATCTTTGGGGACCATTTTTCTCACCTGACCACAGGGCCCATGTCTAGTTCACAGCTGCACTACCAGTGCTTATTCGCAGTGCCTGACACATCGTTGGTGCTCAGTAAACACCCATTGCTGGAACGAGTGGGGTCGGTGGTAGACAGGGTGGAGGAGGGTTTTTTCCCCTTGGTCAGGCTGGACGGGGCAGGAATCATAGGCTCAAAGCTGGAAAGAGCGTTTGATTCAACCTCTCCATTTTTCTCCTCATGTGAAGCCCAGAGAAGTAGAGACAGACCAAGGCTGCAGAGCTAATTTGTGCCCTAGACACTGGGGAGCATGTTTCCAATGCCAGGGTCCCCGTCATTGGCACCAGCCTCACAGTTTCGCCAGCCAAAAGTGACACAGGTCTCGTCCACCGGCCCCCAGGGGCACTGCTGGCTCCTGCCTACAGAGGAGGGATGGGCAGGGCTTTCCACCACCGCTCATGCTGGCCCCCTGGCCGCCCTGCCTCCTGAACCCCATTTTTGTGGCTTGACTTTGGAATACGGACTGTACGCCCTGCTGGCTTTCCTATTTGTTAGTCAGGCTTTTGGTCGGACACATCCTCCTGGAAGCAGCCTGGGGTCACCTTCGCATCCCGCCCGCCCCCACCAGAGGGTCTCCTGGCCACAGAGGAAGACGGGGAAGAAAGGCAGGACCCTGGGGAGACCCCGATCGATGGGGGTCTTTCTTCTTGCGCAGCAGCGGCCCAGCAGTGCCCGGCTTCCAGGCTGCCTGTGTGCAGCTGTGGCTCTGCTGACTGGAAGAGAAAAGCTGGACCCTGCAGAGGGACTGAGCCATTGTGGAGAGCCTGGGTGGAGCTCAGGGTGCCACAGAAGTTCAGCACAGGCCAAGCTGGTGGGGGGAACAGGCCTGGGCCAGGGGTCCGAAGGCTGGGCATGCAGCCTCCAAGGGGAGTACACTTGCTGCCCAGTGCCCTCTGGGTAAAGCCAGGCCCCTGGGACACCAGGCTGCTCTGGAGTCAGGCAGACCTGGGCTAAACCCTTGGGCAAGGTATTCCACCCCTGGGTCTCAGTTACCACATCTGTAAAATGGGGATAATAACAGTGCTTCCTTATAGGCTGCAAGAGGAAGGAATGAGATGAATACACCTGACTCATTGTAAGGGCCCGATTATCAGTCATTCCCATTACAATAACCCCCCCAGCTTTCTTGCTACTCTCCCACTCCACACTCTAGCCAGACTGAACTGCTTTTTGCTTTTGGAAGCTTCCATGCTCTCTCTCCTCCAGGCTTGTGTATGTGGAATACTCTGCCAGGTCCTCTTACCCAGCTTCTAGGTCTCAATCTCCATGTCACCTCCTCCAGGAAGCCCCTGTGTCAGGCACTCTTGCTGTGTGCCTGTGCTTTCTGCATCCCAGAGCTCCTGACGGTCATGGTGGTGTCTGTTTGATTGTCTGTCTCCTCCTCTAGGCTGTGAGTCCGCTGGGCTCACATCTGAACTGTGCGCCCCTGTGTCTCCAACACCAGGTACCTGAATATAGTTACACGTTGCAAATGAACGCGCTTAGCACACCAGGGAGCTCCGTCTCCAGTGTCGGGGGTTGTTACGACCGAGTTGGGCTGACAGGTGATGAAGTAATGAGACTGAAAAGTCCCTGGTGTCTGGGAGGGGTGGAGGGAGTGATGCTACCTTATTTACTTGGAGTTTTCAGCGGAAGGTGAGATACTTCCTAGGAAATAGGGTCATTCCCCACGAGGCTCAAGAGACCGCCTCGCACATGGGAAAGATGTGGATTCCAATTCAGATCCCCCCTCTCCCACTTCCTCCTCCAAGGCCGACGGACTCCCCTTTGATAAAAAGCACACACCACAGAGGACTTTGAGAGAGTTAAATGTGATATTCGAGTACCTAGCGCAGAGTCTGGTGTGGAGCAGGTGATCAATTTTTTAAAAGCAACAAATGTTAATGTTTTAAAAGACACCATAAGTCACAAACCTGTTTTACATCTTCGCCCTCTGACTTCTTTTCGCCTATCCCCAATACGCAGTTCTTAATTCCTTCCCTATGACATTATCTTCAAGATAATGTTTTCAATATATAATTTATTGGGGTTTTTCTCCCCCTGAGACAGACATCTTCTAGTTTTGATCTAAAGAATACAATCAATGAAATTAATATTTAAATCTAGAAAAAAATCTAAATTTAGTGACTGATCTCAGGGATTTGAATTAACAGGAAGATTTTTAGACCTTCCAGGCTCTGCAAATTTCCTGTGATTCTCCTGGGCCAAGGAGGGCAGGAAAACTGCCCCCCTCCCGCTGCCCCAACCTCACAGCCAGAAAGCTCCCCAAGGAAAGGGGCTGTTGGTGATTACACTGGGACGACAGCCATGAGCCAGGACAGTTGTGGCAAACAGGGAGCCCTGGTACCTCTCCTGACAGCTGTCATCACTAAGGAGTCACAGTCTCCTCCCCACAGAGCCCCACCAGCCTCAGAATCCTCTCCAATCCCAGGCTGCCTGTCTCAATCCACCGTCCAGACCGCTAGACGGGACGCTCCATGCGGTCAGCAAGTACGTCCGTTTTGTTTGAAGTGTATCCCCAGAACGTGGTCTAGAATGGTGCCTGGGTGTGGTCGGTGCTCAGTAAATGCATGTGGAATAAATGAACGAGTCAGGGTTGGCACGCAAGATGAAGCCCTTTGCCGAGCCTGCAGCAAGCAGCGGCGACTCCTGCTTTAACATCATCACTACCTCCAATAAACCCTGTATTTCTTCACTTTGGGTCTTCCTACACACGCCTTTGAATTCATTAATGAAAACCGTTGTCTGAAAAAATCCTTAGCAACCAAGAGGCCCTTCAGTAGATGACTGGATGAACAAACTGTGGTACGTCCATACAGTGGAGTATTACGCTGAGCTGTGCAGCCAGGAGAGTTAAAGGCATATCACTCAGTGAAAGAAGCCAATCTGAAAAGGCTACGTATTATATGATTCCAAATAGATGACATTCTGGAAAAGGCAAAACTATGCAGACAGTAAAAAGATCAGTGTTTGCCAGGTGTTGTGCAGAGGAAGGAATGAATAGGCAGCCACAGGATTTTTAGGGCAGTGAAAATACTCTATATGGGTACATGTCATTATACCTTTGTCCAAACCCACAGACCTTACAACACCGGGAGTGAACCCTCATGTAAACTATGGACTCTGGGTGACAATGATGTGTCAGTGTAGGTTCATTGATTGTAACAAATGTACCAGCTGGTGGGGATGTTGATAGTGGGGAGGAGGTATACGGGAAATCTCTGTACTTTCTGCTGTTTTACTGTGAACCTAAAACAGCTCTAAAAATATAAAGTCTATTTAAAAAAAAAAAATTCAGTTCTTACGCTTGTTTTCTAGCCAAAATTGGAATGACTGTAAGAACACTTACCACATCTGAACTAATTACTGAAGTCTCCTGGCATTTAGAGAGACCTCTACTCCCCTGCCAGGATGCCCTGAGACTGGCCCCTCTCCCCCTTTTAAAGTGCTTCTTGTCATTCAAAATATGGAACAATATAAATGCAGAATCATTCTCCAATGTGTGTCTCCAGCTCTGCCCTCTCCCAGGGGGGCTCCCCCATCCTGGCTTCCTTCCAGCTCTTTGCAGCTGGTCCTCACCACCCCTCCTGCCACCCTGCGGGGGCCCCCCCACTCACGGCACATATCACCCCCCAAGTGTGACGTATTTGTTTACTTGTTTTTCTAACGGCTCTCTGGAGAAGTAATTGATATACACATATTTAAAGTGTTCAATTTGATAGTTTTTTTTTTTTTTTTTTTTTTTTGCGGTACGCCGGCCTCTCACTGCTGTGGCCTCTCCCATTGTGGAGCACAGGCTCCGGACGCGCAGGCTCAGTGGCCATGGCTCACGGGCCCAGCCGCTCCGCGGCACGTGGGATCTTCCCGGACCGGGGCACAAACCCGCGTCCCCTGCATCGGCAGGCGGACTCTCAACCACTGCGCCACCAGGGAAGCCCCCTATTTGATACTTTTTATGCCTGTGAAGTCATCACTACCATAAAGATAGTGACCATACTTGTTATGGGCTGAATTGTGTCCTTCTAAAAATTCATATGTCCGTGTCCTAACCCTCAGGACCTCAGAATGTGACCACATTTGGAGATGGCGTCTTTGTAGAGGTGATTACGTTAAAATGAGGGCACTAGGAAGGGCGCTAATCCAACATGACTGGTGTCCTTACAAGAAGAGGAGATTAGGACACAGGCACAGAGGGGAGACCACGTGAGGACACAGGGAGAAGATGGTTGTCTGCAAGCCAAGGAGAGAGGCCCAGAAGGAAGCAACCCTGCCAACACCTTGATCACAGACTTCTAGCCCCGAAGACAGAAAATAGACTTCTGTTGTTTCAGCCACCCGGCCTGTGGTGCCTTATTACAGCAGCCCAGCAAACTAATACGCCACCCCTCACCCCCCAAAAGTTCTCTCGTGCCCCTGTGTGGTCCCTCCCAGCCCCCAATGTCCCCACACAACCACTGACCTACTTTCTTTCACCGTCGATTAGTCTGCATTTTCTAGAATTGTATATAATGAAATTCTCTAATAATTTTTTTTTTAATCTAACTTCTTTCATTCAGCATCGTCGTGCGGTTGTGTGTATCCATAGTTCCTTCCGTTTGTTTGCTGAGCGCTAGTCCCGTGAATTGATGTGCCGTAGCTTTTAAATTCGTGACAGCCAAAAACTGGGGGGAATCCGAATGTCCATTAACAGATGAATGGACATGGACTTGGTTTAATGTCTTTCTCCACTTGGAGTGGACACTCCATGATGTCAGGGACTTGGTTTATGGCTATACCCATAGCAGCCAGGAACCCGTGCTGGCACACAGTAGGTGCTCAATAACTAGCAATTGCATTAATCATTTAAAGGCTCGTTCCCATGGAGAGGACACGCCCTCACCCCTACCCCCCCGCAGCCGGGCTGACCTCCCTCCCTGGACGACAGCCCCACCGGCACACCGGCCTGAGCCATCTCTGGGCTGCATTGCTCCGTCTCCTGCCCGTGTCCTCATGCCCCAGATGGCAGGTTCATCTCATCCCCTGCCTGCCCACCATCACCCCCCACCCCCAGGGGACCTGGTCCTGGGCTAGGCACAGGGTGTAGCCCCCCGGGAAGCATTCCTGTCAGCTCCTGCCCAGGAGGTTGCCCCTTTCACTCATGCTCTGCCCCTGTGGTCCAGCTGTTCAGTTAGCTCATCAGCTGATGTTCACATTTATTCAACAAACAATCACTGGGCACCTGTTGTGAGCCCTGGGCTGGAGGCCGGGGCAGACAGACGCCGAAGTCATGGTCCAGTCTGGGAAGCCAAGATTGAACAAATAACACGTAATCACCCTCTTAGAGCTGCTGTCCTGTGCCATGAAGGGCGAGGGTCCTAAGAGGGGGTGATGGTAGTGGAGGAACTTCATTTCCTTTGGGGGTTCTCTGATTGGTGACGGTCAGGCCAGCGAGGGTTGAGGGGAGACTGGGGGCGTGGGCTCCACGTGGGCAGGGCTGGAGGATACCAGAGGTTGGCCCATTGCTGTCGCTGAAGGAGGGTCCATGTGGCCAGAGAATGGTGAGCAGAGGTGAGGGGGCCCCCAGGGAGGACGGGAGCTCAGGCATGGCCTTGAGGGTTGGGGCAAAGATGTGACTTTTGTTCTGAGCACCCCCTCTCTTAGCGTTCATGCTGCATTTCATGCTGTGCCGAAAGCCAAGGCCGTGTCCCTCTCAAGCCACAATTCCGTCTTGCATGTCGAGACTCTCAGTTTTCTTACAGCTCCTAACGCTACGAGGTCCACGTGAGGCAGGCGACGTGCACTTCTGGATTGATCGATGGCTGACACGATTGATCATCTCGTTTTCGTGCTGGGGAAGGGGAGACTGTCGTGAAGGACGCTGTGTCCTTCAGAGGACAGTGATGTCTGTAGAAAGGGTGAGACTCTCCGTCAGAGCTGGGCTGTGGGTTAGGCTGGAAGAGAGTTTTTTTACAGGTAAAGTGGGCTTTCTTACCACGTGACTTTATTCCCCAGCAGAATAGGGGCCATTAAAATGCTCTCAGGAGCGCTAGGGTCAAAGGCACCCTCTTTCTCATGTACCCTGAAAACTGCTTAAAATGTGGAATTTATTCAAGTAAAATGGACTCAACTCTGCATTCAAAAGAGAAGGTTGGAAGCACAGATCAGAAAATGATGATGAAAAACAATGTGCATGTATATGTGAGCCTCTTCTTCCTTTGCTTCTTTTTCCTTTTTCCTCTTTCCGGTCTCACTTGTTATTAGCAAATTCCCTTCCACCAGACCCTGGTCCCCCGTCCCTGGAACGCCACATGGGCTTCTAGTAGCTGCTCTGTGAGAAATATCGCAGATTTGGGCTAGGAAAGGGCCAGATCGATTATGTTAAAGGGTGGTCTTGTGAAGAACCCCAGAGGGGAAGGTTAGGCTTCCAATCCAGAATGAAAAAACAGGAGGAATGTGGCTGGAGCCAGTGAGGTCCTGAAAATAGAGCCAGAAACAGGGTAGAATAGAGACTTCATAGAAAAGCTGGGGCCTCCAAAACTGGATGTGCAGGTGGGGAGTGCCTGCAACGCGAGAAGGAAAATTTTAAGATTAAAAAAGAACAAAACAAGACAAAAATAGAAGTCTGCACTCAGTAGGGAAAAGGTAAATTGAATTTGCCAGCTAAAAATAGAAATAGGTTCAAGAAAGGAGTTCATAACATATTTAGAACTCAGAGGGACCTCAGGAATTATCTAGTCTAGTAGTTTTAAACATTTTGGGCGTTAATTTTAGCATCAGAGCTCTTTTTCCAGAATTAAAATATACAAAGCCTGTAAGAGCTGCTCTGGCAGGAAGTGGAGAGCAGGGCTCGACACCAGGGGACTCCTCACCTACCCCCGGTCCCTCTGACCTGCAGGACCTTTGGGGCACCTCCAAGGGGCATTGATTGAAAAGCACTGATTCTGGGCTTCCCTGGTGGTGCAGTGGTTAAGAATCCGCCTGCCAATGCAGGGGACATGGGTTCGAGCCCTGGTCTGGAAAGATCCCACGTGCCGTGGAGCAACTAAGCCCATGTGCCACAACTACTGAGCCTGCGCTCTAGAGGCCTCGAGCCACAACTACTGAGGCCCGCGCACCACAACTACTGAAGCCCATGCGCCTAGAGCCCGTGCTCCGCAACAAGAGAGGCCACTGCAATGAGAAGCCCGCGCGCCATAGCAAAGACCACTCACCGCAACTAGAGAAAGCCTGCATGCAGCAGTGAAGACCCAACGCAACCAAAAATAATACATAAATTAAATAAGTAAATTTATTTAAAAAATGGAAAGAAAAGCACTGATTCTGCTCTAGCTCCTCACACTGCGGGGAGAGAAGCAAGGTTGGGGGTTGGGGGGTGCAGTGAGCCCCGGGAAGCCAGCTCTGGGTTTGCAGCTGCCCTTGCTGCCTGACATCACGATAACAGTAGTACAGATGCCACCTGGGGAGGTGACAGCCACATATGCACGCGATGCCGCAGGCCTCACAAACGACCCAGCGACTCTGATCGGGGCTCTGTGGCCAGACTGCGTGGGTGGAGTTGGAGAACCCCAGCCTGGCTCCTGCGACTCGGTGGGTCAGTTTGACCCTCAGTTTCCCCCTCTGTGCAGTGGTGATCGTTACAGCCCCCATCATGGTGGGCTGTGGGGTAAAGGAAGGAGCTGAGTGCATGTCCACCAAGGAGCAGAGCACCTCGCATGGGCTTGTGGGGGATGGGGAGGTGTATAGATGTGGCTGCTGTCGTGGCTCCTCGGCCCCCTCCCCTCCCAGGTCCTCAGAGGGCAGAGGTGAGGATTCTAGGGGAGAATGCTTCAAAGCACCAGCGCCAAGCTCTGCACAGACTCCAGCTGAGAGTAAGCACCTGACAGATCATAGCAGTCACCAATAATTATTACTGGCACCAAGCCTCACAATAGACCCACAAAGTTAGCAAGACGTTATTATTGCCATTTTACAGGTGTGGAAACTGAGGCACAGAGGAGTTGAATGATCCTCCCAAATCCCAAAGCTGGTGCGGGGCAGGAGCCAAGCGGATCTTGGATCTCCTGCCCAGGGCCCGGCGCACCACCCCAGAGGGGGGGGGGCGGGGAGAAAGGCGGGCCCCTGAGGAGTGAGAAGCAAGGTCGGCCACTGCCCGGCCAGCTCCTGTCCTTGTGCCCGGCCGACGCCTGGAGCCGGGCCGCACGGTCCTTCTGCGGGGCTGTGTCGCCCCCTAGTGGTTCCACACAGGACTCTGGCCACAGCCAGGCCGTCCAGAGGGACACTCGCCCTTGCCCTTCACACCCTAGAGCTGCAGAGGCTCCTCGCGTTGCCCGGTCCTGTGCGGGCAGGACCACTCAGTGACCCCCAACCAGGACATAAGTCGGCCACCCCCGGAGCAGCCTGCAAGACCTCACCAGGCACTGGGAAGAGTGTGTGACTACAAATTGGGCTGGATCAGGTGCCTTGGCTCGGGTGTGCGTGTGTGTGTGCGTGTGTGTGTGTGTGTGTGTGTGTGTGTGTGCGTGTGGACCACGTGGAGGAGGTGTACATAGTTGAGAAGGAAAACGGAAAGACAGAACTCCAGTGCATATGGTGTCCGCTCTAGTGCATTTAAGGTGTCACCTTAAATGGAGTTTAGGAAAATAGTGGGACTCCTTGCAGGTGTGTGTTTTGCGATTACCTACATCATCATGGCACATTCTAAGAGCCAAGAGACAGGCAGGAGTGTAAACTGACGCAACCACTTGGGGAAAATGTTTGGCAGTACCTACTGAAGCTAAGGACACATACACCCTAAGACCCAGCAAAGCCGTTCACTGGGTATACACCTGGACTCAGGAAACACACACACTCTGTCCATCAAAAGACAGGTACAAGGTCCACGACTGCTTTAGTGGTAATGGTCCAAACCTGGAAACAACCCAAATATCCATCAATGGAAAAACAGATGCACAAACTGTGGTAGTTGGGCACATTTCCTGTAATGGAATATTAGGCAGCCATGTAAAAGGGCTACATGCACAGCATACATGAATGTCATAGGCATAACGTTAAGCAATGGAAAGACCCAAACTTCCCATTTATATGAAATTCAAACCCAGGCTAAGTGAATCTGCGGTGGGAGAGGCCAAAGCAGTGGCTGCCCCCAGGAGGTTGGTGGGGGACCTGTGTGTGCACTTAAATGTTGTAGATTTCATCCTGGTTGATGGCTATACAGGTGTGAACGCATGTGAAAAATCATCAAGCTGTACACTTAAGACCATCCTGCTTTATTGTATGTGTGTTAAACCTTTAAAAACTCTAGCAATACAATGAAAGCCGAGAGACATGGCGGGAAGGGGGGAGCGCTAAGCACGTGGCAGCGCAGGGCAGTGGTGGGTAGGACTCTGAGGCCTGATGGGCCTGAGGACTGCTCTGGGGCCCTTCTGGGACAATCCGGGTGAAGCCGCACAAGTTCCCAGGGATGCTGGCTTTTGTTCACTGTTTTCAAGACCCCAAAGCATCCTGCTAGAGGGCTTCCTTTCCTGAAATGTACTTAGTTGATTTCCTAGTTCAAAGCTATAGGATAGGGTTGTGGCTTTTTGCCCCTTTCTTTTTGCTTCTCTGTATTTTTACCTTTTTTTTAATCCCCCTGTAATGAAAGTGTTATAGCTTTTGCAATATGAAAAAAAAAAGCCAATAAAAGCTATTTTAATTAGAGGGGAAAAGGTGTGAGCGCAGATTCGCGTTTGTGGGTTTTACACCAAGGCACATTTGGTAGCAGGGCCAGACTCTAAGAGCATTCAAGTCACGTGGGCTGGGAAAAGGGTGGGGGATTTGGAGCCTTTTGGCCAAAGCTGCTTCTGCCTGCTTCATCTGTCTGTGAGGTAGCAGGCTTTCTATGGACACAAATGCAAAAACACGGCATGCCTCCATGGATCGCCGTGCCACGTCGTTTCTTGAGCGCTTACTCAGCTAAGTCACTTTTCCTCCCTTAGGTTTACAACAAGGTAGATGGCTCAGAGTGGCTTTGGTGACAGTGGGCTTTGATGGCCGTGGGTGGGAGCCAGGAGCACTCTCTTCCAGTCCTGACCTCTCCCTTGACCAGTTGATATTCTGTGAATCATCTCCCTTCCTTGGACCTCCCTGTCTCCATCCTTCCTGTGAAGGCATCGAGCTATAGTATCACTCCCTGCCTTACAAGAATGGTCACTATTATTATATCCATTTTACACTCCAGGACACAGATTTTTTTTTTTAATATTTATTTATTTTCTTGGCTGCATCAGGTCTGAGTTGTGGCACGCGGGATCTTTGTTGGGGTGCTCGGGTTTCTCTCTAGTTGTGGCACACGAACTCAGTAGCTGTGGCGAGAGGGCTTAGGTGCCCTGCAGCATGTGGGATCTTAGTTCCCCAACCAGGGATCGAACCTGCGTCCCCTGCATTGGAAGGCAGATTCTTTACCACTGGACCACCAGGGAAGTCCCCCAGGACACAGATTTTAAAACATTTAAATAACTTGACCAAGACCTCCCAATCCATAAGTGACAGCATAGGGAGTCACAGGTAGAACTCTTTGGCCCGGTACTGACTTCGCCAACCCAAGCTGATGCTCCCTCCAGTTCTAACCTTCGGGTTGTCTTATTCTACCTTTCTGGGTAAGGCAAACTGTGAAAATTAACGTTTTCCCCCCTCTAGCAAATGAGAGGTTACACAGTTTGTTTTTCAGAGCAGCAAAAGTGAGAGTAGAAAGGATTTCAAGAAGACTTCTCAGGTAAAGAATAAAGGAAATGTTATATCAAAGCTAGCAATTGTGGATTTTTTTTTAAACGTCTTTATTGGAAAATAATTGCTTTATATTGTTGTGTTAGTTGCTGCTGTATAACAAAGTGAATCATCTATATGTATACTTACATCTCCATATCCCCTCCCTCTTGTTTTCAAAATCTAGAGCATTGTCTTTTCATTTTAAAAAACAATCTAAGTGATGAGCTGGTGCATTTGCCTCGTAGGAATTTGTAAATAAGGCAGGTGTGCCTCTGTTTTTCATTCTGACACCCTGGGTTGTATGTAATATAGAAATAAAGTTTATCCAGGATTTTTATTGGCTATGCCCTTTCTTAATTTAAAGTGTGGATTAGTGAGGAGAGAAAGGGATTGTTAGTCAGAGGATGAATCCGTCAAGTGAAAGTATAAATTGATACAGTCTTTCTAGAGGACAATATGGCAACATGTATCAATGTTTCACATATGCACATTTCCTGACCCAGAAATGTCACTTCTAGCAAAGATATATACACAAGGATGCTCATAATAACATGGCTTGTAATGGTAAAAATTAGGAACAATGTAACTCTAACAACGTGGAATTGGTTCAATAAAATATGGCACATCCAGCCGGTGAGATACAGCACAACTTTTAGAAACAGAGGTGCAGAAACTGATCAGTGGGTGTTTCCCGGCGGGGGCGGGGGGGCGCCTACTTTTCATTGTCTAAATACGTTTGTGATTTTTTTAATGTTTTATTTTGAGATAACTAGATTCACACATAGTTGTAAGAAATAATACAGAGAGATCCCAGGTATCCTTTATCAAATGGTTAACATCTTGCAAAACTCTTATACGATAGCTCAACTACCATACTGACATCTACACAGCCAAGATACAGGACATCCCCATCACCACAGCTATCCTACCTGTTTTCCATTTATAGTTACACCCGCTTCCCTCCTGCTCCCACCCCCTCTGTAACTGCTGGCAATCACTAATCTGTTCTTCACCCTTATAATTATTTTATTCCGCAAACTTCATATACATGGAATCATACAATATATAGCTTTGCGGACTGACTTTTTTTAATTCAATGTAGTTCTCTGGAGATCTATCCAGCTGTTGTATCAAGAGTTGATTCCTGGGCTTCCCTGGTGGCGCAGTAGTTGAGAGTCCGCCTGCCGATGCAGGGGACACGGGTTCGTGCCCCAGTCCGGGAAGATCCCACATGCCACGGAGCGGCTGGGCCCGTGAGCCACGGCCGGCTAAGCCTGCGCATCCGGAGCCTGTACTCCACAATGGGAGACGCCATAACAGTGAGAGGCCCGCATACCGCAAAAAAAAAAAAAAAAAAAGAGTTGATTCCTTTTTATTGCTGAGTTGTGTTCGATGGTGTACAGGTTTTTGTGTGAACACAAGTTTTCATTTTTCTGGGATATATGCCCAGGGGTGTAACTGCTGGATATGACGGTTGCATGTTTAGTTTTCTAAGAAACTGCCCAGCTGTTTTCTAGAGGGCTGTACCCTGTTCCATTCCCACCAGCAATGTATGAGTGAGCCAGTTTCTCTGCATCCTCACCAGAAAAAGTGTTCTCACGTTTTTCATTTTCACCGTTCTGACAAGCATGCTGTGATACCTCACTGTGGTTTTAATTTTCATTTCCCTAATGGCTAATGGTGTTGAACATCTTTTCATGTGCGTTCTTGTAAGTTGTGTATCCTCTTCAGTGAAATGTGTTTTCATGTCTTTTGCCCATTTTCTAATTGGATTGTTCGGTTTTAAATTTTTTAAAAAACTTTTAAAAACATTTCTATTTATTTTTTGACTGCGTTGGATTTTTGCTGCTGTGCGCGGGCTTTCTCTAGGTGTGGCGAGAGGGGACTACTCTTCACTGTGGTGCTTCTCATTCCGTGGCTTCTCTTGTTGTGGAGCATGGGCTCTAGGTGCATGGGCTTCAGTAGTTGCAGCGCGTAGGCTCAGTAGTTGTGGCTCGTGGGCTCTAGAGCGCAGGCTCAGTAGTTGTGGCACACGGGCTTAGTTGCTCCGCGACATGTGGGATCTTCCTGGACCAGGGATCAAACCCATATCCCCTGCATCCACAGGCGGATTCTTAACTACTGTGTGACCAGGGAAGTCCTGTTCATTTTTTTTAAAATGTTGAGTTTAGAGAGTTGTGTATTCTGTATACTACTCTTTTATCAGATATGTAGTTTGCAAGTATTTTCTCTCAGTGTATAGCTTGTCTTTTCATTCTCTTAAAAGGGCCTTTAGATCCAAATCGTTTTCCCTTTTTTTCCTCTAAAAGTTTTTTTTTTTTTTTTTTTTTTTGGTGGTACGTGGGCCTCTCACTGTTGTGGCCTCTCCCGTTGCGGAGCACAGGCTCCGGACACGCAGGCTCAGCGGCCATGGATCATGGGCCCAGCCGCTCCGCGGCATGTGGGATCTTCCCGGACCGGGGCACGAACCCATGTCCCCTGCATCGGCAGGCGGACTCTCAACCACTGCGCCACCAGGGAAGCCCCCTCTAAAAGTTTTATAGTTTTACATTTTACATTTAAGTCTGAGATTCATTCTGAGCTAATTTTTGTACAAAGTATGAGACTTAAGGTGATGTTCATATTTTTGCATATGGATGGCCACTTGCTCCAGGACTATTTGTTTAAAAGGCTCTATTTCCTCCTCTGAATTCTTTTTTTGCACCTTTGTCAAAAATCAGTTGGGCAGGGACTTCCCTGGTGGCGCAGTGGTTAAGGATCCGCCTGCCAAAGCAGGGGACACAGGTTCGAGCCCTGGTCCGGGAAGATCCCACATGCCACGGAGCAACTAAGCCTGCAGGCCACAGCTACTGAGCCTGCGCGCCTAGAGCCCGTGCTCTGCAGCAAGAGAAGCCACCGCGATGAGAAGTCCGCGTACCACAACGAAGAGTAGCCCCCGCTCTCCGCAACTAGAGAAAGCCCGCGCATGCAGCAACGAAGACCCAACGCAGCCAAAAATAAATAAATAAATTTATTTTTTTAAAAAATCAGTTGGACATACTTGTGGGATCTATTTCTGTTGGGTCTATTTCTATTATCTATTGGGTTCTCAATTCATGTGCATTTATCATCTATTAAAATTCATTTTAAAATTGCATTGATGATATATCCTTATTAACATGGGAAAATGTAAGGTAAAATCTTACAAAAGGGCAATTTAGTATATTCTGATTTTTGTAAAGCTTTTTTTTTTTAAAGGGTGCTTTAATGCCTGTACATGGGGTCAACTCATTAGAAAGACCCTGAAATAATGTTTTCCAATCTGGGTTCCTGGGGTTACTCTCAAGGGTTTTAAGAAAGCCGGATTCAGTGCCTTTACCTCGCTTATTAGCTGTGATGTTCCGTGAGTATAATGTAGCTCTTCCTGGGGACTTTTGGCTATGGAATCCCTTTCTTTCCCTAAGAAGCTTTTCTCAGGGCTGTTGTTCAAAGGAACACACTTTCAGAAACAGGTCTGAAAGGTTCCCTGCCAAAATATTAATAGTGATTATCACAGAACTGTGGGATTTAGGGTGGTTTTTCCTTTTCCCTTTCTCCTTTCTAAGTTCGGTTAGCTGAAAAAAAAATTACAACAAACGTGTTCATTTTACAAACCAGAAAGATAATAAAGATGTTTGGGGGTGGAGGGGGAGCAACTAGGTGCCAGAGGACTGGAAGGGAAGGCAGCTACGAGCTGGTTTGCAGAAGCAGGAAAGAAAGCCAGGCTGGCAAGAACCCCTGGGAGGATGGGAGAAGCAGAAAACACAGAGGGCACTGCCAGTTCACCTACAGGAGGGAGATGGGGGCTCAAATCCACACAGATCACAGCCGTGCTGCGTGGTGATGGAGAATGTTGTCATACAAAACACTCCCAGCATGCTCTTGGGAAGACCTTGTAGGGGACCGCTGGGAAGGGCTGGTCCTGATGCCACCTGCACCGGCGGGGGTGGGGGGCGGGCATGAGTATGAAGGTATATGTGATGCTGGGGGTTGTTACATCTCTGAGACTTCATAGCAGAGTATTTTGATTAAGTCAGCTTAAAATGAGGCTCCTGCTAATTGTATCCACAGACCACTCTTTTTTCGTTTTCTCATTTATTTATTTATACCCTGCCTTGTTCTGGGGGAAAAAAACAATTAAGAATAGCTCACAGCGTTCATAAAATAAGACTAAATAGGGTAAAATTAAAAGCAGATGGAAGAAGACAGGAGAACAAAGATGGGTGCCAAGAGGATCCAGCAAGGAGGCTTCTTCTTGGTCCTCTTCCCACTGTCCAGGTGGACGAGATGGCGCAGTAGGATTCCTTAGGGTGCAGGCAAGGGGACGGCCAACCTGAGCTGGGGTATCAGGTCCCACCATGGGCCCAGGCCCTGTCCGAGGTATGCTCTCAATACATATCTATTGAATGAATACACACATGTGACATCAAAAAGTCAAAACTGCCTCAGGTTTCCATCGGTGACTCTCAGGTTGTGGAACCACTGTTGGGACAGTGCTGAGATTTCCCAGGATTAAGATTTGCGTGGCTTGGAGACCAGTGTTTTCTCAGGAGAAGACCTTGAAGAGGGAACAAACCAGCCCTCAGAAGCAGACTTTCCCTCATACCCATTAGGATGGCTATTATGAAAAGAAAAAAGAAAAAAACAAAACAGAAAATAACAAGTGTTGGCAAGGATGTGGAGAAACGGGAACCCTTGTGCATTGTTGGTGGGGATGCCAAATGGTCCAGCCACTGTGGAAAACAGTATAGAGGTTCCTCAAAAAATTAAAAATAGAATTACCATATGATCCAACCATTCTACTTCTGGGTATATACCCAAAAGAGTTGAAAGCAGAGACTCTGAGAGATATTTGTACACCCGCATTCACAGCAGCATTATTCACAATAGCCAAAAGGTGGAAGCAACCCAAGTGTCCATTGATGGACGAATGGATAAACAAATAACAAAGGAACAAAAAATATATATATAATTATTATTATTCAACATCAAAAAGGAAGGAAATTTGTTAGATGCTACACATGCTACGACATGGATGAACCAACCTTGAGGACATTACGCTAAGTGAAACAAGCCAGACACAAAAAGACAATACTGTATGATTCCACTTATGTGAGATACCTAGAGTAGTCAAATTCATAGAGACAGAAAGTAGAATGGTGTTTGCCAGGGGCTGGGGGTGGGGGCGGAGGGTGGAATGGGAAGTTAGTGTTTAATAGGTACAGAGTTTCAGTTTTGCAAGATGAAAGAGTTCTGGAAATGGAATGTTGGTGATGGTTGCACAACAAGGTGAATGTACTTAATGCCCCTGAACTGTACACTTAAACGTGGTTAAGACGGTAAATTTTATACTGTGTATATTTTACCACAAAAACAATTAAAGAAGAAAAGCAGGTGATTTCCAAAAGGAGGCTGTGAGCCGGGAACTATGGGTCTACCAGCTGTCACATCTAGGGGGTATGGGAGAGCAAGGGGTGCCAGAGAAGGTGAGGAACTTCCAAGAAGACAATTTTAGCAAGGCCCCTGCTATCTTGGTTGGCTAGAGAGACTCAAGGTCTCCCTGATCAGCCTAGCTCCTGGGATTTCCCCGGTGGCGCAGTGGATAAAACTGCGCTCCCAATGCAGGGGGCCCAGGTTCCATCCCTGGTCAGGGAACTAAATCCCACATGCATGCCAAAACTAAGAGTTTCCATGCCACAACTAAGGAGCCCTGGAGCCATAACTTAAGGAGCCCTGGAGCTGCAACTAAGACCTGGCTCAACCAAATAAATTAATTAAATAAATAAATGAATAAATATTTTTTAAAAAAACAAACAAACATAGCTCCTGCCCCAGAGAAACTACCTAAGGTCACAGTGTTTATTGATTTAGTCAACAAGTACTCATGGGGCACCTACTATGTGCCAGGCATTATGACACAAACCCTGTCCTTGTGTATCTTGCATTCTTTTAGGGGGAGATGCCCCCAAAGCCAACAAGAAAGTATAAAATCGAGATAGGAACCAAAAGTACACACCAGTATGATTCCATTAGATAGCATTCTAGAAAATGCAAAAGAATCTAGAGTGACAGGAAGCAGAGCGGTGGTTGCCTGGGGCTGGTGGTGGATGAAGGGGTCAAGTGCCAAGGGCACGAGAAAAGCTTTGGGAGTGATGGAAATGTTCTGTATCTTGATTGTTGATGGTGATTTCATGGGTGCGTACATCTGTCCAAACTCATCCCACTGTACGCTTTAAACGTATGCTGTTTACTGTGCATACATTCGATTTTGCTTGATAACATATTGTTTTAGTTGAGTGATAAGCTACAAACTAGTGGGTTTCTCAAGGGTCACATTTCAAGTGAGGCCTGAAGGAAGAGATGGGGCCATCTCGACAAGGCTGGAGGTGGGGTGGGGAGGAGTGTCCTAGGTGAAGGGAACAGGATTTGCCAAGGTCCAGAGATGTCAGGAGAGCCCAGCACATCCGGAAAGCTCGAGTGGCTGAGGAGGACCGGGGGTCCCGGTTGTGTCTGGTGGGCCTGGTGAAGGAGAGGTGAGGTTGAAGATGAGAGTGGATGGTTGTACTTTGTGCTGAGGGTGATGGGGTGTGGCTGAGGTTTTTTAATTTGGACATTGACACAATCAGGTTAGCATGGGGAAGATTTCTCTGGCCGCAGTGTAGAGAACGAGTTGCCACAAGGGCAAGAATGAAGGTTGGGGCCCATTAGGGCGCTGTTGGCATAACACAGATGTGAGATGGAAGCCCAGATGAAGAGCAAGGAGAGTGGCGGTGGGGTCGGAGTGGAGAGGAAAGCCTCGAGGCATTTGTAATTGAGTAAATGGGGGTTGAAAGAAGGCAGAGGCAAGATGGACGCCCAGGCTTCTGAACTGGGCAACCCATGGAAGGAGGTGGCATTTCCTGAATAGGAAACCCTGGAGGAGAAGCAGGTTTAGGGGCTGAAAGGCTGAGTCCAGGTTTGGACATTTGAGTCTGAGCTGCCTACAAGACAGCCTGGGCAGGTGTTCAGCAGGCCGTGGACACTCAGGACAAAGTCTGAGCTGGAGACTCCAGGAGGCATACACACGGGGTTGGAAGCAGGGGCTAGGGCAGATTAACCTCCCAAAAATGCTCACAACATCATCTTCCATCCCAGGTGGTCCTTTTTAGTGACCTTGGCATCCCCCACAAACCAGTGCAGTCCATTGCTCCACCCCCTTGAATATGGGTGGACCCTGTGACTGCTTTGACCAATAGGACGTGGGGATGGAAGGTTTGACCAATGGGACATAGGGATGAAAAGTTTGACCAATAGGACATAGGGATGGAAGACTTGACCAATAGAACACAGGGATGGAAGGCTTAACCAATAGAATGCAGGGATGGAAGGCTTGACCAATAGAACGCAGGGATGGAAGGCTTGACCAATAGAATGCAGGGATGGAAGGCATGCCCCGCCAGGTCCAGGAGTGGCCCTTAACTGTCCTGGTAGCTGCTGCTTCCAGGCTCTCAGAGGCCAGCCACCATGTTCCTAGTGCATGTTTTCCAAGACCGCTGTTCTGTAAGAAACCCGAGCCATGTGGAGACAAAGAGAGTGGTCGAGGAGCACTGAGGTCCAACACGTTCCTGAAGAAGGCACTTTGTAAGTGAATCCTCCAAACCCTGACCCTGACTGATGCCACTGAGATCAGATGCAGGCTGTCTAGGCGAACTCTTGCTGGTACCCAAGAGCTGCAGAGATTTAAGCTATTAAATCCGGAGATAGTTTGTTATTCAGCAAGGTAAATAATCAACCAAGACAATAGCAAATGGCCCACTGAGCAAGCGGATCCTGCGACAGGGGGACAGGTAGAGGAAAGGAGGGTCCAGACTCACCTCTCAGAATAATCCCAGAGCCAGGAGGAGACCTTTGAGGTATGCGTGTCGACAGCATTGCTTCTTCATTTCTACACCACTCTTTCCTTCTAGATGGAGAGAGCTCAGATAGCATAACACTCGTAGCCTCTCTCTGCTCCTGCACCCCCCACCTCCAGGAGGAGTTGCTCAATTTAGAAGGAGAAAGTGGACACGTGTGACTAAGCCCTTTCCTGCCTCTTCCCCTGCTCTGTTCCCCCCACACCAAGTTTTACAAGGTAGCCCTGCAGTTCCTTGTGCATCTCCCCTCTGTCCTGTGAACTCTGGCTACCTTATTCTCCCCAGACTCTCAGCATTGTTCCTCAACTCAGGGAGTCTGCCGGGCTCTGCCTGGGTCGCCCTTCCCTGCACTGCGGCCTGGAAACTCTCTCCAGGCATTAAGCTGGAACAATCTTAAGGCTCGCTTCATTTGTATCCATCCTTCAGGGGTCACTGTCCTTCCTTCCTTCCTTCATCATTGGACCTTGATCAGTTTATGAGATAGGTACTCATATCCCCATTTTACAGGTACACCAATATGAGGCAGGCACCAGCATTACCCTCATTTCACAGATGAGTAAACTGAGGCTTAGAGAGGTTAAGTGACTTGTATAAGGTTGCTTAGCAAGGAGCAGGACCAGAACTTGGACCTGGTTCTTTCTTTCTTCCAGGATCTGAAACACCACACTCTACTACCTCTCCAAACGCATGCCATAACCAAATGTAACTATTCCAGGTCATTCTCCACTGCCCAGGTTGTTGTATTTCTGTATCCTTATCTAAAACAATAGGGAATAAGAACCTGCCCTGCAGAAATAATAACATGAATGAGCAAGACATACTGACCTTGATATTTATTGCAGTTTTGTTCATAACTTTAAAAAATTGGAAACAACATGTGCCCATCAAGAAGAGGATGCTTAGGGACTTCCCTGGTGGTCCAGTGGTTAAGACTCCACACTTCCAATGCAAGGGGCATAGGTTTGATCCCTGGTCAGGGAACTAAGATCCCACATGGTGCTGCGGTGCTGCCAAAAAAAAAAAAAAGAAGAGGATGCTTAATACATGCTGGTACATCCATACAGTGGAGTGCTGCACAGCTGTTAAAAAGTATCAGGAAGATTTATATGTATTGGCATTAAAGATGTTCAATCTCTCTCTCTCTCTCTCTCTATATATATATATATACACCTACATATATATGTAAAATGATAGCACGTTGTTTTTTTAAAAAAATCTATCTATCTATCGACATCTCCAGTCCCATGCAGGTCCATGAGGGGGAGCATTGCTCTGCTCCAGGCAGCCATTCAGGGACCCAGACTCCTTCCATCTTCCATCCTTCATCACAGCAGAAGGAGAAGAGAGAGAGTAGAGGATCAGGTGTGGGAGATTTTTATGGGCTGGGCATGGAAGTGACAATCATTACTTCAACCATATTCCATTGTCCACCCTTGAGCATATGGCCACTCCTCACCACAGGGGAGCCTGGGAGATGTCGTCTAGCTGTACGCCAGTAGGTGGGCTTGGTGAGCATCTAGCCAGCCTCGGTTGCACCAACTGATATGTACCTTTTAAACCGATGCGTATAAAAAAGAAAAGTATGTGCATGGATATATTTTTAATATGGAAAAGTCTGGAAGGATGTATTAAGCCGTTCCCTCTCATGAGTGAAAGGGAGACTTTCACTTTATATGTCTGTATGTTATTTTTCAAAATGATGGCACGTATTTTCTGTGATTAACACTTAAAGATTTGTATGGGACTTCCCTGGTGCTCTAGTAAGACTTCGTGCCCCCAATGGAGGGGGCCAGGGTTCGATCCTCGATCGGGGAACTAGATCCCACATGCATGCCACAACTAAGAGTCTGCATGCCGCAACTAAAGATCCCACATGCCACAACTAAGACCAAGCGCAGCCTAAATAAATAAATATTTTTTTAAAAAACCACACTTAAAGATTTGTAAAATAATATTACTTTGCTTTTCTTAAAAATGGCTTTGAGCTACAGTAATCAAGACAGCATGGTACTGGCACAAAAACAGAAATATACATCAATGGAACAAGATAGAGAGCCCAGAGATAAACCCACGCACAAATGGTCACCTTATCTTTGATAAAGGAGACAAGAATATACAATGGAGAAAAGACAGCCTCTTCAATAAGCGGTGCTGGGAAAACTGGACAGCTACATGTAAAAGAATGAAATTAGAACACTTCCTAACACCATACACAAAAATAAACTCAAAATGGATTAAAGACCTAAATGTAAGACTGGACGCTATAAAACTCTTAGAGGAAAACATAGGCAGAACACTCCATGATGTAAATCACAGCAAGATCCTTTCGGACCCACCTCCTAGAGAAATGGAAATAAAAACAAAAATAAACAAATGGGACCTAATGAAACGTAAAAGCTTTTGCACAGCAAAGGAAACCATAAACAAGACGAAAAGACAACCCTCAGAATGGGAGACAATATTTGCAAATGAAGCAACAGACAAAGGATTAATCTCCAAAATATACAGGCAGCTCTTGCAGCTCAGTATCAAAAAAACAAAAAACCCAATCCAAAAATGGGCAGAAGACCTAAATAGACATTTCTCCAGAGAAGATATACAGATTGCCAACAGACACATGAAAGGATGCTCAACATCACTAATCATTAGAGAAATACAAATCAAACCTGCAGTGAGGTATCACCTCACACCAGTCAGAATGGCCATCATCAAAAAATCTACAAACAATAAATGCTGGAGAGGGTGTGGAGTAAAGGGAACCCTCTTGCACTGTTGGTGGGAATGTAGATTGGTACAGCCACTATGGAGAACAGTATGGAGGTTCCCCAAAAAACTAAAAATAGAACTACCATACGACCCAGCAATCCCACTACTGGGCATATACCCTGAGAAAACCATAATTCAAAAAGAGACATGTGCCACAATGTTCATTGCAGCTCTGTTTACAGTAGCCAGGACATGGAAGTAACCTAAGTGTCCATCGACAGATGAATGGATAAAGAAGATGTGGCGCATATATACAATGGAATATTAGCCATAAAAAGACACAAAATTGAGTTATTTGTAGTGAGGTGGATGGACCTAGAGACTGTCATACAGACTGAAGTAAGTCAGAAAGAGAAAAACAAATACTGTATGCTGTATGCTAGCACATATATATGGAATCTAAAAAAAAAAAAAGGTTCTGAAGAACCTATGGGTAGGGCAGGAAGAAAGATGCAGACATAAAGAATGGACTTGGGGACACAGGGAGGGGGAAGGGTAAGCTGGGATGAAGTGAGAGAGTGGCATGGACATATATACACTACCAAATGTAAAACAGATAGCTAGTGGGAAGCAGCCGCATAGCACAGGGAGATCAGCTCTGTGCTTTGTGACCACCTAGAGGGGTGGGATAGGGAGGATGGGAGGGAGACGCAAGAGGGAGGAGATATGGGGATATATGTATATGTATAGCTGATTCACTTTGTTATACAGCAGAAATTAACACACCATTGTAAAGCAATTATACTCCAATAAAGATGTTTTTAAAAAAATGGCTTTGAACCAACAGAGTTTAGAAATTTAAATGTTCACTAGGGGGCAGGAGAGATGTGTGTTTTGTGTGCTTCTGCTATTTGCTAGTCGCCATTTACTACATTTCTTGCATAATTTCCTCCTTCAGCAGGCCATGTGTAACGTTTGCTGAACTGTTTAAGAAAATGACAGCACGGCTTCCCTGGTGGCGCAGTGGTTAAGAATCCGCCTGCCAATGCAGGGGACAAGGGTTCGAGCCCTGGTACAGAAAGATCCCACATGCTGCGGAGCAACTAAGCCCGTGTGCCACAGCTACTGAGCCTGCGCTCTAGAGCCCACGAGCCACAACTACTAAGCCTGCGTGCCACAACTACTGAAGCCCGTGCACCTAGAGCCCATGCTCCACAAGAGAAGCCACCGCAGTGAGAAGCCCGTGCACCGCAAAGAAGAGTAGCCCCCTCTCGCCACAACTAGAGAAAGCCCGTGTGCAGCAACGAAGTCCCAACACAGCCAAAAATAAATAAATTTTTTTAAAAAAAGAAAGAAAATGACAGCACCCAGGCCTCGCACACTGGCGGGCTTCAGCTATGGTCTCAACCATCCCATTTTAATCGGATCCTCGAGGCTGTGGTTACCTTATGTGTCAGGATTGAAAATGCGTGTGTTTCATACTAGCTTTCGAGCACCCAGAGCAAGAAGTCTGTTAACTTGCCCGAGAAAAGGCCAAAGTACCGTGAAGCCAATGTACTGCCTGCTCTGCTGGGATCAGTCTGGGAGATACCACATTTAGATCACGGAGTGATGACCCAGACATCTGTCCCCACCTTTTTGAGGGTGTATGTGGACACTTCCCCAGTCTCCCGAGCACGGCAACCAGATCTGGGGTTAAACCATTTGGGGGCATGGGGGAGTGTGGGGGAACTCATGCTCACAGGAATGAATAATGAGCAAAATCTCAATGAAAACAAAATCACTAATGTCCTCTAAAGTCACTAAAACATTTGTCTCCTCTATTTGGACTTTCCTGGTGCTCTGAATCGGGATGAATACCCTCACACCCAGACAACATGGTGGGCACCCCCCACTGGAATGTTCATCATAGCCAGTCTCATAGAAGAGTTTGTTGGGGACTGAGAGTTCCACCCCCAATTCCCGTGGAGCTCCTGGAGACCAGGAACCAGATCTTGTTTGTCTTTGTTTTTCTCATGAGGCCAGGACGCTGAGGACATGCCATCTATGTGAATGGAATGGAACTGAACTGAACAAATACGGAGCATCATGTAAAATACTGTGGGGTACCTAAAGAGAAGTCTGGGTTAGGGAAGTTGTAGCACAGTGGTTAAAACATGAGCCTGGGGGGAATAAAGTTAAAAAAAAAAAAAGTGTGGAGCAGACTGACTACTTACTAGAAGTGTGTCTCTGTGTAACCCGCTCAGCCCAGGGAGTGGAGAAGATGGACGTGGCTGCCCTCCTTCACCAGACCAGGAGGGTTAGACCCTAGCAGCTGTTTGGACTGTGTAACCCTATCCACCTGGCCAGCCCCGATTGGACCGGGGGTGAGCCTCTGACTGGAGCTGGGCCAATCCGATCATCTGTCTTGGAACTCAGGTTTGGGAATGAGCATCCTTCATGGGTCTGGTCTGTTAGCTGAGGTGGGAGAGGAAGGGACCTTGGGGGTGGCCGGATAAGGGGCCGTGTGGGCAGTTCAGGTGCCGGTGAGGTATTGCACTTCCTGCCCTTCGGTTCTACCCGTGAGACACCTGCGTGCTTTCTAATAAATTCTTTTCGCCGAGCCATTATTAAATTGGTATCTGTAACATATGACCAAACAAATACTCCCTGATCTAGATCCCACCCTCCCAGGATTACTGTGAGGGTTGAAGCAGTGACCAGCCGCAAGCAGCCCTCATACCATTGCTACTATTATTAATGGACTCCACCTCCCCTTCTGATCTGCAATAATGATGTAGTGAAGACATCATCTCTGTCCTCAGGGAACTGACCATGTGGTTGGGGAGTTCAGGCAGGTACGTGTGAAGTGATTGTCAACAATCCAATCTGAGATGAGCCCTGGAGCCACCAGTCTCCTTTGGCTGTATTTATTTATTTATTTATCTATTTATTTATTTATTTTTGGCTGTGTTGGGTCTTCGTTGCTGCAAGCGGGCTTTGTCTAGTTGCGGCGAGTGGGGGCTACTCTTCGTTGCGGTGCGTGGGCTTCTCACTGCGGTGGCTTCTCTTGTTGAGGAGCACAAGCTCTAGGCGTGCAGGCTTCAGTAGGTGTGGCACGTGGGTTCAGTAGTTGTAGCGCACGGGCTTAGTTGCTCCGTGGCATGTGGGATCTTCCTGGGCCAGGGATCAAACCAGCGTCCCCTGCATTGGCAGGGGGATTCTTAACCACTGTGCCACCAGGGAAGCCCCAAAAGCCCCTTCTTAAAAAGCCTCTCTTAGCAGGCTCCTGGCCACCTCGCTGTCCCTTCCACCGTGGATTCTGCAGAGCTGTGTAGTGGTCATCTGGTTCATCCTTCGCTGGACTGTTGGGAGAGGGACCAGAAGCACCCTTGCAGGTACTGATTGAGTTCCCTCCCTGTGTTGCTGCCACGTACATAAGCCAGACATGGTCCTAGTACTAATAGTGTTTTTCATTTTCTGTATCTTATGATGTGTTTTTTTTACATTGAAATTTTATTTTTATATTTACTTATTTATTTATTTTTAATTGAAGTATAGGTGATTTACAATGTTGTGTTAGTTTCAGATGTGCAGCAAAGTGATTCAGTTATGCACACACATACACACACACACACATATATATTGAGTATAGTTCCCTGGGCTATGCAGTAGGTCCTTTTGGTTATTTATTTTATATACAGTAGTGTATATATGTTAATCCAAAACTCCTAATTTATCCCTCCCTCTCCCCGTCCTCTTTGGTAACCATAAGTTTGTTTTCCATGTCTGTCTCATGAAGTTTTGACATCTTAAAAGTCTTGCTGGCTTGGGAGAATCTAGCCAATTCTTAGAGATAGGTGAGGGAGCACACGTTTCAGATGCACACCAACCCATCCCCAGTCACCTTATGAGAGGACATGCCTGCCTTCATATGGTTCTCTCATTTCTTGTATCTGTTATATAACTCTCACACACCACACCAATATTTCCTCTGCCCTAGGTTATCCCAGGGCCAGAACTAGAGTGCACCCCTTTTTCCAGAGCCCATTGGAATTATTCACACTAGTCAATCCTAAACTGTTTACCCTGCCCTGCCTTGCCTTTCCTGAAAAAAAACCCAATAAAGACTCTGTCCTAAGCTTTCCCCTCACTCCTGCTTCTGCTTCCTGACCACCCTGGTGCTCCCCATGTGGTCCCGCATGGTGTGGTGTGCCCCCTTCTCTCAGGAAATGTAAGTAATAAATTCTCCTCTCAACGGCGTTGGCCTCTCCTTGTTGTCACTCAGTCACCTCCATAAATTAAAATCCCATGGGTACAAATGAGACAGTCCATGCTTGTAGGAGCTCACAGTGTCCTGAAGGGGACAGACATTAAACAGATACAAGAAATTAAAGAACTGTATGGAGGTGTGTGCTATCAAGGAGACATATAGGATTCTGCAAGGCTCTTAACCCTCCACGATGCCAAGATGAATGTCCATGGATTTTGCCTCATCAGCATCTCTTCTCCAGATATTGCTTTGAGAATCACCCGTCCCCACTCCCAGTTGCTGGTTCTGTGGCATCCATTCCCCATGTTTCTTGCATTTGGTGCAATTCTCAGGCCTGGCCGATTTATGCACCCTACTCCCCCACCCCCCACCTGCAGTCATTGGCTCAGCGACAGGCATGTGACTCAAACTAGGCTAAGGAGAGTCAGCTGGTACCCAATTCAGCCACTGCACAGAGAGAGATCAGTTGGGAATAGAGCCAACGCAGAGGAGTGATGTCGTAGTTTCAGAGCCTAGAGGTAGCTGTTGGTCCTGGCTGTAACCCTGGTTTGCTAGTTATGATGTCCAACAAACTCCCTTTTTGCCCTAACTGAGCTTAACTGGGTTTCTGACAGTGAAATCCAGCATCCTGACCAGTACAGGGAACTGGCCCTAATGGGGTGGGGGTGGGGTGTCAGGGAAGGGTTTCCCGTAGAAGTGGCAGTTAAACTGAGAAGTGAAAGATGACTAGGAATTAGCCAGGTACAGAGGAGGGAGAGAGCATATTCTAGACAAAAAGAGCAGCATGAGAGAAGGCTGTAAGGTAGGAAGAACAAAGCTGTAGGAATCTGTTTGCTTTCATTACCTTGCATGTGTTCTATTATAGCTATAAACATCTTTGATGAATAACCTTTATTACATAAGCTCCATGACCCTTATTAACAGTAATGTCCATTTATAAAGTACTTTTTTAAAAAATATTATTTTATTTATTTATTTTGGTCATGTTGGGTCTTAGCTGCGGCAGGCAGGCTCCTTAGTTGCAGCTCACCGGCTTCTTAAGTTGCGGCATGTGTGCTCCTTAGCTGCGACTCACCGTCTCCTTTGTGGCATGCGTGTGGGATCTAGTTCCCTGACCAGGGATCGAACCTGCGTCCCCTGCATTGGAAGGTGGATTCTTAACCACTGCGCCACCAGGGAAGTCCCTATAAAGTACTTTATTGTTTGAAAATGTCTCGTCATTTGATATGTCATGATTTATTGAATATATTTGGTTCCACTCTCACGAACCCCTGACTGGGCCTACTATTCAGACTGATTTTCTGCTTTGCACCCAGACTTTTGGACCTAAAAGACTGACTCAGAAGCCTAGAAGAATTGGGGACGGCTTTGGGAGTGGGGGGAGAGGTGGTCTGGGGCCAAGGGCCAGTTTTGCCTGATGATGCAGCTGCCATGAGAGCTGAGCAGTGTGGCTCTGGCTCAGAGCAGCCATTCATCAGCTCGAAAAGAGAGACGAATTTGTCAATCTTTGGCTTTGCCTTTGACCCCTAGAGAGCTGGAACTGAGGACTCTGGAAATTTGGCCGCCACCCAGGGCCAGCTCTCAGTTACAGAATCAGCGGGCCCGCCAGAGTGTGCCGGCAGATGCGAACAGGAATCTTTGCAACGTCAATTACCTTTCCTTCTCCCTCCACCTCTTCCAAACCCTGTTCCCATCACCAGATTATTTATCTGAGGGAAACAGGAGGGAAAACCGAATTTGTTTTGTGTTACTTCTTTGCACTCCATCTTGGGCCAAGAATAGCGAGCAGGGGGCAGGATGTGAACATCCCTTGTGTTACTAAAATTTGTTGTTATTTATACTTGCATTATATGATTTAACTTTGACTCCCCAAGTTACAAACTCTTTGGAGGGAAGAATCAATCGTGCACATTTTTGTAGGACCCATAGCAGCTCACACAGTGCCTAGCCCTAAGTAGGATCTTTGATTCTTAAACCAGTGACTTTTTCTGAACTCGTCACCATGCTAGAAAAGGCCCACAGCTGAGACCCAGGCTGGAGGATAGCCTGGTCCCCATTTGGGGGTCAAAAGAGTAGAGCAGGCAGGGGTCGCTGTGTCCTAATGGGTTGGACCCAGACGTTGGCAGGGAGACTCTGGGCCTCTGGGGACACTGAACCTGCAGGGGAGTCTGGCCCTGACCTGGCCAGGTGGCTCCTGCCGTCAGGGGCTGCTGAGTCTCAGGTAAGGGGACAGGTCAGGTCAGTCCCCGGCCTGGAGCCTCTGGGAGGGCAGGGAGCACTGGCCAGGTGACTCAGCAGCAGGGGCTGCCGAGACCCAGATGGAGGGACGGAGCGGGGATTGGTCCCAGGCCTTGCCATGAACTATGGCCCATCAAGGGGCTCTGAATCCTGGGTGGCGTCAGTCATAGGCCTGGCATGGAGGCTAGAGTTTGGGTGGGAGCTCTGTGTTCCAAGTTGTCAGGGGGCATGCCAGGCTCTGGGCGGGGGAGGGCACTGAACCCTGGATTGGGGTGTCAGTCCCAAGCCATGGTATGGAGACTACAGGCCAGCAGCCGGGGGAGAGGGGAGGTGGCTGAGTCTCGGGGGAGTCTCAGTGGCTGGCTTTCAGCCAGCAGGGCAAGCTGAGTCCTGGTTGGGATCAGACTCAGGCTTTGAGCTGGAGACTCGGGTTCCACGGCAGAGGAGGCTGAGTCTGGGGTGGTGTCCAACTCCAGGCCTTGGCGTGGAGGCTCCGCGCGGGCGGGGGACGCTGAGTCCCAGGTGCAGGCCGGTTGTGGGGGGTGGGGTCGAGGGGGTGGGTCCCTCGCCCTGGCTTGGAGACTCCGGGCCGGCAGGGGGCGCTGAGCTCGCGGCGGCGCGGCAGCCGCCCGGCAGGTGGCGCTCTGGCCGCGGCCGAGGCCAGAGGGCGGGCGGCGGCGGCGGCGCGGCGCTGCGGCCGGCTCGCGGGCCCGGGGAAGCGGCGGCGGCGGCGGCGACGGCGGGAGCGGAGGAGGCGGAGCGGCGGCGGCTGGCGGCGGGAGCGGCGGCGGCCCCGGGCGGGCTGGGGCGCCGCTGGCCGAGCGCACAGGCCGCGGCCCGCGGAGCCCGCCATGCCGGCGCGGGTCTGAGGCGCGGCGAGCCAGGGCCGAGGCGAGCGGCGGCCGCGCCGGCCTGTGGCCCCGCAGCGGCCCGGCGCGGGCCCGATGAGCGGCGGCCTCGGCCTCCGGCGCAGCCCGGAAATGTCCGGCAAGATCGAGAAAGCAGGTGAGGCGCGCGGCCGGCGCGGGGCGGCCCGTGCTCGGGGCGGGCGGCCGGGCGGCCGGGCTCCCGGGGGGCGCGGGCCCGTTGCCGCGCCGGGAGCAGAAGTGAAAGCGCCGCCGGGCCTGCCGGGGCGCGTCTCGGGCGGGCGGCGGGCCGGGCCGCGCGGCGCTCCTCGGGGCGCACGGCCGGCGGGGGCCGAGGTGCCGGCGCAGGGCCCCGCGGCCGGGCCGGTAGGTGCCCGCTGCTCGGCCCGCGGTGTTAACTTTGAGACAACGGATGGGACCGGGGACGGGGCAGGGACCGCGGCCGCGTGCCCGAGTGGCCCGGCGGCGGGCGGTCGTCTTTCAGGCAGTGAACAGAGCAGAGCCATAAAATGTGTCATTTCTGATGAGCCTCGAGTTTATATTTAACCAGAAGTATCCACTTCGGAGGCTTCAAAGGAAGCGGGCAGGATGTGTCTGGGCGTTTTCAGGGCGCGGGGGAGCTCTCCTCTGGTATCAAGCTGAGCCCTGGAAGCGGGGCTTGTGGGGAGCCGGTTGGGTTGGGGGTGGGTTAGAAGTCTTGATGCCAACCCCATCCCTTTGTGTGCTCCTTAGAAATCTCGGAGCCTCGCCTTCCGGTTAGCTGGGTTTTGCTCAGACGGGCAATAAGAGTCTCCAAAGATTCTACTCGGGCCGTGCATCTGAGGCCCAGAGCTTAATTAGCGACACCTTGCAGGGCGCATCCTTGAGTCGCAGGTGAGGGAGGCGGGCGGTCCTGGGCTCCCTAGCGGGGACATCACTGGTTGTCATAACCTGGTACCTTGTCAGCCAAGCTTGGCAGCCAAGCTATGGAAGGTGGGAGCTTAGGGGGAAGGTTACACTGATTTTGGAAGTTGCTGGTTTCCCAGGTTGAACCAGGACACTTTCCGGAGAGGCGCCTCGGAAGTGGACCGAGCCGGCCGTGTAACTTGCAGGCTGTGGCTTGAGCACAGGAAGGAAATTTTCGTCGCCTTCTTTGAGGGTTTTCTGTGTATCCGGCTCTGTGCTGAGCACCTTAAACGTATGTCTTATTAAATCTTCGTAGATTCTCTGTGACAGAGAACGTGGTCCCGGTTTTGACAGGGTTGGGGGCTCAATGGCTTCTCGTAGGCCGCCCAGCCAGAGGACAGCGGGCCGGGCCCTGATGCCCTGCTCTCTGAGTGGAAGCCTGGGTGCCCTCCTTGGGGGCAGGGCCCTTGGCTTCAGGTGCTGCTTCTTGGGTGTTTCTCTCACTGTTCTTCAGGCCCAGGGCCGTGTCCAGTGACCAGGAGTTTCCTCCCAGCACACATGCCGTTCCAGAAATACCTCTGGTTAACGTGTGCAGTGTTTCTCAGGATGCGTCGTGTCTCTGAATGGTATTGATGGGAAACTTGGCTGGTTTATCTTCAAAATAGCATTAACAGGGTTTTGTCTAATTATAAGGATAATTGAAAAATTTGTAAATCACGAAAAGCCAAAAGAGCACAGTGAAAAGCACCTGCCACCCCACGGGCTGCTTTCCCCAGCTCAGCCCTCTCAGATGAGCTGTCACGTGCATCCTCTACTCCCTGGAGAAAGGAGGCCTGAGGCCAGTTCTTTTTGGCCCAGGTTATCCCTGGGCACCTCCATCTGCCGGGGGCTGTAGTAGATGCAGAAGCCAGGGGTGCCTGCCTTCGGAGAAGCTTGTCTGTGGGTGGGAGAGCTGGCCCCAGCATCACCCCTGGGCTGCCAGGCCTCGGGAACTGTGGAGCAGCAGGAGGCGGGGCCCGTGGGCACAGGTGAGGGGTGGCCTGTCCGCTGAGGGCATGGGGAAGGCTCTGGAGGAGGGCGAGTGTGCCCCACTTGGAGGTGGGGGAAGAGGCCAAGCAGGGGTTGTGGAAGTCTCAGGAGGAAGATGCATGTGGTGGGAGGCGGCTGAGCTGAAAGTGCTGAGGTTGGCAAGACCAGAGATGGCACGTCACGTGGAGCTAGCGGGAGGTCTGTCCTTCTAGTGTAAGGTCTTCTGCTGTGATTCACACACAACTGTCAAGGAAGCCTGGGACACTCTGGAATGAGGGGTACACCTTCTCAGTGGTTTCTGCTGGTCATTGTGGGTGGCTTTCAACTTTGCGTTTTGATGAGATTTCCCATTCGGTTTCTGTTGGAGTTTTCTAAATGGACCTACTGTGAAGTCACCCGCAAAGTGTTTCTTAAAGGAAGGGTCCTTAGGTGAAGTGGCGCCTCCTGTTAGCAGGTGAGCAGTCTTTGGGAAGTTATAGAGCCTGACACCCAGTCAGTGCTCATTGTTGTCAGGTTTCGCTATTTTCTGTTGACTTGAGCAGAAGAGTTGCTTACATGTGTTCACAATCTCTTCTCTCTGATAATAGGACCAGTGCTTTCACTTCTCAGGGCTTAAGGGAGCCCAGGTTTTTTTGAGTGTAAAGGAAAACTTTGTGCATCCCTTACAGCCCTAGACTCTTGCCCATCCTTCCCACCTGATACCTCCCGTGAGCCGCAGCCTCTTCAGCCTCTGGGGGAGATCTTTTTGAATCTGTTGTGCTGCTTTGCAACCTGTTTACTTACTGAGCAGTGCCTGCCTGGGATGGGGGTGTCATACATACTGCCCTCCTAGGAGGGCCTACCCTTCTGTAGGGACCAGATTGGCTGTCTTCGGTTATCTGCTCTGGGCCCGGTGGGGGATGAAGACAGTCTGGGTTCCAGAGGGTGGCACAGGATCAGCTTGCTAGCCGGTTGGACCAGTCCAGTTAGGCTTGGTGGAGAAGGGTTGAATTTGGAAGGCCAGGAAGAATGCTGGAGTGGAGGGGGAGGCTCCTTGGTGTCTTCCAGAGATAATGGGGAGGCGGGGAGTGAGTGGAGCCAGACACATTAGGGAGCTCCCGGGGTGAGCTTTCGGGCAGGCCTGGCGAGGAGAAGAGGCGCTTCCCTGGGAACGAAGACGGACTTGCTCTGGAGGACCCACACTGGCGGGAGATGTGTGCAGTGCTGAGGCCACTTTGGGGGACCAGTGAACCTGGTTCTGGCGTGTTCGCAGTTATGGTGGGTCTCAGTGTGCTCATGCTTACTCCCAGTAAATGCACTAAGTGGAGGGAATTGAAGCCTTAATGCTTCTGGAGCTGAAACACCTCTCTTGCCTGGTGAACAGAGGTGACAGACTGGTGGCTGTGGGCTGGGTTCAGGCAATAGATGTGTTGTGTGTGATCCATACATGTTCTTGGAGAAAAAAGAAAGAATTGATGGTCAGTAGTTAACAATCAGGAAATGACTCACAAAGCTCAGGTTTCTGGTTCTTTTGGAAAATGAGCAGCTCTAGTAACCCTGGGCACTTGTTCCTACGAGGCCACTGTGGCGGGGACCTCCCACTCCTCCTGCCAGCCCCAGCGCTGATTCCTGCTTCCCACTTGGACTGTTGACGTTTGAGTTTGCATCCCTCTCCTTGTAGAAATCACTCGTGTTTAGTGTTCGTTTGCTTTTTACCTGGACTTTGAAGTCTTTGCCCCATTCCTTCATGGATTCATTCTTTGATCCCCTTGCTTGGCACTGATCGAGCTCCTGCTGTCCGGTGCTGTGCAAGGCTCTGGGAGCCAGCGGTGAACTCGGCGGGCGTCATGCCGCCACACAGGCCCTTACCTCTGGCAGTGTGGGGAGCGCTGGGGGGGTTACAAGGGATCCCATCAGACTCACGGTGGGAGCTGCCTCTGTGAGGGGCTGAGATTTTCAGGTGAGCCGTTAGCTGGGTGCAGCAGGGGGCGTAGGGAAGAAGGTGGCCTCAGTTTCACCGGTTGTACTCATTAGAGAGTCTCAAGTGCTCATTCCTCAGTTCATTTATCAAACAGTTTTTCCAGAACCTCCCAAAGGCCCAGAGTTTCTAGTGTTTGGGATACAAGAAAGATTTGTGCTTCCTGGGCCATACCATCCAACTGGGGCAGACAACAAAAGTAGATGTCATGAAGATATAAATTACGCAGGTTTTTCTATTTGTTTGTTTGGGGGCGTTCTTTCCCTGCTGTGTATTTCCAGCAGACCACTGGGAGTCTGTCTAGGAGTTTCATCAATTACCGAACCCTCCGGCCACTCTCTAGGCCCCCTGTGGCCTCAGGCTACTCTGAGGGGCTGCTGAAGTGGCAGCAGGCTCAGCCAGTGCCCTGCCCAAGGACTGAATAAATACGGTGTCTCAGGCTCAGGTGCTGTGTATTTCAAATGTGTGAAGATGCTTTCATTATAAATTAAAATGAAAAATTCACACTGTCTGCTGTCATAGTAACTTTTTGTCATTATGTATTTTCTCAGAACAGATAAAAAGTACAAGTGCAGTCTGTCACACGAGGCTGCACATTTTTGGCCTAGGAAAGAGTCCTTGTAGATCAGCGGTTACTGTATTTTGATCAATTTTAAACTCCTTTCAAATTTTACACTTCCTTTTTTTCCCCCACAATTATCAGTTTTTGTGCTCAAAATGTATCCAATCAATAAATACAACATTCTCATGGCACCTGCTAGTCATTCATTCCCTCACTCCTGTGGCACTTACTGCGACCCTCCACCCTCCTCGTTGGCAAACACTGTGCTGCCTTGCGGTGGCCTGGAGCCAGCAGGAGCCTGGTCCTCCTGGGCTCTCGGTCCACTGGTAACATCGAGACGGTCTTGAATATTTGTGCAGTTTCTATAGTTTCCGCCTGGAGTGCATTGACAGATGACGTCATTTCAGTTGATCCCTAAAACAAGTCCTGAGGACTAGAGCAGGGCCAGTTATCCCCGTTTTACCCTGAGGGCAGTTCAGGCCTGGGGAAGGTTGGTGATTTGCCCAGAGTCACACCGCTCTGGTGCGGTGCAAGGCAGCGGGGCACCCACCTCTGCTCCAACTCCGCCAGCCCTTTTCCAGAGCACTGCGTAGAGCTTCCCATGTTGCTGGAGACACAGTAACTTTATCTTAATTACTGTTCATGTTTCTAAGTTTCTTTTCTGGTGTTACAAAAAAAAAAAAATCTCTGTTAAATTAGGGTAGGCCAAATGCAGTCTTTGGGCTGCGTATGATACTAATATCACCAGCAGTAATGTAAGGAGATTAAAATAGCACAGGTGCAGGCTAAATATGTCTTAAAAAAGCAGCCGCAGCAACCCCAGTGTTTCCTGGTCTCCTGAGCAGCTGTTGGCAGAGGTGGTTTGAATGGGATTCCTTGTAGCCAGCAGACCTGATAGGAGGCCTGTAAAGATGAGTCATGGATGAGTTTGCAGAAAAATCATCTCCCAAACCAGCCCGGATTGGAGAGTGCCTTGAGCACAGGGCCGGCTGGGGCTTACCTCAGTCCAGCTGAATGTGTTCCCGTTGCCATAAGAAGATGACGCGCTGGAAGGAGTAGCGGCCTGGCCGCCGCTCCGCTACCGCACCCACGCGGCCCCGACTGGGCGCCTGGCTGCCGGGACAGGTGTTCCTCTGACTTGTCATCCACCTTGCCCCAGAGGCTGTTTTATGATTTAAAAAGAAACAAACAAACAAAAACAGTTTGTGAATTATTAAGGCATCTGTCATCTTAGTTTGTGGTCATTTGTTTTAGACCATTTACGCAATTGTGACCCTGGGAGATTCGTTCCCTTTTCTGGGTCTCATTTTCTCCATCAGTGCCATGAAGCGGGGAGAGGGAGAATCTAAAATTAGTGCTTCCTTGTTTTGTCTTAAAGCATCAGGCCTTTTATAACAAATAGGAAAGCTCTTAACCAACCGTCAATGGGGAGCACTTTGGACACAGCAAGTCCTTACCGCTCAGCTGTGGCCCCTGAGGCCCCTCCTTGGATCCTCCACCAGCACAGTGTGAAGACCCACTTCCTGGATGCACTCAGCCTCCTCTTCCAAATCCGCCTTCCTTTAGGCTCTTCGTGCCTTCTCTTCTTCTAGCAGATAGTGAATTCTGTGCGAAGACCCCAGATAAACCCTTTGGATAGAACGATATTGTTTAGCTCATTCAGAAACCAAAGCCCCAGTTTCCTTTCCTCAAGTTAAAAATCAACAAATACAGTCTTAAATAGACCATTAGCCCCTCGAGGGAGTGTGCCTGTCTGGTCCACCACGGGGTTGCCATCACTGTACCTACAACGTAGTAGGTGCTCAGAAACTATTTACTAGTGAATTTAGTTCATGTTGTTAAAGAATGAACTTAGGTTTCTGATTCCAAGTCTCAAAATCAACTTTAAATGGAGCTTCTTCTGGGTTTTGAATTGCCAATTGAGATGTTTCTTGGTAAGTTAGTAGGACCAATACTCTGATAAGGGTATGCATTTAGTTGGGGTTCTTTGTTAACCATATACATTGATCAGTGTTCTGGTGTGTTCTTCCGAAAATTGATGAGGGGGCTGAGATGAAATTCCCAGAACACTCTGTGGGGAGAGCTCTAGGGAGTGATGAGAGGCAGAGGCTCGTGCAGCCCAGATAGTCTGGAGCTCCCGTTTGTGGTGACTCTGCGTGGTTCTGGGGGTGCACGGGAGCGAAGTACTCTTAGGCAGTGCTCATTCGCGTCGAGCAGTTGTGATTTTGCCTTTCATTTACAAACCACAGCACATGCCAGCTCTGCTCTGCCTGCCAATGTGACCGGCGCCATGATGGGAGGCCCTGTCCGTACTTGTTACTTTTTTCATTTGGCCTCTGAAAGTTATTTTGGACCAGCTCCCTGCACTGTCAGCTCTCTGTTTATGGGTGGTTGTACAGTACATGCTGTCTTCGAGGGGCTGGAAAGGCAGACTGTTGGTGTTCTGCTGGCGCCCCCTTTCTTCTGTATCAGGACTCCGTAAGCAGAGTCTCTCTTGCCACTTCTTCCTCTTTGTGAGTGAAGATGCAGTGGAGAGACTTACCTAAATGGATTAGAAATCTGGCATCAGATGGTCACAGTTCCTCTTTCTCCCCACTTTTCTTTTCCAGGCTGTGGTTTGGAAGATAGACGATAGTTCTCTGAACCTGTCCTGTCCTGCAGTCTGGACTGTGTCTTCCTAAAATACTGTTACTATGTTGTAACAGCTCAGACCCTCCGTTCCCATTGGTCCCTTAAAGATCCTCTTTCTCCTTTGCTTTTCATTGGCTTGCTGGCTCCACACAGTCATTTTACTGCAAATTAAGTTTCATGATCAGGAAACTCTACCTTGCTTTTACAGTGTAGACGAAATGGAGCTGTCAAACCCAGGATGGTGTATGGTGCCTCCTGGGCCGGTCACAAAAGGGCGGAGTTCAGGCATTTGGTGTGGACTTGACTAGACGCACACTGTGCTGTTAAGGATGGGAGCAGCCCATGGTCCCCCTGAGCAGAAGTACGGTGCTTGTAGCCTTTGGAAGAAGGGAGGTGTGGACATGGAATGAGAAGACAGGACAGCGGAAGTCCAGTGGAATGAGATGGCGCCGCATAGCCACTTAGTTGGCCCAAAACAAGCAAACAGAAAAACAAACAAAACCTCTGGCTTGCAAACAATGGTTGTATTTATTTGCTGGGTCTGGATGATCACGTGTGCCCTCTCTCCTTCAAGTGACTGTGAATAAATAGATGGATGGTTATGCATGGGTCATGGATTTAGCTGCTCTCAACCTCTCCTTTCAATAATAAATACAAATAAGAGTAGTAGCTAACATTCATTAAGCACTTACCACGTGCTGGTACCAGGCTCTGTTCTGTGCATTTTACACACATGGTCTCCTTCAGTCCTCACAACAGGAGAAAGGTACTGTTACGTTCTCCTTCTACAGAGGACAAAACTCTGACACAGAGCTTTTCTTTTGTGCGTGGGATCCTGAGATCCAAAATAGCTGAGATTTGCCTGTGGTCATACCAAGTTGGGGCCACGACAGGACTAAAGCCCATTTGATTATGTCCCATTTATCCATATTTTCATTGGCTGTGATGACATTGGACATTGTTCTCTTGGCTTTTGTGACTTGGCTCAAAATGAGCGTCCACATTTCCAGGGACTTCTCCATCACTGAGGTGGCTGCTACACTGAAAGGGCCACCTGATAATGTTGGAGGGGATGCTTGAGATGACGTTCGTCCCCTGGCTATCCTGCTCCAGCTCTCAGGGGGCCAGGAAGCCCTGCTTCTTGCTGGGTGACCTTGGGCAAATTGCTTAATCTTTCTGAGCCTCTGGTGCCTCTGTTGTAACCCGATGCAGTGGGTGGGTGGGGGGGACAAACCCATTTCTAAGCCCTTTCTAATGCTGATTCTTTGTGAGTCTAGTCTGCAGTATAAAGGGTGGTGTGTGTTAGGGCTGTTTTGTTGGTTTTTACTGACACTAGTGTTGCAGGGCATGTAACTATTCATCATCATGGTAAAACTTACATGATCCTTTGTAGCTTTCAAAACACTATTATAGGCATCAGTTTTTTTGCTCTTGTTTTCAGTTTTGTTTGTCTGTTTGTTTTGTTATTAAAAGGTATTAGAGTAACAGCATTTTTCCCAGATGAGAAGGGTGACTGCTTACGATTGTTGAGTACTTCCTATGTCCTTGGGAGTTTTACCTTTTTATTTTTTAGTTTTTTTAAATTAATTTATTTGGCTGCAGCAGGATCTAGTTCCTGGACCAGGGATTGAACCTGGGCCCCCTGCATTGGGAGTGGGAGTCGTCTTCTTTTTTAAAGATTTATTTTATTATTTACTTAATTTATTTTTGTCTGCATCGGGTCTTAGTTGCAGCACGCGGGCCCTTCGTTGCAGCACACAGGCTTCTCTCTAGTTGTGGAGTGCGGGTTTTCTCTTCTCTAGTTGTGGTGCACAGGCTCCAGGGCACGTGGGCTCCGTAGTCTGTGGCACGCGAGCTCTAGTTGAGGCGGGCGAGCTCAGGAGTTGTGTCGCGCGTGGGTTTAGTTGCCCCGTCGCATGTGGGATCTTAGTTCCCAGACCAGAGATCGAACCCGCATCCCCTGCACTGTAAGGCAGATTTTTTATCACTGGACCACCAGGGAAGTCTCTCAGAGTTTTACCTTGTGATACTTGTATGATTTAATTAGGTCTGTTGTTATAAAGAGAGAAATGGCAAGTATTGTGCCATTTGACAGCTGAAGAAAGGGAGGCAGGTGGCAAGTTGAGTGAGAGGTAGAACTGGTTGGGGAACTTGGGTTTCCTTCATCCCTTCTCTTCCCTGCCTTCGTGTGTGCTCCCCTGGTCCCCCTGAGAGTCTGGATCTGGGGTCTGCTGCTCTTCTACCACAGAGCCACAGGGAGACTGGCTGGAAGGCACTGTCACTGTCTTTGGTTGGAACCTGCTCTGGGGTTCCCCTGGGGCTTTCCAGCCTCTCTGCAGGACTGTTAAGGTGGCTTCACATCTGCCTACAGATTTGCGAAGCAGCTCCTGCTTTTTCCATTATAGAGGTGGCTTAAAAAGTGCATTTGCTGAAAACATTGCAAGGGGCTCTACTTTGGATGTAAACCAGTGAGAAGTAGCCCTTAGTAGACATAGCTCTGTCCACCCACCTGCACACTCACCCATCCATACATGCACCCGACACCTCTTCATCCATGCAGCATTGGCTGAATGCTCACCAAGTGTCCAGCAGCCCTCCAAGGCAGTGGGGGTACTGAGAAGTTTGGAGGCATCTGTGCCCTTAGGGAGTTGAGAATCTGGCCACCGCATGTGCTGTGTGCAGGAGACTTTCGATCTAGGGTTTCATACTTTTCTTAACACTCATCCATGTTAGAGGCAGCCTGAGCCTGGGCTGGAGGTCAGGAGACCTGCTTCATGGCCCCTGGGTCTGCAGCAGGGCCTGGATCAGTCCCTCTGAGCCCTCAGTCTCCGCATCTGTGAAATGAGAGGGTGGACTCGTGGAGCAGGGATGGGGAGCTTCGACTGAGTCCTGAAGCTGTAGTTTTGGATCCCAGCTCTCCCGTGGAACGGTGGAATCCTGGGCAAGTTGCTTTGCACGTCTGAGCCTCAGTTCCTTATCTGTAAAATGGAAAAAAATTATAACAGTGCCTACCTTATGGTGTTGAGAGAGGATTCAACGAGATGATGTACAATAAAGCATGTTAGCAGAGTCTTGACACAATAAACATTAGCGTTTGTTTCTACCTCATGTCCCCTTCTGCTCTAAAATTACCGTTTCCTTTAAAATGGTCATGATAAGTGAAGTTCAGACCTCAGCACTCACAGAAGAAGGGGAGATCTCTGGCTACTGAGGTATTTCCTTGCAGGGTGTCTGTCTGTCTGTCCGTCTCTCTGTCTCTCAAGTTGAATTCCAGGGAATAGGTTTTTAGGACTAAGTAATAAACCTCCAAAGAGATAATTTATGGGAAGAGTTGATGGCATTTCATTTCAGCTACACACGTGGCCCCAGCACGTGCAGCAGATGGAGGAAAAGTCCTGATTATATACTTTTGTAAGTCTGTCTGAAAGGAACGGGCCTGTGCTTGTGGGCAGCGGCTTATCTCAGAGCCAGAGCAGGGCTGAGCATGGTCACCAGCAGGTAGGCTTTTGCTCCATCCCTAGAGACACCACCTCAGTTTCTCCTTGTAGGGGTGACTCTCAGGGTCCACTAAACCATCTTTGTTCAACACTGAACGTGAAATTATCACGAGATGTTGCTTTTGTTTTGTGACAGGTAAAACACCACAAGCCATTCAAGGGCCTTGTGTACAGGTAACTTACAAATTCCATTGAACGTGGCAAGTGGGGTGGTTTCATACCCTATAGTCCCCTTCCTTGATTAATTTTCACAGTTAAGATAAATGCAGAAATTCTAGTGTATTGTTCTGAGTCTTCCTTAACCTGTGCTCTCTTGGGCCTTTCTGATAAGTGAAAGTAAATGTGTGTAGTCTGCTTGCAGTTTTGTCAGTTCGTCCAGCTCAAAGCACACAGCTATTTGCAGAGAGACCAAAGCCCAGTCAACCCTTTTCGCTCGCTTCAGTCACTTGTCCCGGGCCTCTCATTTAATTACCATAGCCACACCAATGTGAGCTCTGCCTCAGCTTGTCAGGAGTACCTCGCAAATACTGATTCTCTGAGGCCATCAGAAAACCAAAGGTGCAGATCAAAAGCATGCTTTCCCACGTGAGCTATCCTTGTTTTATTCTGTTTATGGGGAGCTGTCTGTTACTTACCCTAAATGTGCAAGACTGTAGAATGAAGTTTTTATATTTGACCAAGATAGGAATTGGACTAGGAACCTGGGCTCCATTTCAGGCCTGTGTTGCAGGGAGGCCAAAGTACTGGTCCCAGCTTGGTAGTGAAATGCACCTGCTACTGGGGAAGTTGTGTAGACTAAAATCATCTCGGGGAACATATGAAGTCACTGTCACCAGGAATGCTTGGAACTGTGGCATTTTTTGGATGAGGGAGAGAGAACCAGCCTGAGTGTCTGGAGCCTTCCCTTCTGGCCTGGCACTGTCGCAGATGTGCTGTGTCCTCTGGGGAAGGCCACAGCCCCTCCCTGGACCTTGAACGGGAACAGTGGTTCTTGAGCTTTTTAAGATCCTAAGTGCTGCTAAGGATCTGATAGAAGCCCTGTGGACCCCATCCCCAGGGAGAAAGATTATGTGTGGATGTGGTTCTACCAACACTAAATTCCTCCTACTGTATGACAGATAATAATTTACACACACCCCAGGTCTTGGAAAGATCGAATGGAATCTTGGGTATCTGAATAATCAGGACTTAGTTTCTCCTAGTTCAGTCAGACCTGGGCTCAAGTGACCGTCAATATTTATACATTTCTGAAGTTTTGTAAGGATTCCATGAGATGATGCTTGTAAGCTGCTTAGCATAATGCCTGTGTGGTTAAAAGGAGAACCCTTTCCCCTTCTGCGTGAGAATGTCTTAAAATTTTACATGTAGTAAAACTGACCCTTTTCTGGGTGTACAGGTCTCTGAGTTTTAACTCGTGTAGATTTGTGTAACCACTACCACAGTCAGGATTGAGAACAATTCCATCACCCCGGCGTGGGGGGGGGGGACTTTTTGCTGACCCTTTGTTGTCAAACCCTTCCTCCACCTCTGGCACCTGGCAACCATTGATCTGTTTTCCATCCCTATAGTTTTGTCTTTTCCAGAATATCATATAGCATGTAACTTTTGGGAATTGGCTTCTTTTACTCAGCATACTGACTTTGAGATTCATGAAGTTATTGTTTTTATGAGTAGTTTATTGCTTTTTATAGCTGAGTAGTATTCCATTGTATGGATATAATCATTGTTTATCTGCATAGAATTTGACTTTGGTTAACTAGCTCTGTTTCCTAGAAATAAAGATGGCATTTGACCAACAAAAAAATCAAACAACTCAATTAAAAAACTTGAGTAGACATCTCCAAAGATATGCAAATGGCCAATAAACACATGAAAAGATGCTCAGCATCACTAACCATTAGTGGTATGCACATCAAAACCACAGTGAGATACCACCTCACACCCATTAGGATGTCTGCTTTCAAAACATCAGACAATAACAAGTGTTGGCAAGGATGTGTAGAAATGGGAATCCTTGTGCATTGTTGGTGAGAACGTAAAATGTTGCAGCCGTTATGGAAAACAGTGGCAGTTCTTCAAAAAATTAAAAATAGAATCACCATATGATTCAGCAGTTCTCCTTCTGAGTATATACGCAAAAGAAATGAAAGAAGCGACTCAAAAAGATATTTGTATATGCAGTTTCATAGCAGCATTAGTCACACAATAGCCAAAAGGTACCCATCGTCAGATGATGGATAAACAACAGTGTGGTATGTACACACAATGAAACATTATCCAGCCTTAAAAGGAAGGACATTCTGACACACATTTCAGCATGGATGAACCTTGAGGACGTTATGCTAAGTGGAAGAAGTCAGACACAAAAGGACAAATGTCGTATATGCTTCCACTTGTGTGAGATACCCAAGAGTAATCGAATCACAGAGACAAAGTAAGTGGAATGGTGGTTGCCAGGGGCTGGGAGAAGGGAGAATGGGGAATTATTGTTTAACATTTAATTAATGTTTAAATTCAGTTTTACAGGACAAAAAGAGTCCCGTGACCTCAGAAATCCCCAACCTGTTTGGCACCAGGGACAGGTTTTGTGGAAGCCAGTTTTCCCACTAGGGTGGGGGGCGGGGATGGTTCGGGCGGTCACGTGAGTGACGGAGAACGGCAGGTGAAGGTTTGCTCGCCTGCCACTCACCTCCTGCCCTGCTGTGACTGAGTGGTAGCATGACAGCGTGAATGTACTTATTACCGCTGAACTGTGGTAACACTTAAAAATGGTTAAGGTGGTACATTTTACCACAGTTTGTTAAAAAAAATGCTGTGGATACCAATTATTTTTGAGTATTTGTGCAATAGTTATTTAATCTTAAATGTCTTATAATAAGTTATATTAAAACATTTAAAAAGTGATGGCATAAACCAAGTGTATTACTAGGGAGCAGTGCTTATGGTAACAATGACCTCTGGTTTAATTAATTACGTCTGGGCTGGGAGGACCTCTAGGTGAACGATAAATACTTGGTGGGACGCAACACCCTGGGCTCCCTGAGTGCAGTGGCTCTCGTAACTGGGTGTGCTTCTTTTTTGGCTGCGTTGGGTCTTCCTTGCTGCGCTTGGGTTTTCTCTAGTTGCAGTGGGCGGGGGCTACTCTTCATTGTGGCACGTGCGCTTCTCATTTTGGTGGTGGTGGCTTCTCTTGTTGTGGAGCACGGGCTCTAGGCACGCGGGCTCAGTAGTTGTGGCTTGTGGGCTCTAGGCGTGCGGGCTTCGGTAGTTGTGGCATGCGGGCTCGGTAGTTGTGGCTCGTGGGCTCTAGGCGCATGGGCTTCAGTAGTTGCGGCGCACGGGCTTAGTTGCTCCGTGGCATGTGGGATCATCCCGGACCAGGGCTCGAACCTGTGTCCCCTGCATTGGCAGGCAGACTCTTAGCCACTGCGCCACCAGTGAAGTCCCTGGGCGTGCTTCTTGAGGGAGCCTGTGAGATTATGAGACGTGGGCTCCTGTGGGGCGGGAAGCTTTTAAGCCAGGGTGGATCCCCTCCCCACTGGATGTGGCACTTCTCAGCTGTGCTGGGCTCCTCGAGGACCCTGACAGAGGGGACTTGTCCAGTGCTGCCCTCTGGCAACCTTTGGTTCCCGTCCTTTATTCGTCTGAGTAGAACGTTGCCAGGAGTGGAAGAGAAGTCCAGGGACCTCAACGTCTAGTTGAGCCCCAGAGCCTGGGGGTACTGTAGCCTGGCACACAGTGGGTGCTCAGTGTATGTCAGCTCTTAGTAAAGACCCTCACAAGCCTCTCAGTGGCTTCCATCTGAGACTGCCTGGGTACCATTGTCGGCACTTACTCTGGGTGGACAGCACAGATGGCATTCACTCTAGCACTGTTCGGCAGGATTCCAGGCTGCTGGGCACATTCATGAGAAGGTATCACTGGCTTGGGGGAGGGGAAGAGAGAGGACGATCTATGGAAGCAAGATCAAGGCTTTTCTCTGACAGTTTTAAGGCCAGGAAACTCTGTTAGATGGAATGGTGCCTCCATTTGGGAATTGTCGCCTCGAGATTGTCACAATAAGGTCTCTGGTCTCATGAGTATCATTAACACATCTCCGTGAATCTGCGATGATAGGCAGTCGCCGTGTTTTTTGATACTCTGGCACCAACACATGTAAGACATTTTAGTGATATAGTAACACTTCTCAGGAAACAAAGAAAAATAAAATACATTAGCAGGGTTGATTATAAAACAACATATCCTGATTTTAAAAGTTAAACTGTGAAGAAGTATACATTTTAGAATCAAGGAAATACAACAGGAAGCATTGCTTCATTCTTTCAGCTGCTTTCTTGAGCAGCTGCTGTCTTTAGTTCGTGAAGGGAGATGCTGGGGACACAGTGATAAATGAGCCAGGCTGCTCTCATGGAGCTCACTGTGCCTGTCCAGGTCTCCCCTCTAGGCGAGGTCTAGCCTTTGATTGAAGAGTCAGACTCTAGAGTTTTGCTTATAAATGTAGCTCTCATCTAGCCTCACAATTAGGTGTCTGGACACCAGAGGAAAATTACTTTGAGGATCACTGGGCTCATGCAGACATGACAGATGGGGTAATGATCACACATCTCGGCTTACACCTGCTGTCCTGGCATAATTATTAATAGCGCCGTCCCTGTCACTCTCAAAAGTGTCCTGATTTGGATGGGAAAACACTGAGGGAGGAATCATTTACAGCTACTGAGTTCCACACATTTGTGTTGGAGAGGGTCTTGCTTTTGCAGTGAGAGAACTATTTCAGAAATATGGCCTATTCCAAGGCGGGGCCAGTCCCATGGAGTCCACGGGAGGGCCAGCTGAACTCGGTTTTTGTGCCCTTCTCCCTGTGGGCATCTGCCACTTCGTATGTTCCAATCACTCAACTCATGGAAGCATCAAAATCTGGGACAGTTTGGTTTATAAAAACAATAAACGTGTACATAAAACAACCAGAGCATGTTTTCCTTATGAGAAAAATTAGATTAACCAGATCTTAAATTCATATTCTTTGGAATGGATGGAAAGGATCTTAGTGTTCGTGTCAAGAGAATTGGAAAAATAATTGCATAATTATATACTAATTATATATACAAATGTGTAGTATATAACATATATAATAATACATATTATTACTTATATATAATAATATATATAAACATATATAATTATATAATAATTATATAGGAACAGTAATCTGGGTTAAGTTAGAGATTTTCTTTTCCCTCTTGCTATAGAAAGGAGGGTAGGGATTGAATTTTTGTAAGAAGTTTTTATTTTTATTCAAGTGATATAGTTGATATTTAAAGAAAACAGCCAGAAGGGTAGGAAGCTTTGTGTTTATAACAGATTGGCAGCTTGCAGCCTGTTATATTAGCAGGTATTGATGACAGGATTGTCTGGGTCAGGTGGTCCCTGTCCTGAGGACCTGCTGGGTGTCCCAGAATGCCGCCTGCCTTCTCCAGTAGGTCTCAGACTTTAGCACCTGGAGGCTGCTGTGCTCCAACCCCCGGTTTCTACTCCAGTAGGTCTGGAGTTGGGCTGAGAATTGGCATTTCTAACAAGTTCCCAGATGATGTCGATGTTCCTGGTGGGGTAGGTGTTTGGGGGTGGGGGCACCCTTTGGAATCACTGCTTAAAGTTAAGTATGGAGAGGAACGGAAAAGCTCCTAGGGATTCGACCTGAAAAGTTGCCCTTGGAGGGGGAGGAGGGATATCAAAAACAACTTACATGCATGGATGCCAGGAGCTGTGCTGAATATATTTAATGCCTTCAACAGCGCTGCAGGGAGGTGATAGTGGCTTCATTTTACAGATGAGAAAACTGAGGTTTATATGACTTGCCCGGTTGGCATGTGGAAGAGCTGGGTTGAACCATTGCCTGGTACTGAAACAAGCCCTTTCTTAAATGGATAAGTGACAAAGACACCACAGATTGAAGAAGGCTCTAATGATACAAGCACAGGTGAGCAGCAAGAGGTGACGGCGTTCACGGTTCTTCTACTTCCAGTACCTGCTTCTGTCAGCAGCTTTGTGAGGTGAAAACAGCAATCTAATTAGCTCTGACAAGAAAATGGCCAGGAGATTGGCAGCTGGGAAGCAAACTCTTTGATGAATACCACACTAAATGTATATTTTTCCTTGGGATATTAGCTAATTCATTGGTTTGATATATTAGTCGTCATGATTAGCAAGACAATTTAAAACTAAGTATCTAGGACTCAAGAACCGAACTCTAAAATTTAAATTATGTTTAAAGTCAGTACTTTAAAAACATTGTGGTAGGGCTTCCCTGGTGGCGCAGTGGTTGAGAGTCCGCCTGCCGATGCAGGGGACACGGGTTCGTGCCCCGGTCCAGGAGGATCCCACATGCCGCGGAGCGGCTGGGCCCGTGAGCCATGGCCGCTGAGCCTGTGCTCCGCAGCGGGAGAGGCCACAACAGTGAGAGGCCTGCGTACTGCAAAAAAACAAAAACAAAAACATTGTGGTAAATGTTTACAAGCTTCTTCTGAATTGTCTTAATGTGTAAGTGTTCTGGTAGCACGTAGACACATCCATCTCAGCCCTCCTTTTCTGTATCCTCTGCTCTTCCAGACTCTCAATTTTGGAATATCCTAGGGCTGAGTCCTCCAGTCTCTTCCTACGCAATCTAGTCCCATGTCTAAATGCCATCTAAATACTGGTCATTCCCAAGTGTATGTGTCCAGACCCCATCTCTTCCCTGAACTGCAGACTGCCCACTTAACATCGCCACTCGGATGTCTTGTAAGCGTCAGACTTGATGTGCCTGAACCAGGGCTATTGGTTCACCGCCTTACCTCCTGCCCAACTGGCTCCTCCCTGGGTGCGCATGACGGTAAATAATGCCATTTTTGACCTAGTTGTTCAGGCTCAGAAATCTTGGAGTCCTCCCGACTCCTCGCTCATAGCCCGTATCTGAGCCATCAGCAGATCCTCTTGGGCTTACTTCAGATATATCCGCCTCTGGTCCCTCTTGCCAGCTCCTCTGCTGACTGAGGCTCCAGGCCACCGCCGTCTCTCCCTGTACCGCCGTGGTGCCCGCCTAACTGGCCTCTTGGTTCCCACTTCACCTCATAGCTGTCTAGTCTTCCTTCCTTCATTCAACAGCCAGAGCGTAAATTAGATCAGATCAGGCCTGATCAGGATTGTCCCGTGGCTTCCCTTTACACTGTGAATAAAATCCAAAGTCCTTAGCACAGCCTGCGTGGGGCACCCTGTACTCTGGCGCCTGGCTCGCTCGTGCCACTGTCCCTTGCTGCTCTGTCCCAGACGCTCGGGTTTTTGAGCTTTTCCTTCGAGTGTTCTTGGAAGATACCAAGCATACTCCTGCCTCAGAACCTGCACTTGCTCTTCGCTCTGCCTCTTCACCCCCCCCACCCCCCGGGCATTGGGGTTAATGGCTGCCGAGAGCCTGTGGTCAGAAGCCGCTTGCTGGTTATGTGACCTTGGGGAAGTCCCTCACGCCTCTTCCTCTTAAAAATCTTCCTCATGGAGAAAATGGAGCCAATGGTGGGGTCCTTATGAGTTCACGCACAGGAAGCACTTAGGTCCTGAGTCTCGGGAAACGTGAGCTGCACTTCGGGGTGCATTTGCTCCCTAACTCCTTTCGGCTCTCTGTTCGTGTGTCACCCCAAGCAGCCTCCTCTAGCCACGGGGGTCCAAAGTAGTACTCCCATCACATTACCCCCTCACTGTCCCCTAACCCTGCCTTTGCTTTTTTTTTTTTTTAATATAGCACTTACTTGCTTCTTTTTTATGATCTCTCTCATTAGGAGGTAAGCTCCTTGTCAGCTGCTGTTTCACCAGAGCTCAGAAGGCACACGGGTGAAGCTCACAAATTCTTGTTGAATGAGTGGATAAAAGCACACGTTGGGTGTGGGCTCAGCTTCGTAGTGGAGAAGGTTGTGCATCTTTAAAAGCCTGGAGAGCGTTAACCAGAGGGCACTGCTGCGACTCCCACGCCGGCCCCGCCCCACGTAGAGGCCTCTTAGTCAAGGTGGAGGACCGCCTCTGCAAGTAGGGTGCTGTAAAGGGCAGGAGGCCACAGACCCTGGGGGCGTAGTGGGCTAGCGGAAGGTGGTGGGAGCCTTTCCCCAATGAGGGCGTTGCCTCTTCTGACCCTGTCATGTTCCAGGCAAAGCAGAGAATGTGCGTCCCCCTTGATGGTTGCCCATTGAGAGTCTGTTGGGTGTTGACTCTTAGGTTTCATCTGCTTTGCTGGGGAGGAAGGAGGTGGGATTCAGTGCAGGCAGGAGCAGGTTCACACAGGGTACTGAGTCTTTAGCCAAAGTAAAGGCCCCTGAGTGGGGATGTGGGAGATGGAGGGGGGAAACATAGTTCAGGGGCTGGATTCCCAAAGGCCTCAAATGGCCGTCTGGGCACTTGACTTCCTCCTTGGGGTATTCCAGGAAGCATCAAGAGCTTAAGAAGTGTTCTCCACACATATTTAGACTTTCCCCCGAGTGTTCAAAATAGTACGAAATAAGTGGCAGAGGAGAAAATTACTATTTTTGTTCACTTAAAAAAAATAGTTCCTTTCTCTCAATTCCAGGTGGAATTAATAAAATTGAGGGTGTGGGCTTTCTCCCTTTCATATCCTGCAGGCTAGTTCCTGGCCCAGTCCTGACTTTATGTATGTATGTATGTATGTATAGCTGCGTTGGGTCTTCATCGCTGCACGCGGGCTTTCTCTAGTTGCGGCGAGCGGGGGCTACTCTTCGTTGCCGTGTGCGGGCTTCTCATTGCGGTGGCTTCTCTTGTTGCAGAGCACGGGCTTTAGGCGCGTGGGCTTCAGTAGTTGCGGCACGTGAGCTTCAATAGTTGCGGCTCGCGGGCTCCAGATCACAGGCTTAGTAGTTGTGGCGCACGGGCTTAGTTGCTCTGTGGCATGTGGAATCCTCCCGGACCAGGGCTCGAACCTGTGTCCCCTGCATCGGCAGGTAGATTCGTAACCACTGCGCCACCAGGGAAGTCCCCAGTCCTGACTTTAGAAAGTACAACAAATAAGCAGCTTCTTCTTTAAAAGTCTGGATGCTGATTTAGCAGCGAGGACTCTGCCTTAATTGCCCTTCCTTTAGTGAACCAGCATCGTCTGCCAGGGTCCCTGAAAAACCCAGAAGCTTTCTCATGGGGGTGCCTTGGAATTGGAGGTTCTGCCCCCTGTATTTTGCAGGTTAGGTCACACCCCAAGAAAGATGGACTGGCAGACTTCATAGTTCATTCTGTAGAGTGTCAGTTCTGGGCCTGCCTGGACAGAAACAGAGTAGCCTTGTGTGCGACACAGTATCAATATTCAGTGAGGATTAGTACTTTGTTGTTGTTGACACACCCCTGCCAGAAGTAAGGCAGCCCGCGAGCTGTGGAAAAACACCAGACTGGGATCCAGTGATTAGGGTTCTCTGGCTGTCTGTGAAACCGTGGGGAAATGTCTTTCCCTCAGAATGAGGAACCTCAGTTTCCTTGTTTTGGAACGAGAGGGTTGGACTAGCTCTGTGGATCTTAACCTTTTGGAACTCTTTGAGACTGTAATGAAAGCCATGGACTTCTCTTCCCAGAAAAATGAACACACGTGATTTGGTCAACACTTTAGGCGCCCCCTGAAGCCCATGAGATGAAACCCTGGACCTCTAAGGCTCTGCTGCCTCTGACCCGCATCCACCTCCCCCGTTCTCATACCTCCAGCTGCACAGGGCCTTTGCACATGCTGCTCCTGCCCAGAATGCTTTTCACCCATTTGCTTGGTCAGCTCCTGCTCATCCTTTGAGTCTCACCCTTCCCTGACCTCCCAGATTAGATTAGGTTGCCCTGCTGGACATGTTCCCCTCCCGGAACTTCTCAGCACTGATTACAGTGGTAACTAAGTGATTCTTTGCTCATGTTGTTTGATTCTCCCTAAACTCCACGTCGGCATTTGTCGGATGAATCTGAGGCCTCTCAGGCCATGGCATTCTGAGACTGATCTGTGAGTGTGCAAGAGTGTCGTAAGAGAACCCCGGTCTGTGTTTCCTGTGATGCAGTACTCGAGATGTGCCTTCGCCTTCAGTGATTTCCGCAGCGCTGGGCAGGAATGTCACTTCAAAGCAGGGACTAGGGCACCCAGAAGACTGGCTCCCAGACTTTTTGCCTCAGTGCTCTGCTGGCCTGACCTCCAGGCTGGTCATTGCCCTTTGTTTATACTCTGGACTGAGCTGGAACTCCCACTTTGGAACATTCCCACAGTGCTTGGTGCTTCCTTGTATTGTTGTATTTTTCTCTGGAGGGGAAGTGACCAACATCAGACTTTCCTCCCAGCACACAAATTCCATGCACAAAGCTTCATGTCAGCTACTGGGCACCGGCTCCAGAGCCCAGCTTCCATCTCCTGCCCGCACACCTGGGGGCGGGGTGGGGAGGAGGTGGTGAAGGTGCACACTACGGCGATCACTGGCCTTCCCCTTCTGAGCAGTGAGCAGTGCCTTGCAGGACTCCCTGACGCAGGTTTCTTCTGAATCCAGTTGCATCTTGCATTGAGGACAGGACTCTGTAAAATGTTTCAAACTTCAGTAACCACAGTGTTACCTCCTTGGTTTATGTCGCTTGCATTCCATAATCAAAAAAGTATTCTGATGATACAAGTGTTTGGAAGTGAAATATTATTTTATTTGCGCTAAGGGAATGAGTTATTTATCAGAATGTTGCAATGGATCTTACTGGGATATTTAAAAAAACAAAAAAATCTCTGTGACGGTAAATAATTTTTCTTTAATGTATTGTCTCTAAAGCTGGATGTTCATAGATAATGAAATTAAAAAGAAAAAACCCAGCAATGGTAACTATTCTTTAAGTGTGCCAAGCACCTTTAAAACATTTTATTTAAGCTTTAGACTGCCTATGAAGTAGGCAGCATATTAGTACATACTTTACAGAGGTGAAAAAATCAGGTCCAGGAGGTGAAGTTCCTGTCGCCCTGATGGAAAGTGGCCACATAAAGATTCAAACTGGCTCAGCTCTCCTCCAGAGCCAGCACTTTCCACTCCTCCACCGCCTTGTCCCTCTGGTCAGGAGGAAGAGGTAGGAGGTTTCCCGGCCAAGAATTAAAACTCTTGGGCTGGATCTGGCTCTCTCACTGAGTGTGTAGCCTTGACCCCCGCCCTGCCCTGCCCCAGGCTTTTAGGAGGAGATGATTTTGTCAGTCTGTGTCCTTAGGCCCTACCCTTCTGTGAGTCCGTGATTTGGGGCTTGCAGTAGTAATACCTCAGGAGTAACTTGGTAACACGCGGTCTGACTGAAAGCAGTCCATGTACCCACAGCACCCTCGGAGGATTTGCGCAGGACGTGGAGACACGTGATGCTGGCCATGCGGTGAGCTTTCCACTTCTGGTGGTCTTTCACTTTTGATTCGTCTCATCTGTTTGAGTCCCATGTTGTCTCCCTAAGGTGTGGACTGGATGGGTCACTTGCCCATCTCGGATGGTGAGCATATTCACCCTTGGGGACAACTCTGGAAGACACTTTTTCTGAGATGAGAATTAGGGAGGAATTCTTAAAAATAGGTGATTCGATTTATCTTCCCCAACCCCCAGCCCCCATCCAGTTCACACAGAATCATTTTGGGAGGCCGTGGTTACCCTAGAAGCAGTTTAACCATAGGGTCCTCACTTCAGAGCTGCTCTCAAGGAAATTTCTAGTTTGTTTGGAAGGTTCATCAGAAAATTAGCTGTTAGAATGTGGCAGCCCCTAGCTGAGAAATGGCAGCGTCGGCCTTGAGCCCAGGTTTCCCTGGTGACCTGTTGTTCTGTGTGCGCGCAGGCACATGGGGAACTGACCCAAACCCAGTTCCTGACTTCAAAGGCTTTACAGACTAGTGGGGATAAAAAAGATACGGATGAAACTCCAGGTTGGGGACTTTGCCTGAGCTGAGGGGTGGGGAAGGTGGATGAAACAGCACTCGGCAGGGCCCACACCTCTGGCGCTTGCAGGAAGGAGAGTTCATTTATGGATTAGAAACTCCGTTTGGGCTTCCCTGGTGGTGCAGTGGTTAAGAATCCGCCTGCCAATGCAGGGAACATTGGTTCGAGCCCTGGTCCGGGAAGATCCCACATGCCGCAGAGCAACTAAGCCCATGCATCACAACTACTGAGTCTGCGCTGTAGAGCCCGCGAGCCACAACTACTGAGCCCACGTGCCACAACTACTGAAGCCCTTGTGCCTAGACCCCGTGCTCTGCAACAAAAGAAGCCACCGTGATGAGAAGCCCGCGCACCACAACGAAGAGTAGCCCCCACTCACCGCAACTAGAGAAAGCCCACGCACAGCGACGAAGACCCAACGCAGCCAAAAATAAAATAAAAATAAATAAATTTATTAAAAAAAAAAAAAGAAACTCCTGTTAACACATTGTAGGGTGTGTTTGCGGGGGAGGGGGGCGGGGAGCCTTCATTTGTTTATTCCTTCATCTGTCTGCCCATTTGTTCAGTAGTTATTAAGCACCTACTGTGCGTGGGTATTCTGCTGGTGCTGGGCGGCATCGTGTGCAGAGCATTTGACAAGTTAAAACTTTCTTTAGGTGAAAAGAGACATTAAGATGCAGGTTCAAAAGTAGAGCCTTTTTGATCTATTATGCTTTTGTAGATATTTTGAACTAAATGTCTTCTGGAAGACATGAGGTCAGATATAATATCTGGCATTGCAGACTTGCCTAAGGAAAATTGTTACGGTTTTTGGAAGGAAACGGAAGTCTCTTCAGAGTGTACCGAAAGGGTGGGGTGTTTGCTGATGGAGTTGGGGTGGGTGCTGAACTTGAATTGGATCTTTTACCAGCTCTTAGGTTTCAGCGGCCCCCTCTGGCGCGGTTGGGGTGCGAGCCTTTGCTCTTTTGCAGTTTGTGGTTGCAGTTTGATTGGAAGGTGAGTTCATCGTACGGTGTGAGGGAAGCGGGGTTGGCCGTGGCCTTCACTGAAGCATTTGCTCTCTTTCCTGCCTGTCATTGGAGGAGTGAAACAGACCCGTGCTATTTGCTTTAAGAAGTTTGGAATCTCAGGCTGTGATTTTGTAAAAATGATTTCTGTGTTGTTAGATCAAATAGGAAACCTTAAGATCTTGTAGAGATTTGGATTTGGCTTCATTCATTTTGCATACATTGGCAGGATTATTTGTTTCCCTCAGAATGGGCAGTGGCTGGTGCAGCACGCTGGCCGTGGCCCTGGGAGTGGTAACAGAGCACACTGAACAGTTGGAGCACTAGTGCATTTAGTGCCTCTCAAACTCCATTTCTTTGGTTCTGTGGGTCTTTTTTGGAATACTGTCTTTAAATTTTACTCTGGCTCCCACCTTGTACCCTCCAACCCCAATAGAACGAAATTCACTGTGATTATGTGCCTTTGGCTAAATTGTCTGAAGCCAGATATCGGCCATCTGAGCTAATACAGTTTCACAGTCAAAGAGTATTACGGTGTTGGTGATAACGATTTACCAAGGGATTCCTAAGTGTCCCTTTTATTTGATCCTCATTATGTTGCAGGAAGGGGGACCCCTTCCAGGGCCCGAGACTGAGCTCTTGTCTAACACTCGGAAATGAACTGTCCGAGGAGACACACGTGCTGACAAAGCAAGGGACTTTATTGGGAAGGGGCGCCTGGGCGGAGAGCAGCAGGGTAAGGGAGCCCAGGAAGACTGCTCTGCCACGTGGCTCGCAGTCTCGGGGTTTATGGTGATGGGGTGAGTTTCCGGGTTGTCTCTGACCAATCATTCTGACTGAGGGTCCTTTCTGGTGGCACGTGCAACCACTCAGCCAAGACGGATTCCAGCGAGGAGGATTCTGGGAGGTTGGTAGGACATGTGGACTGGCGTCTCTTCTCTCTCCTTTTGACCTTTCCCCTATTCTTCTGGTTGGTGGTAGCTTGTTAGTTCCCTGTTCCTTACCAGGATCTCCTGTGGTAAAATAACTTATGCCCATTGTTACTGTCTTTGCCTGGCCAGGGCCGGGCAGTTTCAGTCAGTGTTTTCCCCTAACCATTACAGCCGGGGAGGTGGGACTACTGGCATTATGCCCAATTAACAGATGAGAAAACTGAGAAAACTATGCTCTGTTGGCAGAGGCAGAATTTGAACCCAGGTGGTTGGTCCTGCAGCCGGTCTCACCCACTGCATGTGCTCCAGGGATTCTTTAAGAGCTTTTCTACCCTCAAACTCTGGTATCTAAATCAATGAAATCTTTCCACGTACCTTGCCATTTTCTTTGTTTTTACCAAAAAGCATATGATTTCATGCCCTTCTTTCTTCCAGGAAACCTGTTGTTCAGAATTTAGGTGGTGCCACATTTTCTCCAGAAAAATTAATTCCAAAATAGAGTGTAAGATTGGAGCTTGAGGTTACAAACTCCTAGCTGCTTGTCCTCTGAGGTCTTTTCTTCTTTGGAAACTAAAGTGCAGTTTGCATTTTGATGTTTGTTTGTTTTTCCCTTGGAAACACAGGATTAATGAAGTCAGCTTGTTTTCTCTCTGATGGAACTTGTCACCTGATGCACACTGGTCTGAGGGCCAGAATCCTTAAATAGAAGGTGTGATGTTAGGGTCTCTGTGAAAATGTTTCTTGGGCTTCCCTGGTGGCGCAGTGGTTGAGAGTCCGCCTGCCGATGCAGGGGACACGGGTTTGTGCCCCGGTCCGGGAGGATCCCACATGCCACCGAGCGGCTGGGCCCGTGAGCCATGGCCGCTGAGCCTGCATGTCCGGAGCCTGTGCTCCGAAGCGGGAGAGGCCACAACAGTGAGAGGCCCGCGTACCGCCAAAAAAAAAAAAAAGTTTCTTGTGGCACCCCCCCAAATTGGTCTATTTTTAACTTTCAGTTTTTTGATCATCTCATTTCCCACTCCTCCCCCAAAGAAAAGCAGTGTCCAAAGTGTTTGGAAATTAATCTGAGGCTGCTGTGCCAATGAGTAACAGACTGTCAAAGGAGGGCGGAGGAAGAGCTTCCTAGTATAGACGTACCGAGACCCACCGCGATAACAAGCCTTTTATTCTGATTTCCTTCCTGGGAGTGAAGGGAGTTTGAAAGGCAGAGGCAAGGACCTTCCAGAGTAGAGTTCAGGTTTTTCTTGTGAGGATTTACCAGGGCTCGCCGCTGGGTGATTGGGATGTCTGAGAGATGAATCCCCTTCCAGCTAGTGACTTGGTCCGTATTCGCTGTTCAACAAAGACACCTGGGCTTGGAAGGGCCCTGTGATCCTCTGGCTTTAGAATGGGCAATGCTATTGAAAAACAGAAGCCCCTGAAACGAAGCCATCTGTGCCCCTGGAAACAAGGTAAGAAGGCCCTGTGCTTCATCTCCAGGAGGAAGGAAGGAGGCAGCCTTCTGTTGGGAAACTTTGGTTTAAAACCAGACCTGAAACTGCTTGGGGAAATACCTTTCATCAGAAAATGCTTGCAGTTCAGCATATTTTAAAGAAAATTAACAGGCAGTTCTCCTAAGGAATAAAGCGATTTGCATCTCAATGTGATGGCCTGGCTTGGCTGAGAACTTAGTTCAGTTTGAGATTTTTATTTAGTACAGCATACGTCCGTTGGTTGAAAATTTTCAGCTTTAAAAAATATCCCAAGGGGCTTCCCTGGTGGCGCAGTGGTTGAGAGTCCGCCTGCCGATGCAGGGAACGCGGGTTCGTGCCCTGGTCCGGGAGGATCCCACATGCTGCGGAGCGCCTGGGCCCGTGAGCCATGGCCGCTGAGACTGCGCGTCCGGAGCCTGTGCTCCGCAGCGGGAGAGGCCACACAGTGAGAGGCCTGCGTACCGCAAAAAAAAAAAAAAAAGATATCCCAAGTAAAAATTTTGATATCCAGGAGTTTGAATCTTTTGTGACAGTTTGGTTTAGAGAATGTTATTAATAGCTTTTAAATATATAGCGCCTTTCTTCCAAAGAGTTCAAAGTACCTTCTATTAAAAAAAAAAACAAGTCTCATATTTATCAATCCTAGATGTCTGTGACACGGGACAGCAACACCTGTTAAAACCTACTCGGTGTCACTCAGGCTTGTGTTAGCGTCAGCTTTGAGGAGGAGAAAGCCAGAGGGGCCACACGGCAGTATGCAGCCCCAGGGCCTTTGGGTCTTCCAGTGCACTCGGCTGCCCTTTTCACTGTTATTAACCTAGCAGACCAGCAGTTCGCAGACCCGGCAGGCACCAGAATACCAAAGATGGTGCCCACAGGACTTCATCAGGTATTGGCTCTTTTATCTCCACTTGCCAAAAAGGGTGGAGATAGCACCTGACCTGTAGCAAGACAGTTTGAGCGCAAGCGTATGTATGGGTGTGTGTTTATGAACAGAAAAAATAAACTGGAAGAAAATGCATGGGAATGTTAATAATAGTTGTCTTTTGTGGTCAGATTATATATAATTTTTTTTCTTCTTAATAGGGAAAAGTAGGTCGGATGCTAATTTACCGTTCGGTTCCAGCCCCTCTGACTTTCCATCAGTCATTCATTCTTTGTCCAACAAGTTACTTTGAAAAAGGTATTCCTTACTGGTCCTTGATCAAATCCTGGTGTGAACAAAACAGTAATAAAAGACATTTGGGGGACAGTTCAGGAAATTTCAGTATGAACTGCGTGGTAGATGATATTTGGGAACTGTTGTCTATGTTATTACCTGTGATTATGGTAATGAGTCATGTAGGAGAATGTCCTTTTTGGGGTTGTCATGCTGAAGTATTCAGGGCTAAAGGGTTATGCTGGCTATAATTTTACTCTAAAATGGTTCAGGTGACTGAATGAACACATACATACAGATAAGAAAAACAGGATCATTTTAACAACTGTTAGAATCCAGGTTATGCATATATGAGGTTTGTTATATTTTCTTTAATGTACTTTACTCATTTGGGGGAGAAAAACATTCAAAAAAAAGCAGTTGCTGCTTACATCATAGTACCTTGTCCTTCAGAAGAATGAATCTTAGCAGACATGGGTATTTACTGGTGGGTCAGGATGTAACACTCTTTCAGTGCCATGTGGCCTGGTATCTCCAGCCACCAAGAAGAAAATTGGCATTGATCCAATAACTCAAATCACTTTTATAACAGGAATTTAATATTTTACTTACTTTTAAGTTGTCTCTGGTTTTCCTTAGAAAACGTGTGAGTTAAAACTTCTTAATACTTCCATAGGAAGCAGCTGGGCTTACAGACAAAAATTAAAGCTTTTGTGTTTTGTTGTGTTGTTTAGTTGTGTTCAGAAATTTAAATGAGAGGAGTTGATAGTAGGGATTTCAGGATCCACAGTGAATTGGGGATAAAAAGAAGAGCAATTAATTGCCCCTGATTTCTAAGTCTTCACAGATCCCATTTACCAGGGCCGTGTCTCTGCCAGTGTAGGGATTTGTTGGTTTGAGCAGGGTAGACCCTGGACCCGCAGTTTGTTCTCCAGTCCAAGGATCCACAATAACAATGGTGTGGAATTTATTTATTCTTCACAGTTTGTCTGTTTGTCTTTAAAGGTTGTTTGTATTTTGGAACTGGGATTTTGGAACAATGGTTAGGAATGATTTAGTGCAGGGGTCCCCAGCCCCTGGGCCACGGACCAGTGTCGGTCCTCGGCCTGTTAGGAACTGGGCCGCACAGCAGGAGGTGAGCGGTAGGCGATTGAAGCTTCATCTGCTCCGCATCGCTCACGTTACTGCCTCAACCATCCCCCCTCACCCCCTACCACCACCACCCCCACCCCCCACCCCCGCCCAGGTCTGTGGAAAAATTGTCTTCCGTGAAACGGGTCCCTGGTGCCAAAAAGGTTGGGAACCACTGATTTAGTGGATCCCAACCACCACCCTGACCCTGATGGGAGTGCATTTTTCGAAGTCCAAGCTCAGTGGATGACTGATGGCACCAGGCTCTAGAGCAAGCAGCATGATATCCTTGTCTGCTTTAGGGGCAAGTGAAACTGGGGCACGTCCTTGTGTGCATTTGCTGCAGGCAGCTGGAACTGCCCAGCCTGCCCCTGACTTCTGTCCGGTCTGTGTGTTGACCTGCGATGGCAGACTTTAACCAGAGCCAGACAGTCGTGATTAGGAAGGTCAAATGCAGAATAAATTCTGAAGGGACATTTAAAGGAAATCATTATCTGCCTTTTGGATCATTTGTGTTTCTGTTTCCATGTTGTAGACCTGGAAAGTTAAAAAACTGAGGTGACAGAATACTAGTTTGAGAAACATGAATCTCACTTCTGCTTGGTGTCACCCTAAAGAGCATTTTACACCTAATAGAGAAATGTCTAATGATTTTAAACAGTGTGGGACGTGCATCCTTTGAAGGGACCAACATTATACTCTCTTATAGTTCTAGTTTTTCTTATAGCTTTCAGAACCCGAAACATAAGAAAGAAACGGTACTGCCTTTATTGGTTTTTACAATAATGAATGCTTGCAGTGGTTGATAAATTTAAGTCATTTGCATTTCCATAGTGAGTTCTAGCAGGCCCTGTCCAAAAAAATAGGATGGGAGGTAGGATAAGGCAGTGGCTTCCTATGATCCCGAGTGGTCCATCCAGCCAGAGCTCTGCTGCCCCTGACTTTCTGTCTGACCTTGAACAAGTGAATTTTGTAATCCCAGATCGTTTCCCCACTGTCCTTACCTCCAGTGGCCTTCAAATGACTACATTCCAGCCCTCACCACAGGGATGGGCCAGTGGAGGGCCGATGGGGGGGGGGGGGGTCTGTTTACTACAGTACCTGACCAGAAACCTGAGGGCTGTCTCTTGGGATCATTGTTCTGTCCTCCATACTAGCACAGCGTATGGCACTTGGTGCCCTCCGTGAGTGCACTCGGTAACCAAACTGAGTGCTGCCTGGCCTCCAGTGCTACCACGGGTATACATGAGGTCCGAAAGGTGCAGCGTGGTTCCTGGTGCATGGTAGGTGCTCAGTAAATGATATCTACCAGTGCTGGCGGGTGTGTGGTGGAAACGTTCCTTCTTTGCCTTTCTCTGCCCAAAGTGGAGGCGTCGAGGGATGAAAACAGGTACACCCTCCTCTGTCCCACAGCAAGTCTGAATTTACAAAGACTAAGTAAATTTATTGATGATTGTTCACACTGCAAAAGATTGCTTCACAAAAGGCACTTAAATCACAGTCGGCATTTCGTTATTGATTCATTGACCCAGGCACCTGGGGAAACCTTCAATTGAGAGCTAAATTGAACTGCTCTGAAATATACCTACTATCCCGTCCAGTGCTCTCAAAAGAATTCAAGACAAATACCGTATGCTAACACATATATATGGAATCTAAGGAAAAAAAAATGTCATGAAGAACCTAGGGGTAAGACGGGAATAAAGACACAGACCTACTAGAGAATGGACCTGAGGATATGGGGAGGGGGAAGGGTGAGCTGGGACTAAGTGAGAGAGTGACATGGACATATATACACTACCAGACGTAAAATAGATAGCTAGTGGGAAGCAGCCGCATAGCACAGGGAGATTAGCTCGGTGGTTTGTGACCACCTAGAGAGGTGGGATAGGGAGGGTGGGAGGGAGGGAGACGCAAGAGGGAAGAGATATGGGAACATATGTATATGTATAACTGATTCACTTTGTTATAAAGCAGAAACTAACACACCATTGTAAAGCAATTATACTCCAATAAAGATGTTTAAAAAAAAAGAATTCTTTGTTTCTTCTGGTCTTTTTTTTTCATGAATAACTTGAAGGGTTGCTTACAGTGGTCATTTTGGCTTTTGGGAATATAACACGGGCGAAAGTTTCCTTGGGAATTAAAAATTGCAGCTGTAGTTGCAAATAGAATTGTTACCTCCTTCAGAAATCCCAGCAGCTCAGGACCATACTGGCCTGGTAAATGGAAACGTTAATGATTTGCATGTTTGTACGCAGCTGGGTGTGAGCAAATGAAATTAACACCCTCGGTGGAAGAGCTGAGGCTGAAGTGTCTTTCCCAGGCCTGGGCTGACTGTGGGCTTAGCAAGGCTGGGAAGGAGATTGCCTGGTTGGGTGGGGGTGGGGACTCAAGGATTTGCATAAATTCCACATGCTCTCTGGTTCCTGTGCTGTGGGGGCGGATTTATAATTGTTTGGATTCCAGTCAGCAAGGGCGCTTAGACTTGCCTCTACAAGCTTGTACCTAGCTAGGTAGTCAAGAAGCATCTGGGGCCGCTGGATGCCTGTGTGCCAGATCATTAATATTGACGGCTTTTCTGGCCAGAGCTGGAGCCGGCCTACCTACCCCCATGCATTGTGTGGTCTGATTCCATTGCTGTGGGGCTGCAGTGCTCCAGAATGTGCAAGGGCTGGGGCTGCACTCCAGTCACCTGAATCAGGGCCTTCCATCTGAGTGAGGCGAGCCACATGACTTCACGTTTCCAAGCTTGTTTGCTAGTCTCCACGTGAGATTAATAATAATGCCTACCTCGAACGACTGTGGCGCGAAATTAAATAATTCACGTGAAGGGTTTATAGCCCTTAGCGTACACAAGCACTTAATGAATCATAGTCTTTCTTGTTATCACATGTTGCATAATAGGAAGAAAGAACCCGGCTTTTACCACATCTGCAGGCATGGATCATGGGCCCAGATCTGTCCCAATCCCAGCTAGCAGCGTGAGTTTGGCTAACTCTACCCATTTCCTTCCCTCAGTTGAAGGGATCACATGCCAGATGATCTCAGAGGTGCCTTGTGGGCTGTGAATCAGGGACCATCAGCACTCATCACTGCTGTTCATATCTGCAAACTCCCCTGCTGTTCAGTACCTGCAGAAAGCATCAGTTCTGCTGAACAGCATGGTCACAGGGGCGTTTTTATGGTGTTGAATTTCTTTGAAAATAGTTACTGCAGGACCAGACATAGCTGAGCTATTCCTAGTTAACTAGAATATTGAACTAAGCAGGACAGTCCATTTTCCCATCCTGAATAATGCTGAAAAGTTTTTTCATTATTACATAGTGGTTAAGAGCCTGTACACTGGAGCCCAGATGCCCCGGTTGACTCTTTGCTTCCCCACTTCTAGCTGGCTAGGTGTGCGGGTCAAGGGGTTTATACATGTAAAGTGCTTAGAACAGTACCTGGCACGTAGTATATGTCCAGTAAGTGTTTATTAGTGTTGTTATTTTTAGGCTAAGTACAGAGAAATTTCATTTTATTTTAGTCAAAAAGGTGTTATGTTATTAAAGAAGAAATTGGAAAAAAATTGACAAAATGCGAAGAAGAAAATGCATATTGAGTGACTAGATCTAAAGGGCCTAAAACCTAGTGAGTGAGCAGAAGAATTAGCTGTTACTGTTCATCTTTTCCAGAGCTGCTGCACATGCATGCATGTTTTTCATATGTGGTCTTCAGAGCTACTGTAATGACTGTGACATTCTATCATGTTGCTGTCCCATAACTTATTAAATCATTCACCTGCTGGTGGATATTGAAATTATTTACCCTTTTTGCTGTTACAGGTAGGGTAACAATAAGTAGCTGTATTCATATATATTTGTGATTTGCTGGATGATTTCCTTGGGATAAGTTCCCAAGGTAAAGTTCCCAGTCCAGGAACCTGCCATGGACTATTGCCATGTTGTTTTCCAGAAGGGATGTATCTGTTAACATTTTCTTGAGTGATGCATAAATTTATCAGTTAGCCACAAGCACATCAGTGTTGAGCATTATCATTTTGAACTTGTTTTTCTTGTGAAACTTAAACTGTATTTACTAGTGCCATCGTGATGAGTTACCTAAAGGCATGGGGCTCAGAGAAGGGAAATGGGAAGTTCAAAAACCATTATGAGGGCTGAGAATCTATTTTTGTTTCAAAATTCTATTTTCCCATGGTCTTTTGCATTGGACTTGGCTCAGTCTCTTTCAAGTGCTGAGTTTCACATAAAAAAAGGCATGAGAAGACTTTATTTAAGGATACTCATTTACCATCACAACTTTTTGTCTTCTGTCTCCCAGGGAGCAACGATTATTAAATACTTTAATGTCCTCACATGAAAGGGACAGAGTGAGCCCAGAAGTGTTATTAATATTTTTAGTGTAATGCTTACTGTTCAGCGGCATGACTAATGACCCAGGGTGACTAATGACCCACCTCTTCCTCTTTACTGTGTCTGTTGAGGGATGATTCGTTACCATTTTCCCCAGATGCTTGTACATCATGGGGCACCAACCCAGTTGTTATTAAAATAGATATACTGCTATTAAACAGCTTGCTTCAAACCTCGCTGCGAGGGCGGCGTGAATCAAGTGCAGAGCATCAGGATGTTGATGTAATGAACGAAGATGATGTCCATGCCTGTCCGTTGTGCGGTTCCAAGCCGTGATTGGGTGTGCCCATGCATAGGCTTCAGGGTAGGAGAAGACGTTTTCAAAGGAAAGGTTATTTAGCATGCTTTTGGCATTTGTCTTGAGCTGGAAGAGAGTGGTAAAAATCTAAAATGATTACCTAATTTTACCAATGGAGAATTGAGGCTTAGAAAGAAGTGAAGCGGCTTGTCTGAAGTCTCACAGCTGGTTTGTGGCTTAGTATCCCCTGTGTTAGGATAGTGATATAACAATGATATATAATAATGTGTGTAACAGTGATATAAAACAATACAGCATATTGCATATATAATGATTATATATTTTATATTTATATTATATATTTACATGTTATAGAATATAACATGTTCAATATGTTGTGTTACAGTACATTATATATTGTGTCTACCATACATAAAGTATGCAATGTGATACAATAACAGATGTAATAATAACACAATAATAATATGTTGGGTATAATGTTAAAAGAATGCTGATAGCTTCCTATATGCCAGGCGTGGTACTAAAAGGTCTGTATACATCATGGGCTTCCATTAATCATTTTTTTTGTTAAGTGAAAGATCAAATGTAGGAAATGGAAACCATAAGTGTGAAGGAATTTTTCTCATGAGAAAGGTAGGGTGTTGTTTTGGGTGTGGTAAGAAAAGGGAAGGAAACTTCTCTTTGTCATCGGATATTTCCAAATTTAGAACAATATCTATCCCTAGCCATTGGTTTTAGGATATGCGTTACCCTGGGAACATGCGTAAGATACATTTCCGTATTTGGCTGTTTCTTTTCCAGCTGTATAGAGGGTGTCACCGCTGTGGAAGATGATAGCAGCGGCCACTGGCCACTTCATAGCTAATTACCTTTTGGCAGTTGCGTATAGGGCACTTGGTTTTGGAAGTCACTTCATGCTGAAATACCCAGATGATTATTTCTGGGGATTTTGTGGTCTGCAGCTGAGGAATGGGCCCCAGGATGGCACATCTGTGTCGGGTGGTTACACTTCTTAAAGAGCCAGATAGTGAATATTGTAGGCTTTGGCAGGGCCAGGAGGCACAATCTCTTGATTCCTATTATGTAGGAACTTATATTACCAGCGAAAATGAAACCATTTACAAATGGGAAAACCATTCTTCACTTGCAGGCTATAAACAAGGAATCTGCACAAACAACCAGGAGGCTGGCGGGATTTAGGCTGCAGGCACAAGTTTGCCAACCCCTGACCTATGGGGTCTTTTTGGTTTGGTGCTCTCTGCCATCGTTACTTGGGAACTCAGAAGCAGGTCACTCATCAGTTACCAAAAATATTCACATTTTCAAGCCAGAAAAAGGACTTAAATACCACCCTCCAGGTGACTCATTTTAAAAATTGGGATTACTTAAACTGAGCCTTCTGGTTTGTAGTCTGTCACACACCATTCAGGTCTTTATCTGTAAAAATACTTCTCGTCACTACGGTGATAAGAAAGGAGATCATGGAAGGTTTGAAGAACCCGGTGCTTTGCATATAGATCCTTAAATAGCCTTCCTTTACCACTGAAGGGGGCACTATCCTAAAAACATCCCAAGCTTCTATACTTTCATTCATTCATTGATTGATGGATTTTCATTCGTTCAACAACATTCATTGAATGGGTCCTATGTCAGGCACTGTTCTAGGCACAGGGGGTACCTAATGAAAAATTAAGACATCATTGCCCTCTGAAGTGTGTAGTTTAATATAAACAGTAAAATATATAGTCTGTTAGATGACAGGCATCATAGAAAGAGGGCAGGGGAGGGGATAGGAAGTCCAGGACTAGGAGAGGGATTGTTAGTTTTACAGAGGCAGGAAAGGGAGAGTGCTCAGCTGTGAGGAATCGGGGCAGAAGTGCTGAGCCTTCCGGACAAGCGCACTCCAGGAGAAAGGGGAGCTGGTGCAGGGGGCCTGAGCCGACAGGAGGACGTGAGGTCAGCATGGCTGGAGCAGAGGGACTCGGGAGAGACCGGTAACACACGAGGCCAGGGAGAAGCGAATCACGTAGGGCCTTGTAGGTGATGGTAAGGAATTTGAAGGGAGAGCCAGTGGGATTTGCTAAGGGGTAAAGTATCGGGTATGAGAGAAAAAGAGGTGTTTTGGCCTGAGCATTTTGTTAAAAACAGAAGAGTGCCAGAGGAGCAGATGGGGGCAAGGGGGGAGATGGGGAGTTGTGTTTGGCACAGGTTGAGTTTGAGATGCCTATTAGAGATCTAAAAGGAGGTGGCCGTTAGGCAGGTGAGTGTCAGAATCTGGATTTCAGAGAAAACCTAAGCCTTTCTGAGTTTTTGACTTTTGAGACTGGATGAGATTACCAAGGAAGTGAGTTAGAGAAGAGAAGAGGCAAAGGACTGACCCCAGTCAGGGCACTCCAGCATCGGGAGGTTGAGGTGACGAGAAAGGCCCTCTGGTGAGGTAGGAGGAAACTCAGAGACTGGCGCCCCAGGAGCCAGGTGCAGAAAGTGTTAGAGCAGAGGGACCAGCGGTGACAGATGATGCTGATTTGAGCCAAATCACATAAGGACTGAGACTTGACCATGGGATTTAGTAACATGGTGTTCACTGGGGACCTTGACGAGACGTTTCAGTGCAGTGTTGGAGGTGAAAGAGGATGTGAAAGCGAAGGGACAGAGGGGAATTACACGCAGTGAGCATGCGCAGTTCTTTGAGGAGTTTTGCTGCAAGACAGAGCAAAGACAAGGTGGTAGTTATTGAGGGTAGTGGGGTCAAGGGAGAGCTTTTCTTAAAGGGAGAAGTAATGGCATGATTGAATGCAGATGTGAATGATCCAGTAGAGAAGGAAGAATTGAGGACTGGGGGCATTACTGGCGAAGAGAAGCTCTAATAGCTTTCGTATTGTGAGTACTGCTGTAGCAGTCAGTCAGTGCTAACACATCACCCCAGTATTTAGTGACCTAACAACGGTTAATTTAGTTCACGCTTTGCAAGTGCCAGTTTAGGCTGGGGTCCTGGTCTCAGCTGGGATCCCTCCTGTGTCTGCCGTCAGCTGCCAGGAAGGCTCATCTCTGCCTCTGGCAGGCAGCCGGGATCACTCACCTGGCAGCTGTCGGCTTCCTAGAGAGCGAGGCGCACACGACCTCCCGAGGCCCAGGGTCGGAACTGGCACAGTGTTGCCTCCACTTCATTTCGTTGGTAAAAGCATGTCCCAACCAGATTCAAGACGGGAGAGAGACCCCATCTCTTGATGGAAGGTCCCTGAAGTCAAGGGTCGGAGTGGTTATACTGTGGCCATTTCTGCAGACGGGCAGCCACAGCTGTCTGTGAGCCGAGTGTATTGCGTTTGAGCCTCACAGAAGTTTTGTGTGGTAGGTAGTGTTTTATCTTCATTTCACAGACGGGGAAACGGGGTCAGTGAGGGTCTGGTATCTTGCTCAATGTCACACAGCTAGTCAGTGGCAGAGTTGGGACCCAAACCTTGGTCTCTCTGGTGTCAGAATCCCTTGCACTCTGTTCTACGTTCCTGAGAGTGTGGGTTTACAAGCAGACCAGAGTGTCGCTTCCTCTCTTTTCTTGTTAGGCAAGGGAATAATATTTTTGAAGATGACTTATCTCATAATTAGAATGGACTGAGGGAGGCGATTATCTTGTGATTTGCATGTTTACTGTGGGGATTGGACAGCTGTATTTATTAGAATCACAGTGAGGTCACAGTTGTGTATGTAATTAGGGCCTTTATTGACACAAATTCATGTCTCCACTATCAACTGGACCCTCAGTGCCCTCTGACAGTCTTTGTGCGTGTTCTTGGTCAGGTGACTGTCCTGTTCCTTGTAGCAGCCTGTGCAGATAGTCACCACTGTCTACAAGACCCGATTCAAACCCCCTTTGCCTCCAGGCCTTCTGACTTCCTGTGTCTGCCGTTATCGGTGCCTCTCTCTTTCTGTCCCTGACACAGACACCCTGCCTCTGCTCAGGTCCTCCTCCTTCCAGAACCTGTTGTGGTCAACATCTGTCTCCTCAAGCAGCTGGACTTCAAGCTTTCCAAGAGCAGAGTCCAAAAGGTGGAAAAATTAGCCTTAGCATCAGGGAACTTTGGCCCTTCCACTGGTTGTATAGCCTCGGGCAGTCGTTTCCCCTGACGTTCATGAATCTGAGTGGACGAGCTGAGCCATCTTCAGGACCACTCAGGGAGAGTGAGGTCTGCTTATGTTCACATAGAAAGCCCTTGGCCAAGAGCTCCCTTCTCTCTGCAGTGGCTACCAGTGTGTCCCGAGTCCCGTGTGTATCTGACAGCCCTTCTGTTTGCTGCAGGAGCAGCAGCATTCTCTGCCCTGTCATCATTCCAGTGTCAAAACTTTGTTGGCCCCAGGGCTCGAGCAGCTGCCCTCCACTTAGCTCATTAGGGAAGCAGCTGGAGAGATGGCTGGGCTGGGTGCTGATTCCACAGTCTCAGAAAAGATATTTGGTTGGAAAGCAAAGACCATGGTGAAAATATTTTTTAAAGCTCTCTTTGGATAAAGGGAGCAATAAATGAGTAAGTAGGTTAAATCTAGCATTTCAGGTCTCTATAACCTCGCTTATAGGGAGCCCAGGAGCTTTGCTCTTCTCTGAAGTTCTTGGGTTGGGATTCCAGCAAGCTGGGCAGGAGAGAGAGCTTCCCTGGAGGAGAAGCCTGGGGCCAGTGAGGAGGGCTCCGTGTGTTGGCTGTGCTCTCAGCAGGCTGCAGCTGAGGCATGAAGATTCAGGATGAAGTTGGTCTTTATACTTACATACTTTGCTGTAAGAGTAAATCGTCCTGCTGCTTATTTATCATGTAACCTTGGGGAAATTACATAATTTCTGTTAGCTTTCACTTGCTCATCTGTAAAAATGGAGGCAGCTAATAACCCCTACCTCATAGGGCGTGAGGATGCACAAACGGGGGAGTATTTGGCAGGGAGTTAGCTATGATTGTAACTACTATGTAAAATTCACCTTTGGTCTTATGTTATAAATCACTGACTAAAGAGTTTTCATACTTTCATGGTTACTCTATACTTTCAAGATGTGTCCTTATAGTATTTCTTCTTTAATCATTCATTCACTGAGTTTATATTTATCAACCTTCTACTTATGGGCAAGGTATGGTTGATTGTTTTCTTTCTGCTCAGGTTATGATGAGCTGTTCATTTCTTAGTGGTTGACATTATAGTGACATTCAGAGCTGCAATTTGCAGAGTACCTATTTCAGTAGAGTTGCTTACCTAGGAGTTAGCTTCTAAAGTCAGGGCATAAGGGAAACATTGCCTGTAGTCAAAATAACCCTTGAAAACCCCTTAAGTCATCTATAATAAACAGTCTGCATTGGGGGAGGGTCATCAAACTTTCTCTATAAAGAGCCATATAGTAAATAATTTGGGCTTTGCAGGCCATGTATGGTCTCTGTCACATATTCTTCATTTTCTCTTTTACAGCCCTTTAAAATGTAAAAAACCATCTTAGCTCTGGGCCTTTTAAAAACAGGCCTTGGTCTGCATGAATAACTTGTGGTTAGCAGCCTCCAAGATGGCCCCAGAGCGCCCCCCCCCCCCCGTAGTCACAAGCCCAGGTGCAGCCCCTCCCCTTTTGTATCAGGGCTGGTCACATGACCAGTAGAAGAATGTGGCAGAAGCGATGGATGAGTTGTCACTTCCGACTGTGGGTGGGTTCTGCCTTCCTGCTTCTCTCTTGGATCTGCTGCTCTGGGGAGACCAGCTGCCCTGTTGTGAGGAGAGGCTCACAAGGTGAGGACCTGAGGCCTGCTGCTGACAGCACGGGGAACGAGCTTGGAAATGGCTCCTCCAGCCCTGGTCAAGCCTCAGATGATGCCGCGCTGGCCACACCTGAGACCCTGAGCCAGAACCACCTGGCTCATTTAAATCATTCTGTCTTTAGGTAATTGTAAAATCCTCAGCAGCGCAAGGGGGAACAGTGAGAAATTCTAAAAAGTGCCTGCTTGCCTGCAGAGTTTAACCCATTCATTTTTAATATTAAGTGGTTTTTTTTACCAATTATCCATGGCAACAGATCTGTTTATGGCTAGGATAGTTAAGTTACCTGAGAGTATGATGAAGGTCCTCTGGTGGGCCGGACATTGAAATGCACCACTTAATCCCCACAACAACTCTTGCTAAGGTCAGTGTTGAGAGCTCAATGTCTACTCTGATCTGACCCCTTCTAGGCTTTCTCTGACATTCACGATGGCACTCTGCTATAATACAGCAGTGCTCTTGTGATCTGTGGAGAGCTTGTGCTCCCACAACGAATAGCTCCAGATGGCTTTGCTCTTTTTCAGTTTTGCCCAGAGGACCTTCTGTACTAATGGCTCTTCCACAGGCAGCTGGCCATTGACCTGTGTCATGTGGCCTGCCTTAGAAAGATGAGCCAGGCCAATTGGTTCTGGCTCAGGGATTTGAGCCAGGACTCAGAGAGACAATCTAATCACTGGTGGGCACTGGAGCTAAAGAGTCTTAAAGAACTGCAAGTTAAATAGGGCGGACAGGGGTGGCCTCGTTGGGAAGGCGAGATTTGCGTCAAGACTTGGAGGAAGGGAGTTGGCCCAGCAGGTATCTGAGGGACAGACATTCCAGGAGGTGGAATGTCAGGTAGGTGTGTTCAAGGACTAGTGAGGAGGCTGGGATGACTGGAACAGAGAGAGAAGATCCTATCAGGCCTTGAGAGTCATTATAAGGACTTTGACTTTTATCATGAGAGAAATGGGTAGGTGTTGCAGAGTTTTGAGCCGAGTGAAACCATCTGAGTTAAGTTTTCCTAGGATCACTCTATTGTGTGTATAGGGGAACAAAGGGGTGCTGGAGCACAGGTAGGGAGCCCTGCTAGAAGGTGCTGTAGTGATCCAGGGAGGCGCAGTGCAAATGATGGAAAGTGGTTGGATCTGAAGGATTTTGAAGATTAGGGCCAACAGGGTTTCCCGACTGCCTGGATAAGGATCGTAGGAGAAAAAGAGGAGTCAAGGATGACTTCAAGGCTTCTGGCCTGAGCAGAATGGAGTTGCCGTCCACTCAGATGGGGAAGGCTGTGGCAGTGATCAGGAGTTCAGTTAGACGTGCCTTCTAGATCTCCAAATGGAAGTACTGAGTGGACAGTTAAATATATGCCTTGAAAGGAGAAAGATCTGGATTAGACGTATAAACTTGGGAGTCTTGGTATAAAGATTGTATTTAAAGTCGCAAGAGTGGACGAGCTCCCTAAGGGAGTGAGCCTGGATGAGGCATGCAGCCGGCGCAGAGGCACCGAAGCAGGGAGAGATGGAGGATGCTGGTTCTGAGCTGCCTTCTTGGTTCTTACCCTTCCTGACGGTTGGATGTTGAGCTTCCCTTGGGTTCCCAGGAGTCTCCTTACACTCATACTTACCTTAAGCCTTCCTTTTTATTTGAACATGATTCATGAGGCTTCTGTCCCTTGCTACCAAAGAGCCATGGCTGAAATGGTGGTATCAGCCCCCTTTACAGGAAGGAAACAGATTCAGAAGTTAAACTTACTCAAGGTTTTACCCAGTGGCCTAACTGGGATTGGTGTCTACATCCCTCTGGCTCCAGTATGTGCAAAGTGTGTGGGATCCCATTGTGGTTCCCTGGCTGTGGATGGCTATTGGGCTGTAGGCAGTGATTAGTGTAATTTGAATGGTTTAAATTGTCTCGTGCAAATTAAGAGGAAGGGCAAGTCCACCCCCACCCCCCCCAGCCCCTGTGCTGAGACTGTCATTGGCTTGAGTTTTAAATCTCAGGGGTCCCAATGCAGTGAAAGGAATCGAAGCGTGGGTGGGGAGTTCATCGATCAACTTATTTCTTCATTTTCTATCAACGAATATTTGAGCACCTGCTATGTGAGATACTGTTAGGCACAAACCTTTCCAAACCTGAATTTTTCATCTGAACCACAGAACACAGAATTATTTGAGTGACTGTTTTCTCAGATATTCCAGGGTGGTACACAGCTAGAGTCATTCTAGATGAATAGGAGAATTCAGTTCATCCAACATGCCTTAGGGTCTTAGACTTCATTCTCTCCTCTCAGTTGAGAAAGGCAGAAACTAGAATAGTCCCCAGGTAGATACTAATTACAGACTGACAGATACTATGAAAGAGCAGAGCTGAAGTCGGAAGGGTTAAGTCAGAGTTAACCAGCTGAAATGAGGTGGGCCTTTGGGCGGGGGTGAGCGGGGACACACCACTGTCTGATGAGGAAACACCGTGTAAAGGCCCCAAGGACAAGGTCTGGGGGTGGTGAGAGGACCACTCAGTGGTGGATGACATGTACCTATCCAGTCAAAGCCTTGAGTGTAAGAGCACTGGCAAGCTGAAGAGACACTTGGTGTTTTAAGTGGTATGTGTGTGTATTTGCAAAAGAGATTGAGAGAGATGAGATTTGTGCTTTGAAGATTACCCTGACTTCAGTGGGAGAATGTACTGGAAAGGGCAAGAATGGACTCGGAGGCTGAGTTAGTCATCCCTGTGGGTGATGGCTGCATGGATGAGGGTGGTGGCAGTGGGACAGATACGCTGATAATTTGGAAGGTGAAATGGACAGGACTTGGTAATGGAAGGGATTTGGGGATAACAGGGTTGAAGCAGGTCAAAGATGACAACCGGGTTTTTGGCTTAATGTTCACGAGTGGTCACCATCCACTGAAATAAGAAGTACAGGAGGAAACCCATTGCTGTTTATTTGGTTTACATATAAACAGTGAATTGTGGTTCTTTTAGGGCTTTTTCTGTTTTTATTAACCACAGGAGTTAAAACCGTTGGTTGCAGGTGTTTGCAAACTCGGAATAATTGACTGAGTTCTCCCTGAAATTCCTTTATTTATTTTATTTTATTTTATTATTTTTTGGCTGTGTTGGGTCTTCGTTGCTATGCGCAGGCTTTCTCTAGTTGCAGTGAGTGGAGGCTACTCTTCATTGCGGTGCGCGGGCTTCTCATTGCGGTGGCTTCTCTTGTTGCAGAGCACAGGCTCTAGGCGCACAGGCTTCAGTAGTTGTGGCTTGCGAGCTCAGTGGTAGTGGTGTGCGGGCTCAGTAGTTGTGGTGCGTGGGCTTAGTTGCTCCGTGGCATGTGGGATCTTCCCAGACCAGGGCTCGAACCCATGTCCCCTGAATTGGCAGGTGGATTCTTAACCACTGCACCACCAGGAAAGTCCCCTGAAGTTCTTAACTTATGGGATTTGGGAGCTTTCAAAGGGAGTGACTTAGAGGAACAGTGTCCCAAGTCCATCTTGAAAGGTCTTCCTTTTGCCTGGCATGGCATCTCTAGTGCCATCTCCTCAAGGTAACTCTGCCTGGGGAGATAACCGCACACGTCCTGACCTTCAAAAGGGAGAAGAGACCTGGCTGTGGCTCATTTTTATTTCTTTTCATGGGCAGTTGGGCTCCTAATGAGAATGTTTTCCATTAGGAGGTCCCAGGAAACCTCCACGCACGAGTGACTCCCATGATTATTGGGAGAACTGCTGTGTCGGGTGTGCTCTTGTGGGTAGCTAACACTCGTACAAGCAGCCAGAAGGGTGTTGTCGTCCAGCGGTTGGGACCTGTGATGATGGAGTATCAAGATGGACAAGTTAATTTTCTATTTATATGAAAACTCACTTCTTTTAAGGCTTAGGGGTGGAGAGTCCTGGGCTGGATGGCCCGGAGGGAGAGAAGACAGGGTCTCCTACTTGGCATTAAGTATTTGCCAACTACATTTAAGCTTGTTATCCTTGGCACCAACCCGGGGGCTGGGCAAGCTCTGAGTTCTAAATAGGAAGGCGGTTGTGCAAATGGCTAAAGTCTTTCTATGTGTCTCCTTTCCTTCTTCCAATTAAGAAAAATCTGAGGACCGCCTCACTCTTGAGACATCTTAAAAAATGAATTCTGAAGGGAACATACTCAGTTGAGAACAGGCTTGTTGGGGGGGGTGAATAGAATTCCCTCTGTAAGTTACTCAGTTGGCCACTCAAAAATAATTGGTTATTAATTGAATCCTTTGTTCGGGCTTGCCTTCTCAAATTTTCCAGTATTGGTAAGAAGCCAGCGGCTAGCAATTTGCTTTAACATAACTGATACTGTTGGTAATTTTATTTTTGTATGATTTTGAACCTCAGCAGTTGAAATGTTCAGTTTATTTTATATCTTCCTTTTCACCCCCATTCATACTCCATTCACACCCCATTCATAGTTCGACTAAATAATTATAGTACAACTATGTAATTACATTCAAGTGCTGTGAATGAAAAGTATCTGGGGCTGAGGAGGCATGTAACGGGTCCTAATCTTTTACTTCATTCAGCGTTTGTTAATGAGGACTTTGCACGTGTCCAGCACTGTGCAGGGCCCTGGGAATACAGTCACGAGCAGGCGAGACACAGCCATGCCTCTCACGGCCTAGTGAAAGAGGGGGCAGTCAACGTACCCAGCAGTACAGAGCAGTGAGCTTCATGCAGGGCCTCTAACTGAGTCACCTGGTCTAGGAGGTCAAGGAAGGTCAGTGAGAAACAACAATTATTTAAACAGGAGCCGAGCGTATTGTGTGTAGGTAGTCTGGGTGGTGACTTTACTTGGATTTCAGGGCTGATTTGACAGCTCTGTGTGTCGATGCTCAGTTATATAGTGGAGTTGCATTTTATAGAGGAGTTGGGTTTGAATAAAAGTACATAAAACAACAGTTACATATAGCCAAATTACCCTTGAGAATCCCTGTTAGAGACCAACAAAGTGAGCTGTCCTTTCGGCATTGATACAGAATGCTGTTTCCTTAGACCAGGGGTGTGCAAACCACCACCCCTGGGGCCAGATCCACTTGGCTGCCTGTTTCTGTAAATAGTTTTATTGGAACACAGCCACACCCATTCATTTACACATCATCTGTGCTGCTTTCCCATTAAAATGGCAGACAGAGTCAAGTAGTTTGACAGACTGTAATGCCCCACAAAACCAAAAATATTTACTCTACTGCCCTTTAAAGAAAAACGTTGCTGACCCCTGCTTAGAGCAAATGTAGGAATTAGTTTTATATTTGGGCACCACACGGTAAAAAGAAAATTGTTATCTTTAAATACCAGAATTCTGTTAGTGAGGTGAGATGTTCACACCACAGAAGGCATGAAGGAACTGAGGAAACAGTCGTTTCACCTCTCCTATCTTACTTTCACCTGGGGTCATGTACTCATTAACAGAAATGGAGAGTGATTTGCCTAAAATACGTATTCTTCTCCTTTTCCCTTCCTCCCTCCCTCTTTCTGTCTGTTTTTCAAGTGTACATAATTGAATTCATCTGAGGTTAATGGAGTCCATCATATTCTCTTTGTGCTTCAGTTGTGCGGGCTGAGGAGAAAAGAACAGGTAGACTTAATATGTAGAAGGTGCGTTTCTACGACCTGAAAAGCTAAATGATGTCAAAGCTAAAATGATGTCATCCTGATTTCCCTGGAGAAAAGTGGTAAGAATGAGTCATCATTTTGACATAGTTAAGCATCTTGAACCCAAAGCACTATCCTGCAGCTTTCCACACTGTGTCTACATTGTGACTGGTGATGCAGTCTCAAGAAACCATTGTCCATGGGTTTAACCAATATTGTTAAATGTCTTTAATTATAAATTTAATTTGATTTTATAATTGTATGGGAGCTGTAAGCATGTGGCAGACAAACTTTCAGGTGGCCCTCGTGATTGTTACCTCCTGGTGTTCACACCTTTGTCTAATCCCGAAGTGTGGACGGACCTGTGACTCACTTCTGACCGCGAAAATATGGCAGAGGTGATGGGATGTCTCTTCCTGATTATGTTTTGTTATAGCAGACCGTCTTTCTAGCAGACCCACTAGAGGCATCCTCCCTTGCAAGCTTTAGAGAGGTCAGTGGCGATGTGTGTCACGGAGCTGAGGTTGGCCTCCAGCCTACCATCAGTAGGAAGCTGGGGCCCTTAATCTGATGGCTGCAAGGAAATGAAGTCTGCTAGCTGGGCTGCCTGAGGGAGCTTGGACACACAGCCTTCCCGGGTCAGGCCTCTGGATGAGGCCTCAGCCTGCCGACACCTTGGCCACAGCCTTGGCAGAGGCTGCGTCTGAGCCGTGCCTGGGCCCTGCCCAGCAGAGACCTCGTAACAATAACATGCGCATGTTTTTCGTTACACGGCGCTGGAGAACTACGACAAAACATAAGCAGTTTAGAGCAGCGTTTACTGGTTCATACTTAACATTGTAAGAATCCACGCTAACCCTGGGAATCTGCAGTAGGTATTTTCCTCCTCAGAGCTTGTCCTTAAATTATTGGGCCACTTGACAAAATTGCAATATGAATGGTGGCTTAGATAACAGTATTGTATCCGTGTTAAATTTTATGAAGCTGATTACTGCACTGCAGTGATGTAGAGTATCCCTATTCTTAGGAACTACTCAATGAAGTATTTTAGGGAGCCCACTTACTCTCATATGGTTCAGAAAAATTTGCATGTGTGTCAAATAAATCAATGTGTTTGTGTAGTATTTCTCCCCTGCTTTTTAAATGTGAAGTCAGAGAAGGTCTAGAAGGTCTTCCCTCTTAGGGTAGAGCATTTTACCTTTTGCTTTTGCTTTTGCATTTCCTGTATGTAATACCTCCTGAAGCAAAATGGACTGCCAAGAATGTCACTCGGTGTTTGTTATTGTTTTGCCTAAGCAGAAGAGGCTAGCAGTTGTAGGACCCCTATCTGATGTGGTTACTTGTGTAAAAAAGCTTAATTCTCAGGTAAATACATATTCTGTCATTTATTACTCACAGTAGCCCTTTGTAGTGGGTGCTATATTGTTTGTCTCCATTTTGCTAATGAGGATGTTAAATTAATGTCCGAGTTTTCAGAGCTAGTTAGTGGTGGAGCCAGGCTTGACCGCAGCCCTCTCCCTGCCTGGTTAGCACAGAACCTCAGCCCAGGAGTGCTGTTCTGCTCTTGCCCTTGTAAACTGGCCCCGGGAAGAGGTGGACCCCTCACATGATGCTGAGTCTGCAGCAGTTCACCTCCAACAGCACGTCTGATCGCAGCCTGGTGAGCTTTCATTCTTTAGTCCCTTTCTTTCTTTCTTTTATTTATTTATTTTATTTATTATTTTTGGCTGCGTTGGGTCTTCGTTGCTGCGCACGAGCTTTCTCTAGTTGCAGCGAGCGGGGACTACTCTTCGTTGACGTGTGCGGGCTTCTCATTGCGGTGGCTTCTCTTGTGGAACATGGGCTCTAGGCATGTGGGCTTCAGTGGTTGTGGCTCGCGGGCTCTACAGCGCAGGCTCAGTGGCTGTGGCGCACGGGCTTGGTTGCTTTGCGGCATGTGGGATCTTCCCGGACCAGGGCTCGAACCCTTGTCCCCTGCATCGGCAGGCGGATTCTTAACCACTGCGCCACCAGAGAAGCCCTAGTCCCTTTCTCATCTCACCCGGCAAATCCGGAAGCGGCTCCTGTGGTCATTTTTACGGCCCTGACAAGGTATTTCTGGCAAGGAGCTAATGAGAGATGCCCTGCTCATGATGTTGCCGTGGTCATGGTGGAGGAGATGGACACCTCACACTGGCTAGCCCAGTGTTCTTCGGCCAGGGGACATATGGAGGATGGGCCTGTCCTCGTGCGTGTCCTCCCCAGAGTCAGTCTCAGCTTCCCAGCTGTTGGCACCTGGAGACTTCATAGTCCATCTTGCACACAGCTGCCTGGGTGCCCCCTTTTTGTCAGTGATGAGGTTTTGGCCTGAATTCTTCCCTTGAGTTTCAGTGGGGCCCCTACTTCCCACACTCGGGGGCCATGTTGGTGATGGCCTTCTTGTTCACCCCTTAACCTCAGTGCCGCTTCTCCAGACTGAAGGATTCCTGACTGCTTGATCTGTCTTATGCTGCTGTCCTCTTTGTCATTCTCCTGCCCTTCTAGACCTTATCCACTTTACTCACAAAAAGCTGGGGGAAATGGTAAAAGCAAACCTTCAGCCTCCCTGTGTAATCTTGGCTGCCTGTCTGAATGCGGGGCTCTTTGAAGAGAGATTCTCTGAGGAGGAAGTGGGCTGCTGGCTCTCCTCCCCCTGGTGGGGGCCGGCTCACAGGTGCACCATTTGTTTGGTTTTTCTTGTGCACCCAAAGTCCCCGCTAGTGCCAGGAGTGCTTGATAGTCCTGTGGGTGCGGACGTGGGCCAGGTCATCAGTACTTTAACCGCACCGAGTTTAGGCCTCCGACTGACATCTCGTTTCTGCCAAAAATAGGTGGGGAAAGACCACATTTCCATTAAGTTCTTCAAGGGTTATTTCTATATTAAGCCGGAGCTCCTGGAAACAACACACCAGGCTATATTATTAGCTTACATTCCTAAGAAATGGCTTCCCTGATAAAGTTATTGGGTTATTGATTTTTTAATAGATAGCAGATATTAACTGGTTATATGAAGAACATTGTAGATCTTGTAAAGCCAAGATTGAAGACTCAATTCACAGTGTTACTTCACATCCTACTTGAAATTTCTTTCTAGAATGTTGTATCTGGAAAAGTTTCCCTCTTCTGTTGAGTTCATATATTTTCTTTGGATGGTCCAAAATTAACCTATCTTTTTGCCCTTTTACCTTTGCTACTAGGAAATTTAAGAACTGAATGATCATGGCTCAGTCACAGTAAATATTGTGTTCCAAGCTTTTGGTTATGTTCTATTTTAAACTGTCTTATTAGTTATGTGTTTAGTGTTGCCTAAATAAATACCTACGTAGGGGAAGAGTTGCTTTGTTCCTGCTTCTGAGTAGAAGCAGCTGTGAGGGTGTTACATTAATTATTAGGTACGTGTTTTAACTAATGTAGACAAGAGCTTGTTGACCTGTGCTCTGGGTGAGATCTCTGATTTCTGCTTCTGCTCTAGAGGTCAAATCCCATGATGTAATTTTGCTTGAGGAGAATTCCATTCTGACGTGGAGTGTATCTGTGGGCTTGGTGCAGACCAAGGCTCTCTTCTGCAGCCAGTGTTGAAGACAAGGTCTGCAGCAGCCGGGCTGTTTGTTTGCCTTCTGGCCACGTTTCAATCACCCTCCCTGGTCACTTGGACCGAGGGGGGAGGAGGAAAAGCTCTTGGCTCAAGCTTTTAGCAGGACCCTTAGGCGTAAGGGAGGAAGCTAATTTTAGTTGTTTTTAATGTTATGGTAGTTGGGTTGCGTCTTACCTCTTAGAGTAGAGCATTTTAGCTTTTGTTTTTGCTTTTGCATTTCCTGTGTATACCTCCTGAAGCAAAATGGACTGCTAAAAATGTCACTTGGTGTTTATTTTGTGCCTAGAATAACAGTCAAGAATTGTAAACACTGTGAGTCACTAAAATAGTTTTAGGAGGAAAGAAATGTTATCTGTGTTACTCTTCTCTATATAGAAATTCTCCAGTAGGTTTTTCTATGCTTATTTTAATTGCATAATCTAGTTCTTTCATCAGTAGCCACACAGTAACATTTTATTTACTGGCACCTTGCATCTCTGCTTGTATGCAAAACACCTTATTTTTAAAAGTGAAGTAAGTTTTGGAGGAAGATCATGGGTAGAGGGGAAAGTTGCTGGAAAACGGGGTCGTGCTGCTGATCCAACAACCAGGAACAAGCCACGTGCACATCCGTTGTCATCAGAGCGTGCTCACCCACCTGCTTTCCACAAAGCGCACTTGGCCTTGTTCACCAGGTGTCCCCTAGCACACAGTAGAGGCTTCGTAAGTATTTGTTGGGTAAATGAAGTCAGTAGCACGGCAGGTAGGGAGAGGGTAAAGAATAGTGGACTTATACAACAATGAAGAAGGGAAATCAGCTAGGCCAGTGGTTCTCAAACCTGGTGTGTAACAGGATCACTTGAAAGGAAGGCTGGTTAAAGCAGAGCGCTGGGCCCCAGCCCCAGAGTCTCCCATCCAGTTAGGCGTGGCGCGGGGCCCAAGAGATGGCACTTCCGACCCGTCCCTCCTGGGCGAGGCTGCCGCTGCTGGTGGTTCAGGGCTGCACTCTGAGAGCCAGTGATCTATGCTTATTGCCCTTGTTTTCCAGATGAGACGACAGGCTTGGAGAAGTTGCGCCGGGCCTAACTGACGAAACTCATTAGTGGCAGAACTGACACTAAATGCCGGACCTTTCCTCCCGCTTTCTGGAAAGAGAAATGTACAGGAAGTCCCCTGTATACGAATGAGTTCCGTTCCGAGAGCGCGTTCATGAGTCCAGTTTGTTCGTAAGTCCAGCGAAGGTAGCCTAGGTACCCAGCTAACACAATTGGCCATATAATACTGTGATAGGTTTATAATGCTTCTCACACAAATAATACATAACAAACAAACACAAAAAATAAAGGAAACATTTTTAATCTTACAGTCCCTTGAAAAGTCCAGTAGTACAGTACAATAGCTGGCATACAGGGGCTGGCACTGAGTGAACAGGCAAGAAGAGTTACTGACTGGAGGAGGGAGAGGAGATGGGAGATGGTAGCGTACTATTGTACTCTATACAGTACTGTACAGTAAAGTACACAAAAGCACAACCACTTGTAGAGGATGCACGCACGTGACAGTGTATATGCCAGATACGTGAACTAACTTACATGGTTGGACATGCGAACGCACATTCGCATCTTTGAAAGTTCGCAACTTGAAGGTTCGTATGTAAGGGACTTACTGTATTCTGACGTCTCTAAATTGGCAAACTTCTATGGTAACCACATTCCCCAGTTTCTCTCTTGGGAAGAAAGACAACTTGGGACAGAATAAGAGCATAAGAGGTATTGTTCCATATATTGGTTAGTTACTCCGGCAAAAGTGCCCTGTAGCAGCTGCCCATTTGTGACCAGATGGTATCCGCCACCCAGCAAAGGGAGTGGTTTGTTTGGGAGCTGAGTAGTGTCCTCGCATTGTTGCCACTTCCTCCCTCATGTCTCTTGACTGTCTGGGAGATGTTAGCCCCGCCCTCGTGCTTGGTCAGCTGTGGATGGGACGCTGCCCTGAGGGAAAGTCAGCCACCTGCACAGGTGATTTCCACGCTGTGCTGTTGGTACTGAAGGTGGAGTGGAGGAGCACCCTTTTTTTTCTTTTTGGTAATTTATTTTTTTTGAAGTACAGTTGATTTACAAAGTTGTGTTAATTTCTGCTGTACAGCAAACTGATTCAGTTATACATATTTCTCTTTTTAAAAGATTTTATTTATTTTTTATTTTTGGCTGCGTTGGGTCTTACTTGCAGCACGCGGGATCTTTCGTTGTGGTGTGTGGTGCGTGGTGTTGTGGCGTGCGGGTTTTCTCTTCTCTAGTTGTGGCGCGCAGGCTCCAGGGCACACGGGCTCTGTAGTTGTGGTGCGGGGGTTCCAGAGCGCGTGGGCTCTGTAGTTTGCGGCCCACAGGCTCTCTTGTTGAGGCGCACGAGCTCAGTAGTTGTGGCGCACGGGCTTACTTGCCCCACGGCACGCGGGATCTTAGTTCCCTGACCAGGGATTGAACCCGTGTCCCCTGCATTGCAAGGCAGATTCTTTACCACTGGACCACCAGGGAAGTCCCCCATATTTCTTTTGCTGTACATTCTTTTTCATCTTCTTTTCCATTATGGTTTATCACAAGGTATTGAATATAGTTCTCTGTGCTATACGGTAGGACCTTGTTGTCTATCCATTCTCTGTATAATAGTTTGCATCTGTTAATCCCAAACTCCCAATCCATCCCTCCCTCACCCCCTCCTCCTTGGCAACCACAAGTCTGTTCTCTATTCTGTAAGTCTGTTTCTGTTTCATAGCTAAGTTCATTTCTGTCATATTTTAGATTCCACAAATATGTGGACAAATATGGTATTTGTCTTTCTCTGTCTGATTTACTTCAGTTAGTGTGATCATCTCTAGGACCATCCGTGTTGCTGCAAATGGCGTTATTTCATTCCTTTTATGGTTGAGTGATAACTGCATTGTATATGTGTGCCACACTTTCTTTATCCATTCCTCTGTTGATGGGCATTTAGGTTGTTTTCACGTCTTGGCTGTTGTGAATGGTGCTGCTGTGAACATCGGGGTGCACGTATCTTTTCAAAATAATAGTTTTTTCCAGATACATGCCCAGGAATGGGATTGTTGCATCATATGGCAACTCTATTTTTAGTTTCTTGAGGAACCTCCAGACTGTTCTCCATAGTGGCTGCACCAACTTACATTCCCACCGACAGTGTAGGAGGGTTCCCTTTTCTGGAGGAGCACTCCTGATGGACCTCGGAGTTCCATGGCTCTTTGACTCACAGCCCTTCTCTCTTTGCTCTGGCTGGGATGGTGAGGATCCCTGATGGGCAGCCAGGCTTGGAGCAAAAGCTGTTCAGTGTAGGCAGAAGAAGGTTACTGTAGGCGTTTCCTGTGCACACTTTTTCGTTTCCCATCACCCTGGTGCCACCTTCCCAGCACCTTCCCACTTGAAAAGACACAGTCACTGATAATGCTTAAAGAAGACACTTTCATGCATGATTGAGTCAGCTTGCAGCAAGATGAGCAGAGTCTGAGTTCAGGCCATTTCCCCAATTGCTGAGTGACTTTGAGCCTACTTATTTTCTCTGAGCCTTAGTTTCTTCATCTATAAAATGGATTTTACATTAATTTCTGGCATGGTAAGTGCTCAATAAATTATGGGCTGTTTTAAGGAGAATGTGTTGTGGAACAGGTTGCGTTATAGGCAATACATGGCTAACATTTGCCTTAAATTCCTGTTTACTCTTCCTGTGGTCTCTGCTGGCCTAAGGACAAGACAGGTGTGCCTGCACACTTGGATTTTGCCTTATGGCAATTTGCGTTAAGACAGGGTTGGGGGAATTCACTTTGTCTAAACAGCAAGACCACCAGTACATTGGTAATGGATCTCCTTGTTGAAAGGAAGATGGCTTCAGAGTGGCTGGCTTCTCACCCTGTTGGGGACCATATTTAGATTTCTGTAGCAAGTGAAGAAAGCACATGCTGGACCCTGTGCTACGTCACCCGCTGTAAAACGCACTTCCCAGCACCCTCAGGGGCTTCAGGCTCCCTAGTCCATCAGGGCCCATCTCCCCGGCATCGGCCGCCATACTGACCTTCTGTCAGGTCTCCTGATTCACCTTGACCCTGGCCTTCTAAACCTGCCCTTCCCTCTGCCAGGAACACTTTTCCGCAATCCACTCCTCTAGCCCCACCAGAAAGAAAATGAAAATCTGGCCAACCGCTGTGAATCTTTCAGGCTTCGGTTTAAACCGGCTTCCTTGCAGGGCTGCGTGTGGTTGCCCACCGTGAAAGAGGGCTTTAAAGCGCGCCTTTTAGTGGTGCCTTTCCTTCCCTGTCTCCTGCCCCGCTCCCCTGCCAGCACCTCCCACATAAGCGACTTGAACCTGAACCCTGTGTCAGCCTGCCTCTGGGGAAACCCAGGCCAAGGTTCAGGCACTCACCACCCTCCCCTGATTTGGTTAGTGGGCTTTGGCCCCCCTTTTGTAGCAGTTGTCATCCTTGCAATGGTGTATTTCAGGTCTTCCTTCCCTGTTCCTTTTAAGTATTGGTGCCATGTCTGTCTGACTCACTGCTGCATCCTGGGCACTGAGTACTTAGGGGTTTGAAAAGTGCTCTGTTAACCTCACGCAGTCATCCGTCTCCACAGGGTTCCTTCTCCTCTGAGGAGGAGTGAGGGGAATGTGACAGAGGATCTTCCTTGGCAGGCAGCCAGCTTGAGTTGGACTTTGCTTACAGGGCACTCTCTTCAGCTTGGGGCCTTATGGAACAGGTGGGGCAACGTCAGGGGACATTTACATGCACCAGACAGATGCCGTCAGTTTACACCTCTCCAAGCTCCTGCCACGCCCAAGCCAGCAGAGTTACGTAAGTGCCACGGGCCACGCGTAGCTATAGCCCTGGAAGAGGGAAATCACGCAGGAGAGAAGTTTTTTCCTGAACCAAGTGTGGAGCTCTAGATTTCTTCGTGCCTGGGGAGAGGCCCAGAGTGGGACCTCTCATGCTTTGGGGAATTGGCCCAGGGCCAGTTGTATAGCACAGAGGTGTGAGCTGAGTTTTATGAGGTTGACTTCTTTAAGTAGGAGATCAGAATTTTAAAGCCAAACACTGCTCCATGAGACTGGATAGAAGAGGCTGCCTGTTTCAGAACTGGCTTCTCCGTGGTTGGTTTTGGTTCATCGCCTCAGAAATGAATGTTGAAGATAAAGTGGGGGAACCCCGTACAGATGGACTTTAACCAAGCTTCAGGACACACAGTTGTGTGCTAATATTTTTGTTTTGGTGAAAAATTTAAAAACACTACTCTCACCTCTCTTGCCTTCTGAGATGGCCCACACTCTGTAGAGTGTGTTTCTCTCTAAATAAATCCACTTCTTACCTATCACTTTGTCTCTCACTGGATTCTTTTTGCAATGAGACATCAAGAACCTGAGCTTTGGGGCTTCCCTGGTGGCGCAGTGGTTAAAAATCTGCGTGCCAATGCAGGGGACATGGATTTGAACCCTAGACTGGGAAGATCCCACGTGCCGTGGAGCAGCTAAGCCTGTCTGCCACAGCTACTGAGCCTGCGCTCTAGAGCCCGAGAGCCACAACTACTGAGCCCACACGCCTAGAGCCTGTGTACTGCAACAAGAGAAGACACTGCAATAATAAACCTGCACACTGCAACAAAGAGTAGCCCCTGCTCGGTGCAACTGGAGAAAGCCTGTGCACAGCAATAAAGACGCAGTGCAGCCAAAAAACAAACAAACAAATAAATAAATAAATAGAATTGAAAATAAAAACACTACTCTCAACCTCTACCACAAAGAATACAGAAATATTATTACAAAGAAACTAAATCTATTTTGATCCCTGCTCTGTGGTGATGTTTCAGTTTGTAAAGAAAGTTCGAACCAAAAATGTTTGAAAAGGTGGCCTTAAAAAAATGTGCCAAGCTTTCTGCAGAACGTAGACCCATTTACAGATTCAATCCACTGATTTTCATGCATTTTTCAAACATCCATGAGCTTTTTGGAAGCTGCGTATTTTATTATTAAGGTACCCTTAGTTCTGAGGACACCAGTGGCTGGCGGACACCAGTCACAGAACAAAAACTGTCTTTTAGCAGATTTAAGTCATGATGAGTACATGATGGGCCCACGCTTCCTGGAAGAAATGAAGTGACATGTTTTTCTCTATGGCCGCTTGGTGGCTCTTGGAAACTTTGGTTGAATACCACCAGACTTTCTTCTGCCATACCCTCTCCTCCAAGGAAGGGGTCTTTGTAGACCCCACACAGACTGGGTGACAGGAACATACTGCTAGCTGTCACATCTCGGGGGACCTGGGCTTGGGGAGTCTGGGTCCTGGGCAAATTCCTTTCCTTCCCGGTTGATTTTGTTTTCCTCTTTAGGAAATATAAGATTTCCTATCTCGAATGTGAAATGTGGTTTTCATCTTAGAATGTGCTTGAATTTTAAAGATACTTAAAGGACTTTAAAGATACTTCATTTTCCATGGAGGAAACAGTTCATTCATGGTTGGGGTCAGTGTGGTGGCCTCTCACCCCCCCAGCCCTAACTGTGGTCGTTCGGACACCTCAGCCCTTCCACTTTCAGCTTCTGTCTATTTTGTCCAGGTTTGCTTTCTTCTGACTGCAAATGTGAATGTGTTGTATAGGTGTCTTGTTTATGCTTTTTTAGACCAAAACCTTGTCATTACCCACCTCTCTACCCTCTTGAGAATCACTGTCTTAGAGCAGTTACTTGAGGGCAGAAATCACAGATTTTTCTAGCACAAAGCAGATGCCAGGTATCAGTGAGCATGGCACTAAGCAGAAGGAAGAGCAGTGGTTGATCACTTCGGTCACCAGTTCCGCGTGAAACACGTGTCCCGAGAGCTCTGCACACGGTAGGTCCTGTTTTGTTTATCGTCTTACTTGTGCTCTGAGCCTTGTAGCTAAAGAGTCTTGCTTGGGGTGGCTGGTTGGAATTTGTCAGCTGAGACTGGTGGTCACCCCTTTCCCCCAGGCCCCCTGGCTGTGCTAATGCAGGTCTGTTCTAGGTACAGCATTTACAAATCCATCTCCCCATCAGGAGGGGCTTATCCTGAGGAATGTTCTGATCTGAGATGAGACCCTCCCCTTCTGTCAGGGTCAGAGGATCTGCCTGCCTATCACTTCATGTGTGCACTTGGCTCTGCTGGGCTTGCAGTCAGCCCCTCCCCCTCTTTGGCCCAAGATTTGGAGTTTCTTATCAGTTTGACTGCTTTCCCCCAGATCTTTGTCTTCCAAAACAGTGCTTCTCAAACGTGAGTGTGCTGCAGAGTTACCTGGAGGACTAGTTAAAGCGCCAGTTCCGGGGTCCCTTCCGCATAGACCTCCATTCGATAGGTCCAGGTTGGGTGGAGAGCCAGCACTCTGAGCAGCTGCAGGTCACGGTGATGCCACCGCCGCTGGCCGCACGGTTCCTCCCACTGCTCCTTACTCACCATCCGGGGAGGGATTAAAACACTGGTTGTAGAATCGACTCAGTGGATTAAAAAGTGAAAGAGAATTTAAAACCTGTAGATTTTTGATATACTTCGTGTACTTGATTGCAAAATAAAATACATTTCTTACTGTGGTCAGAAAAGGTTTGAAAGCTACTGGTAAGCCTCCACCTTAGAAATGACCCACCTATTGGCGCTACACCTGTGCATGATTCTTAGTTCCAGACCCAGGTCAGGAAGCTCAACCAGTGTCCTGGTGACTTCGGGTACAGACTAGATTTGCAGTCTTGATTGCCCTACAGGACCCCTGACCTGTGGCTCCTCTTTGTCCTAGTGAGAGGGTTTCTCTACCCCGTGCTCCCCAGGGAGAAGGGTCTTTAGCGTGTCAAGTTGGTCGTAAGTGAAATAAGTTCCATGAAATATTTAGCCTTACTATCTGCAGTGCCCTCTGATATTTTGTATTCTGTTTCATGTTTTGATCCAGGAAATTGATTTGGGGACCTACTAGTGGGTTGTGACTTGCAGTAAACATTAGCAGGAAGAGCAGACCACACATCTGCCCCCCTGTGTAGCCAAGGCCCACTCAGCTTCGTCTCTCAAGGATGCCTTTTCACCCAAGTCAACCCTCATCCCTTTGCATTTTTCACAGCTGGATTCTGCAGTGTCTGCTTGGCTTAAAACTCCAGGGCTTCCTTCATGAATGTTTTGTGGCTATGTTAGGAAGTAAACCCTTTAATTCTTCAGCAGCTGTCTCGCTCTGCTGTGTTTTGGAGCCCTGGGTGTACAGCTTTACTTCCGTGTTAGCTGATAAACCACTTGAGGGCAGGGCCTACATTCCTGTTCAACCACGGACCCTCTATGGTTCTAAATGCTTAGCATCTGGCTGGTGGAAGGAGCCACGTTGTGCTCCATGGCCAGGGCCTGAGCTCGGTTTTTAATAATGTTCCACTGGAAAAGTGAATTCTGAACGCAGACAGCCGACTTTGAGAAGACATGCCTCTGCCTTCCCCTCGCCATGTGGCCTGTGCGTGTTCTTCCTCCTTGGCTTGCTGAGATGGAGGCCTTTAGACAATCGGCAGGAAGCCGCCTCCTGTGCAAAGATTTGGTCCTTTAAAAGGAACTTCAATTCTAGGACACTTAAAGGATACGGCTGCTGAGGGAGAACAAGGGAAAATGAGATGTCTTCTCAAAAAATGCACACAGTTTCCTGCTCTGAGGATTCTAGAATGAGGCAATTGGATTTTTACGAAAGGCACTCACTGGGGTGGGGTAGGTTTTTGGAGAGTTCTGAACAAGGAGAGAGTTAGAGGAATGTTGTTTGGCTGAGTCCAAGATCCAGGAAAGGGGCTGGCCACCACTGAGGAACTGTCTTTTAGAAATACATATTGTGAGGCCATTTGTTATTTATCACAGACTGTAAAGGTATAAATTCCTTGAGAACTGAGAGGCCTCTTTGACTTCAGAAAATCCCCTTTCCAATGCTTTCTAGCCAAATGTTGGCAACTCCAGCAGTCACTAAAATATGTATTCTTCAGCAGCCTGTTGTTTAAAAATAGTGTCTCGGTTCCATCCGTAATCCCACCTCTCAAATTGAAAGACTCAGTGTGTAACTTCGGCCTCTCTCCCTTAGGCTAAGGGACTGTGCCTGAGATTTCATCACTGAGGGTATTTTTAGCCCAGGTGCTAGCACGGCCAGGAGGTGGCCACATCTTTGATGTGATGCTGTGCGTGAGCCATCTTGGTCTTGGACTTTTCCAGAAGGGTGTGATTCACTTTTACAAGCAGTACTGGCCTGAAAGTCTTTTCTTCTACTCTTGTGGTGACTTGCTTCCCTGGTGATCAGAGTTGTGAACACATCTAATACACGGCATATTTGCTGGGCTCCGGCTTAAAAAAGAGGAAGAGGAGCCCACGCTGAGATGTGCATCTGAGTCGGCCGGGGTGGGGGCAGGGCAGTGGTGCTCGCAGGCGAGCACAGGGCCCTGCACCCATGGGCACTGGATTGTTACGAGTGGGGCACACGAGCCCTCCTTCCTCTGAACCTGTACTCTGCTTCATTTGAGCCATCTTTAGGGTACTTAACTCCCTTCTCTCTCTACTAAGTTTGGAGACTGCGTGCCTGGTGTGTGAAGCTGCACCGGGTTCAGATCCAGTCTGTCCCTTGTTCCTCAGCCTCAGTTTTCCTGCCCTGGAGAGTCACGGTGAGGATTAGCTGAGACAGACCCATAGAGTGCCTGGGTGGTGCTGGGCACTCCCTGCAAGCAATGGACCCAGCTATTGCTGTGTTGCTGTTGCCGGCTTCACGTGGTGTCTGCAGTACCTTGTACACGGGGGCCCATACATCTGACTGGAAACAAATTGGATTGGATTTCAGGCTGGAAGCTAATGAAATTCTGGCTTTAACTAAACCAGCCTGACGTCAGATTTTCGAGGCCGCTCAGAGCCTCTGGTGGGTGGTTAGACCATCTGTGGCTGAAGTAATTCATGAGCAGAGAGTAGGTGGGTGTCCCCAGCACTGGAGCGGCTGTCTCACGTTCTGTCTTCTTTGCATTTTTACTTACTATGCTGAAGTTGTCCCATGAGGAAGAGAAATGACTGGAAGCTGGTTAATACTTCTCAGCCATTACTGAGGAGGGAGCCCTGGACCGGCTTTGTTCAGGAGGCCTGGGTCCTAGGCTGGCGGGAAATCAGTTCCCAGGGCCTCGGCTTCCGCTGTCAGTAGACTCAGATCCTTTCAAGTTCCCACACTTCATGGAAGCTGAGAGCCCACCGCTCACTTGGCATCTGGTGGGGAGTGGGGCCTCTGAAGCAGGGCAACCAGGACCACCTTGGTCCTTACCCCGGAGAGACTGGGATTGATCAGTGCTTGATTCTGAATGTATAGAGCGGAGTGGGGTTTGTTTTTTACCCCATGCGTGTATGAACCGACATGATAAGACGTTCTTGTGAGAACAGAGCCCTGGCCGCAGATGTATTTGAGGCACAGGAGCAGAGGGGCAGGGTCTGTCAAGGAGCAGCCGAGTAGCCTTCGCTCGTTTTGCTCCGGAGAAAATGTGCTGCCTCTGCTTGGGTGAGAGCAAAGGCTGCCTCTCCTGCATACCTGCCCCCTCCCCCTCCCACCCCCACCCCCATGCCTGGGAAGCCAGAAGTGCGTCTTTGGAGAAGTGGTCATTTTCAGATTCCTCTGTGTCCTTCAGAGTTTCTTGCAGCCTTTTCCAAACCAGTTCCTGTTTGCCGACTCTGATGTTTTTCATTGGTCCCCATGTGAAACATCCAAAGCCTGTAGTCTCAGCCCTTTTTCGTGCCCTGGGGAGCAGGCTGGGTTTTCACTCGAAGCCCGTGGGTTCTAGGGCGCTTCCACCGGCACCAGGAGCCGTCCTCCTCCTGAGCGGGCTGTGAGCAGCTGGAAGCGTCCTGCCTTTACTCTGCACGGCTGCATCCCAGGAGTCCTTGCTGCATCAGGACTGAGGATTTTCCTGGGTCTCCCCCACAAGATTAGGGGCTCCTTGGAGGGAGGAGCTGTGTCCTGCTCCTTTTTCTGACACCAGCACTTTGCAAATGCTTGGCATATCAATATGTATGGAACGAATGAGTGAGTAAATGAATGAGGGCGCCGTTTGTGCCTGCCTTGCATCATCTGATGCACCCTGTTTCTCTGAGGTGATAGGGAAGGGAGGGGAGTTTACAGGTGACCCTTGTCCCTTCTCTTTCTTCGAACTTTGCCCAGCGAGAAATCCCAGCAGTGTCCCAAACTGCTGGGGTTGTGACTCCCAGCTCCTTCTCCTGTTGCCTGGGAAATAAACAAGTGAACATGTGCTCACTGACAAATGCACATGTTGTTTTTCCTCTGGAAGCCCAGAGGGTGGCCTGACAAATCATGAGTTCTCGGGGGTCCCTTAGCTGGGCCTAGAGCAGCTGAAGTGGATGGAGCCGCCGTCTGCTGCAGCCGTGGTGCTGTGGTGCCCCGTGCTGGGCCTGGTGCCTCACAGACACGACTTCCTGCCCCCACCTCGGGCTGCTGGGCGGGCGACACCGTGCTACACAGTAGGCTCAGCTGCCCTTGAGGAACGTTGTTTGAATTCTGAACTGGCACTGGTCCTAACATCCAAGTTCCTCTGAGGGACAGAGGCTGCTCCAGACAGCTCCACCTAAAGGACAAAGGTTAGGGTGGACCTGCTTCCTGTTGTAGCTGGGCTCCTGATGATGTGATGTGCTTCGGCCCTGCCTGCTTTCTGCCCAGCGTGTTGGTATGTTTACTCGGAATAAACTGATTTCTCTCCCTCTCTCTCTCCTCTCTCGTCTCTAGAAATAACACTCTGGAGAAATGACTAATTTACATCTCTGGAAGTCTGTGAAGCCTGTGCCCTTAAGAATCTCTGGGTCAATTCCAAACAGTCATAGAAAAAAAATCCTTCCTTGGGAGTAGGCCACCCTGGGGACAGGCTGACCTTGAGTGGTTCACAGCACGTGTTAGGGCTACAGTTGCCTTGTCTGTGATGAGTGTGTGCGTGTTCTGTGGGTGGGAGGTGGGGGATTAGGCCCCTGTGACTTGGTTTCCTCATTTGCCAAAGGGTGGTAAGAATCCTTCCCATCCAGTGTTGATGTGAGCATGGCCCTGGGCAAGACCTGGCTTCCAATAGGGTGTTTACACACACAAGCTGCTGATTTAGCCACTTGATTGGGCTCCAGGAGGGAAGCAGCTCTCAATCCCAGAGGGTCCCCTTTCGTCTCATGGGATATCTGTTCATTATTTGACGAATTTTTTATCATAGGAGTAAGTGTTGGGAAAACTCTTTGTTCAGTGCCCTCTCTGACAGGTAGGGAGTGGGAGGCTCCCCAGGAGGTCATCTCCAGGCTTTGTTCACATCAGAAGTTTACCTGGCGGAGGCTGGGCTTCTATTTAAATCCTACAGGGTACTTTAGTTACTGGATTCTCCTCTTTTTCTACTTTTTTCTTTTCTTGTTTTCCAAGTTGCTGGAAGTTGAGAGGCAGTTGAGCCTCAGACAAGTAAAACTGTATCTAACAGCCCAGACAACATCACCAAGAGTCCAGCTCCTCTCATCTCTGCTCTACCTTTCTTTTTTTTTACTACAACTTTTTTTAAATTAAAGTAAAACACACATGTAGAAAAATGCTCAAATCATAAGAGCACCGGCTCAATGAATTATCTCCTCTATTTAAAAATTCTACAGTGTTAAAAGATAATAATTGCCCATTCAGAATGGTGACAGTTACCTCAGAACATTTGGGTAACAGCAGATAACATTTATTTAATGTTTGCGAAGTGCCAGTACTATGCTAAGTGACTTTACATGGCGTACTTTATTACATCCTTATAACAGCACCATGAGGTGAGGTAAGGATCATTATTCCCATTTTATAAATGAGAAAAGTGAGGCCCCAGTGGGCAACTTACTCAGAGTGACACACATTGAGAGTGTTTCACTTAGAGCTGCAGGTGGGGTGGGAATGAGTTCACAGGGCTGTCCTTGGCCATGTGTGGAGGTCAGTGTCACTCCTTTTGCCCCCAAATCATAGCAGAGGACGTGATGTCACTGCCAGCATGAATGTCCTTGGTCCCTGCTGCCGAAGAAAATCGGTTTGCATTGTTGGGAAGCGATGATTGTCAGAAATTCCTTCTGGTCAAACAAAGTCTACCTCCTTTGCCCTACACCTCCCGCCTTGCACAGCAGGTTTCCTCACTCTCTGTCCCTGTACCACGTGGTGGGTAGAATGAGATCCTGCAGTACCTCCACGTAGGCAGTGGTTAGTGGAGGGCCTCAGAGCCTGGAACTCATGTGCTGCCCTGGAGCCCAGCCTGGGGGTGAGGGGTCCCCCTGTGGTGGCCCCTTCTGCAGCTGCACACTGTCTGTCTTTCCGGGGGAGGCAAAGCACCCTTAAAGACCTCAGCGGCACAGTCCAGAAGCACTGGAATCCAACCAGCCCAAGGTGCTTTCTTTCAAGAGACCAGTGGGCCAGCCTTCCTCACAGGGGTGGGGAGGGCCAGCCACTCCCAGGGCCTTGAGCTGCAGCAGTGCTGGAAATGTGTCTGGTCCAGCTGGAGACTGGATTCTGAAGACTTAGCATGAAAGAAAAAGAAGAGTAAAATGTCTTGTTGATGGTTTTTATTTAATTGCATATTGAAATTATAATATTATGGATAATTTAGGTTAGTTTAAAATCATATGTGCCTCTTGTTGTATTTCTGTTAGATAGTACTGGCCCAGGGAGTCCATTGTCCTCTGAAGACCTAGATGGGGAGACGGAAAGGTATGGTTTCTCTCGTCTTCTCCCTGGAAGTGGCTTGAACAACATTCTCTTAACCCAGATGACCCAAACTGAACCACCACAGCAGAGAAAGTTCTTGATTGAGTTGTCTCTGACTCACGTGTTGGCATTCCTTAGAGAATTGTATTAAAAATCAGTATAAACCATCCTGTCTACATCACTAATCGGATATTACTCTCTGGTATTGGTTGAATGTAGTAGTTGTTAGTTGTTGCAGAATTCATTCATTGATTCTTTTGTCTTTGTGTTTACTAACAATCATTTATTTATTTTCACTGTGTGCCGGTTTCGGGGCTACGTGCCGGATTCCAAAATGAATAAGATTTAATCCTGGGCCTCCGGGAAGCGTGTGCTCTGCTCTCGTCCTGCCTTGCCCTCCGCAGCAATGGAGGGAGGGTGCCCGTACCTCTTCATCCTCACCAGTGCTTAGTATTTCCTCTGTTTTCTTTTTATCCATTCTGGTGTGTGTGTGTCGTAGTATTGCTTCATGGTTTTAATTTATTGTTTCCTGATGACAAATAGAACTGAGCACCTTGTCGTGTGTTTATTGGCCATTTGGATTTCATCTTTTGTGAAGTGTCTGTTCAATTCTGAATCTGCTTTTAATCCTTACCTGTTATGCAAGTAAAGCAAAACTGGTAGCTCTGTCGGAGTTGAGCCCAGATCCACGGTGAAGCCTGGGTTCTTCTGTAGGTGGCAGGGGCCCCCAGGCCTGGTCTCTTTCCTGCACCTCACCTCTTCTGCTTGCGCCCCGAGTCTCACTCTTTGGCACAGTCCCTGCTGGCCTGCCTCCAGCTCAAGGCAGCTGCGTGGTCTCTTAGCAGGTTTTCAGTGCTTATGCCCTTTGGCCTAACAGTTCCATTTCTAGGAGCCTATCTCAGACAGGTGCTCAGAGGGCTAAGCCTGAGGGGGTTCTTCCATGTGCTGTTGTTTGAAGGGCAAGGGCTAGGAACTGGAACCATCAGTCAGGAGACTGGTGGCCTGTGTGTGGTTGGCCTTTCAGCAGAACATTATTCACCCGTTAACTGTGCTCACATGGGAAAATGCCCACAGCATATCGCTCAGTTGGAAAAACCAAGTCAGGGAGATATTTCAGCTCTGCCATACGTGGAGTTATGAGGGATTTTCACTTTCTAGATTATATATTTTTACAGTGCTTGGATTTTTATAATGAGGTTGTTTTACTTTTGTTACTGAAAAAAGAAAAAAGGATATGCTTAATATTTCCATCAGCACCCACAGCAGCATCATAGCTATCAGTCGACTTCCTGAACCAATGCGCAACATGAACAGATTTTCATGTCAAAAGAGCCTTTGGTGTTGCAGAACTAGAGAAATTATTTTCCCTGTTTTCCCTAACACGAATAGTTCTATATTAGGTAAGAAAGAGGATCTTTTAATATGGAAGTTGTTGGAAAAAATGAAGCATCAGGTTACTTTGCGCTCTACTAGGCTGGGATTATTTTTAGCCTTTGCCATACTGAGTGGTGGCAGAGGCTTGGCGGTGTTATCCCGTAACGGCAACGGGTGCCGTGTACTGAGCATTTGCTGTATATCGGGTCCTTTGCTAAATGCTTCACATGCAGGTTCACGCTTAACCCTCACAACAACCACCCGGGCAGGTCGGTCCTGTGGTTATGCTTGCTCCACAGGCGAGGCACCTTCAGCTCAGAGAGGCCACGCGGAAGTGAGAACACCAACTGCCTGCTTCCAGAGCCCGCGGGCCGCCTGCCGTGCCCGCGACCCACTCACTCTCGCGCTGTCTTTGTCTTCACATTACAGTCTGTACGATTCTAGATAAGCAAACACACCTTTAAACATCTGAAGTCCTTATGTTTAAAATAGTTCTTCCTAATGTCCTCGTGTCACTTCTCCACCCTAGTTGTCCTTTTAACACATTTGGGAAATGGTGTGGATGAAGGAAGCGGAAGTGTGCAACCAGAACTCGTGCGCGGATGAGCGGGCATCCTGCACACCGTCGGTACGAAGAACGAGCAGCCACCGTGTCTCCCAAGGAACTGCCTCAGAGTGTTGTCCACCCTGACCCTGACTTCGTGGTCCCTCGTACGGTTGATATGTAGAGACTCCCCCCATCCAAGGCGAAGTTAAGCCCTGACAGAAAGCACTGCTAAGTTGGGATCCCAGCTGCTGCTACAAATGACGTCTGAAAGGCCAGTTGATGTGTACATTTGTCAGCACCAAGCAGAGATCGTTGTTAAGCCTGGCCAAGGGGCAAATTGAAAATTTAAGAATGAAATATTGAACACCTGGCAGACTACTTGGAAGAAACTGGTTTGGCTTTGGTGTGTTTTTGGTTTTGCTTTGGACATGATTTTGTGAGCAGGCTACGTGCCTCTCCTCCAGCCCGTTCTCTCTCCCCCTGGGTAGAGAAGGAGGTTCATCTGACAGCCTGTCTGCAGCCTGTGATGGTTGCCCAGGAGAGTGCTGCTCTTAGTAACGTCGGGCCATCTCTACAGAAATTGATTGTGAGGTCATGTAAGCTTTCCTCCTCTGGCAGAAATGACTAGCAGATTGGTCATTGGGAGTTCCAGACCCTCCTTGGTATAAATGCCGTACTAAGTGGTGGTTGAGGGTTTTTCTTAAGTTCTATCCATGAGCTTTGAAGTTGTTCTGGCAGATTTGATAGAACACAGTAAGATACACCAATTTAAAGCATTTCCATGGGAAGGAGGGCTTTTGTTTCCTTTGTTTAGCTATGGCCCTATCGAAAAGTGTGCAAGTCTGGCAAGCCCAGGTATGGGGAGAGCAGCTGGGACTCAACCTTGCCCTTGGGGCTGCAGAGTGGCACAGACCCTTTGGAGAGTCATCTGGCAACATCCATGGAATGAGATGCGGTGTGTACTCTGTAGCCCAGCGGTTCTAGTCACAGAAAGCTCTTGCATGTGCTCCAGAAGGCAGGTATGAGAAGGTCCATTGCCATGTTGTTTACAAAAGCAAAAACGCTGAAAATGACCCAGTATTCACTGGCAGGGAGGGGGTAAGTAAAACTGCTATATGTGGAACTTCACAGCACTGAAAACAAAAGCACTTACATACACTTCACCTGGCCAAACGTCAGACCTACAACTAAGTGAAAAAGCAAGAACATAGGAACATTTACAATGAAATACCATTTTAAGTTAACTTCACAAACCTATACATTGAACTGTACTTATAGATATAAACTATGACAAAATATAAGGGATGAGGGACTTCCCTGGTGGCGCAGTGGTTAAGAATCCGACTGCCAATGTGGGGACACGGGTTCAAGCCCTGGTCCAGGAAGATCCCACATGCCGCGTAGCAGCTAAGCCCATGCGCCACAACTACTGAGCCTGCGCTCTACAGCCCATGAGCCACAACTACTGAGCCCATGTGCCACAACTACTGAGCCCACGCTCTAGAGCCCGTGCACCACAACTACTGAGCCCGTGTGCCACAACTACTGAGCCTGTGCTCTAGAGCCCGTGAGCCATAACTACTGAAGCCTGTGCACCTAGAGCCTGTGAACCACAACTACTGAGCCTGTGCTCTAGAGCCTGTGAGCCACAACTACTGAGCCCGCGCTCTACAGCCCGTGAGCCACAACTACTGAGCCCACGTGCCACAACTACTGAGCCTGCGCTCTAGAGCCCGCACGCCACAACTAGTGAGCCCGTGTGCCACAACTACTGAGCCTGTGCTCTAGTGCCCACAAGCCATAACTACTGAAGCCTGCGCACCTAGAGCCCGTGCTCCGCAACGAGAAGCCACTGCAATGAGAAGCCCGTGCACCACAACAAAGAGTAGCCCCTGCTCGCTGTAACTAGAGAAAGCCCCTGCACATCAACGAAGACCCATCGCAACCATAAATCAATAAATAAATTAAATAATAAAATTTTCTAAAAAATAAGGGATGGATAAGCACAAAAATCAAAACCACGGTTTACCCATCGTCGGGAAGAAAGATATGATTATGACGGAGCATGTGGTGGCAGCAGTGAGATTGCTAATGTTCTGCTTCTAGAGCCGTGCTGTCCAGTACGGCAGCCACCAGTCTCGTGTGGCTGTTTAATTACATTTCCATAAAAACTCAGTTTCTCAGTCACACTAGGCACATTTCAAGTGCTCAATAGTCCAGTGACTGTCACGTTGGATGGTGCAGATATTCGTCATTGCTCACGCTTCTCTTTGATCGTCTGGGTTGGTGGATGCATGGATTTGATGAATTCTCTGTAAGTTGTACATGTGTATTATGAAATCTTTCAAAATTTTGTTTTAATTTCAGTACTAGAAAATATCTAAACACATACATTTACAACTTCCCAAGTGAGAAGTCAGAGTGGTCATTAAAGTCACCTGAAACTCTGTAGTAGTGTGAGAGTATCTCTTTAGCGTTGCCCTCTACCCAAGATGATTGATACACATGAGGAATGTGAGAAGAGGGGCAGGAAGTGTGTGTGTGTGGGGGTACTGTTGGCAAGATTACCCCAACATAGCTGCCACCTTTGCTTCCTTCCACTCTGCTGTCACTGGTCATTATAGTGCTTTATCAGCACTGAAATGCATAGTTTGAGTGACCTTGCAAGTCTCCTGAAACCTGTGTTGAAATCTGTGTTGCTAAGCTGTTGTTTCAAGGAAAAGGTGACAAGCAGCCTCCAAGTCAAAATCTTCCCTAGTTAGTGCTGTCCTTGATTTCCAGACTTGAGGAGGTTGGTTGTCGTTACAAAGAACCTGCTTCCTCCACTTGATTTATCACATCTTGTGCTAGAACTGGCTGCTCTGAGGCTGTTAAATACTACAAGGAGAGAGATTTATTGGTGGATATAACACTTTCTTTAAATGCTGATGTGGATTCCCAGCTGTGCGCCAAGACAGACCAGAGTCTCAGGCCGTGCTTGGCAAAGCAGAGGTTGAGAGAGTATGTTGTGATATACTTCCTGGGCTGTGTTTGCTCTCAGGTGGAGGTGTCCTTACTTGACCCTGGGTCATGATCAGGGGTTTTGGGGAGCCCCCATACCTTGTTTGCCTACCCTAGTTCCACCCTGGTCATGATGGCAGAGATGTGAATCTGGCCAGTCCCTCGGCCCCCTGCCTACCCATATAGCAGCTCGGGGCAGCAGACCAGAGGAGGCGGAAGTGGGCTCGCCCAGCCCATGTCTCTGAACATTTTTGACCACCAAAGAAATCATGCATCCTGCCTTTACTTCCCCATTTGTGTCTCCTTTTCTTGCCCCGCTTTCAGTCTTGCTTGCCAGGGTGGAAGTCACACCCTAACATCTGACTTGAGGAACCTGTCTGGTGAGGGATGTGCTGAGACTTTCGGGATGCTGAGGCCAGCATCCGAAGGAGGAGGATGGGGGCAGCAATAAAGGCAATATGGAAGGAGGCACCAGAGAGGGACACAGATGAACTTCTGGTCAGGACTAAAGGAAGAGGAGAGGGGCATGTGTAAGGCCCTCAGTTCCTCGGGATCGTGGGTCAGATGTTCAGTGATGCAGAGTATCCTGATTCAGATCTGTAAGCAGTTGGGAAGTAAGAATTCAAAGTTTGGTCAGACTTGCTACCCATCCAAATCATATAGTTGGGTTAATTAGCTCCCTGCATTGAGCAGGTACTGTGTGCCCAGCACATGGCTGAGTACCTCACCACGTTGCCCACAAGCAGCATCTCATTTAACCTACATCACATCAGCCGTTTCTAGAACAATGTTATCAGCCCCGTTTTCCAGACAAAGAAACTTAAGACTTGGAGAGGTGCCGCTGAAGTCTGTTAACTCAAACAGACTGACTGCAAAGCTCACCCTCTTAACTACCACATGAATTATTAGACTGGTCACATCATTTCGAAGTATAAAGAAGGAAGTATAAACTGTACATGGGGCCCACCCTGCTTGGGTGGGGAAGGGGAAGAGGGGAGCTGGAGCAATCACACCATCCCAGTTTACCTGCTTGGAATCCCAGGGGTGATGCAGCGTTTGAGGACTGGTGCCGAGAGCCCCTCCGACCCTGCGTTGAGCCGTTCCAGGTGAGGAGAGAGGTGCATGAGCTTCCTGTGGATTTGTGTCCACACTGGGGCTCTAAGAAGGGCTTTCTGCAGTTCTGGCCAGCAGACAGACAGCTGTGAAGCTGTGTTTGGTTTGACTCCGCTTATGAACGAAGGTCAGGCCCTGGCTTTTTCTCTTTGGTCCAGAGTGCAGTGGGTTCCTAGATAATTGCAAAGGGCAGATCATTTATCTGATCCTGCCTGCCACCTGGAAGGTCTTTGACAAAAGAATTGAACTTTGGCCCTATGAAGTCATATGCAACACTAGTAGACACAGTGACATACCTATAATACAAGGTGCTGTGTCATTTATTTGGAAGGTTTTTTGTTTTTTGGTATTTTCGTACTTAATTGCTGGGAAGATTGAAAGGGAGTGTATTTTTTATTTTAAAAATACAGATAGGGGACTTTCCTGGTGGTGCAGTAGTTAAGAATCTGCCTGCCAATGCAGGGAACATGGGTTTGAGCCCTGGTCTGGGAAGATCCACATATCGTGGAGCAGCTAAGCCCGTGAGCCACAACTGCTGAGCCCACACTCCACAACTACTGAGCCCACGCACTGCAACTCCTGAAGCCCACGTGCTGCAACCGCTGAAGCCCACACACCTAGAGCCCACGCTCCACAAGAGAAGCTACTGCAATGAGAAGCCCGCGCACCACAATGAAGAGTAGGCCCCGCTCACCACACCTAGAGAAAGCCTGCGCGCAGCAACAAAGACGCAACGCAGCCAAAAAAAAAATACAGATACTTCTTTTTCCATTGCATAGGATCACGTTCTCCCTAATTTTCAATCAATTTCAAGTATTTCCTGTGAATTTCTGACATTGCCTAAAGAAGCAGTCCTTTTTTTTGGGGTTTTTTTTTTTTGTCCTTGTTGCTGCACGTGGGCTTTCTCTAGTTGCAGCAAGCAGGGACTACTCTTCGTTGTGGTGCCCAGGCTTCTCATTGCAGTGGCTTCTCTTGTTGTGGAGCGCGGGCTCTAGGTGCGTGGGCTTCAGTAGTTGTGGCACACAGGCTTCAGTGTGGCTCGAGGGCTCTAGAGTGCAGGCTCAGTAGTTGTGGCGCATGGGCTTAGTTGCTCCGCAGCATGTGGGATCTTCCCAGACCGGGGCTCGAACCCATGTCCCCTGCATTGGCAGGCGGATTCTTAACGACTGCACCACCAGGGAAGCCTTCGTGGGGTATTTTTTCGTTGGTTGATTTGTTCATTTGTTGAATTAATGTTTCCTGAGCATCTTCTATGGGCCAGGTACCATGTTAGCACTGGAGATGCAAGCTTGAACAAGGCAGGTACAGCCTTCAGTGAGTTTGCATTCTTGTGAGGAGATAAACACATAAGTAAATAATTTAATAAGATGGTTTCAAACACTAGAAAGTGCTATGGTAAATGGCGGGTGGTAAATGAAGGAAGGCTGCTCATTGGGTTAGTTTTTTTTTAACAGCTTCATTGAGATATAATTCACATAACAGACTCCTTTAAAGTGTAGAATTCAAGTTTTTTTTTATAGTAATTCACTGGATTGTATAATGGTCACCAGATTCTAATTTTAGAACACTTTTAATCCGCCACCAAAAGAAACCTCTTACTCACTAGCAGCCCCTCTCCGTCCCTCTCCACTCTCTTCAGTCTTAGGCAACCATTAATCTACTTTCTATCTCTATAGATTTGCCTGTTCTGGACATTTCAGATATATGGAGTCATACACTGTGTGGTCTTTGTGACTGGCCTCTTTCACTTAGCATAATGTTTTCAAGATTCATCCACGATATAGCATATCAGTACTTCACTTAAGTGTAATTTTATGCCAAAGTATTTTATTCTTTTTGATGATTGTGAATGGAAGCTTTTTAGACATTCGTTTTTTATATGTTCCTTGCTAATGTATAGAAATACTGATTTTTGTATATGATCTTGCATGTGATTTTGTATATCATCTTGTATCCTGGGAGCCCAGTAAATTTGTTTATTAGTACTAGTAGTTTCTTAGTGGATTGCTTGGGATTTTTCATATACAAGATTATGTCATCTACAAATAGAGATAGTTTTATATCTTCCTTTCCAATCTGGGTGGCTTTTATTGGAGTAAGAGAGTACAAAATTGAATGACAGTAGTAAGAACGGACACCCTCATCTTGTTCCTGATCTTGGCGAGAAACCACTTAGTTTTTCACTGTGTCCCCGAGGGTTTCAAACACCTTCGTTCTGTTTCAGTCTCCACTGCCAGCTCTGAGGCCTTACCCATGTCACTTGTTGCAGTTCCCTAAACCAGAAAACGAGAAGGTTGATTCAAAAGGGCCTTCCTTGCCAGTTCTTCCATCCAGCACTTCTGTGATTCTACTTTGGTATTCTTTCATCTTAGCCGGTTCCCTTGGACATTGGTTAGATCATCAGACAAACTCTATAAGGACACTTGGAAATATTTGCACGTTCGTTTTCCAAAGCCATTTTGACTGCTTTCAACCTAGACTAGATGGAAATTGCAAAAAAATTGAAACATGCAAGCAGAAATGGTTAATGGATCCATATTTCCTTTTCTTTGTAACCCTGAACAGCTAGGGGGAAAGATTTGTTTGAGGACGATGCTCATTTCCACAAAAGGTCAAAGAACCACAGCTTCTTCCCACTGTACCTCTAAAAATCATTACCTTCTTTGTTTTCAGACTCTCAGCGTTCTCATCTCTCCTCCTTCACCATGAAGCTGATGGACAAATTCCACTCACCCAAAATCAAGAGAACGCCATCAAAGAAGGGAAAACCAGCTGAGGTGTCTGTGAAGATTCCAGAGAAGCCTGTGAACAAAGTAAGCTGACTGTCTAGGTGTTTCTCCTGGCCTTCACCTGCTTTGAGCAATGAGTTTGTGCTGTTTTTTAAGTTTATTCCCTGGGGATGGAACTTTCAGTACAGAACACCTATTCCATAGCATTCCACGGCTCCAGGCGGAGCTTTCATTGTCCCTGTGGAATATGAACCTTTAGGATGGTTGAGTGTTTCTCCTGTTAATCAGAGTCAAGCTTGGTTGGCTAGAACAGTTCTTTTCCAGCTGTGTCATCCTCTGGGCATTTAAAACAGCTCAGCTCATCATGTTCACACTCCAGGATGCTGCCTCTGTGCCCCAGAGAGGCCCACGTTGCCCACACATACTCTCTCTCTCTCTCTCACACACACACACACACACACAGAGACACAGACACACACACACACACACACACACAGACAAACACACACACACACACACACACAGATTCGTGATGTCCAGAACACCCATCATTCGGCTTTAGGGCCCATGCTCTGAAACTTGCTAAACCCTTGAAACCCAGCCAAAGATGTCCTCAAACACCAGTAACCTCAGCAGGGCCAGTCAAGCCAGATGTGTTGGAACAGCTGTTGGTTTTCATCAACCCCTCCCTTCAGCCTAAAACGGCCATTTCAAGCTCTGTAGGAATCCAGGTTTCCTCTCTTCCAGGAGGCAACAGACAGATTTCTACCAGAGGGCTACCCTATCCCCTTGGATCTGGAGCAGCAGGCAGTAGAATTTATGTCCACCAGTGCTGTGGCTTCCAGGTCTCAAAGGCAGAAGGTCAGTGTGATGTTAAGAACAATTGGGTTTGCCTTGCCCTCTACTGCAGAATCCTGGCCCATGGTTTTGGGGATGGAAAAAAAATCTATTGCAATATCATTGTGTTCAGCTGGGTGGCAACTGTGGGCTTAATTGTTCAGGAAACAGTCCAAGGAGCCTTGGATAAATGTAAGAGTTTATCCAAGCCCCCATGGCCTTTGGAGAGAGCTCAGTACTCCATGGCGAAAGCTCCGGGATTTTGGGGATTGGTTTGGGTGTGCTGCTTGGGTCCAACGGGTTCGGGGGAAGCGGGTGAATCTCATCTCTTAAGACCAGCTGTTCTTTCCTTGAGTTGCTAAGGTGATCTGGATAGTTGAGAAAAGGAAGGGCATCTAAAGTGTAAGGTACTCTGTTAACTATCTCCCGAGACTCGTGAGTGTGATGATACTGTACGGAACCAGCGCTCTCAGAGCCAGGGACACCTTTTGTGCCGCTAACATGTACCAAGCCTTTTTTAGCCCCATGCTATGTGCTTTACACTCGTTCTCTCACTTAATTCTCATTATAACCCTGGAAGGTGGAAACTTATCTTGCAGAAAAGGAAGCTGGGAGTATGGAGATATTAAACGTTTGGGCAAAGTCACACGAAGAGTAGTGATGCTGAGATTTGAACACAGGTCATCTGACATCAAGTCGAAACTCTCTCGATGCTACAGTTACTCTTTATGAAAGTCAATTTATTTTTTAATATCTAAGAAATCTAATGTTAGCTCCCACACGTAACTGAACATAAAAACAAAATTAAACTCAGCAGTGTAAAATAAAGGCAAGCCTTGTAGATAAGTAGATTCTGAACCCTTCAGTGACTGTCCACAGTGTAGTTTGTAGAACTGTTGTCACAGCTGTCAATTTAATGCCACTAGCAAACACTACCCTGTTATATAAACACATAACTCTTGAATTTTGCAGTGTATCTACTTTTGTTTTTATGTTGACCAGCAGAATATCTTAAAAGTCTAGTTAAAAGTGGAGAAAATAGGTTTTAAGTCCAGACTCTGTTGAATAATCGTTTTTCCTGCCCCATCTGTTAAGAAAAAGAGGCTATAGAGAGCAAGAATGAAATATACGGTGTTTGCCAGATTGATCTAAATTCCAGATTGAAGAAGAGTAATAAAGTGGAAGATTTGGTCTGTACCACAATTATTTTTTATTGCAATCTGTTTAGCAACCCCTTGGAACTGGGTTTTATATTAAACGCCAGGAAGAGTGTCACTTGTCATCTGACACTAGTCCAGGCAGCCCGGAGTAAAATGATTTACTAACCACTGTGTTTTGCTAGTGAACTCTGATAAGAAACTGTTTCAGCCGCTCACTTCTTGGAATTTTTCCCCCTTTCTTCATCACTCCAAGAGAGGTCATAGGGGAAATTTGATGCTCAAGTACCCTTTCCTTAGTGGGGGTTTCTGCAAACTCCAGGGGACATTTGGCAATGTCTGGAGACATTTTTGGTTGTCACAACTAGGAGATTGAAGCAGGTGCTACTGGCATCTGTTGGCTGGAGGCCAGGGATGCTGGTAAACATCGTACAATACAGAGCACAGCAACCCTGCCTCCCCCCCCCACCCCAACAAAGGATTTTCTGTCCTAAAATGTCAGTGCCATGGCTGAGAAACTGTTCTCTGGGAAGGAGCTATAGATGTGATCTTCACCCAAGGAAGAGTGTTACCCTGGTTTCTGGTCATTGCCCTTTAAGAAGGGTTGAATTACTGTGCTCTGCCCCAGGCCACCTGCATGAGACAAAGTGAGTATAAACCCATGGTGGAGGCCCACAGTCAGAACAGGAAGTGTTGGGAAATCCGCCAGGGTGTGTGAACTTAGCCGACTCTGTCATTCGCCATCATCCTTAATTATCACTTACTAGCTGTCTTACGACTTAGTATTTCCATATATATTCTCATTTTCCCCAGGTTATTACATGGGAAATTGCAACTCAGGTAGACAGAAATAGATTTGGATCCATCTACAACTTACTACAGGTCTCTCTTTGCCCGGGCCCTATCCTGGGTGATTTCACGCGCCGTCTTACTTACTCCTCACCTTGACCATGTGCACAAGCTTTCACTCTTCCCAGTATACAGAGAGTGTGGGCTCTGGCCCAAGTTTTCTTAATCAAAATCTCTTCCTTCCTTAATTTTATGAAGTGCTTCCATATGCATTCTCACCCAGCCCCCCACACGAACCTCTTTAGATCACCCAGGGCAGGCGTTATTCTCCCCATTTTGCAGATGAGGAGCCTGAAGCCCAGCAGTGCCTTTGGGTCGAGGCCCTTCCCCAGCACCGCTGGCCTCATGTAGTTTCCAGGTTTGTTTGCACCAGTGGTGGCATCTAACCCCTGACGCAGGAGCCGGTGTGCAGGTGGTTGCAGCTGCCTCTCTGAGGCCTCGGCCTCAGGTTCCCTGTTCCTGGGGGTGTTCGGTCTGGGTATCTCATTGTAAACTCTTCCGACTGCTGGCTGTGTTTTGCAAGAAGCCATAGTTTAACAGCTGATGGGCTAGGGGAATGCACAGCGTTCAGAGGCCATTAATTCTGGGAGTGGAATTTGCTGGAGAGTTAATGGATGAAACCTGACTCTGCCAGGTTGTCGGCTCCTTTATTAGGAGCCCAGGGCAGCCCGGCTCTTCAGTGGCTCATTTGATCTCTCTGCAAATGACAGGAGAGTTCTCTTTTTTTCTGTGAAGTGCCTTGCCGCTTTTGGACGGCTCCCATCTCCAGATTAGCCCCTTTCTCCCTAGCAAGCCTCGTGACACATTTTCTTAAAATGTTTCCTGCTTCCCCCCCAACGTTTTGTCACTGCTGGCTCCTTGCGCGTCCTGATGTGCTGAGATGGCAGTGTCGTAGCCAGAGTCCTCTTGCTCAACTGGCCAGAGTGGTTTTAGTCACATTTGATGTCTGCAAGGCACCATGAGTTCCTTCATACTGAGGTTCCTCTCAGCCCCGTGTAGGCCATGGCGAAGCAGAGCGCTCTGGGCCACGAGGTGGAGAAGCAAGTGCCTGGCTCTTGGAAACACACAGTAAATAAACAAACGTGTCAGGTAGTGAGAAGAGAAAACTAAGTGACAGCAAAGAGGCCACAGTGATGGAGATGGGGAAGGGGTGTCTCTTTCCTCCCTTGGAGAAATGTATCATGGTGGCCTGCAGGGTACCTCTTGGGAAGTGCCCCCACTGAGACAGATCAGATCGGGTTTTTGAAAGTTGTCTGACGAAAGGAGCTAATTATTTCCTGATTCCATTTATATATTTTTCCTTTGATATTCCCATAAAATCCACTATTGAAATTTTTTATTTAAAATGACATTCCTCATTATTTTAAAAGAGCTGGTGTTCAGAATCATAATCACTTTTCATTGTGTATCACTTTTTTATATATTTATATAGTTGTGTTTGTTTTTTGTTTTTGGGGGGTTTTTTTGCGGTACGCAGGCCTCTCACTGTTGTGGCCTCTCCCGTTGCGGAGCACAGGCTCCGGACGCGCAGGCTCAGCGGCCATGGCTCACGGGCCCAGCCGCTCCGTGGCACGTGGGATCTTCCCAGACCGGGGCACGAACCCATGTCCCCTGCATCGGCAGGCGGACTCTCAACCACTGCGCCACCAGGGAAGCCCTTATATAGTTATAAATCTACTTTTTCTAGAAATTATCTTCTTGTTCTCGGTAGTTTTTATTTGAATATTCTCTGGACCTCAAAGAGCCCACAGGTGGCAGTTTTCCTCATACGTACCACTCGTAATTTGCCCTGGACGTGTAATCAATTCTACTTGAGTAGATTATCCATTTTTGGATTTATCCATTTTATAGATTATTCTTGATCTCCCTTTCCCTGCCAGCCAGCTGGGACCTGGGTTGTTGACATTAGGGTCAGTATAAGGAGAGGTTGGAGAAAGAAACCAAAGGGGTGCGTTTACCCACTGTCTGTGCATTCAAGGTATCCCACAGTCAAGGAGAAAAGGTTTGGGTGTGGGAATGTGAGTGCTGGGAAGTACAGGACTCTGTGTTTTATTTTCCTCCTAGGCGGGCTTTCCTCAGGGGCAGAGGGACCCTGTGTGCTGTTAGCACATATGCTGCAGGAGTAGTGATTGAATTGTTGCCATCTGTCCAGCTTCTTCACCTTTTCACCCCAGCACGTCCTGCCCCTTCTAACCCTAGGGTTTCCAGGTCCTTTGGGAGAGCCATATCATTTCATTGAGAGGGGCTGCATCTCTGGTCAAATGTGGGAATCTAGTGAGGAGTCCTGGGAGAGTGGATTCTGAGCACTAATGCCTCTGACCAGTCTTACACAGCCCCTAGGACCTTGAAAGGCCTTGATTTGACTTACTGGATAGATACACACGTTGGGACTTAACTGTTGGTTCTGTAAGCATCCTGCAGCCATCAGCAAATTAGTCCTCACTACACTTACTGAGTTTAGTGGTGACTTCTCAGTGTGGTTGAGGCGGAGACCCCAGGGCAAATCAGTCTCTGTCCGGGAAGGGAATTAGGAATATCTAAACAACCTTTCTCAGTCAGCCCCTTCTTCTTCCTTCAAGTCTAGCCTCTGTATCCTGATTGCAATCCTTAGAAAAACAATTTGGCTTGCTTTCTGCAGCAAGAAGCCTTTTGCATTGGTGTCAATCTCAAACTAGTTTGCAGGAAATTTTATTTTATTTATTTATTTTAAAATTGCTCCCTTTAATCTCTCTCCTCCCTCCTTACTCTTAACGTTTCCTTTCAGAACCTGAGCTGGCTGGAAGAGAAAGAGAAGGAGGTTGTCAGTGCCTTGCGCTACTTTAAGACCATTGTGGACAAAATGGCTATTGATAAGAAGGTACTGGAGATGCTTCCAGGGTCTGCCAGCAAGGTGCTGGAGGCCATCTTACCCCTGGTGCAGAGCGACCCTCGAATTCAGCACAGGTGAGTTGCTCTGGGCTGTGTCAGAGCAGTGGAGGCCTAGTGGCACCTTGGTTCAGGGGCGTTTCACACTCAGTGTTTCTAGGACCAGTGAGGAGTGCCAGGAGGAGAAGGAGCCCTCCCACGCCCTGCCCCCACCCCTACCCCATGGCTATCGCTTGGTATTCTTCCAAGGTTGAGGTCATCATTGTTACTCATGAGGCCTCAACACTGAGGAAGATCGCCACCATTGCTAGGGATGTAGCCACGCTGTAAGTCTGTGGTTATTTTTTCGTACTAGCCAGCTCATTGGCAATAATCACATTGATTTGGACCCATTTTTCCCAGTACCCTATGTTAACCATAGTTTATTATGACATTAAATCCTGCCAATATCTAACCTATTGGAGACCTTGGCTGCTTAGATTATTAGGCCAAAAGAGGTAGAGAAGAATCCCATTAGAGCATGGATTAGTGAAACATTTAATTGTATCAAGCCAGGTCCTCCCAAACAGCACCTGGATTCATTGGAAGCCAGGTATGGAAGTGTAGTCAGCTTTTGTGGGGTAATGCTTTTATTGCTAGAGTTCGTTTTCCTCTGAAAGGTTAGTGAGCCGCTTGCCCCTGTGTTTGTTGTTAAATACAGAAAGGAAAGCAGTATTAAATGTAATCTTCAGCGAGAGCCTATCAGGAGCTTCTTCCTGAGAGGCTGTCAGATGCCTACTGGCGTTGTTTTTCTTCCCTGGTACCTGTTCAGGATAAACATCTCTCTGTTTCAGTTCCTCAAGATGGTTTAGTGTCCTTGTAGCCCCATGAGGCTAAGCTTTTGTAAACTGCTTTCAGAACTTGACAGTGAAGTGCATAGTTTTCTTCTTTTGGGAGATAAAACAGTATCTTTATTTCCAAGAAGCTCTCTGCCCTGGAGCTTCTGCTGACCCCTGTAGATGGTGGTCTTTTGGCTGGAAGCTCACTGAAGCCACTTGGCGGGGAAGGATAAGGCGTTGGTAGGGCTTTGCTCTGCCCTGTCTTCACTTTCCAGGCCAGGCTGCTGTCATGTACAAGAAGCCTCTGAGGAAGCGAGTCCCTTTGGTGCCTTGTTCAGTTGCTCCATATGGAGGACTCTGTGAGACCAGCACCATGCTTTTCCAATAGGTAGCCCAGTGCCCAGCTTGTAGACAGGCCCGGGGCTGTTCTCCTTTGAGGAAACGTGCTTAACAGTATGCTGGGTTTCAGACGCACAGGTAGCTTTCATGAAATGCTCTCATACACTTCTCATGGGATGGACCTACCGTGGGAGAGTTCAGATCTGAAAAAATCAACTCCCCTACTGTATGACAGTGCTGATTTGATGGTACCGAGTGGAAGCTCTGTTTGACTTTGAAGGAGGGAGACTTACAAGAGTTGCACTTCCTGGGGGAGGATATGCTGCAGCTGGACCTGAAGGAAGGGCAGGATTTGAATTGGCAGTGGGGGCAGGAGAAGGAGAAGAGCAAAGGAACTGAGGCCAGCGGGCACAGTGTGCCCGGCAGGGACGAGACCAGCCGTCCTGTGAGCAGAGTGTGATCACACCAGGGCGCCAGCGGGCGGCGCTGTGGGAAATGAGGGCAGATCCCCTCACGTGCCAGGCCTCTTTGGGAGCGTCCAGGACAGTCACCTTCACTGAGCCCTGTAACAGCGTTGACAGGGCGCTGCTGCTAGGACTGTCGCTTCCTGCAGTGTCAGCCAGCAACTCTGCTTGGGAAGTTACTTTCTAGACATGCAGGCCCTGGAAGAATTGACCACGTAATAGGACAATGGTCTGGGGCATTTTTTGTCCATGGGGAGGTTTTGTAATTACTTTATAGTTGACAAAAATTACTTGCTGTCTATAACAGTTTTCTAGAGGGGAAAGGAGAAATGCCTGGGTGCGGCCATAAATAATGTTTTCTTTTTTTTTCTTTGTAGTCCTTTGGCTAATACCATTTAAGGGATTTGTTCCTCCTGAAATTCTTCCAAAGCCCGTTGATGATACTTTTATTGATCTCCCTGAGATGATCTAAAATGCTCCTCAAATGTTTCTTTTAGCTTCCTTCCATCATCTCATCCTCCTGTGCATTTGTTAGCTGGGAGGGTGTTTTCCTGCCTCTTCTCTGTGGGTTGGGCCCTAGCAGGTAGGCTCTTCGCCACGCTCCCCTAGGTTCCGAGGGCAGTGGTGACGGACCTGTGAACAAGCGGCTGGCTGTTCAGTGTGGGCAATGAATGGAGGCTTTTCCTAACGGTGGAACATTCAGAGATGTTTGAGAGCAGGATCCCTGCTTGCCCTCAGTGCAGACAGCTTTGCTCCATTTCAGAAACAGACCAACGACTGGTCCACTGGACATTTTGATGGTACAAGACCCTCCTTCCTTTTTTAATGTCCTTCCCGTGACATTAAGACACAGGAATATTCTTCTTGCAAGCTCACAATGTGAAGGGTGGACACAATTACCAACATTTTTAGGTGCTTTCAGGGAAATGTTAACATCCAGTGCAGGTAGGAATTAAGTATCACGTAAAAGTGACCCCTCCCACCTCTTTCATTTAATAATTGCGGGTGGGAGGCCACAGTCTTTGTTTCAAGAGGCCTAGCCTGGCCTTGCCAGGGAGGAGGAACAGAGCTGCTAGAAGCACACCCCCCTTCAGGACGACGCCATCTATGGTCCGGCCCCCCGGCAGGTCTGCAAGTTGTGTTTTATTCTCTCAGTCCTCCTTCGGAAGAGAATAGGTCTGACACCAAACACTTTTCGTTTGTGTCGTCCTCTAAAGCAGCCAGACCCTGGCTTTCTTGGGGTTCCTTTTGTAAAGTTTTCTTGTTTTTAATGGGGCTTGAGGAGCTGCTTTCATTCTTTCTGACTCTTCTTTCCTCCCGCCGGAACATGCACAGAGCCGAGTGAATGGCTAAGTGGAGACTTCAGACCTCCTGGAAATTCTCTTCCTCCTTACCTGATTCTGAAGAGCTTCTCATTAGAGCATTGTTTGGTTCAGGCTTTTTTTTTTTTTAATGTCTTTGTTTTTAGAACCTGTTTTAATCATATCTTACAGTATTATATATTTTTCTCAAAATTATATCTTTGGGGAAAAAGTATATCTTTGGCTCCTAAATGTCTGCCTCATTCTTTTTTTTTTTAAGTGGAGGAGGTAGCATCCCACATATTTTCTACATTTTTGCTCTACCTCTGTTGTAATACATAATATTTAAAATGGCAAAATAATCCTTTCCATAAATCCTAGGGAAAAGTATCTTTAGTTGTTTAAAAATACGTGGAAGATATAAAACTTCTTCATTTTGGCCTCCACTCTACAGTCGTTGGGGCCTCCAGATGTGCTCAGGGCTTCTGTTTCGAGTTGTTGGCGTCATAGTGAAGTTGGTACCTCCTCCCCCCACCTACCGTCACCACAGGTCACCTCACCTCTGACTTGTCCTCCTTAAAATACTCCTCATTAGTGCATTCCTCTGACATCTCAGCCATGGTTTATTGCAGGGGATGGTGAAGCTGAGCCCATGTTAGAAGGAATTCTAGTAAATTTCAGATCTCTTTGAGCTCATGTTTAAAGACTGTTCCTTGGGACTTCCCTGGCAGTCCAGTGGTTAAGGCTCTGTGCTTCCACGGCAGGGGGTGCAGATTCGACCCCTGGTCAGGGAACTAAGATCCAAAAAAAATTTTTTAATAGAAATAAAGGCTGTTCCTTTAAAGGATCCTGCCTGCTAAAGTTCCACAAACCTGTTGACTCCTTGTGACACAATATAACATGAATTTTTATCTAATTCAGAACAAGAAGTGTACAACAGTCTGACCTACTAGAAGGAGAGGAAGATGAGGCACTCCTTGAGAGATGTTATCAGAATCTCGTGGAGGATGTGAAGTTTGAAAAAGCATATTAACTATCATGGTGGAATTTTTATACATTATATATGAGAAATGAAAAAAATTTTATAACAGACTGGAAGATAAAGCTCCACAAAATCTTCATGGGATGTAAGGAAATAGATTCAGGGAGGAAAAGTTTATTAAGAGGAGGTGCAGATCTTATAGAAAGAAGGGTTGAGAAACCCTAGTCACTGAGAAGCTAGTTCTCTGCTAAACAGATGACGTAAAGTGATGGTCACGCTTTAGATTTTTAATATTCTTCTAAAAATCTTCTTCTACCCCTAGCTCAGCCCTCTCCTCCTGCTATAGCCGAGTGTACCAAAGTCTCGCCAACCTCATTCGCTGGTCTGACCAAGTGATGCTAGAAGGTGTGAACTCAGAAGATAAAGAGATGGTGACAACCGTGAAGGGGGTCATCAAAGCCGTGCTGGACGGAGTGAAGGTACGTGCAGGTTCCGGACGGTCCTCATCAGGGGCTGGGAGCACCCTCCCTGCTGGGTGTTTGTCACATGAGAACTTGTTCCTGAACTTTGTACATTAGAGTGCACGTCTTCCAGTGTTTCTGCTGTTGGGTGCTGCTCTGTCCCACAGCTGTTTCTCCGTGGTACAGGTGACTCTTACAGGAATATAACCTTTGGAGTACTCGTCCTGATAGTTAGAAGAGCTTCCAGAAGCAGTCAGCCTTTACTGGGCCTTGTGTTAAATCTACAGGTAGTCTTTATACTACAGCTCTGGCTGTGCACGCTTGCCGGCTAGATGAAGTCCAGTGGAAATTGCTTTTGCACTGACTTTTAGCAAAACTCCCAGCATGTCAACTGCTACCTTTTCATGTTCTAAGAACTTCTGGGATTCTTAGTAGAAAAGCAGGATTGACGTGAGTAAGAAATGAAACCAACTGTACTTGGAATCCATGATGTGGTCTGTGTATTTACTACCCAGGGAAGTCAGAAATGGCAGAATAGGAAATTATGAATCATCGCTACGGCGGGAAGTGAAGTCCTTGGAGGTTCTGGAATTGAGGTCCAAGGGACAAACCTTAATTGAGAAAATAAGTCCCAGTGGATGAGGAGCAGGGGATGATGTAGGGCGTGAAACAGAGAGATCCTGTGGGTTGGGACGGGGCTGTGAGCGGTGGGAATGGGAGGCCGGATAATGTAGTGGAAAGCGGGCTAGACTAGAGTAGAGCCCAGCTAGATTGGAATCCCAGGTTCACCACTTACTAGTCTGTGAACTCGAGCAATTTACTCAAGTGCTCCGTACCTTAGTTAACTCATCTACAAAATACATGCAGTTGTGGTACCCTGTGTCATGGGGTTGTAGGAAGGATTAAATTAGTTAATACATATAAAGCTTTTAGAACTATGCTGGGCATACTAAACACTCAGATCTTAGCTGCTGTTTATTATTAATTATGTGGTGCTAGATGTATGCTTTGCAAACAGGTCTCTTGGCTTGAAAAACTGTGTTCTCTTCCTTTCTAGACCCTCCAGTACAAAACTGTGGCCAAGGTACTTACCCTAGGTCCAAACAATTCCTTCCCCACTCAACCATGCCATTAGACTCCTGAATGCTGCCTCCTTGGATTGACATTCCCCAGAAGCTCTGGAGAGTAGAATAAGGACCCCCAACGGGTAAAAATTACAGATGGGAGGCTAAGAAAGCATTGCTGGACATTACACACTGCTCCGGAATGAACCGCGTTGGCTGGTGCGGTCTGGGCGGCTCCCCACCTCCAATACTGTGTGAACAGGGCTGCTGTGTCTGCTGGGGCTTTATGGAGCTCACGTAGAGGGAGGCTTGACCGGGCGGCATCATAGCGTGTCCTCCGACAGTTCCCCGTTCTCTTCACTCCCCACGGTTACTAGGTTACTAGGTCCTGCACGATCGGTTTTGGCTGGTGAGACTTAAGGATGTAGCCCAGGGTGGCTGCTGTGTGGGACCTGACGTTGCTTTCCAGACCTGGCGCCCAGTCACACATTCTCCCATTCCAGCCTCCCGGCGGCTCTCTGAGGTCAGCAGGGCAAGTGAGACGTGACCTGGGTCCCACTTCACCATGGGGGGGTGTGCGCTTCGGGCTCGCCTCACCTGGCTCTTCCTGTCCAGGCTTCTGGAAATGCTGTTATTGGCAAGTGTTATTTTTCAGGTGACATTGTTAAGGCTTCCTTCTACCAAATTGATTATAATTAGATGTTTCGAAACAAGTCAGAACATCCAAAATAGAAGAGAGAGAGTTAAGCGTGAAGCTTTGTGACTTTCCCAAGTGCATTTCCTTTATGGAATCATTAACGTGCCACTGTATCAGCTGAAAAATTGTCTAAAAGAAAAGTTTCTCAGAGTTTTCAAATTGACCAGGATAAGAGAGGGGGAGGGAGAGAGAAAGCGAGAGACACCTATTGATTATGAACCTGTCAGCGTCTGAACTTTTCCATAATTGTTTTTAAAATATTGTAACCAGAACAAAGATTCTCTAGGTGAGGAGCTCTGTACGTTAAATTTTGTTTCATTTTTTCAAGAAGCGTTTATTGAGAAACTCCTGTATGCGGGGCAGCGTGATAGAATTGGGAATATAGTGATAAACAAAACTGGCACCGTCCCTGACCTGATGGAGCTTAGAATCTAAAGGCGGAAAAGGACAGCAATCAAAATCTTGTAATTGTATAATTATAACCAGGACTGGTGCTATAAAGGAAGAATGGCGTGTGGTCTTACTTGGGTGTAGGGGGGACCTTCAATTTCAGGGTGATCAGAGACACTTCCCCAGGGAGAGACAGGCAGGCTAAAGCCTAAAGGATGAGCAGGAGCTGGCCTGTGTCGCTAGGAGTTTTTCATAGTTGGAGTCAGTCAAGGCCACAGGGACGATTTAGACACTGTAATGTTGGCGTTTGCTGTTAAGGTCTCAACTGTAATCATAGCTAATGTGTATTACCCACTTAATGCTTATAACGACCTCCAAGGTGGGTGTGATCCCCTCCTTCACAGATGTGCAAACAGTCTCAGGCAGACCAGTAGTCAGTGGCAAGGGCATGATTCACACCCAGGCCTGCTGGACCCCAGACCCTGTGTTCTCACCATCACCCTCAGCTGCCACCCACAAGGAGGAAGATTCATGGTTCGGCCCAAGGGATTCAGTGTGTCTCCCCTCCAGGCCAGCTGGCCTCCAGCCGCTCTCGCTGTCCCCGTCAGGCTTAGGACACCTTATAAGCTCCTGTCCTCATGGTGTGAGGGAGCTTCAGTGGGCTGGGAGGGACAGGACTGTGCAGAGGCGAGCTACATCCATGAGGGTGTCATCATCCCACTTGGAGGGAAAGTGTTGGCATGTTCCTGTAAACTGACTCACCATCTTCCAAGTTACTCATTCACTCGTTAAATGGAATTTTGCTTTTGAGGGTTGTAAAAGTGTTGTAAAGCAGGATTACTTTGTTTTTGTCCCTGAATGTGCAGTACCATCTATCATTTAAACCCCCATGTAAATGCCACTTGTTAGCTCTGTAACCTTGGGCAACTTAACTCAGGTCGAAGGATGGACCTCTCTTATTATCTAATCTGACCCAGGCAGGTGCTTTACCAATGGGAGCCTGAGACTCAGATGGTCATGACCGTCTGGTAGGAATTCAAAGGCCCTCACTTTCCCTTTGCTGTAGGAACCACCTCCAGCCTAGGTCTTGGCTGTTGGAGGATTGAGCTTCTCAAGGTCAAACAGATACACGAGTTTGTCCTTTCAAAACCAAGACCCCAACTCTTTCTAATTTCACCTTTTCTTCTTATCTCAGATGTACAGCTTCTTAACCCATCTCTCTGGACTCTGCTTTACCATCTCTGCAGACCTTCTTGGATCTCCCTTCTAAGACCTCCAGCCTCTTCCCCCACGAGAGAGAGAGAGAGAGAGAGAGAGAGAGAGAGACACACACACACGTTTTTTCAATTGGAAGAAAAAAAAACACTGACCTGGGGGGAAACTTTGGAATACTTGCAGTTCTGTCATTTAACCATCACCACCCAAAAAATTAGGCTTGTATACCAGATTCACCTTGAATAGCAGGAATATTTTGAAAGAAATATTTTCCTGACTGTATCAGTTAGGGTTAGACTTGACTGCAAGAAAATCCAGAATAATACTGGCTTCAAAAGATAGAACTTTATTTCTCCTTCACGTATAAGAAGCCTACAGATAGGCAGACAGTCCAAGGCTAGCGTGGCATTTTCACAAAATGGCCAGGGATGTGGTCTCCTATCCTGCTTTCCCACCATCTTCACACATGGATTCCACCTCATGGTCCAAAATGGCTGTTACAGTCTCCATGAATTATGACTCCATTCCACCTAGCCAGGAAGAAAAGAGAGTAGGAAGTTGTGGCTTCTCCATTTAGGGGTGCTTCCTCAAAGGCCTCACAGAACTTTCACTTAACATTTTATTGGCCAGAACTTGGTCATATGCCCAAGGAAAATTCTGTTAATAAGGAAGAGCAGATACTGTGGGGCAACTAGCTATCTCTACCACACTGACATTTCAGATGAGCCACCTCTTTTATTCCTTGATCAGCCTATTTTAAAATTCTTATTTATGGGCTTCCCTGGTGGCGCAGTGGTTGAGAGTCCGCCTGCTGATGCAGGGGACACGGGTTCGTGCCCCGGTCCGGGGGGATCCCACATGCCGCGGAGCGGCTGGGCCTGTGAGCCATGGCAGCTGGGCCTGCGTGTCTGGAGCCTGTGCTCCGCAGCAGGAGAGGCCACAACAGTGAGAGGCCCACGTACCGCCAAAAAAAAAAAAAAAAAAATTCTTATTTATGATGAATTTCAGACATTTGCAAAAAAGAGAACAGTATAACGTAGCCCCATCACAGAACTTCCACAGTTGGCCAGTCTTGTTTCTTCCAGACCTCTTCCTACTCCCCTGGATTATTTGGAAGCAAATTCCAGGCATCATGCCCATTCACCTGTAAATACCTTAGCGCATATCTCTAGAATAAGGCAAACTTTTTCTGTAAAGGGCCAGGTAGTAAATATTTTAGGCTTCTGGGGCTACACATAGTCTCTACTGCATATTGGTCTGTTGCATATTCTTTGTTTGTTTTAATTTAATTTTTTTAAGCAAAGCATTCTTACCTTGAGGGCCTTACAGAAGCAAGCCCTGGGCTGGATTTGGCCTTCAGGGTATAGTTTGCTGATTTCAAACAGTTTGGTTTTCAATTTCAGATCCAGATAAACTCCAAACACTATAACTCATTAATATTTGTCTAAAGTTCTCCCTTCTCTGTATTTTTCTCCTTGCAACTTGTTTGTTTTTTTTTTAGGGAAGGATTCTTTCTCTGAGAAGTCTCCCACACTCTGGTTTTGCTGATTACATCTATGCAGTGTTATTTAACATGTTCCTCTGTCCCTTGAATTTCCTGCAAAACTAGGCTGAATCAGGTTCATGTTTTTGTATCTAGAAGAATGTTTCCTAGGTGCTGCCGTGCACTTCCTTCTAGAGGCATCTTTCCTTTTTTGATGTTAATAGCCGTTGATGGTTATTGCCTAGATGGGTTAATTCCTTGGGAGTTGCAAAATGATGACATTATACTTCTTTCTGCCATCCCTTCCTCATTCCTTAGCTGGAATACACTAAAAGAGACCTCCCCTTGTCAGTCAGGGTTATCCTGTGTTATAATTCTCAGGGGGAAAGGCAGGATCAGTGCTTAATTCCTTCCTTCATTTACCAGTTATCAAAATGAGTGTTTCTTAGTATCATCTAACATGACCATTGGATCGAGGTTTTGGGGTTTTTTTAAATTTATTTATTTGTATTTATTTATTTTTGGCCGTGTTGGGTCTTCGTTGCTGCGCACAGTCTTTCTCTAGTTGCGTCGAGCGGGGGCTACTCTTCATTGGGGTGCGCGGGCTTCTCATTGCGGTGGCTTCTCTTGTTGCGGAGCACGGGCTCTAGGCACGCAGGCTTCAGTAGTTGTGGCACGCAGGCTTCAGTAGTTGTGGCTCGTGGGCTCTAGAGCGCAGGCTCAGTAGTTGTGGCGCACGGGCTTAGCTGCTCTGCGGCATGTGGGATCTTCCCGGACCAGAGCTCGAACCCGTGTACCCTGCATTGGCAGGCAGATTCTTAACCACTGAACCACCGGGGAAGCCCTGGATTGAGTTTTTTAATATAGCATTCTGAACTCAGGGATGTAAATAAACATAGTTTATATGTCCCGTCCATTGCAGTTATTATCCTTAGTGATGCTCAAGTCCCATCTTTGAACAGTGACAGCTTCTTCAGATTGTTTCCTGAGTTCATTTTGACGTGACCCCAGAAGTCTTTGATCGTTTTCTCACTTTGGGATATGAAAAGGTGTTCCAGGTTCATCTTACTTACTTGTGTGTGTATGTGGTAATAGCTTTATTGAGATATAAAGCCCATACCGTACAGTTCACCCAGTTTAAAACGATTTAGTGATTTTTAGTATATTCACAGAGCTGTGCAGCCCTCACCACAGTCAACTTCAGAACATTTTCATTGCCTCAGAAAGTAACCCCATACCCTTTGTACTCTCCCCATACCCTGCCCCCATTTCTCTCCATTCCCCCAGCCTTAGGCAGCCACTAATCGAACTTTCTGGCTCTATAACTTTGCCCCTTTCTTTTTTTTTGACCATGTCACACAACATGCGGGATCTTAGTTCCCTGACCAGGGATCAAACCCGCGTCCCCTGTAGAAGCGCAGAGTCTTAACCACTGGACCACCAGGGAAGTCCCTAAACTTGCCTCTTCTAGATACTTCATATAAATGGAATCATATACTGTGGGTCCTTTTGTGACTGGCTCCTGTCACTTAGCATAAGGTGTTCGAAGTTCATCCGTGTTTTAGCATGTATCAGTACTTCATTTCTTTTTATTGCCAAATAATATTCCATTACATGGATATACCACATGTTATTTATTCATGGACATTTGGACATCTCAGTTGTTTCCAAATTTTGAGTAATGCTGCTGCAAACACTCGGGTACAAGTTTTTGTGTGGGTGTATGTTTTCATTTCTCTTGGTTATACGCCTAGGACTGCAATTGCTGGGTCATATAACATCTCTGTGTTTGACCTCGTAACAAGCTACCAGACTACTTTCTAAAGCAGCTGCACCATTTTACATCCCTACCAGCAGTACATGAGGGTTCCAATTTCTCTACATCCTCACCAGCACTTGTTATCACTGGCTTTTTCTGATGTAGCCGTCCTAGTGGGTGTGAAGTAGTATCTCACTGTGGTTTTTGATTTTCGTTTCCCTGATGGCTAATGATGCTGAGCATCTTTTCATGTGCTTATTGGCCATTTGTATATCTTATTTAGAGAAATATTTATTCAAGTCTTTTGCTTATTTTTAAATTGTGTTATTTATCTTTTTTTAATTATTGAGTTATAATTACCTTGTACATTTCTTACCACCGACCTGGAATCAGCCATTCCTTTAAGGAGCTCTGGTTCCCTTTATTGGGGAATGATGTTTAGAGACCTCACTCCAGGGTTCCTCATTGCTACTCATTGATCACATGTTTAGTTTCTTTAAGAGAAAATACATCTTGAGTTTATACTGGTTTTTACTTAACCTCATCAAGCTTATATCTTAATTTTCTTCCTCCCACACTGAAAATCCCTGTTTTAAAAAATATCAACATTTGTTTTTGACTCGTTTTTTCACAATACAAACACAACAGTCTCAGAATAACACTAACCACCTCCATCAGTATGATTATTAGAAAGTATTAAAGATGTTTCAAAGTTATTTTTGACCTTCAGATTATCCATCATTTTGCAGTCATTTGAAATAGTTCTTCTTGGTGTGTCTACATGGTCCCTCTTATGTGGCATGTATTTGAGTATTTCCTGTGTGCAGTGGTCTGAGTATTCCACAGCTTTACAAAGGAGGAGAAGGAGAGGGAAGAAAAAAGGGGGGGGCTTCCCTGGTGGCGCAGTGGTTGAGAGTCCACCTGCCGATGCAGGGGACACAGGTTCGTGCCCCGGTCCGGGAAGATCCCACATGCCGCGGAGCGGCTGGGCCCGCGAGCCATGGCCGCTGAGCTTGCGCGTCTGGAGCCTATGCTCCGCAACGGGAGAGGCCACAACAGTGAGAGGCCCACGCACTGCAAAAAAAAAAAAAAAAAAAGAAGAAGAAGAAGAAGAAAGGGGGAAGAGACAGCGGGTTATGTGTAGTAGGAAGTTGCCATGTAGGAATGTTGTGGATATACTTTCATACGTCAGAGAAATCATCACGCTCCAATTTCAGCTTCATACGCTCAGGGTTTACGGGTACTTTTGTTGTTGTTTTTTCAAAATAATAGGGTGGCTTAGACTAAGATAAGCCTTCCCCAGCCTACTTTCTGAGCAGTTCACTAAGTATTTTTTCTAGTAAATCTGCTAACCTGAAGAACTGTACCAAACATTTACTGCTTTTTCATTCTCAAGTGTGTTGGGAGTAGAAGGACATCCTATCCAGCTAGGAGTTGTGGCAGCAGCATCTCCTTTCTGGGCCCACACGTGTTCTACTTAGTTACAAATGTCAAGAGAAGGTCTTTCAATAATCTGTAAGCTTGTTTAGGGCCTTTTTTGGGGGTGAACCCTGAAAACTTTTATTGTTCGAGTTGTAGTGTTTGGCCCCAACTCATTATTTTGAAGACACAAGTGCCCAGTTTTAAAATTATGCCCCTCCCCTCATGCCATCCGGGCCTGGCACTGCTTCTGGGCTGGTCTCTTCAGCATCTTTCAGGGTGGAATTTGAGATCTCCTCTGGCTGCCTTGTTTTCAGGCTGCTGTGAGCCTCCAGAAGCTGACGTGAGGAGTCGCCGCCAGGCCAGTGCACTCTGGCACCTCGTGTGCTTTAGTGTTCTGTCTCCCTGAGCACATGTGAGAAGGAAGGCACTTCCTCTGCTCTGTCGCTGCCTCAGCCCCGCTTAGGATGTGGGCAGGGAAGGTCCCTTGTTGTCACCATAAAGGTCATACTGGGGCTGGACAGCCCTGTGACTGCATTATGCCACTTCAGTTACAGGAAACTCCCCACTGGCCTGTACCCAGTGTCTTTGGTGAAGAACTCATCTTAGGACCACTCACCGGTAGAGGGGCCATGTCATGGCCATAAGCACAGGAGCCCATGGTGATAGAGGACAGACAGTGACAGGTCGGGATGCGGCCTGAGCAGGGGCAGCGGGCCCAGGCTGCGGGCGGGGCGCTTTCCAGTTAAAGTGCGTGTTCTCTCCACGTGAACCTGGAGGACTTGGGCCTCTCCTCGTGCAGCCCGTGTCCCCTCTGCCGGGCAGGGGCCGAGGAGACAAAAACAGATAGGACTGTTTCTTACCTGAGCACCGAGCTGTGCTTTGACTGGATGAAGGTCATCTAAGATGGAAGTGTCTCTGTGATCACTCTCAATATGAGTAAAATGAGCATGGAAATAAAGTATTGTGTATTTAGAAAGGTGCTCTTCCGGGTACCTTTCGGGCTTTGAAAACTGCTTTTCGGTGAACTGGCGGTTGTCTGGTTTACAGCTGCCGGCTCTGGACACAGCCTCATGTGCCGTCTCTCTCAGTCTTTCCTAACCTGTGCCTCAGGAGGATTGGAAAGTCTGACATCCTCTCAGAAATCTGGCTTCAGTAGGGAGAGTTGAGCTCTGGCCAGGTTACAAACGGTCGGCTCTGAAGGAGATGAGGGTGTTGGCACGGTCGCCGGGTACGTGCACATTCTAAGGGTGCCCTTCTGCCTGTGAGAGAGAAGCCAGGCTGAGAGTGAAAGACCTTCTGGCTGGTGTGTTTGTGTTTGGGCTGGAAGGTCGTGGTGAATATGGAAAGCTGCCCCCTCCTGTGATGGTCTTTTGGGCCTGGGGTAAAGGAGGGTAAGTTCTGGGATCTGACTTTGTCTTGGAATTCGGGTGCCCACTTGCACATGTGTGCCTGTCATTGCACGGTTCTTTCGCCATCGTTCTTTAGTTGAGTTCACACAGCTGCCTCTCCAGAAAGATGGCATTCTAATTATAATTGCTCAGGAATCAATGAAGAATTAGTGGAATTTTGTCCTGCCTCAGCAGATGCAAGCGTACAGGCTCCTCCCTTTTCCTTTGCCCTGCTTGTAAAGAGAGTGAGCTTGAGTGTGGCGCTTCCAAGGCACTTTGACTCCCTCTGATGCCGTGATGCTCTTCTGTGTGGCCTGGTGATGGGCTTCTTGGATGAACGGCCTTCCCCACCCTCCTCTAGGCGATGGGGTGCAGGGGGCCTGCCTCCACGCCACTTGCTCTCTCTTCTAATTACGTCATCTCTTGTCTCTCCACCTTGTCTGTAATCACCAGCTAGTTAGCTGTTCCTTAAATATTTGCGAGATTATGTTTAACTCCTAGATGGTGATAACAGGAAAATGCCAACCTTCTCCTTTCTTCTTCCAGTACTTGATTCTTGGCGATCTCAACCCTCCACGTTTCTCCAGGAATAGGCATCGAAACTATTACAGAGTGGGGTGACACTGATTCTGATTATATGGAGTATGCCTTATTTTTCTTTTAATTCGTATTTCAGAAGTAATACATGTTCATTGTAGCAAAGTAAGAAAAAGCAGAGAAGCAAAAACAAGAAAATAAGGGGTGTTTCATAGCCATATTTTTTCCTATACGTGTGTTCTTGGTTTTGTTTTGTTTCCAAAACATACTGTGTATACACCAGTGTACCGTCTGGGCTGTTTTTCCACTTAACATTGTATTGTCTTTCAACGCTATCATATATTCTTGTTTTGTTTTGTTTTGTTTTGTTTTTTTGCCGTGTGTGGGCCTCTCACTGTTGTGGCCTCTCCCGTGGCGGAGCACAGGCTCCGGACGCGCAGGCTTAACGGCCACAGCTCACAGCCACCGGCCCCAGCTGCTCCACGGCATGTGGGATCTTCCCGGACCGGGGCACGAACCCGTGTCCCCTGCATCAGCAGGCGGACTCTCAACCACTGCGCCACCAGGGAAGCCCTCTTGTGAGTTTTTTTAATGGTAATATAATGGTCCATTGTTTAAGTCTATCTTAATTTATGTAATCAGTACCTAGTATTGAATATTTAATTATGGAATATTGAGTCGTCTGATTACCTGTTACACGGAATGCTGCAGTGAACGTTCTTTGTGGTTTAATTTTTGTACACATCCGTGTCATTTTCCTTGGGCTAAATTACTATAAAACGTATGCAAATATTTAAAGCTTTTTATGTATACTGACAAGTCATCTTTTAGATAAGCTATCCAAAGCATTACTTCCATCCATCATAGTAACTCTTTGCCTTACCACACTTGTCGGGATTCCTGTGTGGGGTGTTTTGAGTTGGGAGAGGCTTTGCAGTCTGATTTGGGGGCACACTGCTGTATTACCCACCTTCTTCCCTTGCTGCCTCCTCTGTAACTTTAGAAATAGATGTTCATGCTGAAAGCCTGAACTTCTCATGTGACACAGGTAGGTCCTACCCAGGTGTGTATCAACAGGGCAATGAATGAAGAGATTGTGGGTTTATCCATATACTGGAATACAACTCAGCAACATCAAGGAACACACTACTCATGCACACAGAGACGTGGGTGTCTACACTGAGCAAAAGAGGATCGACGAATAGAGATAGAGAATGGATTAGTAGTTGTGGGTCCGGGAGGGCTGGGGAGACATGAGGAGGGACCACGGAAAGGTCCGGAGTTTGTTTTGGAAGTAATAATGAGTCCTAAAATGGATTGTGTTGATGGTTGCAGAACACTGTGAACAGACTAAAAACCATTGCATTGCACACTTTAAATGGCTGAATTTTGGGCTTCCTTGGTGGCGCAGTGGTTGAGAGTCCGCCTGCTGATGCAGGGGACACGGGTTCGTGCCCCGGTCCGGGAGGATCCCACATGCCGCGGAGCGGCTGGGCCCGTGAGCCATGGCCGCTGAGCCTGTGCGTCCGGAGCCTGTGCTTCACAGCGTGAGAGGCCACAACAGTGAGAGGCCCACGTACAGGAAAAAAAAAAAAAAAAAAAAAGGCTGAATTTTATGGCCTAAAGCTGTTCAGAAAAAGAAGATGGACACCAAAGAGTACATACTGTATGGTTCCACTTATTTCAAGTTCTAGGCAGAAGTGATCCAAGAAACAGAAGTGAAAAAGTGGTTGTGATGGGGCAGGTTGACTGGAGAGGGTGGTGGGAAGGTTCTGTAGTTTTGAGTGATTCTCATATGGTGTATGCAATCACCAAAACTCATCACATTGGAGGAAGATGCATTCTAGTTGGAAAAACCAAGTAGGCCCTAATCACCTTTTTTTTTCCTATTTAAAAAATATTTTCTAAAGTCATTTCTCTGCTGGGTAATATGCCCTAAACTTTCTGTCCATCGACAAAGATTTCCACCAGTCATTTCAGGATACCAGCTGCTGCCACACCCATGGCCAGCTCACCCTGGGAAACCACCTTCCCCAAGACCAGAGGTTTGATTGTTAGTAAGCAGCGTCCTGCACATCGTATAATGGCTTCAGAGAACTAAAGGGTAGTAGTTCTTCCTCCACAAACCGACTGGCAGTTGTTCTGCCAGGAGTTTGGTCTGTGTGATGAACTTAGTCATTCTGAGACAGTGGGGCTTGTCATTTCCCCCTTCCAAAAGGAAGTGCCTTTATGCACTTGAAGCTTTCGATGTGCTGTGCAGGTATTTTTGGAGGGTAGGAGACGTTTTGGGAAGCCAGGCAGATTACCTAAGTCAAATCATACTCGCACTTATGGTGAGTGAGGAATCTGTGGGCAGTGGAGGACAGACAGCTGACCCACCTGGTTGGGAACATTCACGGTGAGGAACCTTCCTCGTGTCTCACTGCTTTTCTCTTGTGTGGGATGTAGGAGCTTGTCAGACTTACCATCGAGAAGCAGGGGCATCCGTCTCCAACAAGCCCAGTGAAACCCAGTTCCCCAGCCTGCAAACCAGACGGGTGAGTGCTGACCAGACCCTCCAGTATCTGGGGTCACGGTTGATCTACACTTGAGAAAGAAGGGGAGCCAGGTCCGGAACCCACATCAGGCAGGCCCTGTGAGGCCCACATTCCCTTCTCAGTGAATTCTGGGTAAGAGCCTGCATTACTTTAAAGTGTGTGTAGCTCACACCCGTTCTGAAGAATTGCCTGGTCTCCAGGTTAACAGCGTGACCTTTTCTAAGGATAGTGTGTGATGTCAAAACCCACCTGTACTTTTCTTGACCAGCTTCCTCCCATAATTAGAAAGAACTTTGAAGGGTTGGGTTTTAGGGGTTTGACCTGAGAGCATTTAACTTTATCAAGAAAGGAAACTGAGGGTAATGTGGACAGTTATAGGGCCTTGCAATAATTTCTACTACAAGCCCCTAGTAAAAATATAAAACCTACACTTGGAGCATTTTAGAACATCATCTAGTCCAGAGATTCCTCTTACAGATGAGGAAACTGAGGTGCAGAGGCAGGGGGACTTGGCCAAGCTTCTGCTGTTTGTGGGTGATCAAACCAGACTTGAAACCCCATCTCTGCCTTGGAGCCCAGGGCACAGTGTCAGCTCTGTGTCCAGGGCACCTCCGTCCCTGTCCCCCCATGACTTCCCTGCCCTGGTCACATCCTCATGCTCTCAGGACCTTCTCTGTGGCCTTCTGTAACCCCGAGTTCTCTTCAACTCTCCAGCCAGTCTGAGCTCCCCTTGACAGATCGAGAGATGGAGATTCTAAACAAGACGACCGGCCTGTCGCAGTCGTCCGAGGGGCTCCCAGATTCCACGGATGAAGAGGTCGCGCCCCCCAAACCCCCCTTACCTGGCATTCGTGTGGTTGATAATAGGTAATTTTCTGTTTTTCTAGCACCCTCCTCTATTTATGTCATAATTTCATGAATGGATGGGTAGGATGAGCCAAAAAGAAGACGGTGCCATTAGGGTCAGAACCTGCTCTTTAGGCACCTTGGCGGTTTGACCTTCCTCTGGAGGGGCGTCTCCAGAGGACGTGAGCCTGGCCCAGCGCCCTCCCTTGCCCCGCACCCTGAGAACTCCCAACCGCTTGCCTTTTAGCCTTAACCAAGCAAAAACTGGTACCATTTGTTACGAAAAGAAAAGCAAGAACTTTGGATACTAGTTTTTTGGCACTGATGGGATGGGAGTTGAAAGTGTGAAAAGCAGGTGTGAAGTGTCTGATAATGAAAGAACCCACCTCCCATACCCCAGTATCTGTTTAAAGCATTTTGTGGGGTGTCTGGTTTGATAGGGTTCCTTGCTCTGTTTCAGTCCTCCACCAGCATTGCCACCGAAGAAGAGACAGTCGGCTCCATCCCCTACCCGAGTGGCCGTCGTGGCCCCCATGAGTCGAGCCACCAGTGGCTCCAGTTTGCCTGTTGGAATTAATAGGCAGGTAATTAGCTCCATCTAGAAAGGCAGAGGAAGGCTTCAGGTCTGGGGATTTGGTTCCTGAAGCTGAGAGAAACCCAGTGGTCTTCAGTCCCTGGCGTTGGTCAGGAGGAGCTCTCCGCACTGGGGTGGAAGTTCCCTCACGGGGTGGGGAGGCCGAGACCGGCCCCAGGGCCTCCCTCACACTGAGCTCTGAGCGCTGGCACAGGCCCTCTTTCTCAGGAGGCGCAGAAGTGGCGTTCACAGCCTACAGCAAAGACGGGCCTTTCCAGCAGGTTGCTGAGCCTGCCAGTATCTCCTTCTCCGAGTAAACGTACCGGCTCCCTCCCCTGGCCTCTGCCACCATTTCCCAGGAGTGACTTGGTTTGTTTTCGTTTTTGCCGGGAGGATTTTGACGTGGACTGTTACGCACAGAGACGACTGTCGGGCGGCAGCCACTCATATGGCGGCGAGTCGCCCCGCCTGTCCCCCTGCAGCAGCATAGGCAAGCTCAGCAAGTCGGACGAGCAGCTGTCGTCTCTGGACAGGGACAGCGGGCGGTGCTCCCGGAACACAAGCTGTGAGACTCTAGGTGAGCTGCCGGCGTCGCGGCCACCACTGCTGGCTCATCGTCTCTCCGGGGCTGTTTTGGGCTCAGACAGTGATGCCAGTCATTGGCTCTGTTGACCTTGGCCAAGTCACTCAAAATCCGAGCCTCAGTTTCCTCATCTGCAAAATGAGGATACCAGTGTCTGCCTCTGAAGGGGGTTGAAAGTTTAAATGGAGTAGCAGTGTGAAACCCCATGGGAGATACTGAAATGGTAGCTGTTACTTCAGTTAGTCTGTCAGTGTGTCATTTGACTCCCTTTGCCAGAATTCAGAGCCCTCTGTGCTCAGAGCTCCTGCCCACTTCTGACGGAGGGCGAAGGCAAGGGAGCTGGCCTCGGGCGGTGGGGCCCAGTGAGGGTCTGGCGTGCAGTTTGGCAGGAGGCCTACAGAGCACTGAGCTGTCCATGTCCCGCGAACTAGATACTTCACTTCTGAGAGTTTATCTTAAGAACATAATCAGAGATTTATGGCAAGATTTCTGTCCAGAGACATTAATCTCAGCATTATTAAGAGTAATGATGATAAACTGGAAAGAATCTACTACTCAGTGATAGGAAATCAGGAGACTTATGATACATCCATTTGGTGGAATAATACATAGCTGTATTAAAAACCAATTATGATATAGTGATCAGCGGACAAAATCCAAGACCACTTATATAGTGTTTTCTCAGAGTTTAAAAAGGAAAAAAAATCCAAGGGAAAAAAGACTTTTAAGGAAATATATCCAGTAGTAAGCAGAGATTATAGTTAGATTATGGGATTGTGGGTGATTTTTATTTTCTCAATAGGGTTTTTTGGCCACCTTTTCTACAGTGGTCATGCATTTTTCTTTTTTTAAGTAAGAAACTTTTAAAAATCCAGGAAAGTACAAAGAATTGGATAGCAAACAGTCAAATTCCCATCTGGTTTTACTTTTATAAGCAGGAGAAAAATGAAAAATATAAAGTAAAGTGAGAGTCTTTGCGGATGAGATGGGAGATGTGTTTTGGTCACTCTAATGAGCAGCGCTGGGTCAGGGAAGAAGCGTGGGAGCTTTTCTTTCTGTGGGGGCTGGTGGCTCACAGTATGTTTCTCCTGTTGTGAACGCAGATCATTACGACCCTGACTACGAATTCCTCCAGCAAGACCTCTCTAACGCAGACCAGATACCTCAGCAAGTGGCCTGTAACCTCAGCCCGTTGCCAGAGTCCTTGGGGGAGTCTGGGTCTCCGTTTCTCGGCCATCCTTTCCAGTTGCCTCAGGGCAGCTGTCCCCAGCCAGAGGGGCCCTCGGCCCCAGGGCAGCAGATGGATGTGCCGCCTGCTCTTCCCGAGAAGAAGCGCAGGAGTGCGGCCTCCCAGACGGGGGACAGCTCTGGCTGCAGGGCGTCCTACGAGCGGCATCCCTCGCAGTACGACAACATCTCCGAGGAGGACCTGCAGAACCCAGCCTCGGTCCAGTCCGTCCCCTTCACGCCCTTTGCTGCTATTCTTCCCTTTCAGCAAGGAGGTTCCTCAGCCTCTGTTGAATTTGTGGGTGATTTCACTGTTCCTGAATCAACGGGTGACCCAGAAAAACCTCCTCCTCTACCAGAGAAGAAAAACAAACACAGTAAGCTTTTGTTGAGCTATTGTCGGGAAGCACCTTTTGTAACCTAAAATGGTGTTTTATTGAAACATTAGATCAGAATCAAACCAGTGGCCTCGTAATTTCATAAAAGGTAGAACCACAGGTATGTGGACACTTACAGGAGCCTTGCGTTGTCAGTACTGGGGATCATTTTTAAAGCCTGATAAGCTGACATCTCCTTTTGGTCTCGACAGAACCTCAGGTCTGGTCTCCACAGAGTATTTGGCCTCTTGTAGATGGCAGTCAGTTGACCTTCTGGCCCGAACACGTGGTGACAGAGAGAAACAAATATCACGGCATTGCTTCTGGGTAAAGCAGAACAGACATTTGAATTAAAATAGCCCTGATCGCACCCACAGGGGTTTTCTAAGGCTCCCTGAAATGCAGGGGGCTGTTTAGAGAGAACCCTGGTACCGCTCTGTGTTCTGTTTGCAGACGCTGAAATGTCACGTCACCACTTGGAATCTGAGATTTGCTTGGTTGGAGTTGCTGAGGACACTTCTTGGACCAGATGATCTGATATATGATGTTATTAGGGCCCAGGGGTAGAGCTGAAATTTCGGATTTTTGTATTTTGAATATTTTCCAAGGTCCTATGTAGAGTTCTGCAGGGATTTGCTTTTCTGCTGGCTCCCCGACTGCTCTGTGTTGCCTGTCTCTCTGCCCCGCCCTCTCCCCATGTCACCGGCACGGCTCTGCCTCATCTTCCTTGGGCAGACTGGCTGTCAGTGTTTCAATATGTGTGTGGCCACATCAGCCCACAGCCCCAGGATTCCCTGGCCTCAGTGGAAACATCCGGCAGATGACTTCTGTGACCTGGAAGTTGAGTATCCATTCCAAATTCCCAAGTGAGAGCGTCTGACTGGCCCTGCCGAGAGCGGCCCATTCTCAGAAGGGGAGACCTGGCCTTAGTTACCGCACTGGGTGTCGCCCAGCTTGTATAATGGCCTCGGTGGTATGGTCCCCCAGCTGGAGGGAGAGCTGGCTCTGTAGGGCTAATGATGATGTTCCCGTCTGTCACGTAAGTTCACTCACTAGAAACCAGGCCGCTAGTAGAGGGAGCTGCAGGCGGCAACGCCAGGAACGTCTCCTTCTGCGCCTGTCTACACGCACAGGTGTCTAAAGAGCCATTGCCTCTCCCCTCCACCCACCTGGCCTGACTGAGCAGCGTGCCCTTGAGGGCTCGCACCCTTGCCTGTCCTTTCCTAGGAATCTTCTGGACCCAGACCAAGAACAGGCTTGCATCTGTGCAAACCACAGCAGACTTGTGGTGCCGCCTGGCTGGGGAGCCAGGAGCCTCGCCCTCTGAGCTCTTAGACCAGGTGTGGGCAGCCGGCTTCAGGCAGAGAAGAAAAGGAAAGGGGGAGGCGTCCGTTGTTGCCTTTTGAATAGCCTCAAGTCTCCTGTGGCTGAAAATATTTCCTATTAATTTAGGCATCCATTTCTAGGCTCTATGTCATCTGTAAATGTCTGTAGCTCTTGTGCCTGCAAACCTTTAAAATCTACTGAGCGCTTCCGGTGTGGCACCCTTGACATACTCTGACATACTCTGTCGTATTCGTCCTTACCAACCTCCTGGCTGGCCGGGTGTCATTAGCCCGCTTTTTATAGCTGAAGAAACTGGAGCTCAAAGGAACTGAGCCTCTGCCCAAGATCAGATCAGCAAGGAAGTGGGTGGCAGATGTGGGTTTCTGAGCGGTGTTTTCCTAGCTCAGCTCACTGCCTCCCAGGCTGAGGAGGAAGGCCTCCCCCCACTTCCCTGAGCCCTGTGCCCGCTTACAGTAGGAACCCCTGCGCAGCTGGTGGTCTCCTCGGTGCCCTGTGAAAGGACCCCTGACTTGAGGCTCCCTGAGGCTTAGTCCTAGTCTCAAGTCTGCTCTTCACTTCCCGAGAGGACCCTTGAAGAGTTCCAATCTGCAGCCCCGCAGAAAACTCCTCACAGAGTTGCTCTGAAGGAAAGGAGGAGATAATCATCACCTTTATACTTGGCTAGCGCTGGACAGAGCTTGTGCACGCGCAGCCTCGGCGTCAGAGAGCATCCCCGTCCTGTGGGTTGCTCCGAGGGTCCCCGGCCCTGGGAGCCCCTTGTGCCAGACAAGCTTCCTCATCGCTGTCTGCCCATAGCCCCAGGTGCCCACTGGGCCTTCCCAGTGATGCCGGCGTCTGTAGTCTCTGGGCCCTTGTGCTGGGCTACCTTTGAAGTGGACTGGTCCTCCTTGATTCTAGAAGGTGGCGACCATCGCTGCTGCTTCTCTGTGCTTGGTTAGCAGCTCTCTACAAGGACCTCAGCATCAAGGAGTTCATGGCGCTCCTGAAAAGATCGCAGCCTTGCTGAAGCTTTCGGTTTGGGTCAGGCAGAGGCGGTTGCATTCAGGCTCCTTAGGGAGAAATTCGTGGGCATTTGGGGTCATCTTCATGGTTTGCATCTTGCCCTGGAACCCAGTGGTATTGCTTGTGCAGTGTTAGCGAAAAGGCGATGTGGGGTTCCAGGGGGACTGCAAGCTGCGCTTCTCTTTGAGAAGCACTGGTTTTATGGGGGAAACCACCTTTTACAGCCAAGCTCCACTCTGTGCTTTCTGGAGCTGAGATGTTCTTACTGATTCCTTTAAATAAAGAAGGTAACTTTGAACCCTTCTTTCAGTGAAGGGTGCTAGAAAGACGTATTTGGAGAAAGGCATTTCCTGTTTACCTTGACCCCCGTTGAGGTACAGAGAAGAAAAAGACCATCTCCCTACCTTCACAGCTGCCTTCCCCAGCAAAGTATCTCTGTCCTTTCATTTCCGACTGGTTTAGGTCTCCAGTTAAGCCCAACTTTCTGGTTATTTGAAAATACGAAGTTAAGCCCTGCAAACTTGTTCTTGCCGTGGTGTCTTAGTGTCTGAACTTTGGCTTCACCTAGCAGGTGCTCGCATCCCTTCACCTCCCTCTTAGTTCGTGCGCGGTAACTCTGTAAATAAGTTAGTACTTATTTCTGACGCAGGTATTGAGGGGCGCAACGGTGCCTTTCCCTCCAAACACGCGTCTGTATAGAGGATGCCCTAACACCCAGGAGCTTCCTCCGCTACCTAGAGAAGGGGAAGGGCGGAGCAGTTCCGGCCTGCCTTGACCTCGACTTTGCGACAGGGAGTGGAAAGTGCGAGATCCCATCCACAGAGGTAGACTGGGGTTGGAGAAAGGGCTTCTGCTCCAGTCCAGCCTCACAGCTACGGACACCAGATGACGGCTCTGTCAGGTCCAGACTGTCACTTCTCCCAGAACCCTCTGGAGTCTTCAGAAAGGCCTGGCTCAGAAGATGGGCTTGGATCACTAGCCTCCAAAAGTCACAAATAAAGTATACGCTGATGCCCTCACGGGAGGGCTGAGGGCTTCACACCTGCCGCGGAGCCGCTGCCTGTGGCCAAAACCTCCGTCGGTGGCGCCACAGTGCCGGTGAGGGAGCCTGCCCGCTGTGCGGGCGCCGCAGGTGCAGGCAGCTGCGCCGTGAGGCCGCGGCTCCGCGACAGATGGCCGCAGTGGCAAGGGCTAGGGCTGCTTTTTTTTTTTTAGCATCTTTATTGGAGTATAATTGCTTTACAATGGTGTGTTAATTTCTGCTTTATAACAAAGTGAATCAGCTATGCATGTATCCCCATATCCCCTCCTCCTCGCGTCTCCCTCCCACCCTCCCTATCCCACCCCTCTAGGTGGTCACAGAGCACCGGGGCTAGGGCTTCTTAAAGGGCTTGTAGAGAGGAGGATCCTTATGTTTCAGTGTGAGCACTTCTTTTCTCACTGTTCGTCCCTCTGTACAGAGGATGTTCCATAGAACCTCTGGGCTTGGAGGGGGAGAACTGAGCTTAGTGACTGTTATTTCTCGCCTACCCAGCGGGTGCTCTGCAAGACCCGCCCCCGGGGCTGCAGCCTGGTTCAGCAAGTCACTGAGCAGGGACAGATGCGGGGGGGACATGCGTTCTCTTCATTCGTTCATTCTGTAAATATGTGTGGATGCCTACTGTGTGTTAGGCACCGCTGATACAGCAGCGGACAGGACGGACAAGGTCCCTGCCCTCCTGCAGCTTCAGCTCTTGAGTGAGAGGCAGTAAGTCCTGTTGCACCTGCTTCGGAGATTCTTCCTGAACCAAACCACTCACCCCCACCCCCACCTCCACCGCGGCCTTTCACCTGAGCAAGACAGCCGCCCAGAACCGTCTTCCCAAGACGAAGCAGCTCCGGGCACACCCGGGGTGGGGGTGGGGGGCTTCTGTGGGTTCCCGCCAACTCAGCATCAAGCCCACTTCCTTACCCCGTTCACACAGCCCCATGCAACCTCCTGGGTCATCCCTCTCCCCTCACCAGCTGTGCTCTGCCAACCGGACCCTCGTCCTGGCTGTGGACCTCTGCCTGGCCGGGAAGCCTCTTCCACCCGTCCTCACCCTTATTCTAGAGAAGCACCCCCATCGCCACCCCATTTCACTGTCCTCCATGGGACACGCATACCGCACCTCGGCCTGTTTTCTGTCTCCCTGGGGAGGGTGTGAGCACCACGCAGGCGAAGGATTCGCTTTGCTGGCCCCTGTGTAGTCCCAGCACCTGGGTCAGGGCCCAACACATAGTAGGTGCTCAGAAAAATCAGACGAAGGAGAAAAGCCCAGCTAGCTCGTGATGCGCAGTGGGAAGGCCTCCGACGGAAGGGAATGCGGGGCTGAGGAGGGGCTGCTGGGGCAGAGCCGGCGGTGAGAGGCCTCCACGGAAGTCAGGGAACCTGAGCCCGAGGCCCAAAGGAGGGAGAGAGTCGGGCCTGGCAGCGTAGCAGCAGGGTTGCGGGAAGAGCAACTGGAACAGCGCTGTGGAAAGCCCCGAGCATGGTCCGGGAACTGAGAGAGCCAGAGGAGCGGGCAGCGTGCACTGGGCGCCTGCTGCGCCCTGAGCCCTGCGCACGGCCCACAACCACGGCCCTGGGGAGGCTGGAAAGCCCCGAGGGCTTCTCAGCACGGAGTGGAGTGCCCCCTACGCCTTTCTAAAAACAGACTCTATTCCCTAGAGCGGTTCTAGGTTCCCAGGGACGTTGAGCGGAAAGTACAGGGAGTTCCCATAGATCCTTGCCCTCCCTCCCCGCACACACGGCTCCCCACCACCACCCCCGCCCCCCGTCACCACCTCCACCGTGACCCCCCGTGACACGCCATGGTCGCCAAGTCAGGGTTCACATCGCCTTGACACGGGTGTCCGCGTGGTAGTGTCGTACAGAGTGGGCTCTCCGGGCCCTCACCCTGGCCGCTGTGAGGGGGTAGGGTGGGGATCTGTGCACGGCGGTCTCCAGCCCAGTGCCCCCCTGTGTCCGCAGTGCTGGCCTACATGCAGCTGCTCGAGGACTACTCGGAGCCGCAGCCCGCCATGTTCTACCGGACGCCGCAGAAGGAGCACATCTACCAGCAGAAGAACAAGCTCCTCATGGAGGTGTATGGCTTCAGCGACTCTTTCAGCGCCGGGGATGCCCCGCAGGAGCTCGCCCCGCCCCCCGCCCTGCCCCCCAAGCAGCGGCAGCTGGTAAGCGGCCCCTCCCGGGTGCCCCTCGCTGTTCCACCCCCAGCAACCAGTCTCTCATCCTGACGGGTCTCTAGGAACTGGGATGGTCCTGGGGCAGGTTTCGGCACCTCTCCTTCCGAGCCAGGGCTCTGGGCCGTGCTCTCGTGCCCTCGCTGCGGCCTGTCTCCTGCTGCACCATCTCCCCACCCTGGGGGGTGGCACCTTTCTTTTCCAGAGCAGCCCCTGCAGCTGGGGCTGGCTTGTACTCAGAATGTTTGCTTTCTCTGTTGACGGTCCTTTTTCTCTCTTCTTTGGCTCCAATATAGACCTCCCAGAAAGGAGGGACTCAATCAGAGCACAGGGCACGGTCTGTGTAGGGCCATCTGTGGACTTGATTTACATAATGGGCCTCACTCTGCCCAGTGGTTTAACACCCCGCCCTGGCCGGGGATGGCCCAGTGAGAACCAGCTCTATTGAAGCAGGATGACTTTGCACAGAGCCGCTTTGTGTTTCAGGCATGGCGTACCGTTCGTCCTTCAAAAACCCCTCCTGTGTAAGGACTCCGTGTAGGTGGCACAGAGGCAGGCTGTCCAGCCGTGGGCAGGCTGTGAAGCTCTGGGACCAGACGAGGGGCACGGCGGGTGCGCCTCTCAACCTTTTTCTCTTTGCCACCAGTTTACTAACTGAGTGGGCTCTGGTCAGGGTGTGGAATCCAAATGTCCCATCCAGCCGTGTTCTCCAGGAGAGGAGACCCGACTTTATCAGAGCTACATGTGCTGTCTTGCTCTTACGCTGGTCAATCTGGTAGTGATTTAACCAGCGAGGGGCCCAGCGTGGCTGGCCAGGCCGCCTTTTATCCATTGCGAGAGGACGTGAGGTACTGCCCCGACTTTTCTGGGAGGCAGCTGCCGACCGGACGACAAAGGTCCCCGGGTGACTCCTCGAAACTGTCTGGGCCTCAGCAGTGCTGTGATCGGGCCTCGAGCATGCCTGGCCCCAGGCATCCCCGAGCCTGCCTACACTCAGCGGGCTCTGGGGCTGGCCCCGCAGAGCCACAGCCAGCCTCTTGGGGGACAGCCTGGTCTAGTAGAGGAAAGGCCAGGCTCGGGCTGGGAGTCGTGGGTCGCAGCTCTGCCACTAGCTAGCTGTGTTTCAGCAGTTGTGCTCAGGGTCTTAGTTTTTCACCTGTCCTGCTCACCCCACAGACACCTGAACATGCCCGAATATGAACAGAAATTGAAAGTTGATTCTAGGATTTCAAGAAGAAATTGTCCCCACAGAAATACAGATGCCTGCCCCCGGGACCTCTTACCTAACATGTTTGTTACAGCTGGGCCAGCTAGGGTGAGATGTGAAGTTCTCTCGTGCCCACCTGCCGGGGCGCGCCTGTCGGCCGGCCTTGGGCATCTTCTCTACCGTGCAGCCCATAGGCGTCAGAGCGCTGGGGAGAGATCCCTAAGGAGCGCACGCGAGTCCCAGCCCGCGTGAGAGAGCTGTCAGACGGCCTCACCTGTGGCAGGGCGGCGGTGAGGGCAGCTCTGGGGAGAGGCCTGCCGGGGGCCCGGGAGGTGGGCCTCCGCCCTGAGTGAGCACCGGGGCTTTCGTATGGTGTCGCACGATTCTCCCCACGGCCCCTGGCACCCCCATTTTAAGTAAGCTGAGGCTGAGAGAGCTGGCGAGACTGACTCAAAGCCCACTGCCAGAAGTGGAAGATTTGGGAGCCGCGCCCAGCTCTGACTGAAGCCTGGGCACACTTGTGCCATGGCCTGTGCCGGCTGCTTGGCATCCCTTCTCCAGGGCAGACGCAAGAAGTGTGACCCCATTTTTCCAGACAGAAGTGAGAGTGCTGGTTACACCTGCTGGCCCGCGTGCGCCGAGGGAGGCTGGTTCTAAGTGCTTTCCGTGCATACCGCCCAGCACCGTGTTCCCCACATCCTACAGATGACAACCTGGGGCACAGAGAGCTTTGAGTAATGCCCAGGGCCAGGCAGGTCATGAATGGCGGGGCTCAGATTAAACCCAGGCAGCCTGGCTCCCCCTCTGCACTCTGCCGGAGCACAGCCACCCCACAGAGGGGGGTCTGGGGCCCGAAATAAGCGGAAGGCAGGGACTCACCCAGAGGAGTCTGTGTGGCTCCTCCCACCTTACCGCCACTTCCAGCGGACCCAGAAGTGAAGAGGGTGCCCACTCACCCAGGTCACCTTTGGCAGGCATCCTTAACCCCTGAGCTGGGCCGGGAAGCCATCCCTCTCCAGAATGTCCCAGCAGAGTCGGGTAGCAGCCTGTTTAGCCTTTATGTGTACATGCCTGACTGTTCTCTGCTTTTCTCCCTCCTTCCCTGTCTTCTCTCTCCTTCCTCTGTCCAGCAGGCCTCCTATGCTGCTTCTTCCTTCTCCTCTGTCTCCTACTGTGTCCAGCAAACTAAAGTGGCCTTCACTCCCGAGGACGGCAGTGCCACTCAGGGCATCAGTGTGTCCGTCTCTAACTCCTTTCTCAGCCGGCACGGCAACTTACCTGTGCCCTCGGTGAGTCGCTCCCTGCTGCTCGCTACTGGGAAACTGGTGAGCGAGATCTTTCCCTTGTCGCTCCTGCCTCCCGACGTGTGTGCTGCTGCCCATCGCCGGCTCTGTCTCTCCGCAGGCCCCTGCACTAGATGGGAAAGGGTATGCGTGGTTGGCTGGCTGTGGCCCAAAGGACTGTGTGAGCCGGTGGGGCGGGGATCATTAGCGGCCACGCTTGGAACGTCATCACCCAGGCATAAACTGGCAGGGATGTCTTGGCCTTTTTATTCCATTCTCACACTGGGCCTTGGGTCAGCCCTGTAGTGTTCTGTGTTTAAAAAGGAATAGTCCTCACGTAGGAAGCAAAGCCCCAGAGAGCAGGTTATACCCAGCATGACGGAGTTTGAGTTTGAGAGCTGTATCAGTTAGCTTTTGCTAACTCTTGCTACGTAACATACCACCCCAAAACTTTGTGGCTTAAAGCAACAGTAACTGTTTGTCATTGCCTAGGACACAGCTTAGTAGTGTGGCTGTGCTGACGCAATTAATCTGTTCCAATGAAACTCCGGATGTCAGGGGAAAGAACTTGGCAAGGGGGCACATTTGGGCTCCACTTAAAATCGGTTTATCCTCCCCAGGCCTCAATTTCTGTCCCTTGGGATTGTACTTTTCCTTGCCTCTTATAGCAGTTCGTGAATGGGAGGATTAAGTAAAATCACAGGAGACTTCCAGGCACACAGTAAGCCTAGAAAGTTTATTACTATTGCGCTTTCTCTTAGAGGTCTGGACTCTGGTCTTGGCTCTGCTCTGATTCTGTACAGGAGAGCTTGGGCAAGTGGCTTAACCTGCTTGCACTTCCCTTTCCCTCTATGAATGACAAGGTTGACCTGGTGACTTTTGGAGACCTCTCCAAGCTTGGGTTCCCAGTATGGTCTTGTCCAGTTTCCGTATTTGGGAGCCATCCAGCGCCCGGCTTAAGCTGCGCCTGCCCGTTGTGAGGCCCTTGGGGCGCAGTCCTCCCTTCAGTGTGCTAGGGCCTAGCTTTTTAGAGCCGGCACCAACCATACGTGCTGTAGAAAGGCTAAACACCACTCGCCCCACCCCCAGCCCTGCCCTGGTGCACAGACGCCCTCTGTTTCCTCAGCACGCACCTCTGGCAAGCTCCTTTCACAAATCTTGCTAAACTTGGCTTGTAGACAATCCCAGCTCTTGACAGTTTTCCCCCCCTCTGTGAACAGAAAGTAAGTGTGAGTTTTCCTAAGGGTGTCTACAATATCCCTTTTGAGTAGTTTGGGGTAGAAGACTGTCAATGCATTGGACTGTTTACTACGGAATTAAAGAAAATTTGAGGGCATTTTAATTAAGTTTGGGTATGAGTACGTCATGGTTTTCAGCCCTGGCACGTAGGGGAGTCTTACGGCATCTTGCAGCAGAAATGTTGTGTTCTCAGCGGCAGCTCCACAAAGGAGCCTGAGGGGAGTGAGCTAAGAAAGGTGCTTTATTTCACTTAAAGGAAAGTCCCTCCAGGCCTCAAGAGCTGTTAGTAATGGCCTAAATGTATGCAACACTTGACATTTGAAATGCTGAAACCCCGGAGAAATGACTTAGTGTAATACCAGCGTATTCTTCGCATATTCTCTGCTACGTTCTAAGATGAGCCCCAGACAGAAGGGCTTTGACATGCTCTCAGAGCAGCCCTTTATTCCCGAATGTCCCTGGGCCTGTGTCGTCAGTCCAGCATGGAATTCCCAAGGGCCGCCTCATAGGAATACAGCAGGTGCCAGATCTGAAGACACCGCACACAGTTCTTGGTCCAGTGACCTGTTACTTCTGCCGTGTAACAGGAAGATCGAAAACCTTGCCAAGGGAATTGTAGAGCAGTACACCTGCATTGCTCAATGTAAAATGAAGTAGGTGCTGAAAAAGCATTCTTGTTCCCTCTTCCCAGGATCCCAGGATAAGTTTAATTCAATAAGCACGGAGCCTCTCCTAGTGCGGGTGAGGCAGCAAGAAGGATCCAGAGCGAGTAGGATGGCCCCATCATCCTTGAGAAGCCCTTGCAATTGAGTAGGCAGAATAAGTTGGGCATAAAAGAGACTCCAGCCCGGGCAGAGTGTGAGTAACAGCGTGAGAGTCGCAGATGGTCTGTGGAGCCAGGACAGTGCCAGGCGGTGCTTCGTGGGGAAGGGGCGCTTGAGTGGTGGTGTGAAGGACAGTTAGGATTTCAGGGAGATAAAGGTCAGGGAAGTCTAGTCAAAGTTGTTCCACACCGAGGGCCCTGCCTGAAGATGAGGCCGGGAAGGCCTGGCATACATTCTGGAAGGAAGATTGTCTCAAGTATAAGCACGCAGGACTGAGGTCCTGGGTGAGTGGGCTGGAGGGTAGTGACAGTAGCCAGCCCTTCCACGTGTCCTGCCCCTTACCGCAGACCAGCTGCTCCCCGAGCTGCCTTGTGGGTGCGGCCCTCCGGGTCTCAGGCCAGTCTTGAGCTCTTTCCCCACTTGTGTGCCAGAGACGTTCCTGCTCCCGTTCCTGCCTGGCGCCCACCCTCCTCTTCGCAGTCTCCAGCTGGGTCTGCTTAGCCCCCCCGTCCACAGACTCCCTGTCCTTCCCGCCACGCGCTGTGATCCTAGGAGACACGCAGCCGGACTGACGTGTGGTGTCCAGGGTATTAAGACCAGTTTGATAGGAGAAGGCGTTCAGGGAAACGATGAGTGACCGTGAGACCAGAATGACGTGGAGAGCTAGGCGCAGCCTCCCCCGGGCTGGGAGGCCGACGCCCTCGTTCCTGTTCTGATTGTGCTGGGCCTTGCAATGGGCCTGCCCCTCGGTGACACTGGTAAGGGTTTGAGTGGCGGGCCCTCCTAGAAACAGCTCTCAGACGTGGTGCTGGCGTCTGCTCCTGTCCCTGGATTCTCCTCCATCACTTGTACCCCCTGGGCTGCCTGCCCTGTTCTCACTGCGGCCCAGCCCGTGCTGGCTGCCCGCCTTCCACCTCCACCCGCTTCTCGTCCCTCCAGCACCAGCCCTTCCCCCCCTCACCCTGAAGTCCCACGTGCCGTTTCCTCACCATCTCCCTCCTCTGGCTTACGTTTTCTGTCATTCTGAACCCTAGTGGTGCCAATCTTGAAAGTTTTGGGTTGGGTCCATATTCACCTTACCTTTGACCAAGGTGTTACTGAGAGTCTGTCAGTAACCGTTGGGGTTGCCAGTGCCCTCCAGGTATTGCAACGGCGACATTAGAAAGCTCCGCCGTCTCCTGAACTATTTTCTGGTACATCCTTTCTTTGCCAACCGATATTTACTATCACCAAGAGATCTATCTGGATGCTAGGAATCTGCTGAAATACTTTCTTTACCATCTTGGCTTCCGAAATGATTCTGGAGAAGTAAAACTACTAGAAGACCCAGGTTTTAAGAAGAACTTCGGAAATACCCGTAATAACTGTCATCTGTTTTTAAAAATCTTTTGGGTAACAGAGTCAAGGGTGTGTCATGTTGAGGACTTCAGTTTAAAGGGGGGAGATGTGTGGAGCTGCTGACAGTGACTCTCTGAGGGCTGGGCGCAGCCTCTCGTGCCGCAGCACGTGTGTCCTTCAGGGCCCAGCCGGGGGAGACTCGCTCTGTCCAGCCCCCTCCTCGACCTCCCGTCACAGGCATCCCGGAGACCGGGGCACTCTGACAGGTCTGGAGGCCAGACGGGGAAGGGGGAGGAGGTGGGAAAGAAGAGACGACGGAGCCGGGTGAGAAAGGGATTGTGGGCCGGAGTCACGAGCGGGCCGGCCGCTCAGCACGTCACAGCACAGCGTGTGCCCTCCTGCTGGGAAAAATGTGTTCCTGCCTCCCGTGCCTGCCTCTTGTTTCTTCCTGCTGCCACCTTCTCCTTATGGCTTCCTGCCCTGCTTAGAGAGAACTCACTCTGAGAGAAGAGAGCGTGTCTGTGGGCAGCACTGGGGCCCAGGGACGGGCAGGTTTGTCCCCGAGCTGACCTCTCCTGGGGGCCGTTGTGCCGTCGGCCTGCCCGACTCTGTGGGCTTTCCTGGAGAGCAGCCCCGGTGCCATCAGCATCGGGCAAGCCAGGGCCATGATGCCGCCCGCCAGAGAGTCTCTGCGGGCGCCTCTGCGGCTCGCTGCGGCCCAGGCAACCCGGGGGCCACTCAGGTGCCCGGAAGCCGTGGACTCTCAGGCTCTGCCCCATTTTGGGGGGCCTCACCACGGAGCGTAGTGGGCAGGTGCTGGTGTCTCCTCGCTAGACTCTGGGCCCCCTGGGATTAGGGATCCACCCCCGCCACACGCCTGCCTCGCGGGATGGGCCAAAGCCCTCGGCCCCCCGTCCCGGTGATTTCTGTGCGTGTTCCCCCATCCACTGAGTTGACCAGGTGAGAACTGAGCTCATCGTGTCCCCCCAGCCCCACGTACGCGCCTCGTTTTCACGGGACACGTGCACACCCAGTCACCAAGCCCTGTGGCCCGTCCCGTTGCCCACCCCACGCTGGTCCTTCTCTCCACCCCATCGCCGCCCCCGGTGTGGCCACCGTGGCCTCCTTTCCAGCCTTGCCGCCACAGCCGGCCGCCCTCCTTCCCCGCAAAGCAGCACAGGCAGACCAAAGTGTCACCCCGTCCCCGCAGGGCCAGGCCGCCCACCTGTCCCGGGCCCCGCCTTCCCTCCGCTTTCTCCTGCCCCCCTCCCACCCCACCCCTGGGCTTCTCTCCTCTGTCCCGGCCCTTTCCCACTCCCCCAGTCCCTTCCCCACCAGGCTTTGTCCTTACTTGCTGCGTGGACCTGAGCGTGCCACCCCAGCTCCGCTTCCTCCTCTGTCACTGGGGGCGTGAAGTTGTCGGGAGGATTAAAGGGAAAACACACATAAAGAGCATAACGTAGTGCAAGATGCCCGCCGGCATCAGTAAAAAGGGAGGAATTAGCACAGTGCTGCCGCGTTGGGTGGTTTCTCTTTCTTCTGCAGGGCTCAGGCTCTCTTTCTCTGCGAGTAGGGATTGGGCTTTTTATGTTCTTGGACTTTGTACCTGGGTCAGGCCCAGCAGCAAGTCGCAGGTGCTCTGTGACGCTGACCTGACTAGGAGCGGTGACAGGGAGGCGTCCAGCTCTCCCCCACCCCACCATCCCGGCCGTCTTTCCCTGCTTCCGAGCATTTCATCAGAACAACCTGAGCGGACTCATCACGGGAGAGGCTCTCTGTTCCCACGAATCAGAGGCACTGATCCCAGGCTGTGGCCGAGAACCCTCTTTCTTCCTCTTTTTCCTTCTCTGCTGACCCAGGAGGCCCTGGCTGCTGGCTCTCTGGCCCGAGAGACTCACAGGCACTTCTTGTCTGCTGGGCCCTTGAAATATGATTTGGCTTCTCCGGGAAGTTCACCCTGTGCTTTTCCGCCCTTCCTCAACGAGCCGGGGTGCTTGTGTGGCCATCGCTTCCCCGAAGTGTGACGCCCGAGTTCACTGCCCCTCCGAGCCTAGACACAGCTTTGAGGCAGGAGGCACAGGCAGCCAAGCACCCACCAGGTTTCTGCTGCCCACAGGGTAGCGGAGAAGCCCGGCTCTGTGCCGAGCCCCCACCCTGGAGGAGATGGTCACCGCCTGAGTCCAGGAGTGAGCCTAGCGCACCTGCTGTGGACAGCAAGGGCCGAGCGAGGAGGCGGGACTGGTCGTAGCCCAGAAGCAGGACCGGGGCTTGGGGATCCTTGCCCCAGGGGCTCGCAGCAGCAGCCACTCCACCCAGCTGTTTCTGCCCCTCCTTCTGAAGGCTCCCTGACTCTGTTGTTGGCGCTCACGGCATTGTGGATGGTCAGCGCCCGCAGGCTGCTTCACACACAGGAACTTCCCTGCAGCCCCTCACTGCACGTGTACGTCTGACTCAGTCCGTGACAGTCGACTGGTCGGGTACCAAAAGGAGCCCCTGGTCCTCGTGAAGGTCCTGTGTGATGTGAACCCAAAGGGTGCTGTTCCTACACTGACAGTTGCCTTTACATTCATGTTTTCAAGCTGCTTGTCGACTTGTCAAAGGCCCTTCCTTCCTGCTCTGTGATGGAATGTTTACCCCTGTTCTGGAGATGGAGGCACCAGAATAGAGAAACTGAACCATTTGATCAGAGTTTTAAGTCAGAGCTAAGGTTAGAATCCAGATTCCCACCCTGTGAAATACAGTGTCAAGTTGACATTTATGAATTGCTTAATGGCCAGTAAGCATTGAGACCCGATGAGGCTGAGTAGAAAGAAAAGCCCGTGCACGGGCTGGACGTTGAGAGGCGTGCTTTTGTCCTTTGTGTTCTGACACAGAGTGTAGCTACAGGCTCTAAATAGTGCTAAAGATAAGTATAAATTAGAGCCCTTGTCGTGCTGTTTAAATCCAAACTGAGTACAAAGTAGTTGAGTCAGATTTCTAGAACTAAGTTCAGACCATTTTGGAATCTCTACTAAATTTTCTTATGGAGAGTTGATGTTATTAAGGTTAATATTTAATGAATATGCAGAGCATCCTGAAACGTATTGGAGGTCCTCACAAGAATGTACTTAGCCACGAAACCGTGGGCCAAAAGCGTAGTGCTTTCGAGGAAGGTCTTGTGATTCAGCTTGCAAAAATATGGAACATGAGAAGAAACATAGTAAATTTCTACTTACATCTGTCCTAAAATTCTCCTGAGCAAAACATTTTTGTTCTTTTACATCCTTTGTTATAAAATTACAGATTAGAATTTTGAAATGAGTTTAAAACATAGACTCCACCAAGAATTTTATTCAAAAAGAGAGAAGGTGTTTTTTGAATCCAGCATGAAGCTGATGTTGCCTTTCTTGGGTGAGCTGAGCGCTGTCTCATTGTTCACATGATGGGACCAACAACAGTGTCTGTCCTCGCCTTGAGCAGAGAAATCGCAAGTGCAGAAGGTTGTGGCCTTGGCCTCAGAATCTGCCTCTTGGCTTCGGAAACTCATCTTTGGACATTCTCTAACATGTAGTTGTTATAAATTAACAAGTGCATCAAAGATGGAAGTTCCCTCTGGACCTAGGATAGACCCAAAGGATGACTTTCATAAACACGTAATTAACTGGGACCAGGAAGGAGAGAGAAGACGAGCAGTCTTCCAGCCAGTTTGCCACGTGGAGTGACAAGGACCGTTATCAAGAATCCTTCCTGGTGACCTAGGAGTGATCACGTCCCATCTAAGAACCAAATCTGATGTGGTTCTTTCCAGGAGATTCCTCCCCAGGAAATCATGGACATGTGTGTTTTGCAGCGGCCAAAAGCTTTACTTCCTTCCAAGAGAAATAACTGACACCCATATCGTGTCAACACTCGCAGGCCCTGGTTGAAAGAAGCATCCTCAGAGCCCAGGACTGGCCCTGGGCTGTGGTTCCCACTGGCTCTCCATAGGGGAAGGAAGCCCACACCACCCTAGAAAAGCACCTTCCCATGAATATGTTTTCTCACAAATGATGGATAAAAATTTAAGCCCCCAAACAAGCTGACCAGTAGCTTATCTGTTTTGCTAAGTAGCGTCCAAAAACACTGAAGTCATAAGCCTTGTTTGAGCCAAGAGGATACAGTAATGACTGATCTCTGGAATTCTCTATACTTCCAAACACTTGCCCGCAACAATACGTCCATTCACTCCGATGAGCGCGTTTTCCCCATGATCGGTAGAGCTGAACGTTTTCCAGAGCTTGCAGCCCAAGTCACCGTGGAGTAGCTGTACCAGTCAAGGTCCTCTGGCCTGTGGCTCCAGCTCTCAGCTGCTGGCTCGCTGGCTGCCCCCTCTGGCTCCCCCAGCTTTCTGCTAATCAATGGAATTAAATGGAACGTCTGTCATATTGAGGAATCAGAATTTTTCATGTGAAGATCTGCTTTCCTGTTTTCTTGCCAACACAACACAGGGCCTGTCCCTAGTCGTTTTTCATGCCAGGATATGATGGAAAGGAAGTGACCCTGAAAACTGGTGCCTGGCCGGCTTCGGGTGGCTTTGCTTTTTAGCATGTGACTGGCCACACATCACATCAGCCTCCCTCATCCTTTACACCCAGAAGACTCTCTCCGCGGTTCTTTCAGGTGTATGTTTTCAAAAGAGTGGGGTGCTAGCTCCTGTGTCTCCCACGAGGGCAGATCTTTTTGCTGCGTCCCCGGCTGCTATATCAAGCCGTGGCTCACTGCCTTTTGCAGGCTGGTCACCCCTCAGGAGGTCTCCGAGTGGAGTGAGCCGGCAGGATTCTGCAGCGCTGCGGGACCGCGCGCTTAGGGCCTGTCACGTGCCCAGGGCACTCCCTGAGTGTGAGATGGCTGCCCCAGCACCGTCTCTGCTGAGCCGAGCCATGTGTTACTAGGTACGTGGCTTTCCCATGCAGCCCGTTTCTCCATCCCTGTAAGGATCCTAACAGCAGCACTTCGTGTGGAGTAAACGAGGTGATTCAGGTAAAACCTTTAACACCTCACCTGACCAGCAGGAAGCATTCTGTAAGAATGGCTGTCATCGTCATCGTCACCATCATCATCATGAGATGGTTCTTGCCGGCGCTTTGATTGTGTGATCAGGGCTGGTGTGGGGGCCAGGTGCGCCCCCCTCCTGACTGCTCTCCTCCCCAGCACCTTGCACCAGCAATCCTAGATCTTCTGCAGAGATCTGCCGTCTCCAGACAGGCAGCCCTCACATCATAACTCCTCCTCGGCCCAAACAGCCTTACTCTGGCTATAAATAAAAATCCCTGCCGCGGAGCGCAGCAGCAAAGCCGGGCACCAGCCAGACCCTAAGATAATCTCCAGGCTGTGGTGCAGGGGTGTTTCTGCTTAGCGGCCAGCCCTGCTTTCTCCCTGCCCGTGTGAATAAATATGATCTTAAAGGGCCTGGAAACATTTCTCTGGGGAGTCAGTGGAGACCGGGCTTGTTGACCGTGGTATGGGAATGAGTGTGCAGGGCCGCCGGAGGGACCGCGTCTCCCCGCCCACTGGAAGGTGATTTTCCGGCTTGGCTCCTGTCCCAGCAGGACTGCATAGCTTGAATACCAGAGCTGCTGCAGCCTTGTTGCGGAGGGCGGCCTGGACGCTTTGTCCGAGAGACGGGCATCTTCCTTCCCTTTTCCTTGGTGGCTGCCCGCTCCCCTGCAGTCCGCACCCTTGGTGGCCCCCCCGCTTCGGACCCGCACCTGCACAGCGAGGGAAGCTTGTCCACTACTGTCCACACCCGCAGTCGATGCTCTGCTGAGTCAGGTGATAGTCTAGGCACTTTAGTTAATAACATTAGAATCTATTCCTAAGTATTCCCTCATTCAGTAAATACGTATTGAATTAATTAATTAAATGCCTTGACTGTTTTTAGAGGAGTTCCTGAGGGTATTTTGGAGGGCAGGAGAGGCTAGCAGACATTGATGGCTTGTCACACAGCGGGACTTCCGGGGCGTCTCAGTAAATCCACACAGAGACCCTGTAAGAGAAGAACTGTTGTTTCCATCCCCATTTTAAAGAGGAAGTGACTGAGGCTCGAGAACTTACTTCACCTGCCCAAGGTCACACAGGCAGAGAGAGAGCCCAGGACCCAAGCCCAGGTCTGTGTGACTTGAGAACGTGCCCTCTAGGCAATTATTCCGCCTCCCAGAAAAGGCCCCGCCCTGCGTGTGCGTGTAAGCGGGTGCTTGGTTACTGCGGGGCTCACTTGAGTGCTCGACACATTTACGTGGGGCGTGGACAAGAGGGGGCGCCAGTGAGGACGTGTCGGGACTCCAGAGTTGGCATTTGCCTCACTTCGTTCGGGCTGCTGTAGCAAAATACCAAAGCCTGAATGGCTTATAATAACAAGTCTATTCCTCACGGTTCTGGAGGCTGGAAGTCCAAGGTCAGGGTGCCAGCATGGTTAGGTGAGGGCCCTCTTCCTGGTCACAGATTTTTCGTGGCATCCCCCTGGAGCCTCTTTTCTGTGGCACAGATCCCATCATCCCTGGGGGTTAGGATTTCAACATAAGAATCTGGGGGGACTCAGACACCCTGACCGTAGCGGCATTGACCATGAATCATAAACTAGACGGAGTCACGGCCGAGGGAGAGGTATCTGTTAGCATATCTCACAGCAGCACCTGCGTGCTGGGAGTGAGCATCCCACAGGCCCGGGGACCGGACTCCTGCGTGAGAGAGGCCTCAGCCACGGCCCAAAACAGGCTGGCCTCCCAGGACCGGGCCGTCCCATCCCTCCATCCCTTGGCTGGTGCATTTCACTCAAGGTCTTCTCTGCGCACCTTGCCAGCCAGTGAGAGAGCCTTACTGTGAGCGGAGCATCCTCCAGAGGTGAAATGGAGAGTCCCCAAAGCCAAACCCGTCACCTCTCTGCCATCCCCAGCAAGGCCAGGCCTGGATGGCTGCCCTGAGAGGCCAGGTGAAGCATGGTACCTGCCGGGGGAGGGCACTGTGGATGCTCAGGCCCCACAGCCCTCGGTGGGCAGAGCAGCCGAGCCAGGGGTCCACCACCCCCGGCTTCTCTCAGAAGAAGGGATGTGGACGAATCGGAGCTGGTAGGAATCTAAGCCTTCGGCGTCGGTACAGCACTTCCACTAATTCACCTGCCTGTGTCCAAGCGTCGGCCTTGAGTCTGTAAGTTAGATGGGGAATGAGATGTGTAAAGACGAGTCGGTTCCCAGGCAGTATCCTGGGTCTGATATAAACCAGCAGCCAGTGGGGCTCATGGGGCGAGAGGGCCTTGGCCTCACCACGGAGGGGGGAGGAGCTCTAGACTGATCCACACAGCCTAGGAGGGCAGGGCGGGCAGCAGGGGGACAGAGGGAGGCTGTGCCTGTCCCTTGAGTGGCAGCAGCTCTCGGTCCAGTTAACCTGTAAGCACATAGCTTCGCAAAAACACTTAAGGGTAGAGTGGCTTTGACCTCTGGCTAGTTTAAAACTTCATTTCTTCTTCCTCCTTCTTGGCCGTGGGTTTCAGAAATCCTGAATTTTGTACCAAAATGCAAAGGACACTTGAGTGAGCAGTGTGCATGTTTGTGCTGGGTGGGCTGTTGTCAAGTTCCAGCACCTGTGGTGGGAGTGAGCCTGGCAGGGACTTCAGATTCAGGCCCTGCCTCACTCTCCTCCACGTTTGGCAGGTGTCGGCAGACCCTTTGCAGGACGTGATGACACTATGGGATTCTTGTCCCAAAGCTCGTCCATCTGTCCTGCCGCAGCAGAGCCCAGGCCCGAGTGCGCTCACGGGCTCTAAGGAGCTGTGGGCATCTGCTGTCGCGCCCCAGCCTGACCTCGGGCTTTTCTCTCACGATGAGAATCTCGAAGAGCGTAGCCTGGTGGTTCTAAGGTAGCGTCAGAGGCATTGCACTTCATTTGTTACAAAAAGAAAGAAAAAAGTTTAGGCAGAAAGGGAGATGAATTCAGAAATTTTTAGCATTTTGGTAGCACAGTTCTTTCAACCATTTTTTAAGGCTTATGCCCTTCCCTTCCAAAAGGATTTGAAGTGATTACAACATTTAAAAGGCTGCAGTGTTTGACTTCCAAGGAATAAAACGAGAGAGATTCAACCAAAAAACTCAAAATAAGTAAACATGACCAGGTGTCTGACTGCACGCACTGAATTTAGCACCAGGTTCCTGGAAGGACAAGAGGCATAGATGGGGTTGCGAGGGTTTCATTTTCTGACAAAGAGGACGGGACCCCCATACGGTGGGGGGAGGCTTGCTCTCCTTTGGGGGTACCCGCATCCTGCCCCTGAGGACAGGGTAGACACTGCCCCTTAGACACTGAGGACAGCACTGGTCAGTCTTCAGGCCCTTCTCAAGGGACCCGTGCCAGGGTGGGGGGACCTCGGGCCAGAGGAGCACGGGGGTGGTTTGGCCTGAGTGGTGGTCCTGGTTAGAATGACTGTGAACGGCCTGTCACGGCTCAGCTGGGTTAATCTAATTACTTTTTCTTTTGTCTGTTTTCTTCTTCCCATCCTCTCGTGTTCGTGTCTGTGTTCCACTCTGACTCTGTAGTATAAATCTGTGTTTAGGTCCTACTCCCAGGATTTCGTGCCTCACAGCCAAGCTTCCGTCCAGCCTTTCCTCCCGTCTACCTCCTCTTCCTCTCCACATTTCCCACCTGTCCACCAGTCTCAGAGCTCTGACTTAGCGGTGCCAACCGTAGCCAGTCCGCCTCCCAGCACCCTGGACGGGCCTCTTTCATCTTCTCAGGAGAGCAGCTTTCATGGGAACACTGTCTGCCTTCCTTCCGAAACCTCTTTCACTGACTCGCCCCAGACGCCTTCGGTGAGAACTCAACACACACACGCCTCCCCGTGGGGCTGCGCCTTCTGAAAAAGCCTCCGCCCTCACGAGCGGTCAAGTCTGTTGCTGGCGTGGGCCCAGTCGCGGCGTGGCTGGACTGAGGGGTACACAGGTCACCAGGTGAAATCGTAGCCCGTCTGTTTCCTTCTCTGCAAAGTTCCCATCAAACTAGGGATCTGATTTTCCACAAATGGGTTAGTGACCATTTAGAGACAACAGGTTGTCATAAGCATAAGATAGCAAATGCTACTGGTTTTCTGTGTGATTGGTTGTTTCTAGAGGAAGGTGCAGAGATCTCCGACAGCTCAGAAGGCAGTTGCGTGTTTAGTTGCCGAGGTGCTGAGGGTGGAGGGCCTCTTTGCTGTGCTGCGAGATGGGCCGCAGCGCTGCATCCGGGCACAGGGAAGTGCTGCCGTGCGCGTGGGCGGGGACACGACAGGCAGAGGGGCAGAGCAAGTGCAGGCACGTGCAGCCAGCGCTGCAGCGTGGAGCTGTCTTGATGTGTTGCCTCCCTCTCTCCATGTTTGGCCCCAGCACGGCAGAGTGGGGAGGTGTACACCTCCACCAGGACAGCCTGAGTGGCCCTTGACGCCTTTGGGGAAGCTCCAGCAGGAAACGTGGGTCCCCTCTGACAGAGGCAGGAGGTGGCAGAAGCAGCTTTGTTCCCCGACCCTGGGAAGGCATCCCCGGAGAACGGAGGGCACGCCGCCGCTGCTGCCGTACTCTCCTCCGGTCAGGGCCAGCCCCGTGGCGGGGGGCCGTCACATGTGCGTTCCCTCTCGTCCTGTCTCCCCCAGAGCGAACGCGCCAGTGAGGGTGAATCCGTCAGTCTGTGTGCCTCTGGCCAGAGCAGCGAGGAGTAAGTAACCGCGGGCTGCCTCGTGCCCGCGGCCTAGCCTGGCAGGGGTCGGGCCCTGCTTCTGTCTGGCTGAGCCTCCCGGTCACCAGCAGCCATCCTGCGTGAGACCTCAGCCACTGCCCGAGCCAGGGGCCGGCTCGGCTCCGCGGGGAGAGGACAGGGCTTCCAGCGGAGCCTCCTTTGCTTTCGCTCCCGCGGTGTGCTGCTCCTCCAGCCTGGCCGGTGGGCCGTCTGGGGATCACGGGAGCAGCCTGGCCTTGGCCCTGGCCACGTGTCCGGTTGCTCTCAGGGATTTCTTTCTACCCCATCTTCTGGTGTTGGGGCCCGTCTTCTGTCCCTCTCCCAGAGGCAGGGACTCCTCTCTCCCACACTGAGCCTTCCAAGCCAACATCCCCCTCCCACCCAGCAAGCTCCAGGCCTACAGTCCCTGCTTCAAGGAACCTGGTGACTCCACCAGGCCTCCCTCCTGTCGTGGTTGCCCTTGTTTTACTGCCCTCCCAGCGCCAGACGGTCAAGGTACAGTGGTTCTGTTAAGCAGTCAGCTTTCCAGGGTTTGCTGCAGCAACACCTGAGCAACTGCAAAACCTTCGAAACGAACCCTCCCACCGTCCCGGGTGGGGGGCCGGGTCCCTGGAGGGGGCACCGTGAGGACTCCGCCCTCCTCAGGGGCCAGCTCAAGGGGCCCAGTCCATTAAAAGCGTGCTCACTCTCGTTAGGATGGCCCCCTAAGGGGGCCCCCAGAGCACCTAGATATCCACGTGAGGCAAGCCCCACTTCAGGTATTAGCATGTTGTAGAACACTGTGGAATTTTCACTCCAGTGGGTTCAGCCCCCTTCTTGGGAGGTAAGCTGTTTGTCGCCTGGTGTTCCCACCTCACCTGTCCCCTCTGGTGACCTCCCCCACCATCATCCAATTCAGCCTCTGCACACGGAGTCCATTCCAGGCTGGCCTTCCAGAGCTCTCCCTCCACCTGTGACCCCATGAGGTGCTGCAGTGTCCTCTATGAGGACGTGCTGCTTCTTCATACTCCCCCCACCCCACCCCGTTCTCTGTTGTGGCCTCGGTGGCAGACCAGGGATGCCGGGGGGCCGTGTCGTCATTGAGTGGGTGGGCCCAGGTTCCTAGGAAGAAGCAAGGCTGCTGGAGGATGGAGGGACTGCCTTTGTGCACTCGAGCAGCTAGGCCCTTGGGAAGCATAGCTGTGGTGCTGAGGGCGTGCTGTGACTGGGAAGCTGGCGGAGGCCTGCTGCACACCTGCAGGGCATAGCGGGCAGGGCCACAGTCTTCCAGCTCAGGGGGTCTGGGGCCGGGCCCTTCACTTCCCACAGCCTCTTTTTCTTTGTGTGACCGGTATGGTGATGTCGGCCAGCAGGTAGGGTGTTGGTCAGGGCCAGGTGAGGAAAGGCACGCGCAGCGCCTCGCGGAGCTTGGCCGAGTGGTAGCTCCTGCGATGGTCCTTTCTTCCAGCAGGTGGTCGGGATGGCTTCCTCTAGGTCGGCAGCTGACAAAGGTTATAAGTAGTGGTGCTTTTCACTCTCCCCAGAGGAAAGATGCTAGTCTGAAGAGGGCCCGTGCTTCCTTTGTAATGGACCGCGGTCACGGTGTTTACATCTCAAGTTCCTTAGGAACTTGCACTCAAAAGCCACTTGCAGGCAGGAATGCTGGGAAGCAGAGCAGCCCAGCGGGGGGCACCTGTCACACACCCAGCACTGCCTTCTCTTTTCAGGAATCACCAGCTTCGAAGGACGGACATCCCAGAGATGCCTCGTCAGCCGGCAGTGCACCTGGGAAGGAAAGCAGGGACGGCGGGGACAGGTAGGAAGTTACCCACGTGGAGCCGGGTGCCCTGAAAGCATCACGTCTGCCCGCCCAGTGAGAGCTGCCCCAGCTGCCCCTGCGGCAAGCACGCCAGGCCTGCTGGGGCTGTATGTTTACACTGGCGCTGAGCCAGATGTGTTTTTTACAAAGTGAAGGTCTGTAGCAACCCTGCATCAAGCAAGTCCGTAGGCGTCACCTTTCCAACAGCATTTGTTCGCTTCATGTATCTGGTAATTCTCCCAGGATTTCAAATTTTTTCATTATTACTATATTTGTTATGACAATCGGTGATCTTTGAGGTTATGATTGTGATTGGGGGCACCACAAACCATGCCCATATAAGATGGCAAACAATCGATAAACATCGTGTGTGTTCTGACTGCTCTACCAAATGGCTGTTCCCCCATCTCCCTCCCTCTCAGGCCTCCCTGTTCCCTGAGTATTGAAGTTAGGCTAGTTAATAACCGCACAATGGCCCCTAAGTGTTCAAGCGAAAGGAAGAGTCACACATCTCTCACATTTGTTTTTTGTCTGCATTGGGTCTTCGTTACTGCATGCGGGCTTTCTCTAGTTGTGGCGAGCGGGGACTACTCTTTGTTGCAGTGGGCGGGTTTCTCATTGCCGTGGCCTCTCGTTGCGGAGCGTGGGCTCTAGGCACACAGGCTTCAGCAGTTGCAGCACGTGGGCTCTAGAGCTCAGGCTCAGTAGTTGTGGTGCACGGGCTTAGTTGCTCAGCAGCATGTGGGATCTCCCCGGACCAGGGCTCGAACCTGTGTCCCCTGCACTGGCAGGCGGGTTCTCAACCACTGCGCCACCAGGGAAAGTCCCTCTCACTTTAAATCAAAAGCTAGAAATGAAGCTTAGTGAGGAGGGCATGTTGAAAGCCAGGAGAGGCCTAAAGCTAGGCCTCTTGTACCAGCCAAACAAGTTGGTTAGCCAAGGTGTGAAGGCAAAGGAGAAGTTCTTGAAAATTAAAAGTGCTGCTCCAGTGATCACACAAATGATAAGAAAGCAAAACAGCCTTATTGCTGGTATGGAGAAAGTTCGAGTGGCCTGGATAGAAGATCAGAGCAGCCCAACGTTCCCTTAAGCCAAAGCCTCATCCAGAGCAAGGTCCTAATACTCTTCAATTCTGTGAAGGCTGAGAGAGGCGAGGAAGCTGCAGAAGGAAAGTCTGAAGCGGACAGACGTCGGCTGAAGAGGTTTAAGGAGAGAAGCCGTCTCGTAACGTCGAAGTGCCAGGTGAAGCAGCAAGTGCTGATGGAGAAGCTGCAGCAAGTTATCCAGAAGATCCAGCTGAGATCATTCATGAAGGCGCTACACTACGCAACAGATATTCAGTGTAGACAGAACAGCCTCTACAGGCAAAAGACACCATCCAGGACTTTCATAGCCAGAGAGGAGAAGTCAATGCCTGGCTTCAAAGGACAGGCTGACTCTCTCGTTAGGGGCTAATGCAGCTGGCGACTTTCAGTTGAAGTCAGTGCTCAGTTACCATTCCCAGAATCCCAGGGCCCATGAGAATGATGCTAAATCTACTCTGCCTGTGCTCTATACATGGAGCAACAAAGCCTGGATGACAGCACATCCGTTAACTACATGGTTCACTGAATATTTTAAGCCCACTGTTGAGACCTGCTGCTCAGAAAAAAAGATTCCTTTAAAAATAGTACTGCTCATGGTTAATGAACCTGGTCACCCAAGAGCTCTGATGGAGACGATATACAATGAGATCAGTGTTGTTTCCTTGCCTGATAACACAGCATCCGTTCTGCAGCCCCTGGATCAAGGAGTAATTTCAACTCTCAAGTCTTATTACTTAAAAAATACATCTTGTAAGGCTATCGCTACCATAATTTGTGATTCCTCTCATGGATCTGGCAAAGTAAACTGAATCCCTTCCGGAAAGGACTCACCATTCTATATGCCATTAAGAACATTCATGATTCACGGGAAGAGATCAAAATATCAGCGTTAACAAGAGTTTGGAAGAAGTTGATTCCAACCTTCCTGGATGACTTTGAGGGGTTCAAGACTTTAGTGGAAAAAGTCACTGCAGATGTCGTAGAAACAGCGAGAGAACTAGAATGAGAAGTGGAGCCCGAAGATGTGACTGAATTGCTGCAAGCTCATGATAAAACTGTAACAGAGGAGGAGTTGCTTCTTACCGGTGAGCAAAGGAAGTGATGTCTTGAGATGGAATCTACTCCCGGTGAAGAGGCGGTGAAGATTATTGAAATAACAACAACGGATTTAGAATATTAGCGGCAGCGTTTGAGAGGACTGACTCCAATTTTGGAAGAATTTCCACTGTGAGTAAAATGCTAGCAAACAGCATCGCCTGCTCCAGAGAAGAGTGTTTGTGAGAGGAGAGCCCGTCGGTGCGCAGACTCCACTGCGGTCTTGCCTTAAGAAATCGCTGCAGCCCTGGCCTGATCAGTCAGCAGCCGCCAGCATCGAGGCAGGCCCTCCACCCCCAGGAAGGTTACAGCTCACCAGTGGCTCTGGCGGGGGTTAGCATTTTTTTAGCAATAAAGTATTTTTTAATTAAGGTGTATGAACACTGTTTTAATTTTTATTGATTGATTGATTTTTAAGATTTAATTTAATTTTTATTTTTGGGGGCTGCGTTGGGTCTCCGTTGCTGCATGCAGGCTTTCTCTAGTTGCGGCGAGCGGGGGGCTACTCTTGGTTGCGGTGCGCGGGCTTCTCATTGCGGTGGCTTCTCTTGTTGCAGAGCACGGGCTCTAGGCACGTGGGTTTCAGTAGGTGTGGCTTGCAGGCTCTAGAGCTCAGGCTCAGAAGTTGTGTCTCGTGGGCTCTAGAGCGCAGGCTCAGTAGTTGTGGCGCACGGGCTTAGTTGCATGTGGGATCTTCCCGGACCAGGGCTCGAACCCGTGTCCCCTGCATTGGCAGATGGATTCTTATCCACTGCGCCACGAGGGATGTCCCTACTGTTTTTTTAGACATAATGCTATTGCACACTTAACAGATTACAGTATAGTATAAGTATGCCTTTTATATGCACTGGGAAACGAAAAAAATTCACGTGAATCACTTTATTGTGTTATTTGCTTTACTGCAGAGGCTGGGAACCGAGTCCACAGTATCTCCGAGATATGTGTGTACACTCTTCCCTTTATTCTGATTCTCAAAATTATGCGTGCTCAGGGTAGAGAACATGGAAAGTATAGAAATGTATAAGAAAATAAGAAGGATAACCGCAGCCCTCAGAAGCCCTCCTGCTGGCACCAGGCTGCCTCTGCTTCTTGAGCATCTCCACGCCTACTCTTCACCTCACACGTTACCCACAACACGTTACCCTAGGGTTTCCTTCTCAAACCCTAGGCCAGCCTTCCTTCTGCCTCTTCCAAGTTCAAATGTAATAAAGGAGTGTAAAAGATTCCCCCCACCAAACTTTTTATTGTGAGTTTCTAGATAGTGTGTGAATTGTATGTAGTGTGTATTTGAAAGTAAGTCACAGACATGACACTCAGCCCCTAAATATTTCAGCATGCCTCCTAAAAAATTTTAGACGCCTACCTGATTACGATATGATTATCACACCTAAGAAGAGTAATAAATTCTTTACATTATCTGATATGCAAATGATCTTCTATTTCCCTAGTTCTCTCTATGTCTTATAAGGCTTATTTTTTGGAACCAGGGTCAATCAGGAGTCATCTCTGCATTTAGTCATGTGTCTCTTTCATCTTTGGTAACATTTCAACATTAGCATGAGTCAAACCTGCCCAGGTTTAGAAATATGTAGTAAATTTCTCCAGTCCACACATGGGAAGGATAATGTGCAGGACCTGGGAATCAGCCCTGCCACCTGCGACTTCACGTTGACTTCCCCTTCGTTGTGAAATGCTCCGCAAATTCAAGCTTTTCCTCCCTCTTTAGGCTAAGGTTCGGCTACTTCTGGAGTCCTGGGTACAGAGCTAAGCAATACCCACTTGCTATTGTCAGGCCTAAACATAAATGGTTAAAGACGTGGTAAAAAGAGCAAGAGACAGGAAAAAAAATAGAAAGCAGTCTCTAGGGGCCTGTCGGCAAGGGCTGCCTGCCCAGCCTACTCTGGCCACCCCTCAGTACCATCCACACGGAGTCTGATTCAGCAGCCCAGGCTCAGGTCTCCCCAAGTGTTAAGGGGTGATGGGTTTTCTAGTCTAACACGTAGTGGCCGTCTGTACCAGACAACAGCAGCTCATGGGCTCCAGCTCCATTGGACCCAGGGGTGCCATTTTTCAGAGTTCAGGTGGCCCCTGCACAAGAAGCAGAGGATGAGCACGCTGACTGGCTAGAAGCGGTCGCTGGGACGTTGTCCTCTTTCCGTGAAGGCCAGGCCACGACTGGACGCTGACGCGCAGCTGAGGCTTCGTCCCAGGACTGCGCGTGGTTTTGCTCTGGCCCATCCACGTTGCCTTACTGAAGGCCCAGGGGTTTTGTTTGTTTGTTTTGTTTTGACTTGGGTTTTTTCGCCCGTACCGTGTGGCTTGTGGGATCTTAGTTCGCCAACCAGGGATTGAACCCAGGCCCTCAGCAGTGAAAGCATGGAGTCTAATCACTGGACTGCCAGGGAATTCCCAAAAGGCCCAGGTTTTAATGTCTCAGATACTTAGGGTTAAAAATGAAGCCTGCGACCACAAGGCCACTCAGTGGCTCACGGGACTGATCACGAGAATGATGGGAATATGGGAGAAAATGCCGGGGAAAGCACGGTGCCCGCAGACCCCACATCCATCTGCCTCGTGTCCGCCTCTGCAGGCTCCCTCTGTGCTTCGTCTGTTGGATGTTCTCTCCTCCCCCTTCACCCAAACTCCTACTCAGCGCCTCAGTCTCAGCTTGCCTGTCCCATCTTCAAGCCCTCCCTGCCCTTGGCTCAGGCTGGACCCCTGCCCATGCTGCTGCCCACCTGCCCACCGGCACCCGTGGACAAGGGCCTGCTTCATGCTCCTCTTCAGTCCACTAGAGAGGTGGCCCTGGGGAGAGACCTGGGGATGGCACTGAGATCATGCTGGCTTGTTCCTCCATCCCGCTGGCCCTTTGCCATTCTCTCCTTGAGTACTGACAGTCCGGGCAGTCTGTGGGCCTTGACACAGGTGACTGAGACCATTACTTTTTCAAATTGCTCAGTGGAACCTTCTTGCTCTGCGTGCTTAATCCCTTCCACTTACTGAGGGAGTGTCCGGAGAGAGCAGGGACTGTCCCCAGGTCACACAGCTTATCAGGAGCAGAGCTAGAAACCCAGTCTGCATCCCGGCCTCTTGTCTACCTCCCGGGCCCCTTGTGGAGGGGTGGGAAGCGGGTCTGGGCTTCTCGCTGGAGCCGCAGTCCGGGGAGGACTCATTCAGGGGAGCGGCTGTACCACAAGGCCCCGCGCACGGGGCCACGCTACCTTGGCCCCCGGGAGCCGTGGAGCTCAGGGTCTGTTGACACAACACAAACCATTTCTCTCTCCAGGGCCCCAAAGTCACCAGATGCTCCAGAGGCTCAGTCGGAGGAGGAAGTGGACGAGCTGTCCCTCATTGACCACAATGAGATTATGGCAAGGCTGACGCTCAAGCAAGAGGTGGGCTCCTCACAGGCCTTCGCGTGCAGGGTCTGGCCCAGAAAGAGGGTGGGGGGCTTTGAGCAGGGAACCTGGAGGTGTCCCAAACAGAAAGGCCCAAGCCGAGTGCTGACCCCCCCAGGTGGCCCTCCTGGGCGGCGGGCTCTGGCATCCCGTTCTTCCTGGCCCCATGCCTGGGCCACCGTGGGTGCTCTAAGACCCTGGGCACATGGGTGACTTCCAGGAGGAAGTGTGCCGTCCCCTTCTCTGACACCTCTGGAGAGTGATCTTGGGCAAGTGACATGTCCTCTCTAAGCCCCAGATGACAGGACTCTGGAGGGTATTGTGAGAACGAAATCCACGAGGGTGCTCAGCACGGAGCCCGTGTGTGGTAAGCCCTCGCTAGAGCAAGATATTTTTATGTTGTTAATGACAGAATGACCCCAGTGTAGTGTCAGCGTGGGAAGCACAGCTAATTAAGAAATTCCAGGCCTGGCCACCGAGGCTGCCTCCATCCCATGTCTTGTCAGGAGAGCCTCATGGGTAAACGCGGTGCCCGAACCCGGCACAGTAAGAGGAGCTGACCTGAGAGGGCCTCCCGCCCCCTGCTGCCGAGCGGTTCCGGGGACACGCAGGAATGGCTCCCGGCGGTAGCCTTGACCCCCGCCGAGGAGGCGGCCGTGCTCTACACACAAACACACACACACACACACACACACACACACACACACACACGTGGCTAGGCTGCAGCAGAGAGGAACCGGGAAGGCAGGGCTGGCTGCTGTTTCATGACTCTTGCCAGAAATTTCTTCTGAAAAATCAGGTCCTGGGCGGAGCTGCCCCGTCTTAGCTGGAAATCCAAGACACTTCCAGCGTAAAAACCTTGAAGCTTTGGAGAGGCAGATGCATCTCCAAGAGCTAGAGACACGAGGAAGCTCTCGCGGGGCGTGGTCTCCTTCGGAATTACAGCGTATGAGGCCGGTGGCTGCAGGCCAGGTTTATGGGTTAAGGCCTCAGTTTGCTCATGTGAAAATAAGACTTTTCCCTTAACTGGCAGGCCACGGTCAGTGTAAGCAACATCGGATATATTGAGCATCTTTGTGACACTTTTCACTCCTCTAAGGAGGGCTCCCTGGAGGAACATGTTATGTGACAAGTGACTCCCCCCACCTGAGGGAGCAGGTGTAGATTTAGGGCAGGTTGCTGCAGCTTCGCGGACATGCGCACACCTGGAAGTGGTCTGCCGCCTCCACCACCATCCTGGGAAGGGCCGGTGCCAGTCCTGCCTGCCTCCCCGTCGGCTCCCTCCGTCCCCTCTTCCGCCCTGAGCCGTGGGTCGGTGAACAGGGAAAGACTGACTGGAGCCATGCCCCCCTGAGCCAGTGGTGTCCTCAGAGCGCTGTGCCACGCGGTGGGCGGGCTGGATGGGCGCACCTGGCCTCTGCAGCCCGGCCACGCTGCTCCCGGAGTGAGGGAGGGCAGGGCAGGGCAGAGAGGACCTGGCATCTCTGCAACACCATGTCTTTGTCATCTCATCCCTGCTTGTGACTCCCTAAGCGGACTTTCTTACGGCTGCGTTCTGCTCCACGCCCTCCTTTGCTGTGGTTTTGCAGGGCGACGACGGACCAGACGTCCGGGGAGGATCTGGTGACATCCTACTGGTCCACGCTACTGAGACGGACAGGAAAGGTACGGCAGCGCTGGCCGCGGCAGCCTCTGTGCCCAAGCTCCCCGGAGGGGGCTGGTCCCGCTGAACCGAGACGTTGCTCGGCTCCACTGCCCTGCCCTCTCCTCTCCTCCAGCCCTGAGCAGGTCAGAACAGCAGTCCTGGTGCTGCTGGGTCACCATAGGGAGTGCCGACGTGGGGGACAGGTGACCTGCATTCAGAGCCAGACCCTCCGCTTCCCAACCCCCTCAGAGCGTGTCCTCTGGTGGTGCAGGGTAGTGAGGACCCCAGGATCATCAAGGGGCAAGTTTCGGGTGCAGAGCCCGGCACCTGGTAGGTCTCCACAGATGGTACCTTGAGTAGCGACATGTTCAACGATAGTGCTAAAATTACGTTGATGTGCAGGTGGCTTTTTACGCTTTTCCCGATATTTTGCCCATTATATTATTCCAGACCGCTGGATTGGGTTTCCTTTATTCCTCCTCTGGGAGCTTCCTGGGGCAAAGGTCCTGTCAGGAGCATCCAGTCTTCCAGCAGCGTTACCTGCACAGGATGGGGTTCCCCACTCTCAGCGCAGAGACACCCCTTCACGTCCTGGAAGGAGGAGGAAAAGGAGGGGCTGTAAGGCCGGTGCCGTGACCTTGGTCAGGCGGGAGGGGCCTGCAGTGCACACGCCCCGCAGCTGGGCCCGGCCTCTCCCCACACACACTTCCTTTTTACATTTTTTAAATTATTAAAAAGATGATGGAACAGCAATGGTAAAGTAAGGTGTGTAGGAATTAAAACACCCCGGTCATGAAACCCTAACCCACCAATTTCATTTCTGTAAACAACCTGGTCCCTATGTTTTTACAGCAGATTTCCCAAAGTATGTTACACAGATGATTCTGGGAATTTTTAAATTATGAAAGTAGTACAAAAATAATTGTTTGCATTGCTGAAAATTTGAAAATTAGAGAAAAAGAAGAAATGGCTCCCACAGACTCACCACAGCCACGCTTTTGCCCTCCGGGTTTCTTCTGACCCAAACAGAGTGCGGTCCTGGACACTGAATTTGAATCCTGGCTGTGCGTTCTCAGGCTGGGCCGCTGCTGGGCACGTCCCTTCTCGGCCTCAGCTGACTCAACGTTGTGAAGAGGTTCAAAGTGCCCAGTGGGTGTGAAGACTGAGCGAGTTGGCACATAAGAAGTGCTCGGGGAGTATCTGTTTACATCCCCAGGAACAGCCCGTGCTCTGCCTTCTTCAGTAAACCCTCCTCCGTGCCGGACAGGTCAGAGCTCCAGCCTCAGCCTGGCATGAGAAACAGCTCTCATTTTTGTCCAGTAGTGAAAGGCTGAAGTGGGAGCTGGCCCCAGTCCTCAGCCCTGAGCAGTAAACTGCTGACCTGCCAGGTGCAGCCGGCTGCGGCCCAGGCCAGAGGGAGCCCTGCAGGCAGGGCAACCCGAGGACCTTCCAGTCGGTGCCGACCATGCCTGGGAGAGGAGGCTCTGCTGCCCGCTGGGGCTTGCGCTCGGTTTTATCAGTGGAAAGATGTTGAGGCTGCAATCATTTGTCCCTGGGATGGGCGGTTGAGGCAGAGGCCCTGGGCCACACAGCAAGCTCCTTGGGCAGGTGGCTTCCTGCAGACCAGAGACCACACCAGTGGCTGGGAGACCCCATGGCTCAGGGGGTGCAGCCTTGGACCCCTTCTTCCAGTGGGCCTTGCCCTCCCCTGGACCCATCTCTGCTTCCTTGCCCCTCTTTGAACAGAAGCCCAAATTTGACAGTGAGCTAGGTGGGCTTGGGGTCCAGGAAGGAGCCTGAGCCCAGCACCACTGGCCCCCTGCTGCACCTCCAGTCCGTAAGCTTCCCTCACGGCACCGCACCGCCAGCCAGATCACCCAAGCACACCCCAGGTGCACGCGCAGGTGTTTCTTCTCCTCTCGTTGTCCAGGGTTTGAGCAGCAGGGGCGGGGGACAGGAGCCGGGCTCTGCAGGGCGGGGCTGCCCAGCCGGAGAAGTGGGGTCCTTGAGGTTCCTCCACCCGATGAGTCGTGGGAGGAATGAGAGAAGACAGGGGAAGGTGGTCTGTGTCCAGAAAAGAACACTTAAGTAATGTGTGTGCATGTGCGCAGCTTCACGGTGAGGGCCACAGACTTTGGAGCCAAATCAGGACTCGAACCTCAGCTCCAGCACAGAATAACTCTGAAGTTCACAAGCCTGGCCAGGTCATTTGTCTCCAGGAGGGACCTGCATTTAAAACATGCCCCCCCTTTTTTCCTTAGTGTCGGAGACTGCGTGGTTGGGAGGGTGTGTCATAGCCATAAATAAACAGGGGTCTGTTGTGAATGTGGAAAGGTTGGGGATCCCTGGCTAGAACCAGCCCCTGCAAAGGGAAGGAGAGGCGTTGGGTGGGAGCTGCCAGCCCTAATCCCACTTGACTTCCAGGCTGGCCTCCTCCCAGTGGGCCTTGCCCTCCCCTGACACCAGAGCCCGCACACCTGAGGGTCCAGCGGCGTGAGGCTGAGCCCCTTCAGCCTTCGCTTAGGTCTCTCGCCATGTGGAGATTCCCAAGGCTTTTGTTCCTGGGCTTCTGCCACCTAAAGTGTTACCTGTGACTCGCTTCAGAGTCCTGATGATGAGTTTGAATTGTATTCTCTGTGCCCATGATGATTAAGACTCTCTGCATCATTGTCTTCACGCAAACAAGAAGCTCTCTGTGTAATCAGAGGTGGCATGTACTTGCAGCAGGTGTGCTGCCTGTCTGTGCCCTGCGCCAGTGGCAGGCCTCACTAATCAACTGCTCTTCCCTCCAGATCTGGTGTTGTACTGCGAGGCCTTCTTGACCACCTACAGGACCTTCATCACCCCTGAGGAGCTCATCAAGAAGCTGCAGTACAGATATCCTTGCCTGTGCCTCAGCCCTGGCGCCACACCTCTCACTGCACAGAGCCCCCTGGAGCCGGGAGAGGGGCCTTCGTGCCCACACAGCCCTCGCGCACGGAGCTGCGGGCAGGAGTGATGGAGGCCCTCAGCCCAGCTCTGCCATGGCCCAGCTTTGGGACCTCAGGCAAGGCTTCTTTGAGCCTCACTCCTCGTCTGTAAAAGGGCTGAGTGATGTTATATGAAGTGCCTGGAACATAGGGTGCTGCCTAATGGCAGTTGTGATCACTGGGTGATTCTGAGAAAGAATCAGAAAGAACTGGCACACACTGAGAGGGTGGGAGTGTGCGGGCCCCTGCGGAGACCCAGGTCACTGGCACCTGCGGCTTTGCGGAGCTGAGCCCCAGGGCATTAGGGGTGATGGGTACGAAGTGTGCAGGGTTTGAGGGAATCAGGACTCCAGAGAACCACCTCAGGGGCAGGCACGGCCACTCCCCCAGATGGCAGACCCAGCAGTGGAGCACAGTCGCCTCCTGCCCCTCGACCACATCTACCCAACGGGCTCACCCTTTCAGATACGACTCCCCACAGTAGTGGCCAAGGAAGATTCCCGAGGCCTGGAGGGATGCACTTTCATTGCCTCTTTCTCGGGTCCAAACCTGCCCATCCTGCCAAGGCTAAGGAGCTACTGTTGCAGCCCAGGGTCCCCGCCCCTCAGTGTCCTCCCTCGTCACAGCCCATGACTGCCATCTGCTGGACAGCCGCTGTCCCTTGGGGCAGAAGTCCTGAGCCCTCCCAGCTCTCCCACGCTCTCCCACTCCCTCCCGTGTGCCTGCGCCTCCTCTGCCTCCTGTCCTCCTCTCTCCCGTGCCCCCCCCTCGGGGCCCTGGTCCCTCAGAACTGGACGGCCCCCACGTGCAGAGACTTCGTTCCCTCCCGCCTCACACCTTCAGTGCCTCACAGGCCTCTGGCTCAGCGAATGATAGTAACTCACACTTGTTGAGAACGGCCTGGTGTCGGTTATGATGCTGAGCGATTGCATGGGTAATGTCTCCGCTATACCATTTCCTACACACATCACTACCATTTGTCATGTGGCGCCATGATGTTATTTCCTACCGTGTAATTAAGGAAACTGAAGTTCAGCGAGGTTAAGTGACGCGCATGGCAGCTTGGAGGGAGAGTGCCCCCCAGGCCTCTCTGACTCGGCGTCTCAGCATCTGCCCTGCTTGGCGCTTCAGGCATGTTAACGGACGTGTTGCAGCATCGAGATCCTGGGCGCAGCTGGCTGGTGGGTCCTGTGTGCTGCCGGCCCTCGGCGCTGTCCCTGGTGTATGGCTCCTTCCTGAGAGCAGGCGGTATGGAGCCATAGAAGTGTCTGGAGACTTGATGAACACGAGGGCAGCCACGGCCTCAGGGAGGAAGTAGCCAGGTGTTTGAAGGGCAGATGCGCAGGCAGCCTCTGATGCTGTGGAAGGGTGATGGGAACTCGTGACGGGAGCGGAGGGAGACCCCTCTGGGGGGGCTGTGCACCTTCCCCAGGGACCCGGGGATTTTAGGGCAAGTGCTTTCTGACCACCTTTCTCTGACTGAGCTCAGCGATGCAGCCTTCAGCGTTTCAGTGGTCACAGGAACTTTGGGTTGATCCCAGCAGAGAGGCAGGCCTGGGAGTGCAGGGAGGAGGTTCTGCAGGCAGGAGAGGTTGGTGGTCGAGAACGGGGTCAGAGAGGTCTGGGCTGAACCTCACTTTGCAGTTCTGCCACCTCGCACAGGTCCTCTGCCCTCCCCGTGCCCTCGTTCCCAGGGTTCGCTCAGGGAAGGGGGTCTGGGGGAGGGCGGCCCTCCCGCGCACTTCCCCGTCCCTACCCGTGAGGGTGGTTGTTTCTTTAACCTGCGCCCACGTACGAGAAGTTCTCTCCTTTTGCCGACACATTCAAGAAGCGCGTCAGCAAGAACACGTTCTTCGTGCTGGTACGGGTGGTGGACGAGCTCTGGTGAGTCCTTCCGCCCCGGGGGATGGAGGGTGGAGGGGCCCAGCAGGCCGCGGGCATCTTGGGGTCCCCGCCGGGGTACAGGCTTCCCCGTAGAGATCTGTGCCTCCCGTCATATTTCACCTGCATCTCCTGGGCTCTGTGCCCACAGAGCCCTGCCCAAGGCCCTGGACAGGGCTCACTCCTGCGCGCTTTAACACAACCCCTGGGGAGAATGGCTTGTCCCCTCAGACCCGCCCTGGCCCGGCCCGGCCCAGCCCTGATTTCCTTGTGGGGGCCATCCCTCTGGCACGTGGCTTAGACCTTGGCTGCCCTCCTCATCTTTCCACGGTCCCCTGAGTGGCATTTGCCATTTCCAGTCATTGAACAAACACAAAGCACAAGGTCCCTTTCCTAGGTCTAGAGAGCCCTTGGTAAGGAAGCCACCCAGGCCCCGCCCTCAAGGTGTTTACCTTCTGCTGGGCGGTGGCCTTCGTGATTACGGGGTGGGGCTGTGAAACACCGTGTGTGGAGAATACTGTGCAGGGGCGTCCTGGGGCTGTCTGTGGAGCCCAGACCTCATGGTGATTCATCACCCCCGTGGGATCAGGAGCTCCCCTGGGGCAGGATTTGTCTCCATAGCCCAGGCCGCAGCGCGGTCCCTCGTGCTTATCCAGTGCCAGTGACCATTTGCTGAGAGAATGGCAATGGGACCACTCCCGGCACTCTAGGATGCAGACAGCCATCCCAAGACCTTCTCTGGCTCTCTTCCCACGAGAGGTTTCCCAGCTCTGCTGGTGGGTGTCTCAGGTGTCTTGAGGGGCTTCTAGACCCCGTGGCACCAGCCCTCTTCTTATGCTCGCATCCCTGCCCCTCACCGCATGGCCCTTGGCCCTTTAGCCTAGTGGAGTTGACGGAAGAGATCTTGAAGCTGCTGATGGAGCTGGTCTTTCGCCTGGTGTGCAACGGGGAGCTCAGTCTGGCCCGTGTGCTCCGGAAGAACATCCTGGACAAGGTGGACCAGAAGAAGCTGCTCAGGTGTGCCAACTCCGACCAGCCCCTGGCGGCCAGGGGCGTAGCAGCCAGGTGCGCCACCCGCCGTCCATCCTGGGCTTCTCCGGGCCCTGCCTCTGGCGAGAGCCGTACCGGCAGCCGTCTCTCCATTCCACTTCCTTCAGTGCCCCCCTCCCCGCCCCCCGCCTCACAACCTCACCTCCCGGTTCTGCCCAGGCCCTGCGACGAGGTGCCTCAGGGACAGCCCAGGGGTTCCCCCGGGGCTAGGCCTCTTCTCCAGGGTTACGTTGTATGACTGATCACTGTTTTAGTAGGAAGTGGGGCAGCAGGGCGTGTAGGGGCTTACCAGGACAGGGGACAGGAATGCCTTTCAGGCTGTGGTCAGCACTTAATTCTCTTCCCGGCACTAACGTGGCAACTTAATTCTTGCCACCCCCTGTGCCATCCTGACGGTTCCTGAGAACCTGTGTAGAGGCTCCACTGGCCCTCTCCCGGGGCCACTGGAGGTTTGTTGATTTATCACCTCTTTGTTGGTGTCTCAGCTCCATTCACATGGCACCATCTTTGTTCCCACTGGGCCCTGAAGGGGGGTTGGGCTGTGCGTTCTCAGGAGCTGAGCTCGCGGGCTTGCAAGTGGAGCCACCGAGCCTGCCGGGCGGAGGCAGGGGGGAAGGCAGGCCCCGTGGTCCCAGGGAGACGAGTGCAGTCCGGTCCTGACCCGCCCCCGACCCGCTGCGTGGCCTCCGTGCTGCGGTGAAGCAAGTCGTGTTCCCTCAGCTCTGAGGCCTGAAGTGCAGCCCCCACCCAGCCCCCACCATCCCATCCACTGACCACTCATCTCGTGCCTCTGTCTTCCAGGCCCGGGACCTTGCATGACTTTCACAGCCATGAGATAGCTGAGCAGCTGACACTGCTGGATGCCGAGCTCTTTTATAAGATAGAGGTATGGCCACGCGTGGGGCTGGGGGAGGGCTGTGCCCGGCCCTGGTGAGTGCAGCTGCTTGTCCCCGAGTGAGAGAAGCCACTGCGTCACAGCAGAGCCAGCGGGCCCAGGCTCTATCCAGTCTACCTGCTTTTTCAGATTCCTGAGGTTTTGCTTTGGGCAAAAGAGCAGAACGAGGAGAAGAGCCCCAACTTGACCCAGTTCACGGAGCACTTCAACAACATGTCCTACTGGTAAGAAGGGGCCTCAGTGCAGAGCACTTCTGGATGGGTGCCTTGTGTGTCCTTCGCAGAGAGCGCCCATGGCAAGGACAAAGGGGTGCCCTTTCATTCCTCCCAGCTCCTTCTGGGGCCCTGTGGGCATTCGTTGTGAACCAGAGACAGGACAAGGGCAGGGACAGGACAGGGCGTGTCTTGCACGTTGGAAGGGGCCACCTGGGGCGGGGGGGCGGGTTGAGGACTCAGCCAGGATTTATTAGTAATGTCTGCTATCAATGGCGGCAGAGGAGCGGGTGTTAAACTTGCCACCCTGCACTGGTCGTGCCAGTCTTCCCACTGCCAGGTGGCCTCAGGACTGGTCCTCACACTGACTCTGCCTGAAAGAGAGGTAGAGCAAAGGAGTGGCTGTATTAATACTTTTATTTAGCCTTCAATTCTTAAAGCAAAGTGAAGTGCGTTTATGTTGTAACATACAGCAGAACGGTTGACTCTTAAAGACGCGACTCAAGGGTGTCCACAGCCTCTCGGCCTCAGTAGGGGATGGTTGGGTGTGGCAGCCAGTAGCAGTCTCATACTGACCCCCGGACACACACACAATCCGTCCCCACCACCAGGGAAACGTCTGATTTGTAAGTGCTCTAAGGATTGCTCTTTGGAGAGTTGGGTCCTCTCCCACTTGCCCTGCTTCTCTCTGCACCACAGGAAGCGTTTCACTCGTCAGCAGCACATGCTTAGCGTAGCAGCCCAGCAGAGGACGAGGTGGTTTCCAGGGCAGACAAGCCGTGCAGCCCTGAGCATGGCCTCCAGCCCCGCCCCTTGCTGGGCGCTGGGGGCTCCAGACACACCCCCTGGGGCCTGCCTAGGAGGAGATGTGGGTGGAGCCCCTTCAGAGACCCGGTGCTCAAGGTGGACTCGGTGCCGGTGCCCTTTAATGGGTCAGAAGAGGGGCACGTTCTCTGGGCGACGGGCGGTGGCCCCTGTGAAAGCACAGGCTGTCGAGGCCACCGTGAGGTCCTTGTGCGAGGCTGGCCTTTGGCTTTGGTTGCTGCGAAGTTTCTGAGAGGTGCCCTCCCTCGTGGCCAGCAAGGTGGCCTCTTAGCCCACACGCCTACTCGTCTCCGAGCCAATCCTGAGGCCACACTCGCTGAGCGTTTCCAGCCGCCGTGGTGCTCACGGTCAGCGCTCACCGGGAGACCGTCCATCCGCACAGTCAGAGGTCCCAGTCACTGGATCTCTCTGTAGCCTCTTACCTATCCCTGGGGTGCCATGAGCTCCTTCAGAGCAGAGACGGGGGTACACCTGGTGCCTCCCTAGGCACGGGCTCCTGGCCAGCTGGTACAGGTGCCCCCGTCCCATTGCCACCAGAGGCCTGAAGAGAGACAGGTCAGCTCAACTGTCTCTTTCTCCCCTTGGTCCGTGCAGGGTTCGGTCAATCATCATGTTACAGGAAAAGGCCCAAGACAGGGAACGGCTGCTCTTGAAGTTCATCAAGATCATGAAGGTAACTGTGGGCACCCTCCCCAGAGCCCGCCACAGCTGCCCCTGCCTGCCTGCCCGCCCGCCCATCCCTGCCCCCACCCTCTCTCTGCAGCACTTACGGAAGCTGAACAACTTCAACTCCTACCTGGCCATCCTCTCAGCGCTGGACTCAGCCCCTATCCGCAGGCTGGAGTGGCAGAAGCAGACCTCAGAGGTGGGCGGCTGGGAGGGCAGCCGGGAGGGCAGCTGTGGGACGCGAGGCCCGGCTGTGGTGGGACGAGCTCTGCCCCGCCCTGCCCTAGTTTCCTGTCTCTAATCTCCAGTCACTGGGCCCTGCGGGGCTTGGTGTTAGTGAGTGCCGGGGTTGTCACATCACGTCACATCCTGCTGCCTGTACCGCAGAACCGTGCCTGGGTCCCAGCTTCACCTTCTGCTTCCTGCCCTCGACCCGGGCTTCTAGAGGGGCTCCTTTGGGTGCGGGCCGCACTAGGCATTGGGATGTACTGTGAACAGGCTAGACCCGTTATTAGGTGGAGCTCCTCAGGGCAGGTACTACAGGGAGAAGGATGGGGATGGGGTGCTGAGCAAGCATGTGAACGAGGCGTCTGGGCCAGCCTGGGGGTCAGGGAGGCCCCCTAAGGAGGTGTCGATCACACCATGACCCGAATAGGAGCGTCCTGGGAAGGGAGGGGAATTCCCCATCAGAGGGGACAGAGGCCAGTGTGGCCACATCACTGGGGAGAATGGCTCTGCATCACAGGGGTCTTGGGGGGCCTGGCAAGGAACTGGACCCTTATCTTTGTGTGGGTGCTGTTCCTGGAAGAGAGACAAAGCCCACAGGGTTGAGTGTCGCCAGGGCTACCTGGGGGGTCGTCTCGTGGGGCAACATAAAGGGACAGTTACGAGACAGTGGTGTATGGAGAAATGGAACATTCACACCAGCTGTTCCAGGAACACATAACAGGCCCTGAGGAGGCAGGGAAGGCTTCCTGGAAGAGGTGACACATCAAGGTGAGAGGCACACAACAGGCGAAGGGGCAGGACAGGCAACACCCCACCCACGCTGCGTGCAGGAGCAGCGAGCTCGCCCGCCATCCCTCGTGGACTCTGCCTTGAGCGCGGTGAGGCATGAAGGCAGGCTCGGGGCCAGGAGCGACATGGTCCGGTGTGTGCTTTTGAGGTTCAGGCGGGCTGCAGCGCTGAGCACAGCCAAGCAGGAGCCCAGCCTGAGATCCACCACACGGGGCGCTGGCTGCTCAGAGACGCGGTTCTTTGTCAGCACCACGGAAGGCCTGCCTGTGGCTGGGGCAGGGCGGGGTCTGGCTCTGGGTTGGTGGGGGGAGGGGCCGGGGCTCGGTGCCCCAGCGTTGGCACCGTGCTCACGGACTGCGCGCGTCCCTCCTGCCAGGGCCTGGCGGAGTACTGCACGCTGATTGACAGCTCATCCTCCTTCCGCGCCTACCGGGCCGCCCTCTCGGAGGTGGAGCCGCCGTGCATCCCATACCTGTGAGTACAGCCTCCCAACTGGGTTTGCCCCTCGTGTGCTCTGGGGAAGATACAGTGGGCCCCCATAGAGAAGCTCTCGCTTAAAGGCTTCCAACCCAGACGTTTGTGCTTGTTTGAACTTTAAAAGTAAAACGTGCTCCTTGTTAAACAACTTAGATGAAAGAGGGGCCCAGGGAAAATGGTTCAGTCTCCCCCACTGCCCGGTCCTCCCACGCCTCCTCTCTTCCCTCATCTGCCAGTGGGCTTGTTTAGGCGCACGTGTGGACAGCCGTGTAGCATCTCTCTTCCCCCACCAGCAGCAGCGTGCTATAGTCCAGCTGTCCCCAAGCTTAGCTGCACATCACAGCCACCGGAGGGCCCTCCTGTCACCCCAGGAACCCTGAGAGTACTTGGCGTGAGGCAGCTCAGGGAGCGTTTCCCCAAGTGTGGGCCACGGGCTAAATAGGTATTCACCAAAAAGAATCCCACGTCACGTAAGCTTGGGAAATAGCAGAAAACATTGAAGCTAAACAGTTTTCTTTGTGCGGGACTCACCGGACCCCTTAATATGCTAGTGGACGGTGGGAATCTCCAAGAGGGACAGGAGACTCAGCGCTGTCCCAGGCTGAGTGTGCGGCGGCATGCCCCTGGCCTCCACGCTCCGAAGTGTACATCTTGCAGCCACCGGCCCTGCCGTGATCCCTAGCCTTCCTGCTCTGGCCGAGCGCGACAGCCCTCCCCAGCCGGGCTGCTGGGGTGGGCGTGGCCATGCCCCTCGGGCTGGGCTATCCCTGTGCAAGAACCGCCCCCACTCACCGCGGGGCTGCGCACCCTGTTTGATGACAGCATGTGACCCCCACCCCGCCACTCAAGTTCGGGGTGGCGTCATTCTTTCCTGCTCATCTGTTACCTGTACCGCTCTGCTGGGCTGGGACGGCTGTTGAAGAGGCTCCGTAGCAGGTGGGCCTGAGCCCGCTTTCCGGAGACCAGAACCTGAGTCGAATTCGCGCCGCCCCTCCCCGCAGACGCGCCTGCGGGTTTGGCAGCGGCTCGGGCTCCGGCTCGCCCAGCAACCGATTACCTGCCAGGCCACCCTCCAGAGTCTAACCTGCTTCTCCGTCCTCCCAGGGGGCTCATCCTGCAGGACCTCACCTTCGTTCACCTGGGAAACCCGGACTACATTGACGGGAAGGTGAATTTTTCCAAACGGTGGCAACAGTTCAACATCCTGGACAGCATGCGGTGCTTCCAGCAGGCGTGAGTGCTGCCGCCCTGAGGGACCGGGCGGCAGGGCGCACTGCGCAGAGGCCCACGGGGATCCAACAGCTGCTCCTTCCAGTGTGGCACAGGGCCTGCACCCAGAGCTGGCCGCCAGCTTGTCCTGCGCGATCCCGTGGGGGGAGGCTGGCGAGCCCTGGCCCTCCTGACTCCGGGGCAGTGGGGTCTCCCTGGGACCTCCTGCAGAGGGGAGCCTGGCTACAGGGTGCTGCTCCGGGAGCCCTTGCACAGAGCAGAGCACAGCTCTGGGGTGCAGCTCACGCTCTGAGCGCCAGCGTCACACGTGGACGCCCCTGCCCCGTGAGTCTGCTGAGGCGGCACACGTGGCACCTCCCAGGGGTCTTGGGGCTGTTTGGCCCACACTGGCTCTCACCGGCCACCCTCCTCCCTCCACCAGGCATTATGACATCCGGAGAAACGATGACATCATAAGCTTCTTCAACGACTTCAGTGACCACCTGGCGGAGGAGGCGCTATGGGAACTCTCTCTGAAAATCAAACCCAGGAACATAACACGGAGGAAAACAGACCGGGAAGAGAAGACCTAGGAGCGGGTGCCGCAAGCGAGGAGAACGCGAGGCTCAGAGCGCCGCTCCGAGGCCGGAAGGGACTTTGGACCTGTTACGTGGCGGCGGCGCGTGTCCTGGCCTCAGAGCCACCGGGCCCATCCAGGCCGCTGCTGTGCCGGGCAGGCGTCCGGAGCCGCAGCAGCTTCCTGCCCCTCCCCCGCAGGAGCAGACCCCCGGCCCGGGGGGGCCAGCGGGCGGTCTCACTGCTGATTTGTGAACTGGGGGTTGGGGTTTCTGCTTTTGCTCTGTCTTCTGCTCTCCCTCTCTCCCCCTCCCCCCAAGCCTGGGAGCAGCACAGGGACTTCAGCAGCAACCCGGGAATGGTGGGAGTCTTCTGAATCTCCTGAAATGACAGATGAGTAGAGGCCCAAGGACCCTCGGGGCGGGGGCTGCTCTCCCCGTAGCCTTCAGTTGGGTGGGCAGAAAGTAGAGGAGACCCGGGAAAGACTCCTTTCACTTTCCATGTCCTACTTTTTAAGTGGAGGATGGTGTGAACGTCTCACCTGGCCCAGAAGGGACGGCAGGTGGCCTTTCAGCAGCCCTGGGGCTGGTGCTCCCGTCGCGGTCCTGGCCCGCCCTTGCTGGGTCACGAGCAGCAGCCGTGGCCATCGTGTTTTCGCCCCTTCACTTCCTCCGCCCCGTCCCACCGGCCCTCCCCATCCTCTTGGCACCGTGGGAGCTGGGCAGCAGCAGCTGGAAAGGAAGGACTTGACCATCCAAGAAACACACTTTATCTGAGTTGGGGCCAGTAGCTCTTGGTGAGTTAACCCAGAGAGAGGGGAGGGGCATTTCTGTTGGGGGGAGGGCCGGCAGCCCCCTCCTCTGTCGCTTGCCGTGTGCCTTAAACTCCTCCTATCCGTCCCGCCCTGCGGGCTCCCCTCCTCCCTGGCGCTGAGCCTGGTGGGCCCAAAGGGGCCCCTCTTTGCTCATCAGACCTTCTGCCAGCCTGACCGGCTCTCCCGTGGGAAGGACAGGGTGTCCCTGAGAGGCAGGGGCCTGGCGCAGAGGCGCCCCCTGGGGTTGACGGCCATGGCTCACCTGCTGGCCGGCAGTGAGGCGCAGCGGCTTCAGAAGCAGGTGCTCTTTCCAGCCTCGCTCTCCAGAGCCAGCCCCGCTGCTGAGGTGGACGAGCTGAGGGGAGGTCTGCAGGGGCTCTCCACACCCCCTGGCCTCCGTGCCAGCCCGACGTGGGCCTGCGGGCAGGCTGCCCCCAGGCCGCCCGCCTCCTGTTTTGTTCGTTTTACATAATTGAGAGCTCACTCCTCCTGGGTTTGGGACTCGGGCAGGCGAACACCAGGCTCAGCCCGGGCTTAAACAGAAGTAGAAAGCACCATCTGTAACTGTTTGTTTAAAGGAACAGCCCCGTCACTTTGAGTCCTCCATGGGCCTTTGAACAGCTTTTATCAAGAAGCTGTCTGTCCTGTGCACAGAGGGGAGGAATCTGTGAAATGTCAGTTACGACCCCTCAGGCAGCGATCCTGCGGCAGCGGGCGGAACGCGTCACTTTATTATTTAAAGAGTGTGTGTATAGAGTCGCTGGTTATGAACAATATTGTGTGTGGGGTTGGGTTTTAGTTTGTTCCCGCTTTTTTAAGTAAGTCCTCTCATTTCAGTCTTTCCCTCCTTCCCGTCTTCCTCCTGGCCTGGCCCTGCTCTGCTGCTGCTTTGCGCAGCTGCTGTGTGCTCAGGGCCCATGGGCTGTGTGGACTGCGGTTCCCTGGGGCCTCCCTCCATAGGCGGGCAACTGTCGACGCCGCGCTTCCGCTTCAGGCTCAGCGTCCCAGCCGCGAGCTGGACGGGGCTCGGGGGCTTCACCGTCCCTCAATTCAGAACAGACCCTACACCCACACCTCCCCTCCTTGCCGGGAGCCCTGGCTCTGAGCCGAGGCACTGGGCAGGCAGCGCAGGTGGACAAGGGGCCGGCGTGGCCAGGTGACCCTGCATGAGGGCAGCAGGTGCAATGTGTGTTTTAACTTATTGGCTGACAGGCTTCCCTACCTTGACCTCATGGAGACACATTCTGGCTCTGGGAGTTGCCAGCCTGGCTGTGGTTTGTCTGTCTCAGGGGCCAGATCAGCTGTACGAATCTGTCTTTACAACAAAGACACCCTCGGGAGGATTTGTTCTCTGCAGAGGCAGTTCTCACCTGCAGGTGTGGGTGGATCAGGGCAAGGGCAGGCACGCGCCAGGGCTGAATTAAAGCCCGATTCTGAGCAGCGCCTCCCTCCCACGGCCCCGCGCCTCCCCAGTGTTGTTACATTGTAATATATCCCCAACTAACCTGGCTGATGGTGGCATCTTCCTGCAGACATTTCAAACCTGTAACTTTTATATGAAAGGAAAATAAACACAGATGAAAGCCGCGGCCACCTGTGTACCACATGCCGCGTGTGTCAAAGTGACAACTGAGCTGTCTCCTTTCTGTGACCTCCTTGTGGGCTGGGTGCCTGGCAGGTGTTGGGGGGGGTCTTTTGTCCCCATCTCTGTGGTCCCTTCTCTGTTCCCCAGTTTCTCCATCTGGAAGTGGGGGTAAGGACAGCTCTACCTCATACAGTCTGTGAAGGCTCAGCAAGTTATACCTGGAACAGTATCTGGTGAGCTATCGCCACTATTATTATTTAGCATATATTGAGTACCAAGCACTTTGCAGGCAGCTCTACCTCACTGAATCCTCTTAATTGAAAAATGATACAAGTGAAATACTGCAACCATAATAAGTACTACAAAGAAGAGGTACTTAACATTAAAGAAATTAAGTTGGATTTGAAATCCACTCACAAACATCAGGTCCAGACAGACTTAACAGGTAATTTATGCTAAACAGGTAGCTTCAGTCTTAGACGAATGCCCCTGAGAACAGAAGAAGGGAAACACTTCTCAACTTGTTTTATGAGTGGAATACAACCTTGACACCAAATCCAGACAAGGACAAGAAGGAAAATTATAGGCAAAATTACTGATGCAAAAATTATAATCTTAGCAACCCCAAACCAGTGATAACGTAAAACTCAAGACTCCCCATTGGGCACATCCGCAGATGCAAGGATGGAGTGATGACAGTACTTGATCCCTTTTCTTAGACCCTTATTTGGGCATTCCCATCTGGTACGCCTTTCCTTCCTGGGGAACTGAGAACAGCTGTGCCACCTCCATGTGTACTTTCTCCACCATGGCATACTTAGATTCCAGGTGTTGAGATGGCAGAGCCCTAACTGGAGGGAGCCCAGTCAGGGACTACTCCCACTGTTCCATACTGGGCTTTACACGAATGAAAAACGAATTTGCACTTACTAATAAGCTGCTGAGATTTCAGGGCTTGTAAGTGTTCACAACATGGCCTAGCCGCTCCTGAATAAAATACATTAACAGATTAAAGGAAGAACACCATCTAATCACCTCAGCAGTCAGAAAGACCACTGTTAAAAAATTAAAACCCCCATTCGTAATTTTTATTTAAAAAATAACTAACAGTCTTAGGTAAGTAGAAATCAAAAACTTCCTTAATCTAATAAATGTTACTTTCTAAAATCTCATGCAAACGTTATACTTAATGATGAAATATTTAAAGAAGTTCCTTTAAAATAGAACAAGGTAAGGATCCCACTGTCACCTTGTCTTTCACTGTCGTACTGGAGATACTAGCCAATGCAACAAGAAAAGAGATTAGTAAGAAAATCACGATAGTTAACAACGAACTACTAGAAAACATAATTCTTCAAATATCCAGTTTATACTAACATCACAATTCTTAAGGTACTAGGAATAAACCCAATAAGAGATGTATAAGACCTTATAGGAAAAAGGGTGATCCAGCAAGAGAAAATAACGTGTAAATATTTACACACCCAAATGCGAGCAACCTAAATATACGAAGCAAATAGTAACAGACTTAAAGGGAGAATACACAGCAATACAGTAATAGTAGGGAACTTTAATACCCCACTTACATCAATGGATAGATCATCCAGACAGAAAATCAATAAGCAAACGTTGGCCTTAAACACATTAGACCAGACGGACTTAAAGATACATACAGAGCATTCCATCCAAAAGCCACAGAGTACACTCTTCTAAGAGCACATGGAACATGCTCCAGCACAAGTAACATGTTAGACCACAGGTCGTTGTAAATGTACGAAGGTTGAAATTATATCAAGCATCTTAGCCAGTCACAATGGTATGAAAGTATAGAAATTACAAGAAAATGGGAAAATCCAAAAATACATGGAGAGTAAACAGTATACTACCGAGCAACTAATAGGTCAAAGAAGAAAATAAAAAATACATTAAGAAAAATGAAAATGGAAATACAACATATCAGAACTTACCGGATGCAGCAAGAGCAGTTCTAAAAGGGAAATTAATAATAAACACCTGAATCAAGAAACAAAAAGCTCAAATAAACACTCTAAATTTCAAGGAACTAGAACAAATGAAACCCAAAGTTAGTAGAAGGAAGGAAATAAAGGATTAGAGTGGAAATAAACAAAATACAGACTAAAAAGACAATAGAAAAGATCAGTGAAAGAGCTGGTTCTTTGAAAAGATAAACAAAATGGACAAACCTTTAGCTAAACTCACCAAGAAAAAAAGAGTACTCAAAATCCGAAATGAAAGAGGAGCTATTAAAACTGATACCACAGAAATACAAAGGCTCCTAAGAAACTTCTGGGAACAATTATATGTCAACAAATCTGACAACCTAGAAGACACAGATAAAAACCTAGAAGACACAGATACATACCTAGATGCATACAACCTACCAACACTGAATCATGAAATAAATCTGAGCAGACAGATTACTAGTAAGGAGATTGAATCAGTAATCAAAAACCTCTCAACGAACAAGTCTGGGACCAGAGGACCTCACTGGTGAATTCTACCAAACATTCAAAGAAGAAGTAATATCAGTTCTTCTCAAACTCTTCCAAAAACTAGAAGAGGAGGGAACACTTCCAAACACTTTTTTAAAAAAAAAAAAAAAAGGCCAGCATTACCCTGTCACCAAAAACAGATGAGAATGCCACAAGAAAAGAAAACTACAGGCCAATATCCCTGAGGAACGTAGATGCAAAAATCCTCAACAAAAAATATTAGCAAACAAAATTCAGCAATACAATAAAAGGATCATACATCATTAGCAAGTTGGATCTACTCCAGAGATGTAAGGATGGGTCAACACCTACAAATCAATGTGATACACCACATTAACAAAATGAAGGATAAATACCAAAAGACCATCTCAATAGGTATTGTAAAAGCATTTGATAAAATTCAACATCATGTATGATAAAAATCTCACAGCAAAATGGGTATAGAGGGAACATACCTCAACATAATAAAAGTCATATATGACAAGCCCACAGCTAACCATAGTGGTGAAAAGCTGAAAGCTTTTCCTTAGAGATCAGAACAAGACAGACACTGGAAAAAAAAAAAAAAAAGAAATAAAAAAATAAATTCCCTGGCAGTCCAGTGGTTGGGACTCAGTGCTTTCACTGCTGTGGCGGGGGTTTAATCCTTGGTCGGGGAACTAAGATCCCGCAAGCCGCACAGCACAGCCAAAAAAAAAAGACCAGGACAAGACAAGGATGCCCCCTGTCACAACTTTTATTCAACATAAGTATTAGAAATCCTAGCCAGAGCAGTTAGGCAAGAAAAAGAAACAAAAGGCATTCAAATTGAAAAGGAAGATATAAAACTGTTTGCAGATGACATGATATTATATATAGACAACACTCAACTCCATCAAAAAATATTAGAATAAACAAATTCAGTAAAGTTGCAGAATGCAAAATCGATGTACAAAAATGTTATGTATCTATACACTAATAGTGAATTATAAGAAATTAAGGGGGGCTTCCCTGGTGGCGCAGTGGTTGAGAGTCCGCCTGCCGATGCAGGGGACACGGATTTGTGCCCTGGTCCAGGAGGATCCCACATGCCACGGAGCGGCTGGGCCCATGAGCCATGGCCGCTGAGCCTGCATGTCCGGAGCCTGTGCTCCGCAACAGGAGAGGCCACCACAGTGAGAGGCCTGCGCACCGCAAAAAAAAGAAAAAAGAAAAAGAAGAAATTAAGGGACTTAATTAATTAAGGGACTTCCCTGGTGGCGCAGTGGTTAAGAATCCACCTGCCAATGCAGGAGACATGGGTTCGATCCCTGGTCCTGGAAGATCCCACATGCTGTGGAGCAGCTAAGCCTGTGCACCACAACTACTCTATAGAGTCCACAAGCCACAACTACTGAAGCCCGTGTGCCTAGAGCCTGTGCTCTGCAACAAGAGAAACCACCACAATGAGAAGCCCACGCACCGCAATGAAAAGTAGCCCCCACTCGCCGCAGCTAGAGAAAGCCCACACGCAGCAACGAAGACCCAACGCAGCCAAAAAAAATTAATGAATTTAAAAAGAAAGAAAGCCATCTCATTTATAATATACAATTTAAAATTGCATCAAAAAGAAGAGAATACCTAGGAATAAATTTAACCAAGGAGGTGAATGACCCGTACACTAAAAATTTTAAGACATTAGTGAAAGAAATTGAAGAAGACAAATAAATGGAAAGATATTCTGTGCTCATGGATTGGAAGAGCTAACGTTGTTAAAATGTCCATACTACCCCAAAGCAATCTATAGATTCAATGCAATTCCTATCAAAATTCCAATGGCATTTTTCACAGAAATAGGAGAAATAATCCTAAGATTTGTGTGGAACCACAAAAGACCTTGAATAGCCAAAGCAATCTTGACAGAGAAGAACAAAGCTGGAGCCATCATGCTCCCTGGTATCAAACTATATTACAAAGCTATAGTAATCAAAACAGTATGGTATTCACATAAAAACAGACACATAGATCAACGGAACAGAAGAAGGAGCCCAGAAGTAGATCGACACATATATCGTCAATTTATGGCAAAGGAGCCAAGAATACACAATGGGGAAAGGACAGTCTCTTCAATAAATGGTGTTGGGAAAACCACTATCTTACACCACACCCAAAAATTGACTCAACATGGATTAAAGACTTGCATGTAAGACCTGAAACCATAAAACTCCCAAAAGAAAACACAGGCAGTAAGCTCTTTGACATCAGTCTTGACAATGATTTTTTAGATTTGAAGCCAAAAGCAAAGGCAACAAAAGCAAAACAATACAAGATGGGACTACAACAAAGTAAAGTTTCTGTGCACAAAAGAAACCATCAACAAAATGAATTGACAACCTATCAAATGGGAGAAAATATCTGCAAATCATATTCCTAATAAGGGGTTGATATCCAAAATACATGAAAAAACTCATACAACTCAATAGCAAAAAAAAATACTTTTCGAAAATGGGCAGGATATCTGAACATTTTTCTAACGAAGACACACAATGGCCAACGGATACATGAAAAGATGTTTAACATCACTCATCATCAGGGAAATGCAAATCAAAACCACAATGAGATATCACCCCACACCTGTTAGAATGGCCATCATCAAAATGAAAAGAAATAACAAGGATTGGTGAGGAGGTGGAAAAAAGGGAATCCTTGTGCACTGTTGGTGGGAATGTAAATTGGTGCGGCTACTATGGAAAACAGTATGGAGATTCCTGAAAAAATTAAAAATAGAACTACTGTATGAACCATCAATTCTACTTCTAGATATTTATCTGAAGAAAACAAAAACACAAACTTAAAAAGCTATATGTAAGTGGTGCTGGGAAAACCGGACGCTACGTGTAAAAGAATGAAATTTGATCACTCCCTAACACCATACACGAAAATAAACTCAGAATGTATTAAAGACCTAAATGTAAGCCCAGACACTATAAAACTCTTATAGGAAAACATAGGCAGAACACTCTGACGTAAATCACAGCAACATCTTTCTTGGCCCATCTCCTAGAGTAATGAAAATTTAAACAAGTGGGACCCAGTTAAACTTAAAAGCTTTTGCACAGCAAAGGAAACCATAAACAAGACAAAAAGACAACCCTCAGAATGGAAGAAAATATTTGCAAACGAAGCAACTGACAGGGTTAATCTCCAAAATATACAAGCAGCTCATGCAGCTCAATATCAAAAAAACAACCAACCAAATCAAAAACTGGGCAGAAGACCTAAATAGACATTTCCCCAAAGAAGATATACAGATTGCCAACAAACATGAAAAGCTGCTCAACATCACTAATTATTAGAGAAATGCAAATCAAAACTACGATGAGGTATCACCTTGCACCAGTCAGAATGGCCATCACCAAAAAATCTACAAACAGTAAATGCCAGAGAAAAGGGAACCCTCATACACTGCTGGTGGGAATGTAAATTGATACAGCCACTATGGAAAACAGTCTGGAGGTTCCTTAAAAAACTAAAAATAGAACTACCATATGACCCAGCAATCCTACTACTGGGCATATATACCCAGAGAAAACCATAATTCAAAAAAACACATGCAACCCAATGTTCATAGCAGCACTATTTACAATAGCCAGGACATGGAAGCAACCTAAATGTTCATTGACAGAGGAATGGATAAAGATGTGGTACGTATATACAATGGAATATTACTCAGCCATAACAAGGGATGAAATTGGGTCATTTGTAGAGACGTGGATGGACCTAGAGAGTGTCATACAGAGTGAAGTAAGTCAAAGAGAAAAGCAAATATCGTATAATAACACATATGTGTGGAATCGAGAAAAATGGTACAGATGATCTTAGTTGCAAAGCAGAGATAGAGACACAGACTTCGAGAACAAATGTACGGACACCAAGGGGGAAAGGGGTGGGGTGGGGTAGGAGGAACTGGGAGACTGGGATTGACACATATACATTATTGATACTATGCATGAAATAGACAGCTGATGGGAACATACTGCAGAGCACAGGGAACTCTACCTAAGGCACTGTGGTGACCTAAATGGGAGGGAAGTCCAAAAGGGAGGGGATATCTGTCTGTGTATGGCTGATTCACTTTGTTGTGCAGTGGAGGCTAATACAACATTGTAAAGCAACCATACTCCAATAAAAATTAATTTAAAAATTAAATTTTAAAAAGCTATATGTGGGTGTAGGAGGGGTTATGAAAGCAGATACATTTTTATCTTTCTATAACAACAAACAGAAAAAGCTATATACACCCCAAGGTTCATGGCAGCGTTACTTACTATAGCTAAGCCATGGAAGCAACTTAAGAGTCCAGCAGCGGATGAATGGATAAAGATGTGGTGTATACATACACAATAGAATATTATTCAGCCAGAAAAAGTGAAATTTTGCCGTTTGCAACAGCAAAGATGATCTTGAGGGCATTATGCTAAGTGAAATAAGCCAAAGAAAGACAAATACCATATGGTCTCACTTATATGTGGAATCTGGAGCAAAAAAAATAGGACCTAGTCCACAGGTATAGAGAACAGACTGGTGGTGGCCTGAGGTAGGAGAGGTGGGCGAAACGGGTGAAGGGCGTCAAGAGGTATAGATTCTCAGTTATACAGTAAGTCATGGGGGTGTCATATACAGCATAGTCACTATGGTTAGTAATACTGTACTGCATATTTGAAAGTTGCTCGTGGGGTAGATATTAAAAGTTGTCATCGCAAGAAAAAAACTTTTGTAACTATGTGATGATGGATGTTAGCTGGGTTTACTGCGGTGATCATTTCGCAAAATATATAAACATCAATCGTTACACTGTACACCTGAAACTAACACTATATGTCAATTATGCCTCAATAAAATTATATATTTTTAAATGAAAAAATAAGGTTTCATTTTAAAATAATAAAGACCTTAATAGTTGAGAGATACACATATTCATGGGTAGGAAGATTAAGTTTCTTAAAGATGTCAATTATCCCCCCATATTAATGTATATATTTCAAAACTATTCCAAAGAAAATCCCAACAGGATTTTATACGGTTCTTGACAAGTTTATTCTAAAAACGTTTAAGAAGGAATTTTCCACTTCTGGGAATGGCACACTAGGTAATTCAGACCAGCCATCCTGCTAGGAAAGCTACACCAAGTATTTTTAAATCCCTGCCTGCATTCATCAGAGAGCTAGCAGGTGAAGGAAGAATTACTGGGCCAGGATTCAGGAGGAGACAGAAATCCAGGGAGGAAGCCTGACATTTGGGGTCACATTCCTGCCAATTCCAGAAGAGGTGTCTGAGAAGCTCGGCAGCACTTCTGAGAAAAGGGAGGTTTAAAAAAAAAAAAAGTCCAGAATTCATATTTTGAGACCCCAAAGGAGATAACCTTGCAGCTGTGTGACTACGAGTATACCAGCCCTCACAGCCCTGTACCAAACCAGCTTCAGTCTGGATTCCTAGCACCCAGGCACCTGCCAGAAGCAAATGCAAAGCCTCCCTGGAGGAGGCTGACATCATCCTAGGCCTCAATATATTTAATTTTTCATATACAACAAAAATTAACCAGGAACACAAAGGGGACAAAGAAGCATGAACAGAAGAAGACCAGAAACAATGGACATAATCAGACCTGCAGGGGCTGAAAGCGCAACACATACTCTGTCTAGGTGTAAGACAGGACTGAGAATTTCAGCAAGTAATTGGATGCAAAATAGAGGGGAAATGGAAATTCTAGAACCAAAAAATGCATTAACTGATATAAGGAACTCAGTGAATGTGTTTAACAAAATCGGGACTTCCCTGGTGGTCCAGTGGTAAAGAATCCGCCTTGCAATGCAAGGGACGCGGGTTTGATCCCTGGTCGGGGAACTAAGATCCCACGTGCCGCGGGGCAACTAAGCCCACACGCCATAACTACTGAGCTTGCGCGCCTCAACTAGAGCCCGCGTGCCCAAAACTCCAGAGCCCACGTGGCCCGGAGCCACGCGCCACAGCCAGAGAGGGAAAACACGTGCACCACAACTAGAGAGACACCCGTGCTCCACAATGAAGAGCCTGTGTGCCAACGAAGATCCCGCATGCCTCAACTGAGACCCGATGCAGCCAAAAATAAATAAATAATAAATCTTTAAAAAAACAGAATTAGTGAACTGGAGATAGATTAGGAGCTAGATGTGTAATGAAGCATGAAGAGAGAAAAGTATGGACAAAACACAGGGCAGGAAGAGACGGGATGAGATGTCCAACTGGAGCACCAACAGAAAAGGAAAAAACACAGTAGAAGCAATGTTCATAGCAGTATTATTCCACAATAGCCCAAAAGTGGAAATAATCCAGATGTCCACCAACTGGTCAAAGGATGAACAAAACATACTTCCATACAACGGAACACCACTTAGCACTGAAGAGGAAGGAACTGACACACAACGTGGATGAACCTCAAAAACATGCGTGTGAAGGATGCCAGACACAAAAGACTGTGTACTTCCTGCTTCTGTTGAAATGAAATGTACAGAAAAGGCAAATCTAGAGACGGAGAGCAGACCGGTGGTTGCCTGTGAGTGGAAAGACTGCAGACGGCACGAGGGATCCTTTGGGGCGATGGAATTGTTTAAAAACTGGTTCATGGCGATAGTTACACAACTTTATAAATGTACTAAATTTCATGTTATACTCAAAATGATATGTAGATCACACCTCAATAAAGCTGTTTTTAAAGAAGTTTCCAAAACCGATCGTGCCAGTTACCAGTTTCTCATTCCTCACGTCCACGTCTCCCGTTTATCTGGTGCTCTAAAGTGAGCGTTTCCCGTGTGCAGGGAGCACAGGGTTTTGTCCCTGGAGGGGTCCTGCAGCAGGCGCCGGCTCCAGGTGTGGAGACCGCTGTTTTCTTCTCACTCTGACCGCAGGGCTACTAGAGGAACGTGTCGGGAGGCATCCAGTGCATTCTGCCCCAGCCACACCCTCTACCCGCATCTTGCTGTCTCTCGGCAAGCCTGCAGCCCAGCCTGACCTGCTCATCCTCTCACTGTGGCCCCCAGGCCTTGTGCCACCCTGCACGCATGCCCACCTGCCAGCCTCGGCTCACCCAGCTCTGAACCAGCTCTGGCCTGGGTGACCCAGTGTGTTTCTCAGCACCCCCAGTGGACTGTAAGTAACCACACCTTCTCCAACGAGCTCTGGATCCCAGCATAGGGACTTGGGCCCTCCTGAGTTTTGCTTTCCTCGGGCATTCACCTTCACCCTTGGGTAACTTTAGCATTCCCTCTACACCTTCATAGTCGCTTTTCTCTCACAGTTAATAATTCTTTATATTAATCTTTCTCTGTTCAAATTACTCCAGTTTATGCCTTCTGATTGGTGCTTGACTGAAAGACATCAAGCCCTAAATTCAAGAAGCCTTATGAATCCCAAGTAGGATAATTAAAAAGAAATACAGTGGGTCCCTCAGTATCCACAGGGGATTGGTCCCAAGACCCGCTCTGGATACCAAAATCCACCGAAGTTCAGGTCCCAGAGCCAGCCCTCTGTACCCACGGGGTCAGCAGCAGAGTCAACCTCAAATCTTAAGCAGTATGTGACCCCGCAGCTGGTTGGGCCCACAGATAGGGAGGGCTGACTGTACACATCTAAGCACAGCATGGTTAACCTTCTGAAAGACAAAGACAGAAAGAACATCTTTAAGTGGATAGAGAAGGAAAAAAAAAAGGACACATTACCTTCAAAGGTAACAATGAATGAGACTCCCCAGTAGAAGCACCTGGGGAGACAAGTCGATGGAGTATCTTCAGTACTGAAAGGAAGTCACCAACCACACTTCTATACTCACTCTAAATCTCTTTCATGAATGAAGGTAAAAATCACGATATTGTCAGACAAACAGAAACAGAATTCATCACAAGCAGACCTACACCAAGACAAGACTGAACCGTGTTTTCAGGCCAAAGGGAGATAATCCCAAATGGAAAGTCAGACATGCAGGAGAGAAGGAAAAATCCACAAAAACCAGTCAGCATGTGGGTAAACCTAAATGAGCATGAACTGTATAAACAATAATCATGTCTCATGGAGGTTTAAAATATGGAGATTTAAAATATGGAGAATTAAAATACAAACCAACAGTGTGTGATTCAGGAAGGCACATGGAGTTAAGAGTATTCTCGAATTAGTTCTTTTTTTTTTTTTCTTTGTGGTACGCGGGCCTCTCACTGTTGTGGCCTCTCCCGTTGCGGAGCACAGGCTCCAGGCGCACAGGCTCCAGGCGCGCAGGCTCAGTGGCCATGGCTCACGGGCCCAGCCGCTCCGCGGCATGTGGGATCTTCCCGGACCGGGGCATGAACCCACGTCCCCTGCATCGGCAGGCGGACTCTCAACCACTGCGCCACCAGGGAAGCCCTCTCGAATTAGTTCTTGAATTGTCTAGAAAGGAGAAAAAGTACTAGGCTTTCAGAAGTCAAGAATGCAAGTGTGCAGTCTCTGGGGCACCACTATAGAGTGAAAGAATGCATAACTGCCATGCCAATAGAGAAAAGATACAAGGTTCACTCGTCAAAAAGATTTAACAATTTCTAAATATGTATGCATCTAACTACATAGCCTCAAAATATCTGAAGCAAGGGCCGACATGGAGAAATGGACAAATCTGAGATGCTGATGGGAAGTTTTAACAACACCCCTCTGAGGAACACTGTAAGAAATGACTCATCTTACACAGCACTTCCAAAAAGAAAATGAGAATCCCTTCGCAACTCTTGTAATGAGACCAACATAACCCTGCTACCAAAACCATAAACAAAAATGAAAATTACAGATCAATTTCACTTATGAACACAGATGCCAAAAGCCCTGAACAAAATATCCACAATGTTCGATACAGAAAAAGGATAATACATCACGGTCAAGACGGGTTTGTTCCACGAATGAAAAGTTACCTTAACATCTGAAAATCGACATTAAGTCACCATATTAACAGAATTAGATAATTTTCTCAGTGGATATGTAAAAGTCATTTAATAAAATTCAATATCCATGCATGATTTTTAAAAACTCTTAGCAGGGCTTCCCCTGGTGGCACAGTGGTTAAGAATCTGCCTGCCAATGCAGGGGACACGGGTTCGAGTCCTGGTCCAGGAAGATCCCACATGCTGCGGAGCAACTAAGCCCGTGGGCCACAACTACTGAGCCTGTGCTCTAGAGCTCGGGTGACACAACCACTGAATCCCGCACACCTAAAGCCCGTGCTCCGCAACAAGAGAAGCCACCGCAATGAGAAGCCCGCGCACCACAACAAAGACCCAACGTGGCCAAAGATAAAAATATAAATAAATTTATTAAAAAAAAAAAAACTCTTAGCAAAATAGAAATAGAAGAGTACTTCCTTAATCTGTAAAAGGATATCTATCTTTTACAAAAAACAGAATGTTGAAGCCTTCCTTTCGAAACAAGGAAAAAGATAAGGTTGCCCACTGTCAGCACTGCTATCCAGCATTGTACTTGGGGGGCCCCAGCCAGTGCAGGAAGGAAAACACACGAAAAGAGTAAGGGCTGGAAAGGAAGATAAGAAGCTCATTATATATAGATGGTAATACTGTGTAAATAGAAAATCCAACAGAATCTCCAGAGAAGTTACCAGAAGAAGTGAATTTAGAAAGCGTGCTGGGTTCAAAGTCAATCATCTGGAATCAACTGCATTTTTGTACACTAGCAAGTAACAAAAAAATATAAAAGTGATCATATTTATAATAGCATCAAAAAATCAAATACCTAGGGATACTAACAAAATGTGCAAACTTTCTGCACACACAAAAAAATCAAGGGAACTGTTGAAACGACCTACTAAACAAATAAGGAGATTCACCGTGTTTGTTGGAAAACAGCACTGTTAAGATGTCTGTTGTCCCCAAATTAATCATAGATTTAAAGCAGAGTCAAAATCCCAGTTTTTTAGGACGTGGAAATTGACATATTAATTCTAAAATTTATTATAAATACAAATGATTTTAAATGACCAAGAATCTTAAAGATGGCGGGAGGACCTGACCCACTCAATGTCCAGACTTACTATCAAGTCCCAGGCATGAGGTATGATAGTGGTAACAAGAAGAGACAAATGGATCTCTAGGATCTAGTCCAGGTGGGTGGCAGACCTCAATGTGAAAAAAACCCGAAAAGCTTCTGGATCTTGAAGACAACATAAGAGAACATCTTCATGACCTAGGAGTAGGGAAATTTTTCTTAAGCCTTAAAAAAGCATTACCCTGGGCTTCCCTGGTGGCGCAGTGGCTGAGAGTCCGCCTGCCGATGCAGGGGACGCGGGTTCGTGCCCCGGTCCGGGAAGATCCCACATGCCGCGGAGCGGCTGGGCCCGTGAGCCGTGGCCGCTGGGCCTGCGCGTCTGGAGCCTGTGCTCCGCAACGGGAGAGGCCACAACAGTAAGAGGACCGCGTACTGCAAAAAAAAAAAAAAGCATTATCCATAAAGGAAAAGATAAATTTGAATATATATTACAATTGAGAACTTCTTTTCTATCGGATGAACCATTAAGAGAATGAAAAGGGAAGCTACAAAGTAGAAGAGGATATTTGCAATCCCTGAATCTAACATAGGACTCATATCTAGAAAACACTAAAGAACTCCTCTGAACTGATAAAAGAAAGACATAAAAACGGGCACAAGACTTAAACAAGTACGTTATAAAAAGAGATCCAAACAGCTGATGAGCATATGATAAAAAGCTCAATAGAATTCGTCAGAAAAATGCAAATTAAAGCCACAATGAAATACCACAGTTTTAACGACCAGAAGCACTCAAATGTAAAAGATTGACAAACACCAGGGATTGATGAGTTTGCGGAACAACTGGACTCCCGTCCATTGCTGGTGGGAATGCAAAACGATGCAACCACTTTGGAATGGCAGCATCTGATTGAAGCTTTATCTTACACACTCACAACTTCCTCAGGAGAGCCTTTCTTTACCACTCTCCAAGGCCAAACACCTCTAGGCCACACCGGAGTGATTCTAAGACACACATCTGAGCATCTCTGAAATCAGGGTGCGCCCTAATGTAATCAGAGCTCTCATTCCAGATTTGCCCCAGTCACCTCTCCTTCATGGCGCGGTAGCCACAACACTGACACATGTCTGTCGAAATGGACTTCCTTCTTCACTCCTGGGAATCCTGAAACTGGAATTACTGGGTCAAAAGACATGCACATTTTTTCCAGTTATTTTTTAATTACACAACACATGAATACACCCATATTTTAAAATTCGGCACAAACCCTCCTAGTACCAGTCCTTCCCCAAAGGCAGCCACTCTCAGCAGTTTGCAATATATCCTTCTAGACTCTGTTCTTTGCACTTACATGCATATTAATATATGGTACACATATTACTAGAAGCTACCATTAGCCTACTTTCCATAAAGATGGTAGCAATACACATCTACCAGTAATAAATGAGAGGGTCAGGCCTTTGCCACCTCTAGAATCAATCTTTCTAATTTTTTCCCAATCTGATAAGTAAAAATCATCTCATGGTTTAAGTGTGTACTTCCCTTATACACAGAACTCAAATCCATCTCTTCCTCGTATCTGGAATTCCAGATTTTAGGAGGTCTCCCCTTCCATACTGCCTAACCCCCTGAAGTTATACAAATATTCCCCTAAGCTTTCATCTACGATTGGTAGAGCTTTATTTCACACTACTTAGCTCTTTAATCCATCTGGAATTTATTTTTACATACAATAGGAGAAGAAGAATTATTTTTCCAACCAGAACGCCAACTCTGCCCTCCCTGACCCACTCAATTAAAATGCCATTTTGGTCAGATATTAATGTCCCATACATACTTGGAATGTTTTCTGGACTTTGTCTTTCACTGATCCATCTCTGTGGCAAAGCCATACTGTGCCTTGTTTATTGTAGCTTTATCGTTAAGTTTCAAAACCTGGTGAAGAAAGTCCTCCCTCATTAAACTTTGAAAACTTATTAGCAGTTTTTGCACATTTTCCTTCCACATTAATGTTTAAAAACATCTTTCTCAGTTTTAAAAGCTTGGCTTTCTTGTTGGAAGTTCATTAAATCTGTTTACTTAAGAAGGCTATAGATAGTTTCATGATACTACGTCTTCCCATCCAGATATTTTGTTCTTTGCTCTTTTTAGAGAAGTTTGGGCCTTTTTGTGCACTGGCTGTCCCGGACTCCTTGTACCTTACAATACATGCACTTTCCTTCCAAAAAAACAAAATAAAATAAAATTATTCTCTTCATTTGGATCTGGGTCTTTCCTGTTGAGTTTATTCCTAGGTTTTACTGTTTTTATCACTACTGTGAGTGGAATTTTAAAGTTCTTCCACTTGTACCTGAATATTGCTATTGACCATTGTATACTTTGTATCCAGTCACTTCTCTGAGTTCTCTTACTTTGATTTTTTCATTGACTCTTGGATATTCTAGCTAGAGTATCATTTTGTCTCTTCTAGTTTTCACACTACAAATTTCATTTTGCTGTTTCTTACATTAGCTAGAACCTCAAAACAATGTTGCACAGAGACTCTAGGGGGCACCCATGGCTTGGTCCTGGTTACAGTGGTTTAGTAATTTCCCACTTAACACACCATATGCTGCTGGTGCATCTACCAGCTTTGGCGGCACCTGGGAGCTCATGAGAAACGCAGGCTCTCAGGCCCTACTTACTGAATCAGGATCTGCATTTTAATGAGATTTCCCAGGTGTCTGATAATGTACTTTCAGGTTCAAGGCACACTGGTCTAGATGACTTCCTTCTATTCTGATTTTAGGTAAGAGTTTAGTAACAGGAAGAGCTATGGCAGTTGGGGTCTACCAAGTGCTTCTTGGCATCTACGGACCCCTAAAATACAGCTTCCTCCTTTTTCGCGGCAATCGTGCGTTTTAGGGTTTGATATCCTAATTCTGGGCCGCCCCACGTCCTAGACCGTGAGGCCACCTCTCAGGCTCCAAGCATCGTCACTCCTCACCACCTACTCCCGCACCCCCATCTCTCCAGCCCCTGGAGCATTTCGAGGGCCGAGATGGGTTGTCCTGCTTCAGCTCCCAGACCTGGTCAGTGCTCAGAAAACACCTGATTTAACTTGAGCTGTCGATCTTTTACGGCTCAGAGGGGGCCCCCTTCCTCCTCTCTAGATGCAGATGGATTTCCTTCCTCTCCCATCACCTTTGGCCCGCGAAAGACCCTACAGAAATTCCCACCATCGGTACCCAGCGGCTCCACCACCACGTGCACAAGACACCGTGCTGCACAGACTGGGCAAACCCCAGCATCTCAGAGGGGCCGGCGTGGGAGCCCCAGGGCCCAGCTGTGGACAGAGGCGTCCCGCTCACCCTAAGGTGACCCAGGGTGAGCAACAGCCCCGACGCGGCAATGAGACGCTCCGCCCAGGGTGTTGCTGTTCGTTCGCGACTGACCGGACGTCGTGGCCTTGGTTTCTGGACACGCGGTCATCAGTAGAGAGCCTGCCCCCCCGGACGGGGCTGGGACGCAGCACGACCGGCCCGGAGCGACCCAGGAGAGAGGAGGCCACTCCTCTCAACTCCCCAACAGGGAGAAAGCAAGCCCAGCAGCTCTGCCCTGCAATCCCAGGGCTGGGCTGGGCGATGGGGAGGCCGGAGGTGGCAATGTCCTTCCAGATGGCTCCGAGGGCAGTGAGGGCACTGGTCCCTCTGCTGGTCTCTCAGGGGTCAAGTGAAGGCCAGGGGCATGGGGGCACTGCCAGCACAGTGCCAGGAAGACCTCAGGCCCCTGTAGCACAGCTGGGCCTGGGCCCTGGGGCCACCTCGGGCTAGGACACTGCCTGAGGCCACCTGTAGGGGCAGAAGCCCAGCCATGCGTGCGCTGAAGGCTGCAAAGCCCGTCTTCTTCTGAGCCTGCCCAGGTCCCCTCTAGGTGACAGATGGCCACCAGCAGGGATCCAAGTCCGCAGAAAGAGTCTGGCCAGGTCAGGAGTCCCCAGGTGTCCTGACGTCCCCGAAGGAGCCACCCGCCCTCAGGGCAGGTAGAGCGCTACCACCACGTAGATGACCCAGCTGGTGGACACGAAGACCCCAAAAAGCAGGCTGAAGAGTACCAGCGAGCGGGCCTTGCGCGAGGCCTCCTCAGCCTGGGCCAGGTCCCCCCTGCCCAGGGCCGCACGAGTCTGCAACGAGATGGGGGGTGAGCGGACACAGAGTCCCCACTCCCTCCCGGAGGCACCATCGGGCCCGGCCCCAGTGCGCAGACTGGACAGCTGACCCCGTGAGGCGGTCAGGGGCCTTCCCAGCGACGGGGGTGGCGGCTGCCGGCTCCTGGGCTCTGGCCACGGGCCTGACCCAGATCCACACCCTCCGTCCCATTGCCTACAATCCTCACAACCACCCCGAGTTTGGTGTCATCGTTGTCCCCACTTTGAAGATGAGGAAACGAAGGCTCAGAGAGGTTAAGTGACCCACCCTAGGGCCACACAGCTGGTGGTGGAGCCAGAATTGACAGGCAGGCAGCAGCCTCCGGAGTCCCGCCTCTGAGCTGTCCTGAGAGCGTCTTTCTCCCCACAGTCCTGTCCTGCTTATGACGGGGGAGCTTGGCCATGGAGGGAGGTCAGCCTTGAGCAAAAGCCCCAGGGCCTTCCTACTCTGTCTAGTAGCAGGTCCTCACATTGGCATCATGCTAAGTCCCCAGGGTCTAACCTCTTGCCTGGCCATGGTCAGAAACAATCAGGAGGGAGGGACGGAGGAAGAAGAAAGAGTGTTATCGAGAGGGTGGGGGGGTGGATGGACGGAAGGACAGGGACAGGTGGTTGGATGAGTAGACAGATGGGTGCATTAATGGACGAACAGAGGGGTGGGTGGATGGATGAATAGATGGAGACTAGAGAGATGGTGGATGAATGGGTGGGCAGTGGCTGAACAGACAGACGGGTAGCTAGACAGATGGAGGTGGATGGGTAGAAGTGAGTGGATGGATGGATGGCAGTCTCCACCTGAGTAAACACAAGCCCCCACCGGATGGGCAGTTCCTTGGGCCTTAATCATCCACACCTTCAGTGTGAATTGTTTCCGTTGAATTTTCTAGGGCAGATCTTGAGTGACGGGGAGCAGAGACAGCCGAGGAGAGGGCGAGGACCGCACAGACAACTGGGCACTGATTTCCCAATCCTGCTCCCCTTCTCAGGGGGAAACACCAGGGGCCCAGTTGCTGGGGAAGGGGCTGTGTGGACCCCACCTGGGCCCTAGTGGCTGCAGGCTGGGAGGGCTGTACCGAGGACCGCCCCACGCCCACCTACCTCGTGGGAGTAGACGACGGCAATGAGCCCGGTGAGCAGGCAGCAGAAGAGGGTCACCAGCACGGACTCGACCATGTAGTCCTTGGGCAGGGGCCTGTGTTCCACCGTGGCCGGGGCTGGCACACCGGCCACGGCGCTGTTGTACTGTGAGGGCAGAGGCCACGGCGTGGTTAGGGAGCACGCAGCCTGCGACAGCTGTGGACCCGTCACTCCACCCACTGCCAAACCCCACCCAGTGATGCTGCGGGTCGCCCAGGGGTCAAGGCCCCCCTTCTGCCCGCTCCCTCGGCACCCCCAGCCTATCACTCAGCCCCCAGAAGTCTCAGGGTTCTGCCCTCTACAAAGTGCTCAGTCCAGGGTCCAGCCACCAGTGTCTCCATGTCCCCACTGGGTCCCCACCAGGAGGGACCTCGAAGCTATCCTCCACAGGCAGCCAGTGTTTTGTTTTTTCCTAAAAATCTAATCAAGTCATCTCCTACCAAAGGCCCTGGGGACCCTCACGGTGGATCCCACCTTCCTATCCTCCCCTCCCCACTAAGCTGAACCAACCACCGTCATTGCCAGAAGACACGGACCTTGGCCCCCTGCACGCCTGTACTGTGCCCTCCTTCTCTCCTCTGCCTCAACTCTCCTATTCATCCCGTAGAACCCAGCTCAAATGCTCCCACTGCTGGGAAGCCTCCCACTCCCGCCCAATCCCCAAGCTGAGGGAGCCCTTTCATACTGCTCCCCTGGGCACAGAAGCATCCCCCTGCCGGCCGCTTGTGGTGACCTCTCACCTCCTGTGCGCCAAAACTCTCCAGCCCAGGGAGGGAGGGACGGAGGGAGGGGCGTGGGGGGAGGAGGGAGGGGCGAGGGGACGAGGGAGGGGCGAGGGGGAGGAGGGAGGGGCGAGGGGGAGGAGGGAGGGGCGAGGGGGAGGAGGGGGGGGAGTGAACAGGGAGGGGGAGTGAACAGGGAGGGGGCGGCGCCCGCGGCCTGACTCACCACCGGGAAGGGAGCGAAGAGTGGCTGCGCAGTGGGCCCGGGGAAGAGCGGCGCGGGCGGGGGGTACAGGGCGGGGGCGGAGGGCGCGGGCGGGAAGAGCACGGGCTGCGGGAAGGGCGGCGGCGGGTAGAGCAGGTGCGTGGCCTTGGGGTCGGGCGGCGCGTAGGGCGGGGGCTCGCCCACGAAGCCGATGTTGGGGACCCCGCCGGCCGCCGCCTTGGGCGGCTGCCGGGCGTCGCCCGCGGCCTGGGCCTGGGCCTGGTCAGGGGTCGTCGCGGAGGCCTCGGCCGAGGGGTCGCCGGGGGTGCCCTCCGGCGCCGGGGCGCTGCCTCCGTCCGCGGCCGCTTCCTCGTTGGGCCCTCCGTCCTCCTCCAGGAGCTGCGGGCGGCGAGGGAGCTGCGGGAGCTCTGGGCGCGCGGCGCTCCCGGCGTCCTCGGGGCTGCCGCCCCCTTTCGCGTCCGCTCCTGGGAAGAAATGGCAGGGGTGGTGAGCCCCCAAGAGGCTGCTGGGCCAGGTGGGAGTCCTCCCCCCAAACCCCAGAACACAGCGCCTCCAAGGAGAAAGTCACAATGACCGTGCCCATCCTGACCCCTGGTGAACCCCGCACTCAGGCTTCTCCAAGCTGGGCCCTTGAATCTTTACCCAAAGTGCTACAATAGGACAAGAAAACTAAGGCTCAGAGAGGTGAGGTGCCTTCCTGGTGATCACACAGCCAGTACGTATGGCCGGCTGGGATGGAAGGCAGGCCTTGCCCACACCTGCCAGCCCCTCGTCCAGATTGCCCCTGCTGGGAGGTGGCCCTGTCCCCACAGTCCTGCTGCCGCAGCCGTTGGAACCCGGAAGAAGCTTCAGCCCAGGGCAGCCCCCTCATAGGCTGTGCTGAGACACCGTCCAATGGGGGCTGGTCTGAGGAGATTAGCTGAGCCAATCAGGTTCTCGGCTCTGGAGTGGTCGGCCCCCCAGCCAAGCGAGTGACTTCAAAGAGGCAGGAGGTCACTAAGGGCCAAGTGCCTTCTGAGGCAGAGAAGGAACAGAAACAGGAATGGGGTGGGGGAGGGGCAGGGAGATGCCAGGAGCAGTGGGCGGAGAGCAGCCCACCCAGCAGCTTGGAGGGCGCTCAGAGGCCCTCAGCTGCCCAGCTGCCTTCCCTCCCTGGTCCTGGCCTCCAGCATCCGTACCATAAACTCTGGAGGCACCCCAGCTGGTCCCAGCAACTCCTGAAGGTCCCCCTGCACCTCCTAAGAGCAGTTCTGACCAGCTGAGCACCTCTAGGCCTCAGGTAGGTCCTGGAGGAACAACCTGGAAGGGTCCTGGGGCAGACCCCCTGGACCTGGGGGGGCATTCAAGGACCCACAGCAGGGACAGACAGCCCAGGGCATGGCTTTGGAGGTTCATTTCCTAAGTGTCTTGAAGGGTTATAGAAGGCAGAGAATTAAGTAAATCAGACATGACAGTGACAGTGCTGCTGAGGGTGGAGAAGCCTTGCTGAAATCCCCCTCCCATCCTTCCCCCCACCTCCACCTCCCATACAGCTGGTGGGCGGAGTCAGAGGCTAGGGGTCCTTAGGGGAGAGACCCCCAATGGCAGGGAGTACTGAGCCCCTGAGAGCTCCCCACCCTCTTCCTCCAGCAGGCAGGGTCTCACTCAGGGCATCTCCTACACACCCATCTGGTGTTCGTGCCTCCACACCTCTACCCGTGCCGTTCCCTCTATTTCTCTACCCCTTGAACCCGGACTTGGCCACGTGACTTGCTTTGGCCAATGGCTCATTAACAAACATCTTGCACACAGAGGCTTTAAAAACCTACATCTCGGGCAGAAGACCTAAATAGACATTTCTCCAAAGAAGATATACAGACTGCCAACAAACACATGAAAGAATGCTCAACATCACTAATCATTAGAGAAATGCAAATCAAAACTACAATGAGATATCATCTCATGCCGGTCAGAATGGCCATCATCAAAAAATCTAGAAACAATAAATGCTGGAGAGGGTGTGGAGAAAAGGGAACACTCTTGCACTGCTGGTGGGAATGTGAATTGGTTCAGCCACTATGGAGAACAGTATGGAGGTTCCTTAAAAAACTACAAATAGAACTACCATATGACCCAGCAATCCCACTACTGGGCATATACCCTGAGAAAACCAAAATTCAAAAAGAGTCATGTACCAAAATGTTCATTGCAGCTCTATTTACAATAGCCTGGAGATGGAAACAACCTAAGTGCCCGTCATCGGATGAATGGATAAAGAAGATGTGGCACATATATACAATGGAATGTTACTCAGCCATAAAAAGAAACGAAATTGAGCTATTTGTAATGAGGCGGATAGACCTAGAGTCTGTCATACAGAGTGAAGTAAGTCAGAAAGAAAAAGACAAATGCCGTATGCTAACACATATATATGGAATTTAAGAAAAAAAATGTCATGAAGAACCTAGGGGTAAAGCAGGAATAAAGACGCAGACCTCCTAGAGAACGGACTTGAGGTTATGGGGAGGGGGAAGGGTGAGCTGTGACAGGGCGAGAGAGAGTCATGGGCATATACACACTAACAAACGTAGTAAGGTAGATAGCTGGTGGGAAGCAGCCGCATGGCACAGGGATATTGGCTCGGTGCTTTGTGACAGCCTGGAGGGGTGGGATAGGGAGGGTGGGAGGGAGGGAGACGCAACAGGGAAGACATATGGGAACATATGTTTATGTATGACTGATTCACTTTGTTATAAAGCAGAAACTAACACACCATTGTAAAGCAATTATACTCCAATAAAGATGTTAAAAAAAATTAAAAAAAAAAAAGAAGATGTGGCACATATATACAATGGAATATTACTCAGCCATAAAAAGAAACGAAATTGAGCTATTTGTAATGAGGTGGATAGACCTAGAGTCTGTCATACAGAGTGAAGTAAGTCAGAAAGAGAAAGACAAATACCGTATGCTAACACATATATATGGAATTTAAGAAAAAAATATGTCATGAAGAACCTAGGGGTAAGACAGGAATAAAGACACAGACCTACTGGAGAACGGACTTAAGGATATGGGGAGGGGGAAGGGTGAGCTGTGACAGGGCGAGAGAGAGGCATGGACACATATACACTGACAAACGTAAGGTAGATAGCTAGTGGGAAGCAGCCGCATGGCACAGGGATATCGGCTCGGTGCTTTGTGACCGCCTGGAGGGGTGGGATAGGGAGGGTGGGAGGGAGGGAGACGCAAGAGGGAAGAGATATGGGAACATATGTATATGTATAACTGATTCACTTTGTTAGAAAGCAGAAACCAACACACCATTGTAAAGCAATTATACCCCAATAAAGATGTTAAAAAAAATTAAAAAATAAAACTAAAAACCTACATCTCTCCACATTACCGGGGCTGGTGAGGGACGAGGAGTTTGTGCTTAATGGGGACAGAGCTTCAGTTTGCAATGATGAAAACATTCTGGAGGTGGACGGTGGTGATGGTTGCACAACAGCATTAATGTACTTAATGCCTCTGAACTGTACACTTATAAACGGTTAAAATGGTAAATCTTACATATATTTTACCAGCTTTTTAAAGCCTCTCTCTCCTGCTGATCACTACTAAAAACGCTAGACAAAATACAGAAGACACTACCCAGAGACCCTGAAAAGTGAACAAAAGCAAGCAGATCGTGGAGTGCAGTCAGAACGCAGAAGTGACCATAAAGGGGGTGAATTTCCCATTTTTTTCCTCTCATTTCCCTTGAAGCTCAAAGCTCCAGTCACAGAGCCACGTGGTAGAGCACCAGAATGAGCAGCTAAAACTCCACTGGAAACTCGGTCATTCTAGCCAGAGGAACCAGGAAAGGGCCCCTGCAGAGTGGAAATAGTGGGGAAATCCTAGAGAGGAAGTAGCTTCAGAGGGGGATCCCCTATGTGCACTGGGGTGACCAACGTATATCAGCTTGCCCAGGACTTCCCCGGGTTTACTACTGAAAATCTCGCATCCAGGCAAACCCCTTAGTCCCAGGCAAACTGGAATGGTTAGTCATCTTAGAATGGATCCACAAAAGTCTTAGACTCACCCCCAAGCTGCATGTGTAGGAGACAGACCTAGACCAGCATAAGAAAGACCTTAAATCTGGACCGCTAGGGCTTCCCTGGTGGCGCAGTCGTTGAGAATCTGCCTGCCAATGCAGGGGACACAGGTTCGAGCCCTGGTCTGGGAAGATCCCACATGCCATGGAGCAACTAGCCCTGTGAGCCACAATTACTGAGCCTGTGCATCTGGAGCCTGTGCCCCGCAACAAGAGAGGCTGCGACAGTGAGAGGCCTGCGCACCGTGATGAGGAGTGGCCCCCACTTGCCGCAACTAGAGAAAGCCCTTGCACAGAAACGAAGAGCCATAAATAAATAAATAAATAATTTTTTTAAAGGCAAAATTCCTTTTAAAAAAAAAAAACTGGACCACTAAAAAAGCCAGAAAACGATGAACAAAATGGCAATAAGTGCATACCTATCAATTACTTTAAATGTAAATGGACTAAATTCTCCAAAAGATAGAGTGGCTGAATGGATAAAAAGACAAGATCCATCTATATGCCGTCTACGGGAGATTCACTTCATATGTAAGCACACACACAGACTGAAAATGAAGGAACAGAAAAACATATTCAATGCAAAAGGAAGCCAAAAAGCCTGGGGTAGCTCTACTTATACAACAAAAAGAGACTATAAAACAAAGACTGTAATAAGAGACAAAGAAGAGCATTACAAAATGATAAAGGGGTCAAATCCAACAAGAAGATATAACATTAGTAAATATTTATGCAACCAACATAGGAGCACCTAAACATAAAAGCAAATAATAACAGACCTAAAGAAAGAAATTGACAGCAATACAATAATAGTGGACTTTAATACCCACCTCACATCAATGGAAAAATCATCCAAACAAAAAAGAAAAAATAAGGAAACAGCAACCTTAAAGGACATGTTAGACCAGATAAACTCAACAGATATATACAGAATATTCGATTCAAAAGAAACAACACACATTCTCATCAAGTGCACATGGAACATTCTCCAGGATAAATAATGGTAGGCCACAAAGTAAGCTTTATAAATTTAAGAAGATTGAAACCATATCAAGCATCTTTGCCAACCACAATTGTATGAAACCAGAAATCAATTACAAAAAGAAAACTGGAAAATTCACAAATATGGAGATTAAACAACATGCTACTGAACAACCAATGCGTCAAAGAAGAAATCAAAAGAGAAATTTTAAAAAATACCTTCAGGGACTTCCCTGATGGTGCAGTGGTTAGGAGTCCATCTGCCAATGTAGGGGACATGGGTTCAATCCCTGGTCTGGGAGGATCCCACATGCCACAGAGCAGCTGGGCCCATGCACCACAACTACTGAGCCCACACGCCACAACTGCTGAAGCCTGTGTGCTTAGAGCCCATGCTCTGCAACAAGAGAAGCCACAAGAGAGAGCCCGGGCACAGAAACGAAGAGTAGCCCCCACTCACCGCAACTAGAGAAGGCCTGCACACAGCAACGAAAACCCAGTGCAGCCAATAAATAAATAAATAAATAAATACCTCCAGACAAATGAAAATGGATAGAACATACCAAAACCTATGCAATGCATCAAAAGCAGTTCTAGGAGGAAAGTTCATAACAATAAATGCCTATACAACATCAGAAATCTCAAAAAAACACTCTATACCTCAAGGAACTAGAAAAAATGAAGCCCAAAGCTAGCAGAAGTTAGGAAATAACAAAGATCAGAGTGGAGATAAATAAAATAGAGATTAAAAAGACAATAGAAAATAGTAAAGAAACTAAGAGCTGGTTCTTTGAAAAGATAAAATGGACAAATCTTTAGTAGACTAAGAAAAAAAGAGAAGATTCAAATAAATAACATAAAAAATGAAAGAGGACACAATACCACCAATACCACAGAAATACAAAGGCTCATAAGAGACTACTATGAAAAATTACATGCCAACAAATTTGCCAACCTAGAAAACATAAATTCCTAGACACATACAATCTGCCAACACTGAATCATAAGAAAGAATATCTGAGCAGACTGATTACTAGGAGACTGAATCAGTAATCAAAAACCTCCCAGCAAACAGAAATCCAGGACCAGATGGCTACCAAACATTCAAAGAATTAATACCAATCCTCAAACTCTACCAAAAATGTAGAAGAGGCAGAAACACTTCCAAACACATTTTATGAAGCCAGCATTACCTTGATATCAAAACCAGAAAAGGATGCCACAAGAAAATTACAGACCAATATCCCTGATAAACATAGACATAAAAATCCTCAACAAAAAATATTAGCAAACAAAACTCAACAATACATTAAAAGAGTCATACATCATCATCAAATAGAATTTATTACAGAGATGCAAGGATGATTCAACAACTGCAAAAAAATCAATGTGGTATACCACATAAACAAAATGAAGAACAAACATCATATGATCATCTCAACAGATGTTGATAAAGCATGACAATTCAATATCTACATATGATAAAAACACTCAACAAAGTGGGTATAGCGGAAATGTACCTCAACATAATAATAAAGGTCACGTACGATAAGCTCACAGCCAATATCATATTAATGGTAAAAAAAAAAAAAAAACTGAAAAGCTTTTGCTTTAAGATCAGGAACAAGACAAGGGTGCTCACTCTCACCACTTTTATTCAACAGAGTATTGGAAGTCCTAGCCACAGCAATCAGACAAGAAAAAGAAATAGAAGGAATCCAAACTGGAAAAGAAGAAGTAAAACTGTCACTATTTTAGATGACATGATATTATATATAGAAAACCCTAAAAACTCCACGAAAAAACCTTTAGAATTAATAAATGAATTCAGTAAAGTTGCAGAATATGAATTCAATATACAAAACTCTGTTGCATTTCTATACACTAATAGCAAACTACAAGAGAAATTAAGAAAATAATCCCGTTATCAAATAGAATAAAATACCTATCAAATAGAATACTTAGGAATAAATTTAACCAAGCAGATGAAAGATCTGTACACTGAAAACAATAAGCCCTCAGTGAAAGAAATTGAAGAAGACAAATAAAAGATAGTCTGTGCTCATGGATTGGAAGAATTAATGTTGTTAAAATACCCATACTACCCAAAGCAATCTATAGGTTCAATGCAACTCCTATCAAAATTCCAACAGCATTTCTCACAGAAATAGGAGAAACAATCCTAAAATTTGTATGGAACCACAAAAGACCTCAAATAGCCAAAGCAATCTTGAGAAAGAAGAACAAAGCTGGAGGCATCATGCGCCCCAATTTCAAACTATATTACAAAGCTACACTAATCAAAACAGTGTGGTATTGGCATAAAAACAGATACACAGATGAATGTCAAAGAAAAAAAGCTCAGAAGTAAACCAACATATATATCATGAATTAATTTATGACAAAGGAGCCAAGAATACACAATGGGGAAAGGACAGTCTCTTCAATAAATGGTGTTGGGAAAATTGGACAGTCACATGCAAAAGAATGAAACTGGACCACTATCTTACACCATATCCCCAGATTAACTCAAAATGGTTTAAAGACTTGAGTGTAAGACCTGAAACCATAAAACTCCCAAAAGAAAACATAGGCAGTAAGCTTCTTGACATCAGTCTTGACAATGATTTTTTTAGATTTGAAGCCAAAAGCAAAGGCAACAAAAGCAAAAACACCCAAGTTGTGATTACATCAAACTAAAAAGTTTCTGCACAGCAAAGGAAACCATCAACAAAATGAATTGGCAACCTACTGAATGGGAGAAAATATTTGCAAATCATATATTTGACAACAGGTTGATATCTAAAGTATAAAAAAAACTCATAAAACTCAATAGCAAAAAATAAACCCACAATTAAAAATTGGGCAGAGGGGTCTTCCCTGGTGGTCCAGTGGTTAAGACTCCACGCTCCCAATGCAGGGAGCCCAGGTTCGATCCGTGGTCAAGGAACTAGATCCCACAAGCATGCTGCAACTAAGAGCCTGCATGCTGCAACTAAGATCCCGTGTGCCACGACTAAGACCTGGCACAGCCAAATAAATAAATAAATTTTTTTAAAAAACTGGACAGAGGATCTGAGCAGACATTTTTCCAAAGACATAAGGGGGGCCAACAGGTACATGAAGAGATGCTCAATCAGGGAAATGCAAATCAAAACCACAATATCACCCCACACCTGTTAGAATGGCTATCATCAAAAAGAAATAACAAGTATTGGTGAGGAGGTGGAAAAAATGGAATCCTTGTGCACTGTTGGTGGGGACATAAACTGGCATCACCACTACGGAAAACAGTGTGGAGATTCCTGAAAAAATTAAAAATAGAACTACTGTATGACCCAGCAATTCCACTTCTGGGTATTTATCTGAAGGAAACGAAAACACTAACTCAAAAAGCTATACGCACTCACACGTTCATTGCAGCATTATTTTCAATAGCTAAGATGTGGAAACAACCTAAGTGTCCACCGATGGATGAACAGATAAAGAAAATGGTATATATCTAGACACACACACAATAGAATATTATTCAGCAGAATGATATCTTGCTATTTGCAACAACAGGGATGGACCTCGAGAGCATTACGCTAAGTGAAATAGGTCAGACAGACAAAGACAAATACTGCATGATCTCACTTACATGTGAAATCTGAAAATAAAATTAAAAAATAAAAAACCTGAGTTCATGGATATAGAGAACAGATTGGTGGTTGCCTGAAGTGGGGATGGAGGTGGGCAAAATGAGTGAAGGGCGTCAAAAGGTACAAACTCAGTTATAAAATAAATAAGTCCTGGGGATGTAGTGTACAGCGTGGTGACTATAGTTAATAATACTGTATTGTTGGGACTTCGCTGGTGACGTGGTGGATAAGAATTTGCCTGCCAATGCAGGGGACACAGGTTCGATCCCTAGTCCAGGAAGATCCCACATGCCGTGGAGCAACTAAGCCCATGCGCCACCACTACTGAGCCTACACTCTAGAGCCCGTGAGCCACAACTACTGAGCCTGTGTGCCACAACTACTGAAGCCCACACGCCTAGAGCCCGTGCTCCACAACAAAGAGAGGCCACAGCAATGTCTCAGCCCGGACACTGCAACGAAGAGTAGCCCCCGCTCGCCACAACTAGAGAAAGCCTGCACGCAGCAACAAAGACCCAACGCAGCCAAAAAACAAAAAACCTTAAAAAAAAAATACTGTATTGCATATTTGAAAGTAGCTACAAGAGTGGTTCTTGAAAGTTCTCATCACAAGAAAACAATTTTTCTAACTATTATGGTGACAGATGTTAACTGGACTTATTGTGGTGATCATTACACAATATATACAAATATCAAATCATTACATTGTACACCTGATATTAATGTAATGTTATGGCAATTGTACCTCAATACAAAAACAGAAAACTGGACCAAGACTGGACATGCTACTCATACAAGGTGAAACGACTAGTGATCTGAAACTACCAAGGTTGATTGCCTACTGAAACAAAACGTATCAAGACTTTCCAGGGAATTATAACAGGACTGAGAACCTACACAACATAATATTCGCAACGTACAGCACACAATCCCCAAATCATTCACCATACAAAGAACTAGGCAAATGTGACCAGTCCCCAACGGAAAAGACAATCACATGTCCACCTGGAGATGACCTAGACGTTGGAATTATCAGAAAAAACGGCTGTTACAACTAGGCTCCATGAGGAAGATAAACACACTTGAGAAAAGCTCTCCATAAAGAATTAGAAAGTTTGATGGGAAAAAAAAGGAACCAACTGGAAATTTTCAACTAAAACACATAGTATCTGAATTTTTTTTAACATCTTTATTGGGGTATAATTGCTTTACACTGAAAATTTTTTTTTAATTCACTGATTGGTCTCAATATCAAAATGGAGGTGACAGGGGAAGAAAGTCAGTGAACTTGAAGAAGCACCAATCCAACAAACAGATTAAAGTGAAGGAAAAAAAAAAAAAGCATAGTGCCTCAGGGACCTGTGTGGTAACACAAGAAGGTCTTCACTCTATGTACCAGTCAAGTCCCAGGACAGATTTTAGGAAAAATATATTTGAAGTAATAATGGCTGCTAACTTCCTAAATGTGGTGAAAGACAAATTCATAAAACTCAGAAAATCCAGAACAGGCACTCTGTGGGAGCAAACCACCCAGATACATCACCATAAAACTTCTCAAAACCAAGGATAACAGCAAAGCCTTGAAAACAGGCAGAGAAAAATGACACGTTATATACAGGGGAACAACAATTTGAATTTCCATAGTCAAGAGACGACCGAGGTCAGAAAACAGTGGATCCACCCAGAAATCGATATCTAAAGGAAATGTCCTTCAAGGACTTCCCTGGTAGTCCAGTGGTTAAGACTCTGTGCTTCCAGAGCAGGGGAGGGCGGGTTTGACCCCTGGTTGGGGAATTAAGGTATCACGTGCCACAAGGCCCCAAAAAATAAAAATAAAATAAAACATAAAGGAAATGTCCTTCAGGAATAAAGGCATGTATTCATTTTCTATTGCTGTATAACAAATTATCATGAATATAGTGGCTTACAACACCCATCCACCTCACATCCATATAATGACTACAGTCAAAAAATAAATAAAACCGGGCTTCCCTGATGGCGCAGTGGTTGAGAGTCTGCCTGCCGATGCAGGGGACACGGGTTCGTGCCCCGGTCCGGGAGGATCCCACGTGCCGCGGAGCGGCTGGGCCCATGAGTCATGGCTGCTGAGCCTGTGCGTCCGGAGCCTGTGCTCCGCAACGGGAGAGGCCACAACAGTGAGAGGCCCGCGTACCGCAAAAATAAATAAATAAATAAATAGATAGATAAATAAATAAAACCCAGAGGCTAGGATGTGGAGAAATCAGAGCCCTTGTGCACTGTTAGTGGGAATGTAAAATGGTGCAGCCATATGGCAATTCCACAAAAAATTAGAAATAGAATATTTCCAGGGAATTCTCTGGCAGTCCAGTGGTTAGGACTCGGCCCTTTCACTGCTGTGGCCTGAGTTCAATCCCTGGTCGGGAAACTAAGATCCCACAAGCCTCATGGTGCGGCTAAATAAAAAAATAAATGTTTTAAATAAATAAAAATAGAATTTCCACATTAACCAATAATTCCACTTCTGGGTATATACCCAGAAGACCTGAAAGCAGGAGCTTTAAGAGATATTTATACACCCATGTTCATAGCAGCACCATTCACAAAAACGAAAAGGTGGCAGCAACCCAAGTGTCTAACGACAGATGAATGGATAAGCAAAGTGTGGTCTGTCCATACAATAGAATATTATTCAGCCTTTAAAAGGAAGGAAATTATGACAACAAGGAGGAAACTTAAGGACGTTACTCTAAGTGAAATAAGCCAGTGACAAAAAGCAAATATTGTATGATTCCACCGTCTGAGGTCCTTAGAGGTGTCAGACTCAGAGACAGACAGGGGAATGGTGGTTACCGGGAACTGGGATAGCGGCGGGGCGGGGGGGGAATGGAGACATTATTTAATGGGTAGAGAGTTTCAGCGTGGAAAGATGAAAGAACTTATGGAGATGGATGGTGGTGACGGTTACACAACGTAAATGCATTTACTACCACTGAACTGTACACTTAAAAATTGTTAGGATGATACATTTTATGGTATGTGTCTTTTACAACAATTTTCTTAATGGGGAAAAATTACCAAAATGCTCATGTACTAACTCACAGTTCTGTAGGTCAGAAGTCCAGGCTGACTGCACTCAGGGTCTTACCAGGCCAACATCAAGGTGTCAGTTGTAGTGGGCTCTTACCTGGAGCTCTAAGGAAGAATCTCTATGCAAGCCCATTCAGGTTGTTGGCAAATTCCAGTTCTGTGGGTCTGAGGTTCTCTGCTCCCAGAGGCTGCCCACCGTCCTTCCCATGTGACTATTTCGATCATTAAAGCCAGGGATGCACATCAGATCTCTCTCATGCTTCAGAATTCCCTGTCTTCCCTTCTACTACCAGGCAGAGAGATAGTTCTGCTTTTAAAGGGCTCGCCTGATTAGGTCAGGCCCACCCAGAAACACTCTCTGTATTTTAAGATCAACTGACTTGAGACTTTAATTCCATCTGTAAAATCCCTTCACAGCAGTACCTATACTAGTGTTTGACTGAATAACTAGGGAAGGGAAACCTGGGTGTCATCCTTAGAGCTCTGCCTACCACAGGTAAAATAAAGTCATCCTCAGATGAAAGAAAACTAAGAGAATTCCTTGCCAGAGAACTTCTGTTAACAGAAAGGCTAAAAGAAGTTCTTTGGGCTGAAAAGAAATAATACCAGAGGTAAACCTGAAACTTCAGAAATAAAGGAAGACCCACAGATGTATAATTATGGGGTGAATATAAAAGATAATTTTTTCCTCTTAAATCCTCTAATATATGCCAGTGGAAGGCCAAAATTATAACATTTTATGATGAGTTTGCAATGTGTACAGATGTATTACACATGAAAACTATAACACTTATTAAGCTTATAAATGGATGGGCATGAGGGTAGAGACCTCTAAGGTTACAAGGTTCTACATTTTACTGGAAGTGATACAATACTAACTCTAAGGAGACTATGAAAAGTTAGGTATGTATTTTAACCCCTAGAGCAACCACTAAAAAAATAACATGAAGCTATGCAGCCATAACAGCAAGAGATAAAATGGAATACTAGAAAATATTTAAGTCATTCCCAAAAAAGGTAGGGAGTGGGGCACAGCACAGGAGTGGAAGAGGTGGAAACCAGAGGAACAAAACAGAGGCAAAGAGAAAACAGTAATAAAATTATATACTTAAATGCAACCATATCAATAATTACTTTAAATGTTGATGGTCTAAACTTTGCAGTTAAAATGCAGAGATTGACATAATGAATAAAAACCGAGACTTACAAGCAACCTACAATAGATAAACTTTAAATATAAAGACACAGAGCTGAAAGTAAATGGGTGGAAAAAGATATGCCAAATAAACAGTAAGCAAAAAAGGCTGGAGTGGCTCTTTTAATATCAAATAAAATAGGCAAAGCCCGGGAGTCTAGAGCCCGTGCTCCGCAGCAAGAGAAGGCACCGCAATGAGAAGCCCACGCACCGCAACGAGGAGTAGCCCCCGCTCGCCGCAACTAGAGAAAGCCCGCGCGCGGCAACAGAGATCCAACACAGCCAAAAAAGAAAAAAAAAAGTCAGAGTTAAAGAAGATGTGGTACATATATATATGTATGTGTATATATATATGTATGTATGTGTAATACACACACACACACACAATGGAATACTACTCAACCAAAGAAGAGACAGAATGAAATAATGCCATTTGCTGCAACATGTATGGACCTAGAGATGATCATACTAAGTGAAGTAAGTCAGACAGAGAAAGACAAACATCAGATGATATTTCTTATATGCAGAATCTAAAATATTATACAAAGGAACTTATTTACAAAACAGAAACAGACACACACATAGAAAACAAACTTATGGTTACCAAAGGGGAAAGGGAGGAGGGAGGGATAAGTAAGGAGTTTGGGATTAGCAGATACAAACTATAATACTATATATAAAAGAGATAAACAAGATCCTACTGTACAGCACAGGGAACTATATTCAGTATCTTGTAATAACCTATAATTGAAAAGAATCTGGAAAAGGGTATACATATATATATATATCACTTTGCTGTACGCTTGAAACTAACACAATATTGTAATTTAACTATACTTCAATTTTTTTTTAATGGCTTAAAAAATTTAAAAACAGGGGATTCCCTGGCAGTCCAATGGTTAGGACTCCATGCTTTCACTGCCAAGGGCGCGGGTTGGATCCCTCGTTGGGGAACTAAGATCCCACAAGCCGCACAGCCAAAATTTTTTTTAAAAAGTACAAATTTCCAGTTATAAGATAAAATTATAATTATAAAAATATTTCCAGTTATAAGATGGGTACTAGAGATGTAACGTACAACATGATAAATTAACACTGCTGAATGTTATGTATGAAAGTTGTTAAGAGAGTCGATCCTGGGAGTTCTCATCACAAGGAAAAAATATCTGGGGAGTTCCCTGCCAAGGACACGGATTTGATCCCTGGTTGGGAAACTAAGATCCCACAAGCTGCACAGCACGGCCAAAAAAAAATAAAGGTTTAAAAAAATAAACAAAAAACTCTTTAAAGGATGAAAGAGTATTTTAGGTAGGAAGGATTTGGGGCTGACCACATAATTCTCGATTCCAAGCAGGTGAAAAAATATGTTATATATGATGGTGTGAGGAATGGAGGGATTAGTGGGGAAGACTTCTTTTTCCTTAAAATTCTTCTTAAAATGGACATGTGAGAATAATGTTCTCAGTGATTGTAACTATTTGAAGATTTCCAGAAGGTGTAATTCTAACTTTTCAAATATGACGTAGATTATCGAAGTTCAGTAAGAATTAGCATAAAATATTAGCATTATCGTAATATAAGAGGATGAAACACAGGACAGAGTATAATAAATTCATGTAATCCTTTTGAAATAACTGTAAAGAAGTTGGGGAAAGTTTTCTGTCTAAACAGAAAGTGTTCTAGCTGTTGTAAAGCACTAAATTCACTTTAAAAATATTAACCATGGGGCTTCCCTGGTGACGCAGTGGTTAAGAATCTGCCTGCCAATGCAGGGGACACGGGTTCAAGCCCTGGTCTGGGAAGGTCCCACATGCCGCGGAGCAACTAAGCCCGTGAGCCACAACTACTGAGCCTGCGCATCTGGAGCCTGTGCTCTGCAACGGGAGAGGCCGCGACAGTGAGAGGCCCGCGCACCGCGATAAAGAGTGGCCCCCGCTCGCCGCAACTGGAGAAAGCCCTTGCACAGAAACGAAGACCCAACACAGCCAAAAATAAATATAAATAAATTAATTTAAAAAAAATGGTCCACATCAAAAAAATCTTAAAAAAAAATATTAACCATGCACACTTATTAAAATAAATGCTTGGCTTTTAGAAAAAAATAAATAAAAAGGACGTTCTTTAAAAAAAAAAACAAAACTGGAGGACTTTACCTGATTTCAAGGCTTATTCTAAATCTACAATAAACGAGACAGTTCATATTAATGAAATGATAGACACATCCATCAATGTAGCACTAAAATAGCAGAGTATCAAAACAGACGCACATATCTATTTGGTCAGTTGATTTTTGCCAAATGGGGAAAGGAAAGTCTTTTTAATAACTGGTGTAAGAGCAACTGGCTATCTTTGTGGGAAAAAAGTGAATATTGACTCTTTCCTCACAACATACACAGAAATTAACTAAAATACATCATAAACCCAAATGTAACACCTAAAACTATAAAACTTCTGGAAAAAATATAGGAGAATATCTTTGTGACCTTAGACTGGATAAATAAATACTATGTATGACACCAAAAGCATGATTCATAAGAGAAAACAATGCATCTATTGGACTTCAAAATAAACTTTCTTCAAAAGACATCACTAAGAAATACAAAGTCACATCACAGAGTGGGAGAAAACATAACACATACATCAGACCAAGGAGTTGTATCAACACTGTATAAAGACCTCTTAAACTCAATACTAAGTCAAATATCCCAATAAGAAAGTGGACAAAATACTTGTCTACTTCACCAAAGCAGACACTCAGATGGCCAATAAGCACATAAAAAGATGCCCCGTGTCTTTAGTCCTCAGAAATGCCATGAAAATTAGAAATGCCAATTAAAACGAGATATCACTACACATCCATTAGAACGGCTAAAATTAAAAACAAAACCAACCGAGCTAACCTTGGCACGTTTGGTAAGGACGTAAACAAACGCTGCAAGTAGGAAAATAAAATAGTAAAAACCACTCTGGGAAACAGTCTGACAATTTCCTAAGAAGTTAAATATACGTATACCATAAGATTCGGCTATTCCACTCCTAGGTGTTTACTCAAGGGAAATAAAAATATAGAACCACACAAATTTGTATAGAAACTCTGTTTGCAGGAGACCCAAACTGGAAACAACCTCAAAAGTCCACAACCAGATGAATGGATAAGGCAGTTGTGCTGTATCCACACTGGAATGTGTCTGCAGAGGTGGCTCTATGCTCCCTGCCTCCTGACATGTAATTCTCTCCCCTTGAGTGTCCCGGACTGCATGACTTTTTTACTGCGTGACTTTTCTTTTTCTGGCCATGTTGCTCGGCTTGTGGGATCTCAGTTCCCCGACCAGGGATCAAACCCGCACCCTCGACAGTGAGAGTACAGAGCCCTAACACTGGACCCCCAGGGAGTTCCGTGCATGACTTCTAATGAAGAGACTATGGCAGCAGGTATGGGGTCACTTCTGAGATTAGGTGCTTTCTCTTTTAATATTTTATTTATTTATTCGTTTATTTATTTATTTTGGCTTCACCGGGTCTCAGTTGCCACATGCGGGATCTAGTTCCCCGACCAGGGATCGAACCCAGGCCCCCTGCGTTGGGAGTGTGGAGGCTTACCCACTGCACCACCAGGGAAGTCCCAAGATTGGGTTTTAAAAAGATCATGGCTTCCTGTCAATTGCTCTGTCTCTGGCAACTCCAGGAGGAAGTGAACCATGGTGGGAGGGGCCCACGTGACGCAACAGGACACTGAGGCCCTAGCCAACAACCCAGGAGGCACCGAAACCTGCCAACAACCAGGTGAGTGCGTTTGCAGGCAGCCTTTCAGCCTCTTCTGAGTCTTGAGGTGACTGCACCCCGGCTGATGACTTGGCTACAACTTCAGGAGAAACTCAAGCCACAGGCACCCAGCCCAGCCACACCAGGCTGTGCAGTAATAAATGGGGGCTGTTTAAAACCTAAGTGTTGAGGGTACAGATCTTCCTCAACTCACGATGGGGTTACCTCCTGAGAAACCCATCAAAAGTTGAAAATATTGGGCTTTCCTCCTGGCGCAGTGGTTAAGAATCCTCCTGCCAACGCAGGGGACGCCGGTTCGAGCCCTGGTCCGGGAAGATCCAACATGCTGCGGAGCAACTAAGCCCGTGCGCCACAACTACTGAGCCCTTGTGCCACAACTAATGAAGCCCAGACGCCTAGAGCCCGTGCTCCGCAACAAGAGAAGCCACCACAATGAGAAGCCCGCACACCACAACGGAGAGTAGCCCCCGCTCACCACAACTAGAGAAAGCCTGCACGCAGCAATGAAGACCCAACGCAGCCAAAAGGACGGACCTGGGCAGTACGGAGGCGGTGCACTGGGCCTGGCAGCAGCCGGGGGGAGGAGGGGAAGGGAGCTGACAAGAGCAACAGGGCAGATCAGATCTCTCTTCTCTCCCCTCTCAGTGCCCAGGGCAGAGCTGGCCTGGTGGATATGGGATGAGGTTCTTTTTGGCCATGCCACGCAGCATGCAGGATCTTAGTTCCCCGACCAGGGATTGAACCCGGGGCCCCAGCAGTGAAAGCACCAAGTCCTAAGCACTGGACCGCCAGGGAAGTCCCTGGGCTGAGGTTCTGGGTCATGATCAACGGCTGGAGCTCAGGGGCCAGACTGCCCGGGCTGCTTCCTCACCCTTAAAAGGGGAACATCACTACTTCTCGGGGTTATTGTTGGGATGAAATGAGTGTACGCATGTACAGTGCTTGGGCGCTCCGCTAACCCTGGCTACCGTCATCTGAGGTTAGGAAGCGGCTGGGAGATGAGAAACTGGAAGGGTGTTCCGGCCAGTTTGGGGAATCGGTAAGAAGTGGGGGAAACCAAAGCCAATGAGGAATGAGATCACACGTAACGTCAGCAAGGTTTGCGACTTCTGAGTTTGATCCAGAGAGCTGGGCTCTTCCAAGAGGACCTCCGTGGGGGGCTTCAGGGTTGCTGATCTATTGGAGAGTGGGTGTGGCCTAAATATCCCTGCGGGAGACACCAGGGCAGCTCCCAACCTCACCGACCCAGCCAAGGGCTGGAGTTTTCAAATAAGGCAGCAAGAACAAAAGGAACATTGTGGGGAAAATGAGACGTTGTGTTTGCCGTCTACGCTAGAGGGCCTTCCTCTAAGCCCAAGGGCCACTGGCTGACCTACTTATGAAGCTCTCAGCCAAAATCCACCACCCTTGGTACACAAAGCCCCCAGACCACCCTCTGAATGTGCAGCTAGGCAGAGGCACCCAGCCGCCAGCCATTCAATCCCACACGTTTCCACTGGGCAACTCCTGTGGACTAGTGTTCTAGGCTCAGAAATACAATTCTGGACGGACCGAGAGATGATCATACTGAGTGCAGTCAGTCAGACAGAGAAAGACAAACATTATGTGACATCACTTACAGGTGGCATCTAAAAAACTGATACAAATGAACTTGTTTACAAGACAGTAACAGACTCAGACATAGAAAACACATTTATGGTTACCAAAGGGGAATGGGATGGGGGATAAATTAGGAGCTTGGGATTAACAGCTACAAACTACTCTATATAAAATAGATAAACAACAAGGACCTACTGTAGAGCACAGGGAACTATATTCAATACCTTATAATAATCTATAATGGAAAAGAATCTGAAAAAGGATATATACATAACTGAATCACTTTGCTGTACACCTGAAACTAACACAACACTGGAAATCAACTATACTTCAAATCAACTATACTTTAAAAAAAAAAAAAAGAATTCTCTACACAAACCCCACAAAAATACCATGATTTCAGCAGGGTCAGGTGCCTGTGGGGCTGCTAAGTGGATGAAGCTTTGCCACTAAGATATCCGAGGGAATAGCAGTGATAGTGCTCGGAACTGCAGCTACCATTTTTAAGCATTTATCGGGTGCCAGGCCCTGAGGAACAGACATGACATCTGCATTAACCCTGAGCCAGCTTTGCCACCCTGTGAACCCTGGCTCTGCGACCTTAGAGACAAACTCTCCACGTCTCCCTTTCCTCATCTGTAAATGAGGATAATAATAGTAACCATCATTTAAAAATAATAACAGGGACTTCCCTGTGGCGCAGTAGTTAAGAATCCGCCTGCCAACGCAGGGGACACGGGTTCGAGCCCTGGACCGGGAAGATCCCACATGCCGCGGAGCAGCTAATCCCGTGCACCACAACTACTGAGCCTGCGCTCTAGAGCCCGCGAGCCACAACTGCTGAAGCCCGCGCGCCTAGAGCCGGTACTCCGCAGCAAGAGAAGCCACCGCAATAAGAAGCCTGCGCACCGCAACGAAGAGTAGCCCCCGCTCTAGCGAAAGCCCGCGGGCAGCAACTAAGACCCAAGGCAGCCAAAAATAAATTAATTAAAATAAAATAAGATAATAAAAATAGTAACAGTGGACACATGCTCAGGCTCTGTTCTGAGCTTCCTTACAGTAGCTCAGGTCAGCCTCAGGTGTGTCTTATTATCCCGTTTCACAGGTGAGAGAACTGAGGCTCCCAGCAGGTGAGAGAACTGAGGCTCCCAGCAGGTAACCTGAGCCTAGGAGGCGCTCCCTCGGTTGCTGGCACGGGAGTGCCCCGGGGAGACGCCGAGCCCCTGCCCCAGTTATCATAACAAAAACCGCAGCTACCCCGGCCGCCTGGGTAAATACCTGGCCCGATGACGCGGAGATAGGGCTGCAGAATAAATAAATTTGCTGGCGGGGCTGCCCGGCCATGGCCTCGGGTTCTCGGGTTCTCGACACCCGAGCCTCGGCGGGACATTCCAGCCGGAAAGGGGGGCCGGGAGCTTGGTGGGAGGTGCTCGAGGGCCCGGGGTGCTGGCGACAGATGAGTCAGGCGGGGCCGGTCCCCATTCGCAGCAGCAACCCCTCGGGAGCCCCTTGCACAAGAAATCTAGGTGCGCCCCGCCCCAGGTTCGCGGGGGCGGTGGGTCAGGCGGACTCCGCACCGCCCGCCGCTCCGGGTCCCGCCGCCGTCACCACCACCCCTGCCCGGCCAGCCTGGGACTCCCGAGGACAAGGCCGGGGTCTCAGTTCACCGCCCCCCGCCCCGCCCAGGGCTGGCTGCGCCGCGGGCCGCCGGAGTTGCCGGACTGAGCCTCCCCGCGCCCCGCACCCCGTCTGCCCAGCTACCTAGCACGCCCCCGGCCCCCGCCCCGCCTCTCTCGGTCCCCGATTCAGTCTGCGGGATCTCCTGCCGTCTCTTCCCGGCTCTCTCTCCCTCCCTGGCCCTGTCTCTGCTCCCCTTGCCAGGGTGGCCCCCTTCCCCGCTCCAAGGACTGCAGCCTAGCCCGTTCACCACCTTTGTCCGGTGAACAGTCATTAGAGGAAGGACGGGGCGTGGGGGAGGGAGAGGAACGTGCCCCCCACATCGCCACTGCCGGGCATCTGCTGCCCGCCCGAGGGCTGCCCCTCCCCGGCGGAGGGGGCTGCGGCCAAGGTGCCCGAACTCCCCGCAGCGGCCTCCGGGCCCCTCAGTTCCGGGTGGGAGAGAGAGGCGTCCCAGGGCAGGCCAGCCTCGGGGCCCGGGGCGGGGTCGCCCTCGCCTTCCCCGGAGGACGGGACCCCCGGGAGCGCGCACCGGGCCCGCCGCTCTTACCTGCGTCCATGGCGAGACCAGCTGGGCTGCACGCCTCCCGCGCCCGGCGCCTCCCGCCGCCGCCGTCGGGCCCGGCTCCGCTTTCGCGGGCGGCTCGGGTTTCCTGGTGCCGGCAGCGCGGCCGGTTAATCATTGACCGCCTGGATTGCCCGCGGCTGTGTCAACAGGCGGCTCCGCGCGCGCCCCGGCGCTGGGGCCCGAACCTGCGGGCGCCCGCCAGGCTGGCCGCCTCGGCAGGACCCGCGCCCGGCGGCCCCCCGGGGAGGAAGCCGAGTTGGAGGCGGGTGGGAGGAGGGAAGCAGCCCAGACCCAACTGGGAAAGGGCAGGGGGAGACTGGGGCAAGCCGGAGAGCACGGCTGGATGCATCTGTGGCCAGAAAAGGCCTTGGGGATCCGAGTTGCCGAATCCTCCCTTTTATTTTGCCCAGCAAGACAAGCCAGAAATACAGATTGTCATATGAAATCTCCTGGGTTTTAAAACAATGTGTGTGAGACTTCTAGTCCCTGAAACTTACCAGACTGGAGAACTCAAAGCAGGTCTCACTCCAAACACCGAGAAATGCTAGACTACGTAGGCAAGCCAGACGGCAATTTAAATTAATGGCGGAGCTCCCAAGATAGTACGGGAGTTCCCCAGGGACCAAGGAAGACAGCCTGGAGGGGATGGAGGCGGGTGCCGTCTGTGCATTGTGGTGGGTTAGTGGTCTCTTACGCTGTTCTAGGCTTAAGTTTTACACCCAGACGTGGACAGGAGATGAAACCTTGGGTCTGTGAAGCAGGGAGTTGGGATGAAAGCGATGAACACAAAATAAATCTGCCCATGGCTCACGGAGGAGACGAGGAAGCTGGTCTGGAGGAAACAAAGTCTCCCTGGGCATTATAACCACAGGCCTATTCCTCACATGGGTCTGGGGTTCAAGTTCAGCCCGTTGTTGTGGTCCAGAAACGCCGACTTTAAAAATTGACATTAAAAAAAAAAAGTGGCTGCAGGAAAGAGCGCTGGGATTTCTCCCAAGCAAAACTACTCTGGTGGGACAACCCCCATCCAAGATGACAAGATTCCCACAGAAAAAGCGCCCTAAACATACGGGCACAACCCCCAAAGGCAAAATGCACAGGCAAACAACTAACTCACCATGAGAGAGAGTCTCCAGGCAAGGAAGCAGGACTTGATTGTGGGGCAATCAGTATCCAACTGGGAAAGCAGAAACACCTGGAGTATTTAAAAGAAACGGGACATTTAACGCAGGGAGCTGGCTTTGGTGATGATGGAAGAGGCAAAAGCTAAGCCCGGAGAGAGTGAAACAACCCAGAGCTTAGCCCGAGGAGGGGGAGGATGTTCCACACCAGGGGCAGCAGGGTGGAAGGGGGCCACCCTGGGTGGGTGCAGGCAACAGGGGGGGTGCATTGTTTGAAGACAATAATAAAACTGGCTAAAAGCTGCTCTGCTTTTAATCACCATGGGACAGTAGTTCTAAACAATGTCAGTGACAAAATACTCCTCCCTGGAAAGAATATTTTGTTGGTCTCAGTTCTAAAACCATTGCTGTGGTGCTCATTTCCTGTGCTCCCAGAAAGCCAGCAAGGACTTCATTCTTGTGGCAGAAGACTGGAAGCATTCTCTCCTGGGATTAGGACCAGCCCCAGAGAAAAGACCAACAGACGTACAGAAATATCAGGGTTTCCTCAATGAACGTACCCAGGCAAACAAACCTCCCCCACACGCTCAGAACTTGTAACCATCTTTCGAGGCCCCTGCTCTACAGTATCAACGGGGACAGGGATGATCCACCTTAGATGGGAAGAAAAAATCTCATCGAAAAAGACAGAAATAAACAAATGGGAAGAGTAACCATGAGGAAACAGAGGTGATGCAGGTATTCTGAAGCTCTGATGTCGTCTATCCCTTCCAAGAATCCATAAATTCAATCACACGAGAGAAAACCTCAGACAAACCACAGCTGGGCGGTCGGGGGGGGGCTCTGCAAAGCATCTTGATGTCTTTACTTTTCACGGTTAAAATTTTCATTTGGTTCTTTTAAAATCTGCATGTTTTTCATAATGTCTTTTCCGTGCACTCTACTCCATGTGCTTTCTCTTCAAATGGTTTTTAAAACTTTTTCTTGGAAAATAATTTCAAGCTCAGAGACAAGTTGCAAGAATGGGACAAATGAGCCAACAACGCCTTTTCCAGCGCATTTTTTGCCAGGACAGAATCCAGTCCAGGATTATGTGTTGCATTTAGTTGCCAAGTTTTCAAACAGTTTTATAGACCTGGTTTTAAATCCTTTTCAAATCACTGTCGTTTCTTAGATGCGATTCAGCCCATTTGCCACACCTGCTGACTGCTGCACAGTAGGGGGGTTTCCTCGTGGCCTTCAGCAACATCATGATTTCATGGTCAGCAGGAGTTAACTGCTAAAGGCACCGTGTGTGTACCGCACGTGTGCCCTGGGGTATGAGGCAGGTGGCTTCTATGGTGGATTCTAAGGAGGTCACTGGCTTGGACCATCTTTTGTTTCTCCACTTGGGGTTTCTGCACCATGTAGGTGGCCCACGTGCTGTCAGGCCCAGCGTTCCACTTTCTGGGAGAGGACTCTACTCAGAGCCATTGGGGTAGCAGTTTGCTTCAGTTTCACAAAAGCACAGACCCTTTCAGGCTCGCACGGAACGCAGAGGGCCAGTCCCACAACCCTGCTGCTGTGCGTGGGGCTGTGGCTTTGACTCCCGCCCCCCCAAGGCACAATCTGCTCCCGGCTCCTTTATGGGCACACGGCAACGAGGACCTTCTTCTCTCAAGGGCCTGGATACCATATTTACCTTTCTTGTCTTGGAACGGGACGATGATGCACTCCTCCGTGTCTGGAGCGTGTTATCTGTGCAAACACTCTAGCTCAGCTATCTTGACTGGAGGTCCATTTGCGGCCGCAAGCCTTGGGCGAGCCATGTAATCTCTCTGCTCCTCAATTTCCCCATCAGGAAAATGGGCTTGTTAAAGTAAAAAACAAACGAAGACCAGCCTTGAAAGTTGCCTGAGCAGACAAAACCAGTTTTGTAACCGAGCAGGACCCTACGGGGCCTTCCCGAAGAAGACCACCCCACACACACCCTAACCCCGCCATGTCCTCCACCTGCGTCTTGGCTGTAGAAAAACGTTAGCTTCCTAGGCCTTCCCCAAGTTCCAAAGAGCAAATTTAATCAGAGAAGTGAGAAAATGCAGAAAGGAAAACAGTCAAGCAAAACAAAATAATAGTTTAGCCATTAAACAAAGTCAAGGACCTTTAGTTCCTCCTCAAGGGTTACAGTTAATATTCTGAGCCACGTCCTTCGAGCTGTTTTGCAGATACTGAAAGCCTGACCAGGTGGAAGAAGTTAACTGCATGCTGCCCACAAGCACGTAGACCCCAGACCGGTTGGAACCAGAAGGCTGATGATGTTGACTCCTGATGACCTCACCACTAACCCATCAGAAGAATGTCCACCAGCTGATCACACACCCCACAGCCCCCCTCCCTCACCCTGTCTTTAAAAACCTTCCCTGAAAGCCATTGGAGAGTTTGGGCCTTTGAAGCACTAGCTGCTCTGGACTCCTTGCTTGGCACCTGCAGTAAATAAACGCTTTATTTTCCTTCACCGCAACCCAGTGTCAGGAGATTGGCTTTACTGTGTGCAGGCAAACAGACCCCGGTTTGGTTCGGTGATGGTTTACCTGTACACATAAAATTTAATTTAGCTTATTTTGCAAGAGTAACTTGACCGGGGTCATTCCTTCCTCTGCCTCTGGAAATCGTAAGCACAACTGAAACCGTTTCCCCAAACTGGTATGAGGTAACCAATTTCCTATCATTTAAGAGAATCCTAATATTAGAACCAATCATGGTGAAGAATAAACAGTCACTGCCTCCTCACTATATAACAACGTACCCCGAGGCTTAGTCCATGTTTTGAGAGCTCTTGTTTCAAGAACTGTCTTTTGCACAATCGACTTTCACTAATGGCCACTTTGGTTATTTATGGGTTTACTCCTATTTCTGCCCTTCTGACGGACTGTGTGAGGCTTTACTGCTATTCAATATATGTAACCAAACCTTGTTTAACTTTGCACTATCTAGCCATGGCCATACCAGACCAGAAAAGCAAACACTAGAATACAAAACCACGGTCTTCCCTGGGTGAGGGGTTACAGCTGGTTTTAGTTTTATTTGTGTGTGTGTTTGCGCCTATGCATTTTCTGCAATGAGCATGGGTTACACCGTGATTGGGAAAATAGCAACAAATACTCTTAAAACGACGGGCACCTGGTCAGCTCTTTAAGTGCTGAGCGCCAGCTTGTGTTCAACAAAAGCTTAAAGACCTGAGGGGAATGAACGGACATTTTTGCAGGCGGTGGGGCTGGCTAAGGGGATGGGGGAGGGGGAACATGTTGGAAAGCTGTGTTTCCTGTGCTCCTGTGAACTTGACCTGGTGGGGGGTTGGTACAGATGGGAGCAGACAATCCCAGCATTCTGCCTCACCTGGATCTGAGAAAGCCAAACCTATGAGTCTCAACCCCATTGCTTATTCAGCAATAACAGGTGCTTCCTGTGCGTGGCAGAGAGATTCGGCAGCACAAGCCAGCCACCGCCCTGCCCTCATAGCGCTCAGCTCTAGGGACAAACATCAAGCCCATGACTGCAGAATCTGCTACATAATTGCAACTGTGTTCCATGCTTTCCGGGGCTGCAGAGAACACTGACAGGGGCTAGCCTGGTCCAGCTGGGGAGGGGCCGGAGCATCCTCGGGGTAGGGATGGTGGGAAGAGTCAGCCAGGCACAGGGTAGAGTGGAGGGTCTAGGAGGGTGTCTGGGCCTGGGGCCTGGTGGGAGCGTGTAGGGTTAGATGAGAAGGGGTTGGGCATTGGCTGGTGCGCATGGGAAAGATGGGCTCCCTTTGCTATCCCTAAGAAGTGGCAGGCCTTGGGGGGAAGCCCCCAGATGCCACAGCATCAAGAATACAAAAAGTAGGGCTTCCCTGGTGGCGCAGTGGTTGAGAGTCCGCCTGCCGATGCAGGGGACACGGGTTCGTGCCCCGGTCCGGGAAGATCCCACATGCCGCGGAGTGGCTGGAGAGGCCACAACAGTGAGAGGCCCGCATACCGCAAAAAAAAAAAGAATACAAAAAATAACGGGAATTCCCTGGTGGTCCAGTGGTTAGGACTCCGCGCTTTCACTGCCGAGGGCCCGGGTTCAATCCCTGGTCGGGGAACTGAGATCCCGTAAGCCGCGTGGCACGGCCCACCCCCAGAAAAAAGTGTCAGCATTAAAAACGAAAAGAATACAGAAAATAAGAAAATATAGTTAATATAATTGGCCCCGTGAGGCACGGATGCCAAATAGACAAATACACAAATGAAGAAATACACGTAGCAGGCACCCAGCACCCGCTCCGGGCCAGGCCTTACACCAGGCCCTTTGCGTGCCTGCCGGCATGGGAGCCTCACCGCGGTATTTCCCTGCTGAGAGTTCAGCTAAGCTACTCCATGGTGTTGCCGCCCCGGCACCCAGTTTGTTTGGCGAAGCGGCCTGCAGAAGCCTCACGCTGACAGTACGTCCCTTCATACACGCGCATGCCCTGGACAGCAGCCTGTGGAGTCACCAGCCAACGTATGTGCCTGTGCTCAACGGTCTCCCCTGCCTGTATGCCTTATGCGCCCCTGAGATAAGGCCCCCGTGCAACTTACCAAAACCCCACTCATTCGGCTTGAATTAACCAATCCAGCCCTAGCCTGGGAACCCCAGAGCACTCCACCCACAGACCCTGATAAAGGAATATGCCCCAGGGCCTGCCTCTCTGTCTGCACGCTGCCTTGACCTCTTGTGTGGCCCCTTGAGGCATGCCTCGTACCTCCTCCAAGACCTGTGAGTAATAAACTTCTCTACTTCGGTTTCTCTTGTGGTCTGTTGTTGAATCTCTGCCCACCATCAGATTCCTCAAGCTCCACTCACACGTGTTAATTTCATGAAGTCATAACACTTCCCCCATAACATCTGGGAAGTAAGGAAACACCATGACCACATCACTGCCCGAGGTCACTCGGCAGAGGCAAGGTTTGAACCCAACTCTAAACCCAGAGCCAAGTGCCTAAACTCGCCTCCCCCGAGGTGAATGTGTGAACGGCCCTCCCTATTTTGAGCTTCTGCGTAAGTTCCTCTCAGGCAGGGGGTGGCTTTCTCATGCCCATCCAGCCGCTCCTTCCTCAGCTTCCCTCTGTCCAGGTCCACAGGGCTCAGGAGGCCCAAGTTCCCTTGTACCCTCTCCCCCCCCATCAGAAGAACCATCCTGTAACCCTTCCTGAGGTGGGTTAAGGCCTCTGAAGTGGCGTAAACAGTGACTTCGCCAGACGTCTGCGCATTAGCCTCTCCTGCATCATATTTCAACGTCATCAAATATTCATGGAGTGCTCACGATGCATTAGGAGCTAGACCTGCAAAGAGAGACCTGATGCCTTGGGGAAACATGCAGTTGGAACAGGTCGGTGTTTGCCTCCTCTGTGCCGGGTACTGGGGGTACAGGTGGAATCCAGCAGACAGGGCCTCTGTCTTCTTGGCTCACACCCTGTCTAATGCTGAGTCTAAAAAGTCATTCCATGACTTCTGCCCACCACGTCCTGGGAAGGTTGAGGAGGCCAGGAACTTGTGCTGGAGGCAGCACTGAGGCTCTAGCGGGGAAATGGGTGGGTGACACGATCAGGGCAGTGTCAGGAAACTCAGGTGGCCAGCGTGGAGGCTGGGCTGGAGGGGGGTGAGCCGAGGCGGCGCTAAGGTTGTGCCCAGGCAAGAGGCGTGGGAGCCGGGAGGTGGAGGCAGGGGCGGGGCACAAGGGGCAGGTGCATAGGTGACAGCGCGCTCTCGGGGTGACCTCACGCGAGGAGGCTGAACCCTTTCCAGCTTCCGACCCGGGTCACAGGGCTCAGGAGTCTGACTTGCCGGTGCGGGCGCTGGCCCACGTCCCCACCCCGGTCCTGCAGTCCCGGGGGATCATTCCGACAGCCCCAGTCAGAGAAGGTGTATCTGGAGGGAACCTTCCCGGAGGCCGCCCGGCGTCTGGAGACTCCTGCAGCCAGTTGCGATATTGAGTTGTTTCTGTCCTTCGCAGCAAAAAAAAAACCGGGCAGCGCCGCAGCCGGTCCAGCTGCCTCCGCAGCCTCCCGGAGCACCGGCCCAGCCCACGCATGCGCGGCGCCCACAGCCGCCAGGGACTACAACTCTCGCGGTGCCCCGCGCGCGCCTGCACCCCCGCTCCCACCGCGCCGCTCGCCTCCCGGAAGTGGGGCTCCGGGGGGGCGTCTCCGACCTTTGCGCTGGGGCGGGCCGGCAGGTTTGGGGGAGGCTGCGTGAGCTGGGAAGCCGATGCGGGCGAGCGGCGCTGGAGATGGCTTCGGCTGGAGGCGGCGACTGCGAGGGCGCCGCGCACGAGGCCGACCGTCCTCACCAGCGGCCCTTCTTGATCGGGGTGAGCGGCGGTACCGCGAGCGGCAAGGTAAGGGGCTGGGCGGCGAGGCGGGGCCTGAGTGTCACGCTGGCCCCCTGGGACTCCGGCCTCCGTCCAGAGACAGACCCCAGCCCCTGGCTGCCGAGGTGCCCCCTCCCGGGCGTGGGCTGCGGCCACGGCTGGCCAAGCTTAGGCCGGGGTGCAGGCGGGGAGCGGGGAGCGGGGCGCTGGACCTCGGGCCCCCCCCCCGCAAGCCTCCCGCTGGCCTGGCCTCTCGTGGCCTCCAGGTCCGCGCTGCCCCTGCCAGTGCCCCGAGGCCTTCCCGCCAAGCGCAGCCCCACCCGTCACTGGCTGGGCTGTCACTGGCCGGCCCGTTGGAGCTCGGGGGTCAGGGTGAGCGTCTCCAGGCGGGGATCCTGTTTGTGTGTTCCCAGTCAACTGTGTGCGAGAAGATCATGGAGCTGCTGGGACAGAATGAAGTAGACCACCGGCAGCGGAAGTTGGTCATCCTGAGTCAAGACAGGTTCTATAAGGTCCTGACCACGGAACAGAAGGCCAAGGCCTTGAAGGGACAGTACAATTTCGACCATCCAGGTAGAGACCCTGAGGGTGGGGAGGGAGTGGGGAAGGAGGGCAGACCACGGAGACTGGGTCCAGGGTTGGACCTGGACAGCAGGAGACCTAAGCGGTTCCATGAAATCACGCAGATAACCCGCGGTGGAGCGTCTTTCCCGCGCTCTCTGGGCCCTGGGTGGCCCTGCCGGAGCTCCAGGCTCCCCTGGAGCCAGTCAGGGAGTCTGCGCCTCAAAAGGGCCTTCAGAACCACTTCTCTGCCACGACTATGGTCACGGAGAACGCCATGCGTCTTCCCATGTTAAGGGTCCTCTGCACAGACCGCATCCACTGTGGCCTTTCATTCCGCCACCTGCCCTGGGGCAGAGTCCTCGAGAGGCCAGCAGTGGAAGCAGTGGGTAAACAAGAACCAGAGGCCTTGAAGCTCTGTTTCCTGGTCTGGTCGGGGGCCGGGGGAACAGGTGGAGATGGGGTGGATGAGGAGGAACAGCCAGGCTGCCCCTCCCTGCTGCTACTAGAAGATTCCACCCAGTGGCTGGCTCCCATGTTCATTCCTTTCCAGGGGACACATGGGAAGAAGGTCTGAGAAGCGTCAGTCTGTGTTATTTCCCAGAAATAGAGAGAAGCAGACGCCTAGCCCACCTACCTCCCAGGGCTGGCCGATCCCTGGGTGGTGGCACTGCCCAAGGGCAGCGAGGACAGGTCCACCCTGTGGTTTGCAGAGGGCCCTGCAAATGTAAACTGTAGGGGGCAGCTCCCAGTCCAGCTGTTCCTTAGGGTCACTGGTAGCAGCAGCACCCAGCTGTGCTGACCCCAAGGCAGAGCGAGTCCCCTGCGGTCCCCAGCACCAGGACACAGGCTTGTCTTGCCTTTTGTTCCATCCCTGCAGATGCTTTTGATAACGATTTGATGCACAGAACTCTGAAAAACATTGTGGAGGGCAAAACAGTCGAGGTCCCAATCTATGATTTTGTGACCCACTCAAGGTGAGCAGGTGGTTCCTGGGAGGAGAGGGCTGTGCGCTGGGGGCTGGTGAGGACACCCTCCCGCCACCACGATCTGTCCCCAGCACGGAGTCCACACCCGCGGACTGAAGCTGACGGCGGGCCCCTTCCTGGTCTCACCCTGCAGGTTAGCGGAGACCACGGTGGTCTACCCCGCAGACGTGGTCCTGTTCGAGGGCATCCTGGTCTTCTACAGCCAGGAGATCCGGGACATGTTCCACCTGCGACTCTTTGTGGACACTGACCCTGATGTCAGGCTGTCGCGAAGAGGTAAGGCGGACACAGGCCTCTGTGCCCCTGGCCGGCCCGGCCACGGGTCCCGGGGGTCTGAAGGTCCCCACCCTGCTCCTGTCGCCACAGTTCTCCGGGACGTGCACCGTGGCCGGGAGCTGGAGCAGATCCTGACACAGTACACCACCTTCGTCAAGCCGGCCTTCGAGGAGTTCTGCCTGCCGGTACCGCCTTCCGCTTGCTTGGGGACCTCCTTTTCTCCCTTTTCAGAAGGACCCCCGGTGCCCCGTTCTGTGAGAGCCAAGCCGTGGATGGACGTGGTCTGCTGTATAAATGGAGAAGTTAGCTTCTTGTACCCACGTTCCCGAGGAGCCGTTCTCAGCTGTGAATGTGTCCTCTGTTCGCCCCATCACCCCTTCCCCACTGCCGCCTCCTCGCCGGCCGGCCCCTGCCCGCAGGCTTCACCCCTGGCACCGGCGCCGCCCCCCTCCTGGCCTGTCTGCATCTCTCCAGGGCGCTGCTTCTCCCCTGACCCACACTGTGCATCCTCCCCGCTTAGAACGGTGGCCTCCACAGGGGCAGGGATTTTTGTCTGTTGGCTGCCAAAGTGGTGCCTGGCACACAGTAGGTGCTCAGAAACTTCATCCCTGCCGTGTGTTTCTCTGGGCTGCCTTTGGCTGGCACTGGAAGGCTGGCCGGCCTATAGAGGAGGAATTCACTGCTTGTGGCCATCTGTCTTCCTCGATCTCACAGTCTTCACTGTCACTAGATAGGACTTGCGTAAGGATTTAAAGGGGAATTGAACAATATTTTGCTTCTTAAAGGGAAAAATGAGGCACAAAGGAATTAGAACCAGGATTCCTGCTTTAGATAAACAGGACGAAGGAGTTCTGTTTCTGCTATTTCAAGAAAACCTTTTTTATTTTACATTCATGTTCTCTGAAGTTTCTGGAAAGGGATCAGAAAAGTAAATTGACTGTTTTGCAGTCTCTCTTATTTACAGAAAGACATTTGGCAAAGTAGGTCGTTTACGGGAAAACTCCAGACTCCAGATGTGACCGGGTGCCCCTGGGTGGAAGCAGGCCCACTCTGGGCCGGACCCTCCGTCGCTCCCTCCCCTTTACCTGTAGCCACACAGCGAGCTGACGAGCTGGCCGTGTGCCCCGCGTCCCCGAAGGGAAGACCTTCCTCAGCTCTGCTGGGCTCCACCCCCCTGCCCCCCGCAGCCCACTGTCCACAGCCCCACGGGAGGCAGCCCTGGCCCTCTCGTGCTCACGTCTCCCGTGGGTCTCCACTGCCTGCAGACACAGCTGCCCCAGGACTTGGCTAATCTGTGTGACAGGCCTCCTTGGCCCACATCCACACGCTGGCGACACTCAGCGGTCTGCAGGGCTGTCTCTGGGCCCAGACCGTTTCCTCCCTTGCCTCCCTCCGCTGCTTCAGATTCGGCGCCCTCAGCAGCATCTGGTTGGGGTCCCTCCTCGGTGGTGCCACAGGGTGCCCAACAGGGAGTGAGTTCCTCGGCGTGGGAGCAGATGAGGGGCGGGGAAGGAAGGGGAGCAGGTCCTCGCGTGCAGCGCAGCCCTGCTGTCACAGGGTCAAGAACCCTGTGTGTAGTGGGAGGGTGCCCCACTTCACTCGGCCCAGAGAACCAGGTGGTCAGCACAGAGAACTGGCCCCTATAGCAGTGCTCATGAGAGACAAGCATCTCAGAGACGCTGGGAGACAAGTGCTGTTAGAGCTTGTCTCAGCTCAGCTTCCCTCACTTCTGGGGTCACCGTCTCTCACCTGGTTGACAGATACCCTGAATCCCTGCCCCCCCATCTGCCGTGACGGGCCCGGGCTTGCTTCCCTGCATCTAGCCCCAAGCAAGCTGAAACCATCTGGGGGACAGATCCTTACGAGACTTTCCTTTTCTTGCCTTGCAGACGAAGAAGTACGCTGATGTGATAATCCCTCGAGGGGTTGACAATATGGGTAAGGACCAGGCCTGCCGGCTGCCCCCACTCCTCCCAGGACCAGGAGGCAGGCACTGCCCATCCTGTCGTGGTTACTGAGACACCCCCAGCGCGTGAGGCCTGTCTGTGTACATCTGGGGCACAGGTTTCAAATGTACTTGGAAAAACAGTTAACACATTGTACACGTTAAACTGACACAATGCATTATGTCAATTATATCTCCGGGAAGCTGGTGGGAAAAAAAAAATATATATATGGAAAACTGACAGGGAGTCACTCATTAGCAGAAGGTATCTTAACCAGAGTTAGTTAACAGAAACCCTCGCCGACCGAGCCAGGTAGGTTTTATTGTGCTCAGGCCCCAGTGTGCACTTGTCTGTCTGCTGAGACTCAGCGCCACACAGATGCTTCAGGGAGGAAAACTGTGTGCTTCACCAGTAACGCCAGGTTGGCGCTGGGCGGGCATCGCTCCCGGCGTGTTGCGATGGAGAGTGGGGGCAGCTGACCCAGCTCTGTCTGTCTCTGCTGCAGTGGCCATCAACCTTATCGTGCAGCACATCCAAGACATCCTCAATGGCGACATCTGCAAGTGGCATCGCGGAGGGTCCAACGGGCGCAGCTGCAAGAGGACGTTTCCTGAGCCGGGAGACCACCCCGCAGTGCTGACCTCTGGCAAACGGTCGCACCTGGAGTCCAGCAGCAGGCCCCACTGAGGAGTGGGGTGCTCAGCTCCCGCGGGTCCAGAGATGCCCCCCTGCCCCTAAACACACAACCGTGGCCGGGGTGGTGCTGGAGTCCAGGCGTCCCTCGCTAATTCAGGAAACCTGGACGAGTTATTCAGACTGGGTCTGACAGGATGTCTGCAGGCAGCCCTGACCTTTCCACCCGCTTCCTCACATCACAGAGGCTTAAAGGTCTCTTTAGTTACTGAGAAACGCCACAGAACGTGTGGTGAGCGAGTCACATATTTGGGGAACGTTGAAGAAATAGCCCGGACGCTGTGATTTTGACGGTGAACCCACAGCAAGAGAGACTAGTATGATCTGGTTCACACACGTGTAACTGAAAAGTGTGAAGAGGTAACTCTCTTCCTTTTTCTGCGTTATACAACCACATGTTTTCTGTTGTAGTCCGTCTCCTGACACCATGCTCGCTGTGACCTAGTAACCCAACATCATGACCCACCAGCAGGGCTGTGCTCCTGGTACACACTGACCTGGTACACCAGGGGCCATAGACAGGCTTCCTTCCTTCCGGCCTGTGCTCGGAAGGCAGAGCCAGGAGGGAGCCCTGGGGAGCAAGCTTTTCCTTAACCAGCACCAAGCACAGGCGGGGCCCCCGCTTGCCCAGCCCGAGTCCGCCTGCTTGGGGGTCTGCCTTCCGGCGGGCACAGCGTCCTCACGCAGGCCTACTCACAGCCCCTGAGCCCAGGCCGCTGTCTGGACAGGTCTTTCCTGGTGTCGCCCTCGGCCAGGTCAAGGGCACGTCACCTCCAGTCAAGGCGTCTGTGGACCAGAGAGGCGTGAGCAGATGCCGCGGCCCAAAGGTGGCCGGTCTCCTGTGCTCACGCAGCGTCCGCGCCTCACAATCAGTCATGGTCTTGTCCTCGTTTGTCCTCCCTCCCACGTGGCTGTTTCTGTAAAAGCCACCAGCTGTCGAGTTCTAACTGTAGTTACACAGAGACATCAGTTGAGCTCAGCTGAGCACGGTGGCTGGTTTCTGATGACTGTGAAAGTTTTGTCAAACTTACTGTGCCCTTTCGGAGAGAGATCCAATAAATAATACCAAATATGAATGTCACTTTGTCCCTTTTTAATTACATTAAGAAAAGGCAAATTTAGGACGAGGAAATGTATGGATAACACAAACCCTGACGGTTAGGAGGCTAGTCGCTCACGCACCTCTCAGCAGGCTCTCCGGGCAGCGGTTAAAGAGTCAGCGATGGCGAGGAGGAACGGCCAGCCTTGCACAACCTCCTCAGGCCGGCGTTGCAATAGCTCGTGTGCCCCTGAACCGTGAGGGTGACTCCCCGCGGCCTCACGGGGTCAGCAGGTCAGCGGGCCAGTCAGCCAAAGCCCACCGCCAGCCTCTGACAGCAAGACCGGGGCCTCGTCTGGTTCGCCCCAAGCCGGCCCCTCCCTGCCTCCATCTAGGCCGACAGGAGCCCCACGCCGGCCGCTCCACACTCAGCTAGTTCACGGGGCTCCTAGGAGTCAGCAGACGTGGAGGGCGCTGATCTTTATGGTCCGGGGGAAAACAGACTTTGCTCAAAACGAGGTGCTCGTCAGAGGACTGTTTCAACAGCGAAACCAGAACAGAACCCCTGCCGAGCCTGAGTCCCCACCAATCTCAGAGCCACTCTGCGTTGTCAGAAGGAAACGTGCTCACAAAAGACGGTTCTACTTTGTCCTGACCCGGCCCTGCCGTCCGTCACTGTGTCCGCATCCTACTAGTTTTTCCGGATCAGGATATCCCAGCTGTCTTTCCAGCGAAGGGCCTTGAGTTCGCTGGGTGAGAGTGACCTGTCCCCGTAGGTTAGCGGGCGCAGCGTGTTGGACACATGACAGGCAGAGGCAAACCATGCCACGACCAGCGCGCCGAAGAGGCTCCTCTGGAGCTGGGACCTGCCGGCCCAGGGCAGAGCACGGGCGTGGGGAGGCCGGCCCGTCCCCACCACGATGTCCTCTGGGCATCCGTCGCCCACGTGGTCACCTACCCCGGCCTTTCCTTCCTCCGGCCACCCCCTGCCTGACCATCAGCCCTCACCACGTCCTGCCCGATGCGCTAAGCCCCACTCTCCTCATTCGCTCTTCTTCCAGAATTCCACAGCTTCTGCTCCATCTAAGGTCGGATGCCGGGGTATTGCCCCCGAACCCCCCGTGAGCAGAGTGCAGCCCTCCTGACGTACTACGAGGCTCCTGGGGACCAAAGAGAGAGGGCTCCCCCTCTGCCCTGGCCTCCCGAACTCGCTCCGGTTTACAAAGCTTCCTGGTTTCTCTCTGCCATGCACCACGCAGTCCGGCCACGAACCACCGGCTGCTCCGGGTCACGCCCCATGTTTCCCTGTCCTTCTCTTTGCTCCTGGTGCTCTCCAGGCCCAAAGGGCCTTCCCCATCTCCCGTGCACATCAGCCACCTTCCTCTCCCGGCAGCCTTCGTTAGCTTCATCCTCTGAACCCCTGCAGAGCCTTGCTTGTGATCCTGACCCCATCTGCATCACACTGGAATCACCATTCAAGACACCCCTGGACCCATACCCCCAGGGGGGCGTGGCTGCCAAGGCCCCGTACCTGCACAGGTGGTCGCTGACGTGCTCCAAGACCACAGGAAGCAGCAGGATCTGGAAGGTGAGTGCGGGCAGGTAGTGGTAGAGGAACAGCGTCTTCTCCATCATGAAGAAGGGCACGTAGTTCACGGCCCAGCCCCCGGCGCACAGAGCCCCGGCCAGTGCCCAGCGCAGCCAGCAATCTGTGGGAAAAGGTCATCTCGAGCCGGCGCTGCTGACGGTCCAGCTGGGAAGCTCCCGGCGGTCCAGCAGGCCGGCCTCCTCATCCGCAAGGTACACGCGAGCTCCAGCTCCTGATTTCTCTGTGTCCCCTCCCAGCCTTCCCACATTTCTGGAGGAAGGACAGACTGTGTCCTAAGAACCTCCTGTAACTTCCTGCTGGTACTACCGTCCCCTTCCTGAGAAATGCCAGCTTCCTGGGGGCCAGGCTCAGCTTATTCCCGACTGCCTGCTGGCCTTGGCTCACCCGGAGATTCCGAGCTGGGTCTCACTACTCAGGGAGCAGTGGAGGGGCTGGACCCGTGCACCCGCCCAGGAAAGCCGGGAGTCGGTGGAGAGAATGACCAGCTCAGAGCTGAGCCCAGAGAAGGCGCCTCCCTGCCCCTGATGGCCTTCGGGGCCCGGCCCTGCCCTGGGTGTTTGCTCCTTTCCTGTTTCAGGATGGTCTGAATGGGGTCTCTGTCCTTGCAAACCACCACCCTTGACTAAGTGCCCGCTGGCGCCTCTGTCCCATCAGCCACTTCCAGGGTGTCAGGCAATTCCTGCCCGACACCTGCACGTCCCCGGAGAAGCCTTGAAGGCGATGCGGGGACTGGACTGCAACATGCTGTCTCTGGGGAAGAGACAGAAGTTCCCTCGAGGCAGAAACAAAGAGGTGGCCTCAAGGCCCTGCTTGCTGGTGCGGCCGGGCTGACACCCGAAGCACAAGGATCTCCCGTCAGAACCAGAAAGAGTGGGCGTGAGACACGTGTGGGCAGCTGCACGGACCCTCAGGGAGGTCGCAGACTCTTCTTCGGCGTCTGAACAGGTACCAGATGAAGAGCAGGGCGTACACCAGGGTGGCGAGGCTGGCCGAGGCCCAGATCACGATGTTTCCGAGCAGGTGGATCTGTGCCTGCGGGCGCACAGAGAGACCCTGTCACCTCAGCCAAGACGCCACAGCCCAGAGCAGACACGGGCACCACCACACCCTCCGCCCTCGCTGCCGGGACGGACGTGCGAAGGTTCTCAGCTCCGTAAGCTGAAACTGAGAGCCGGGAGTAGACGGGATTCTGTTCTGACAACAGAGCTGCTCCCAGGGGGCTGATGCAGACGCTCATCTCAGACCCCGCTTCCCAGCGAGCCGTGGCCCCCCACTTCCGGGGGGGAGGAAAAGGGTGAGCATCTTGAGCACATACCCCCCCTCAGCAGGTGATTACTGGGCACCCGCTACGTGCTGCGTTTGCTCTCCCAGGTGAAGAGAGACGATGCACAGGGACACAGAGCACTGACCGGCCCAGACACCATGTGCCACACGGGAAATCAAGCAGGGCTGTTTCAAAAACCACGTCTGCCAGAGAAGGGGAGCCATGCGCTCCCACCGCAGCCACCAAGCCTGGTTTCCCTCGACCTGTGGACAAGCTAGGACCCGACTCCTTGGCATCTCAGGGGAGCTCTGGCCTCGAGCTGCCAAAGCACTAAAAACAGGTCCCAGGCTTTTGTTAGGGAAGCGCAAGAAGGCTGGGACTTGGTCGGATGCAACAGCTGCTCTTAACATCACAGAACTCTCAGGCGCAAGACAGCTCTGCCGCACAGACGCTCTGCTTACACTGGTCCTGGGGTGCAGCCAGTAGGCGATGTTGGTGTCTAGCATGACCCAGTCCAGCGGCGTGGAGCTGTATTTGTGTTCGGAATCGTCGCTTCTCACTGTCAGCATCCGCCACTGCGGAAAGCAGAGGCCGCTGGGAGTCACACGGACAGCCAGCCGCCTTCATCGCTCAGGGATCTGCCAGGGGGCAGAGTAAACCGCTGCCCCTCTCACGTGGGCGTCCGACCTCAAGTTCATCTAGATCATGCCACAGAGGCAGCGCAACGGGCCGATGAGCCCAGGAGGCGCCTACCCCTGGGCTCCGGTCGCCTCGTCTGTTTAAGGGATGGGACTGGGCACTAAGGGTGCTTTTAGATTTGGGACCCTGAGTCCTCTGGGGCTGCACCGTGTTGACCGTGGCCCGTCCTGCCCTGACCTGCGTGCAGTGTCACTCTGCTGCACAGTCTCCTTGGCTCCTGACTGTTCCTGCCGGCAAAGCCACAAGGCAGGACAGCCAGGAGGCAGGGGACCGACAGTGCCAGGCGAGTACTTAGAGTGGACAGAGGGAAATGCTCCCTCCCTGCCGAGTCAGGTCCCGGTTTAAAGGCTGACACTGGGCAGGCGGGAGTTCTACAGACTGCAGTGCCTGCCCTGGCGAGGAGCCAGCACCCAGTGGGCAAGGTCGCCCACCCCCCCGCCCGCCTGTCACCTGCAGCTCCGAGAATCTGGCCATGAAGCTGAGGTTTCTGCTGACGTCCGTCTGCGTAGGGGAGTGCAGCTCCAGTTCCCTCTCCTTCTGCTCCTGGCCTGGCAGACACACCAGAACCCACAAGATACAAGCAGAACCAGGTCAGGGAGCTCCCAGTGGCAGCGCCAGCTGCTTTCCAAACAACCCGCCAGGACTCAGAGTGCGCCTCTCCACGTGGCTCTCCCCACAGCACACGGCCCACCCACCCGCTCAGCACCCTTCAAGTCAGAAAGCTCGGCTTGCCCTGCCTTCCAGGGACACCCGCCCCCACCCCGAGTCCTATCACCGCTCCAGCTACAGGGGGAGGGCGAGGGTCTGCAGCGGAGCACGGAGCGCACGCGGCCCCTCCCACGCGGCCGGGGCTCACTCCTGCCGTAGCGGTGTTCCTCCACGCTCCACACGGTGCTCCCGTGGTAGCCCCGGGACAGCTGCTCCCCGACCACCTCCAGCTGCCGAAAGCCCCAGTCCGGGAGGGGCGCCCCGCTCAGCTGGCGAAGAGAAGTGGGGAGGGTGTGAGGGCGGGCCCGGCTCAGCCTGGCCCCGGGGCACCCCACCCCGGTCACTTGGCCAGCAGCTGACAAGGGCGGCCGGCTCTGCTCTGGGGAGCGTCACGATAGGGTTCGGTTCTGAGCAGTCACAGAGGGCCCTCACCACTCCCGCAACACGTCATTCTGTCCCACCTGGCAGGACCGTGGGAGGCGGCATCACTGACCTTGAGGATGGCTGAGGTGTTCACATGCACAAAGCGGACCTCTGACACAATGGTCTTCCAGACGTCCGTGTCCGACTCTCTGTTCACGATGTCCTGTAAGAGCAGGTCTGGGCCGTTATTTCACTCTTTTTCAAATTTCCTTAAGTGTAAAACCGAAGACCAGTCACCACGGTGAGACTGACATGGTCTGATATGAGGGGACAGTCCCCCAAGGGGAGCTGACGGCTGATCCCAGACGGTACCATCAACTTTATTGCTGACGCCTGTGCAAGGTGCTGGAGGGGGTGGTCGGGGGAGAGGACACTGCCCTCCTCCAGAGACTGCACAGGGCAGCCTTTTCAGTGGGGACTTAAGGACGGACGCTCACCCTTGAGCTTCTGCAACGCCTGATGCTGCGCAAAGATGGCGCAAAGGAAGGTCAGAGACTGTCCCTGAAAAGATGCCCTTACAGGGCACTCCTGACGCTGGGGAATAGAAAACTAACGTCTGAAGAGCTTGGCGCTGCCATATTTAACTTACTGGAGCCTGGCGATGACCCCGGGAAGTCACGTAGCTACTGACAAGAAAGAACCCGAGGGGCTAAGTGAGGACAGGACGAGGAGGCCAGGCCGGGCCTCACCCTCCGGTCAGCCGTCCTCTCTGCCTGTTCCCGGAGCTTCAGTTCCTGGAAACAGGGGCGTGTGGGGCTCAAAGTGCCACCAGAGGGGCTGAGGAGCAGGAAGGGATCGGCAATGGGCCTTAGCAGCAAGGGGAGTGGGCGGGGCCTCCAGGAGAGTCCTGGTGGTGAGGGGCTGGTGCAACGACTCACATCAGAGGAGCACTGTGGGAGGGGACAGAGGCAGCTGCACAGACACCTACTTGCGGCACAGAGCGCCGGCACAGAGCGCCAGCACAGAGACAGAGGCGGCCTCCCCGGACCCTGGTTTCGCAGAGGGCCAGCAGCGCCTGGCCTCACACCATCGAGAACCCGGCGGGGGGCCAGTGCTATAGGCGTGCAGCCTGTGGGGGCTGAAGGGGAGCCCGGCTCCCCCGGAGGTTAGCCCAGTGCAGCCACTGCACCGCCGCTGCGCTTCTCACGCGTGTCCCTGACTTCAGACGGTCCGACGGCCCAGTGACAGAACCTTCCTCCTGCCACTCTGCCCAGGGCACTGCCTGACCACAGGCCCAGGGCCTAGGAGGGCAGTGCCAGGAATCAACCCCCAGATGGCCCTGCCTGTCCCCAGGGAAACCCTTCTTAATCCCTGGTGAGGGTTGACAAAAGAGGCTCCCAGTGTGCTCAGGGCACTGGTTTGGAGGCCAAACAGTGGGAGGGACCTTCTGCCAGCAATGCCACGTGAGCCCCATACAGAGTGCCCAGCCGTCCATCGTACCATAAGCTCCTTCCTCTGATAGAAGAAAACTACCCAGTTCCCCCTTTCCGTAGAACAGGCAGTCACTTGTCCTAAGGGGCGGCTTAGAACAGGCTGTGCTGCCAGCGCGCACGGTCGCTGGGGTTAGACTCACCAGCCTCCAAAGGTTCTGGGCGGGCATGGAGACATTGTAGTCGATGTAGCAGGACACCTCCTGGGAGTGAGGGCTCAGGGGGGCCGCGACGTCGTGCCTGGAAAACCAAACAGCGCTGCCGAGGGGCTTCCCGAGCTCCTCTGAAAGGCGCTCACTGTGCTCTTACGGGAAAAAGAACGCTCTTCAGGAAACAAAGCCAGTCAGCCTTCAAGCACCGCGGCTGCCACTCCGAGGATGCAGCACGCAGGAGCCGGGTGATAAATCAAACACGAGAGGGCAGACTCTGCAATCATGACATCTCTGGGGGCATCTGGCAGACACCCATCTAAACCGTGGGGCCTGTCATCCCCCTTTCAGAGGACGGGCTGAGCCTGGGAGCTCACCCGGCCAGCCGGCAGCAGCCTGAGGTCAGTTCTCGGAAATGGCTGGGGCGCCACGACTACTATTGGAGGACAACACGCCCAGAAACCCCGGCTCCCCTCGCCCACTAGGAAACCGCGCTTCACCAGACTGCGCGAGGCCTCGCAGAGGAGCCGGGGACCCTGAAGCGAGCAGGAAGTCAGTCTCGAGCGCAGGCCCTGTGAGTGCTACGAATGACACCCAACCAGGGCAGGCACAGCACACAGCAATGCTTTTGCTGCGGGGACATCTCAGCTGACACCTGAATGAAGTGAGCGAGTGGGCCACGGGGTGGGGTGTGTGTGGGGGGACCTGAGTTGAAGAACGTTCCAGGCAGACAGAGCAACTGAAGGCCCCAGGGGGGCTGCACATGGTCATTTTGGGGATAGTGGGGGGCTAGGGTGACTGGAGTCACGGGGCCAGGTCCCGGGGGGCCTGCAGCCAGCGGAGGGGTGGGGTGTGATTCTGAGTGTGACAGTCACACTGGGATCTCCGCAGAGACGTGAGGTCACTGAGTAGAGTGTGTGTTTTTCAGAGGGAGCCGTGGCTGCCGCGTGCAGAAGGGGGCAGGCAGTGGGGTTCCCAGCATTGCAGGACAAAGGGAACGGGGCCTGGGCGGGGCTGGGCGTGCAGAGAGAAGGAAGCGACCTTCGTGGATTTCCCGACACAGCGACTACAGGGGTGGCGGAAGAGGATGAGGATTGAGCAACCAGCTCCTTCCCCGGGAAGCAGAAGGGGAGGCAGAGAGCCCAGGCATCCAGCGGGGAGGCCGGGGCTGGGGCGCGAGTGTGGGGTCACTGAGACCCACGAGATGGCCCGAGAGGCCGGGTGGAAGGAGAGCAGAGGTGGCCCGGGCCCGTCAATATGCGGAGGCTGCCCAGAGGTCAAGCCAGGGAGGGTTCCTGACTCCATCCCCGAGCTGAGATCCTTCCTGAACTCACTTCTCCTTCCCACGGGTCCCCCATCTGCAAGGACACCCACACTTCATTCCAGGCAGGACTCTCCTCATCACCCCGGCCCGTCACCCCGGCCCCCCCCTGCAGGACGGGTGAGAGGCTGCTGTCCCACTCAGATCACTAAGGCTCTCCCCCTACCCTGCGACCACCACTAGGGGTCCCCTGCCCCCCCACCCCGACATCGAGGGCAGAGCCAGGCCAGAGGCAGTGGCGCACAGCAGCGGTCACGCTTTGCTCTGAACAGAGGAGGGGACTCACGTGTTGAGGAGGCGGGTGGTCATGCCGTGCGCCAGCTGCACGATGTCGCCGTGCCGCACAGGCCTCGGGGGGTTGTTCACCACCAGCTGGTGCCTGCAAGAAAGTGCAGCTGCGCTCACGGGGCGGCAGGGGCCCCGGTCCTCGCTCGCGCAACGTGGAATCGCACAGCTGCCCGTCACCGTGTTCCTTGTGTGAGGTGGAAGCGTGTGAAAACACAGCGCGTACGTTTTATTTAACTCTCTTCTGAGACCTCAGGTCACTTTCCAAGCTTCCTGGCGTGGCCCCACTAGTAGCCGCCTTCACACTGACCGCAACTGCGCCATACCTGCTACGAACGCCCGCACCTGCCCCGAAATCCTTCTAACAGACTGTGGCTCCACGTTCGCTCGGTGAAAGTGGCAAGGGCCTGTCAGACCCTCCCCACGGCTGGGAGCTGAGCATCTGGCGGAGCCAGACGGACGTGGCCACCACCCTCAAGTTACTGCACTGAGTGGGAACTAGGGAGCAAACATATGGGCAGCCGGACAGCGGACACGCGGAAGCCAACGGGATGCTGACAGTGGGGAAGGTGGGGAGCCTGGGAGGCGGCCAGGCAGCGTCCCAGAGGGGCTGACTTTCAGGTGCTGAGTAAGAGGCCCTGGTGGGACCCTTCCAGGCTGTGGGGACAGCGGTGCAGAGCCTGTGGCAGGAGCCTGCCTTCCTGCAGAAATGAGGGGCAGGGTGAGCGCTGCGAGGGGAGTGGGGCTGGAGCCGGAGGGCGCGGCCCTGCAGACCAGTTGGGGACTGGATCCGTTCTAAGGGCCGTGGAGCTCGGAGCTCAGGGAGGTGTTTGAGCAGGAGCCTGACCTGACACCTGGGGGGGCTGTGGGGTATCGGGGAGGCAGGCGTGGAAACAGACCAATGGGGGAGACGGACACCCTGACAGCAGAACCAACAGGACTGGCTGGGACTGGAGGTGGGGATGATGGCAGGAAGGCGGGCGTCTGCAGGGCGGCGGGGAGTGGGGGCAGACCACGGGGTGGGGAGAGTCGGGACACGCCTGGCAACACCTGGAGGAGATGCTGGGCTCCTAAGTCCTGGACCGCGGGCTGGCCGGCACAGAGCCGGTCCCAAGGCTTCGCGGACGGGGCATGGACAGAGAGGAGGCCGGGACCAAGGTGAGGTGTCCCCGGACCTGTACTCACCTCCCGGGGTCCTTTACAATCCACCAGTTGTTGACATCCTTGAAGGGGTAGCAGGTCACCTGCTGCTGGTGGGAGCTGCCGCGGCCATTCTCGTATCTGCGAGAAGAGGGTACATCTGCGGGTGGGGCACCAAGGGGCCCGCGGCCTCCCCCTCCCCCCCACCAAGGTCCCTACAGACACCACCCAGTGAGCTGTCCAGATCCATTCACGTCCCAGCGGGGCTGAAGATGTGAGCCCAGGCAGTGCCAGTCCCTCTAGTGGTTTTACACGCAGAAATAACTAGTCTCGTCGATAATCGGGACGTGAGAGCTCAGTTTTTTTGTCTCGCAAACTTACTCACAGAAAGTGAGAGTTGGTAATAGCAAAAATGTGAAAAAACAAAACACGTTATAATCTTCGCATTAAAAACATCACTTTCCTTACATCACGGGGTAGGTGCTCTGGTGGGAATGAAGCCAGCAGGGCACGGGTTGGCCAAAGGCGTTCTTCAGAGTGACCTGGGAACCGTAGGCCACCTCCAGGGGCTGGCCTTGTGTGATCCGCGCCAGTCCCCCCTGAGACAGGAGCAAAGGGGTGGCCGGTGAGAGGGAGAGAGAAAGCGAGAGCGTGACACCTCCGCCAGCCCCTCCGCCAGCCCCTATGACAGCCGGGGTGTATTCCGGGTGGGGGCAGTTATCACTGTATCTCACAATTAGCTACGACTGCATGTGATATAATCCTGACATGTTACGCTGTATGACCACCGACCGGAGGCTGCCCTGGGCCAGGCGCTCACCTAGCCCCTCCCCGCTCGTCCTTGTGGCTTGCAGGATCTCTGCTCTCCCACTACGGGTTGAACCCGGGCCCCAGCAGTGAAAGCGCAGAGTCCTAACCACTGGACTACCAGGGAATTCCCCCCATTCGTCCGTATTTACTTCTTACAGGCATCCTGTGATAAGAGCAATTATGTCCGTCTAACTCTGGGGTGTGGGTGAGTGAAGAAATTTCCCCAGACACACAGAGCTGGCTGTCAGCAGAGCCGGCCCTTAAGAGCAGTTCTGTCCGACTTCAGAGTCTACCTTGCTGACACCACAATTGGAGCATTTTATTATTTTTGCAAAGTTACTTGAGCGAATGCCAGAGTCGCGTTTGTCCTGTGCAGCCTGGCCCCTGCCCAGCAGGTCACACTGCAGAGAGCGGACCCCTCGTTCCCTCCTACACCGTCAGCATGTTCAGAATTCGTGTAGTAGTAGTGAAGCGATGCCTCACTTCTCGTTTTGGTTTTTCCTCTAAGGCCCACTTGCAGTGTTTCGTAAGAAAACTCTGAGTCTAGTGTGGCCTTCTTTCTAGGATGGCTGGGGTGTCACTCTTACCTCCAAGCTGGCCTGGAAGGCACTGGACATGATTTGGTCGTGCGGCCCGGAGCGGCAGAGCAGCAGCAGGTGGACATAGAAGAACAGCAGGTACACGAGGACGGGGATGACCAACAGGGCCACCACTCGGGCGAGCAGGTGACACAGCACACGGACCTGCCAGAGATGGAGGGGACGTCACCCCTGCTTTGGGGAAGGCGGGCCCAGGTCTGTCCCCCTCCGAGGCCTGTCATCAGGCGCTCCCTGCCCCCCGACCCCCCAGGGCCAGCCTCGCCCTGCCCAGGACGTCAGCACCTACGTTTGACAGCGTCTGGTCTCCTATCAGGTGCCAGGCGTGGACAGCGGCAACCCCAAGCACCAGTAAGTATGTGAACACACCCACATACTTGATGCTGAAGGGACACAACAGAGAGAAAGTTAAGACGAGACAAGCACGGAGGACATGGCTGCTGCCCCAGACCCGTGGAGCAAACTCACCCGACCGCACAGGCGCAGGCCACACCCGTCAGTATCAACCAAAACCACCAGCTCGGAGAGAAGGGCCTGGAGCAAAGCACAGAAGCCGAGCTGGGAGATCAGAATGTCTCCCAAAGGCCAGAGAAGGTGCCCCCCTCAGAGATCTCGGGGTCAGCTGGCTGCACCAGGCTCTGGGTGCAAGGAAAGGACTCCTCGTCTCCCCAGAGAGCAGCCAGTCCTGACAGAATTCTCCTTTTTGGCCAGAACATCTTTCCAGTTAGTTTGAGTTACAGAAAGATGAGGATTATTTGTAAAGTCAGCCAAGAGCCAGTCGAGGTGCCTGGGGCGGCTCCTGTGCGTGGAAAGGCATCAGACCTGCTCAGGTCGACCAACCCCCCGGACTCCTCTTTCTTAGTAACTAGGAGAGCACGTCCCATTTTCCATACCCGTGTTTCTGGGAGTTGGAGAACTTCAGGTAAGACAGCACGGCCAACAGGTTGAAAAATATCAACGCTGATTCCAAAAGCATCAGCCTCGACTGAGTGATCAGAGCGTTCTCTGTCGGGGAAATGACACGGGCGTCAGGTGCTGGGCAGCGAGGGCAAACGTCCACAAGAAAGGGCCCTTGTCAAACGTCCCAGAGCGTGAGGGTGGCAAGTTCGGGCTCGGGGTGGCTGGAAGGGGACACGCCCCGGAACCACGAAGGCCACTTCTGAGGTGTGAATCAAGCCTCCCGAGACCTGGGGGACTCTGGGGAAGTCACTGCCCTTCCTGAGCCTTCGTTTTCCTCGTCTGAGAAAAGAAATACAGATTCCGCAGGCCGCCTGGACATTCTAACACTCTGTGGGCACAGGGGCCCAGTTAGGGTCGTCACTCAGCAGACATGAATTCTTTTTATTTTCATCTGACTTAATGTCATTTGTTCATAGACCTGGGCCAAGAGATCCCTTCTGAGGAATACCCACAAGTTCCTGAGTCCATCTCCACTGGTCAAGGCCTAGGAGGCGGGAGTACGGGGTAGCTTCTCATTCAAGGACAGACTTGGTTGCAGGGGGAGGTGCTCACGGCGGGCGCGCGCAGGAGTATCGTTTGGGGCAGCCCCGCTACACATGGCTGCACCTCCATGACGTCACAGTCTGCATACACAGCTCCACAGTCCCCCGGCCTGGGAGTGGGGTGACTCCCAGAGTCCAATCTGGACACACTGGATGTGCGTCCTTCCGTCCTGCGAGCGGCAGACACTGCAGGGGGCACGTCTACTAAACCCTGAGCCCTCCGGGGCCGCACAGACATAAACAAGGGCTGGCGCTGGGATCTTCCCTGCGCCCCACCAGGCCTTACCGATCAGAATCAGAAGAGCGGCCCCCACGGCGGCACAATGAGAGAAGCCGAGCTCCCACACGATCTGGTAGGCCATGGGCACCGACAGGGCCCCCGCAAGGGCCGGCAGCAGGCGCAGGGACCACACGGGCACGTTGGTGCTGTATTCTGGAAGAGAACCACAGCGGGGCTGAAAGCACTGCGCACACACCACCTCCCTACACTGCAGTGTCTTTTCACACAGACTACCAGGCTCACAGACTACAGTGCAAGGCTGGGGGCCCCATCAGGGACGGAGTGTGCAGCCCACGGGCAGGGGCCTTGAGAAGCTCCGTGCGGTCAAGGGCCAGTTCTCAGGAAGTACGGGAGTGATGCCGAGGACTCTGAATGAGTTAATCCTTATTTATAAGTTTACCCATCTATTTCCAAAAACATTGTGGCAACACATAACATTCATACGTACAAAAGATAACGGCAATCAGGTGCCACATATGGCGAGCATGCTATGCGTACCAAAAACCAGGGATAAGATACTTACTGTAACTAAACACTAAGGAATTTACCGGACTTTTTGAAAATCTTTCACTTGTACCCAAACATTTATCACACCTTGGATTCAGAAGAATAAACCACAGTTGTTAATCCCTATGAAAGCTACGACCTCTCCAATCTAATATATGCAAGTTAATAAGGGAAACGAAAACGATACTTTACCTGCTCCAATTCTGTTCCACAAAAAGTTACCATCAAATCCTCCTAAATAACCTAAAACAGAAGATTAATCAGTAACTATCCTGTTCAGTAAATATTTCTGAAGCACCAAACTGCGGCAGTCAATAAGGGAACAATAATAAAGAATAAGACACCGCTTCTGCCCTGAAGAAAGTTCACCTATAAGTGTTAAAGGGCCACCTCTCTTACTAATGAATCCTACCTCCCAAGGCCAGCAGCATGTGGCCAAACGGTGGTCCGCTGCCATCCAAAAAGAAGATCCGCTTCATGTAAAAAGAGATGTACTGCCCATAATACACTTCATCAAAACTGCAAAGCAAACCCATGTTATAGTCAACTGGAAACCTTAACCGTACACAAAAGGCACGAGGATAAATGCACACCTGTGTCTCCAAAGGACTTTGCAGAGTGACCAGCAAAGGTCAGACTTTTGCCCCAACTATGAAGACACGTGTGCAGCATCACACACCCATAAGGACAGGAAGGGAAACGCCCCACGAAAGTTGGGAATTCAGGAGGCTTTCCTGACACAGGTTCTATTTCTCTCCCTATGTTTGGGTTTAGGGTGTACTGTGAGCCAGTCTCCAAAAGGCCTCCTGAACGCAAAGCTAGTCTGCCTGTCCACCAGCGTGCCTGCAGCTAAGAGACGGAATCAGACCTGGTGACCCGACAAAACAGGTGTAAAAGGGAGGCATGCAGGCGCCAGCCGCAACAAACCTCTTTCAATCAGGGACTTTCACTGACATTAAGGAACTGCTGGCAACTTGTTAGGTGTGATGATGCTACTGCGGTCACGTGATTTTTAAGAATCCTGATCTTTTAGAGATAGATACTGAATTGTTTACAAATGAAACACAGTGTTTATGATGTGCTTCAAAAAAATCCACTGCAGGGAAGGGGTTGGCTATGAGCTGGTAACTGTTGAAGCTGGGTGATGAATATACCATTCGCTGTATGTGTGTATCTGTTTGACATTTGCCATAATAAAAAGTTAAGTGAAAAGGAACACATGTATTAATCAGATGATGAACAGCCCTTTAATAATAACAGCAATCATTTCCCATTACGACAAAGAACACACTCTTGTATCAGTGCGGACTCACTTCCAAATTCCTCAATCTTAAGCCCTCCACTCTCCAGACTGTCAAAGGTCACCCAAGGCTACTGCACCCACTCCTGACCTACGGGGCAAGACCAAACAGGTGGCCTCTGCAGGGGCTGTCCTGGGGACAAGCTGGTCTCTCCTCTAACTGCCAAAGACACCCATCACCAGGAAGCCCGGAATTTTACTCTCCCGTTTACGCTGTTCAAAAAGGCACTTCCTGTCACCAATGCACTGAACAAATTACGGTTCCTTCCGATGCACCCAAAATGGAGTTGCCTGGCTTACACCACGGCCCTTGGATAGGCAAGCTGCCATAGTCGGCTCAGCAACCCCACCGCGGTCAGAGCCACGACATTCAAGTTGATGTCAGCTGTCACCACCACAGGGCGCTGCAAAAATCCCAGCATCTCGTAGAACAGCGGGCCGGGGACGATGCCCTGGAAAAGCAGGGAAGAGCTGTCGTCAGAACACAGGTGGCCCCCTGAAGGCTCGAAAGACGCTGTGACAAGACCCTGCTTTCACGAGCGGTCAACCGAGGTGGGAATCTGAGGACTCAATATTCACTCACTCCACCAACACCTGCTGGGCACTTCCGGTCAATGAGGCGGCCTCCTGGCCCCTCCCCACCGAGGCAGTGTGGCCAGCTTACAGCGCGGTGACCTCCACCCCCTGAGGCTCAGAGCCTCCACCTCTGCGCCAAGATCCTCCCTCCCCTCCCCTCCCGCCGCGGGCCAGCACCGTCCCCTGGGCGCCCCCTTTCTCACCCCGAGGGCGCATCTGCACTGGGCAACCCCGTTTCCTCCCCCGAGGCTCCACTTTTCTTAAGGCTGCATCTGCCTTGGGCACCGCCTTTCCCGCATCAAAGCTGCATCTGGCCTTCGGCGGTCCCCTTCTATTCTCAAGGCTGCATCTGCCCTGGAGGCCCGCTTCTCTCCCTGCAGCTACATCTGCCCTGAGCACCCCCTTCTCTCCAGAGACCCTGTCTGCCCTGGGAGGCCCCCACTCCTCTTCCCGGCACTCCCCTTTCTCTCCCGCAGGCCGCTATCTTTCCCGAAGGTTTCACCTGCGCCTCGGACGCCCCCTTCCCCCGGCACACCTGCCCCGGCCCCACCCCCGGGCCAGGCAAGACCTGCCGCCCCCCGCCACAGTGCCCCACAGACCGCGCACGCGCGTTCCGCACTGACTCTCCCGCTTGCGCCTGGGCTCTGGTCCACAGCGCCCCGAACGTACTCGCGTTTCTTCCAGTCTCCTCAGAGCCGCTCCCCGCGCCGGGCCACGCCTCGGACGCCTGAGGGCCGCGGGCTGGGGCGCGGACCGTCGGGGACGAGGCCGCTCGGCACTCTTCGCCGCCCACTAGCCCGCTCGACGCTCGATTCGCCGCGCCTGCGGGGCCCGCCGGGGGTGAAGCGCGCGTGCGCACTGGGCGAGAGTGGCGCGCTTGCGCACTGGGCGAGCCCAGACCCGGACTCGAAGGGTGTGCAGCAGACCGTCAGCTGTCTGTGATTCACGGCTGGGCAACCCAGGGTTCCTGGGCACACTAGACACACGTCTGCCTTTTTAAGACGACACAGTGGGACCGTATGGGCATTTTGCTCAGTGTGGCGCGGACGCCACCCCACCCTCCGGCCCGCGCGGCCCAGCCGAGCCTGCTCTGCAGCGGGACACGGCTCCAGGTCAAGGGAGTGACCCGGACGGTTAACCGGCACGAAGGCAACTCTGCTGCCCAGCCCCACCCCTTCTTCCTCCCCTCGTCTATATGGGAGTTAATACTCGTGGACAGAAGGGTACTGCAGGTTTAATAACTGGCATTATGGTTCTTTCCTGTTTTCCCATGTCCGTCACCCAGCATTAGCGCAGTGCAGGTGACTCTGACTTACCCGGGTTGTGGGGAGAGAGGGAGCGCGGGCTCACCTGCGCCTGCGGCCGGAGGGCGTCCTGGGCCCGGGCTCTCAGCCTGTGGTCTTTGATACGAAAGCAGGGGCCGTCTGGTCTCGAGTATCCAGAGCTTCCCTCCTGCGGGCCCTCGGGCTCCTTCGCGGTCAGGCCCCTGGAGGTCTGTGGACCGCCGGTCCCCAGGAGCAGGGAATCCAGGGGGTGGGTGTGGCCCTGAGAGCTGCAGGGCGCGCCCTACCCGGGTCCCCTGCTTCCACAGTGGAGAGGCTCAGAAGGAATCAGCCGGCGGGGTTTCCTTTTGGAAAGTGTTGAATTTACTCGGGCATAATTTATAAGTTTCCTACATTCTTACCTGGGACCAGGCACCGGGCTGGGTGCTGCCCATGACCTCTGTGCATGCACACTACCCCACGACGTAGCTACTGTTTACAACCCACGTTTTACAATTATGGAAATTGTGACTCTGAATGAAGTGTCCTTCCCAAGGTCACACAGCACACAGTGGATTGCAGGACCGAGAACTACCACTTGAACCCAAATCCAAGCTCTCCATCCTTCACTGCCCACGCCTGGCTTGCTCTTCGTTCCAAGCCAAGCCCAAGTGCAGCAAAAGAAAAGGGACATCAGAAGTGGCAACAAAACACGACAAATCAAATGCTTAACCTCTGACCCACCCACTTCTCATGGGGAGTTGGGGCGCGTGGGGTGAGGAAGGGCAGGGGGCAGGCAGTGCTAACGCCCACCCACTGGGACGATGCACCTTAACCTCGGGTTTCACCCCCTCCTCGCCCTCACATTGCAGTAGGGCACTTCAGCCCAGTCACTCCTATCTTCCACGTAAAAGGAAAACTCTTCCATCTCTAAGTCTCCAGTCAAATGAGAGAGTCAAGGGACACACAACCTGACAAAGCATGTTCAGTTTCAGTGGGTTTTGTTTTTTTTTTACTTTTTTTTTTTTATTTAAATACGGAGAATTCTTTCGTATGGAAAGAGCTAGTACAATCACATATTTGAAAGGAGAAACCGTAGGTACTGAACCGGAGGGAAGGGTGAGGGGTGAGTGTGCCACCATGGCCTGCTGGATCCACGGTTCCATTTCCCATCCAAGGTAGAAGCTCCCCCAAACAACGTAGCAACAAGCTGCACGTTACACCTTTAGCCATCGTCTGCCCTTTCAAATATCTGGTCTACGTGAAAAGACACAGAGGAAAGGCCAAAATAAGAACAAAAGGAAACAAAACACAACAAAAAAAACCCGAACCCTTATTACTATGCAAGGCATGAGGTCAAAAGCTTGGGAGTACAGGAACCCCTTTACACAATGGAAGAAAGTCATCCACAGAGAGCCTTAACAGAAAGTTCCACCCCGAGGCTTTGTAGCACGCTGAAGACGGGGCCCCGGGGACACTGTACCATCTTGGAGACCACCTAACTGGGATGGAGAAATGGTGAACAGCAGGTTGTAATATCACTAGTCAAATATGCGCTGGTGGTCCCGGTGGAGGGCACGGCTGGGGGACAGAGTGTCTGACCCCAACACTGAGCCATTCCTGTCCGGGTGATCTGCTCGTCTTAGGTCCAGTTCACTTTTCAAACAGGAAGAGCCGGCTTTCTGGAAGTCTGCATTTCCCAGTCATCACAGAACAGTACAAACAAGTACCCTAGTGTCCTTGGTTGCCGAAGGCCATTTCCAACAGACCTTCTAACCCAGGCTAGCTCTGCAGGAGAAATGGGACAAATGCAGATTTGAGAGGCAACATGCAGCTACTTGGTGGAGGGGAACCACACAGCAGGGAGGGGGCTTCAGCAGTTGGCCACACACTGCCTCGGCAGGCCAGTTCTGGGCGTGGCCGTGCCCTCGTGTGCACCCTTGGCCTCCTCGGCCCCTGACCATCAGTCACCAACCTCATCAACCATCCAGAAAGCAGGTCCAGAAGACAGGAGGGCGAGGGCAGAGCCGGAGAGAACTGATGCCCGTTATTTAATGACAAGATGCCCCAATATCCCCTGGCAGTGGCTGGAATGACCGTGGCTTTGGAACTGGACCAACCAGATTTTCTGAATGTGCAATAGTCGTACTTTAGTTTTCCCCCTGAAGGAACCCAGAGCCAAAAGCGTATGAATCCCATGTTTGAAAACCATAATGATGATGATTAAAACGGGGAAGCAAAGAGAACCAGACCAAATACACATGCCAAAGAAGTCTTCAGTGGGTGGACAAGGACACATGGACCCATGCTCTTGGCTTTTACCCCGCTAACTGATGTTGGACATACTGCAGGACACTGGCTTGCTGAACAACGGGCTGCACCATCAGCGGGCCAGGGCAAAGCGGCCAGCATGGGAAGGGAGGGTAATTTTAGCAGGCAGAGGCTCAGCGAGAAGACCCTGACACCCCAGCCCCCACCCCCAGAAAAGGTTAAGCGCTAGTCTCCACCTGTTCCCGCCAAAGGCCCAAGGCATTCTGCCAGAGGCCTTGGCATGGACACGCACTCTGAGGATGGGGATTTGAAGGCAAAATATGACCCTAAGTCCTATTACCTTGAGCTTGGCTCTAAAAGCACATGAAAAGAGGAGAGAGATTGCACCTTAAGACATCTCTGCACTAAAAACTGCATTTCATCAGACCAAGGAAGGGACGGGGTGTTGGTTGGGCCCAAGGCCTGCCCTCTGCCTCCAGAGTTCAATGCAAAATCTGTAGCTCAGCGGGGAAGAGACTGCAGCTTGGGCACACGAAGGTGGTAAACGCACTGGACTTCACATGCAATTTCCTGGCCTTTCCTGCACAGAATAATTCAGACATTATATATAAATAGAGCAGTGAAACATTTACTTTTTTTCACCTAGACCTACAACATCAATACATATAAATAAATTCTAGTGTTTTCTGTTTTTATTGGGGGGTGGGGGTGGGGAAATACAGGGGTAGAGAAAAGGGCTGGAGAACAGGTGACCCTTTCGTTTTTTTTTTCTCAAACAGGAAGTACCGTCACTCCGATGGCAGGTTCACCTGAAGCACACAGCTTGAGAGTTTGTAACAGCATCCAGGGCTGTCCTGTTCAATTTCAAAATGAGAAAGCCTTTTTTCCTTTTGACAAACAATGTGCACTGGAATTAGGTGTGAGGGGTCTGGCCGTGTTTCTAAGAGTGAGTGAGTGTGTGGCCTCTGCAGGGGCGACTGGAGCGGAGAGGAGCTCAGTCAGGGCGGCTGGGTGCGGGGACGGCAGCTAGGCACTCGCGGGGGAAGGGAGACAAGAGCAGGTGAGCCAGTGGGCAGCCCTTCAAGAAGGGCCTTCCGAGTAAAGAGTCAGGGGATGAAGGAGGAAAAAAAAAAAAGCTAGTGAGAAGTAAGGCCTGAGGGTGGAGGCAAGGAGGGAGTGCTGAACACTATCGAACAAGCAGTGAAGCATCCTTCAGGAAAACCGGCCTCCCCGGATGACGCCGGAGGAGCCCTGCACCCTCTGCCAGGAGGCTGTTGCTCCCCCACTTCCTTCAAGCACTGAAGAGCAACAAGTGACTTCGGCGGTTCCTAAGGCGCTTCTTTCCCCGTGTTCCACACTGGACAGAGCTTAGAGCCACTGCCCGAGTGACTGTCACACACCTGTGGCGACACTGCGGGTGGACTCTGTGGGGCACGCCCCCGATCGCCTACTGCCCATTCTCCGAGGCAGGTCTTCCCTGGACCCGCCAGCAACGGCAGGTAGATGGCGCGTTAGTTACTCCCAAGAGCGTGAGCAAAACTTCAAATTTCCCCTCGCCTTTCCTTGGAACGACAGAATTTGGGATGATTTCCTTCTAATTCTTATCTTAAAAACAAAAGCCTAGCATAAAATGCCTCACAGACTCTGACAAAGGCAGCTCTGCAGACTTACGAGGCTACCCAGGCTGTTCTGGGAGTCACCGTCAGCCCTGCAACCCATCCTCCCCCTGGACACTGCTCTGTCCTTGAAGAGACCCACTGCCCAGCTCAGGCCTCTCTGTCCCCACAGCCTGGGTCTGCTGCTGGGAGCGGAGAAAAGGAAGCCCTCCCAGCAGCCTCCCAGAGCTCACGCCTCTGTCGCAGACCCAACCAAACCCCCGTCCATGTGCTCACGGCCACGCGGATGAAGTGCACGGTCTCTAGTGACAACTGTCCACGCGTCCGTCACCACAGAGGAAGTGCGTGGCTTCCAGTGACGAGCTGTGAGAGAGGTGGAGGGACAGGAGGACCCAGAGACACGGAGGCAGCTCAGGAAGGACAGCTCAGGAAGGACGAGGGAAGCTCAGAGGGGAGGGAGCGCGTGGGAAAACATCAGGCCCCGCGGGCGCTGGAGTCCCAGAAGCAGACACTGACGGGGGCTGGCGCTGTCAGTTCGCACCGTCCAGGCCAGACTGGAAAATGCCAGGGCCTTCTATCTCCATGATTCACCTCAGGTGCCCAGCGGTCAGTGTCCCCACCAGTTTTGAAGAGTTCAAGACAGAAATTCTGTGTAATTCTTATGCTAAAAACAGCGTCAACTTCACCGGGCCGGGCCGCCCATGAAGTCGCTGTGGTCACCAGGCCAGCGGCTTCCCGACTAAAACGCCATCCCCCCTCCCCTCCCTCCCACCACCGCTTCCCAAGCTCAGGAGCGGTGTCTTAAGTCACCACTTCTTTTTGCAAGTAACCTCAAAGGTTAACCAACCGAGACACAGAGAGCAGGAGAGGAGAGGGCACGTTCCTACGCGTCACCTCTTAAGGTATCACAGCAGTGATGTATCAAATGAAACAGGAGAGAGGTTAAAAGGAAACTACCGCAACAGAAGAGGGGTCAGGGAGAGGACGGCAAAGAACATATAAAAGTCCAGCTCTTACAGACGAAGCTTGTGTTTCTCTTTTCCTTTCTCTTTTGTAAAAACCTTTAGCTGCTTTTTAGAACAAAAAGCTTCAACTAAAACGGCCCTGCTGCCAGACCACTGTGCCCGGGGACGGAAAGCGGGGAGGGAAGGAAGCTCGGTGGAGGGCGCCTTGGCCGCCAGAAGCAGGATGAGGAGGGGAGGGCGGGGTTAATCTGCACGGCACGACGGCTCGGTCACTCCACGGTCGTGGCGCAAAGGAGGCGGGAATGGAGTCATTTGCTTTTTTGTTTTTTTCGTGTTAAAGCCAAGCAGGTCAATGCCACAGATCCACGGGTGCAAGCTGGTTGGACAACGGAGCTTTCAGGAGTGGAGGAGAGCAGGGAGATCTCGCAGTCCGGGCCAGGTCGGTGGACGGTGGATCCACCTGGGAGACTCCCCAGCGTCCGGTGGCAGCGAGGTCGAGGGGCGGCAGTCCTTCCGGGCAGGCCAGGCCCAGCATCTTCAGGCCTTGCTCTCCTCCACCTTCACCGCCCGGGGCTTGATCGCTCCAGTTCGCTTCAGCTGGGAAGCGGCTGAGGGGGCCTCCTGCAGCTTCACGGCTCCCAGGCTGGGCTTTTCATCCACTCGTTGTTTTGCCTTTGGACAGACGGATGAGGACAAAGAAAGTTACCCTTACGCAGACACACCTGCCAGGATCCGCGGTCCCACCACCCGCTTCCTGCTCCTGAGTCAGAGGAAAGCCACCCTAAGAAGCCCATCCTTCGGTCGAAGGACCAAACTCAGAAGTGACTGGCCTGGGAAGGACGCTGGCATGAGGCTGCTCTGGTCCCTCCCACGGGCGCTGAGCGCAGTGATTCGGAGCCGTGGGAGGACCCCGGGTCCTCCGGGAAGCATTCTGCACTGCCCAGGGGCCTCTGCAGGCGGCACACCCAAGGCCGCCTGGAGGGACCTTTTTCAAATCAGTGCACCCCACGCCCCTCAGAGCTCCCGACTGTGCTGAGGGGGCGCAGGGCCTCTCGCCCAACTTGGTCTCCCAGATCTTCCACCCTCCCCGACTCCCACGGTGTGGAAACCTTTCCCCAAGCCCCTAGTTTGACCTCCAGAGCCGCGGTCAGGGTCCCGTCACTCTGCAGCTCTGCACAGTGAGGTGTGTCGCAGAGTGAGCAGCCTGACTTCGGCCCCTCATACAGTGGGGGGAGCTCTGAAGAAGGCTCTAGAAGCTCAGTCCAAGCAACTCAAAGAGCGACCCTCGGGGAACCACGTTAGGAGATGTGAAATGAACAATCTTGCTTCCAGCTCCACCATCCAGGAGCGCTGTTTTACTAACACCCCCGCCTGACGAGCCTGAGCTCTGGAGCCTGGTCACATTTGAAAGGAGTGAAGAGAACCACGCTGAAGGCCAAGACGCCGAGAGACCCGTCTCGTTATAAAACGGGGAAACGTCATTCCGTCTGGATCCCACCCGGCCAAGACGAGGACGAGACACAGCACTTACGAGGCCAGCACGCGCAGGCACAGACGCCAGGCACACACGCGCACGCACACCCCCGGCTTCTAGAGCTGACCCACGGGCCTAAGCGGGTCCCAGCGCCTTCACAGCCCAATGGCTGCGGAGGGAGAGTCCACCTTCCGGCACCACCTCCTCAGGGGAACCCGCACCCTCCCTTCTCTGCGGACAAGGAAGGACCCAGACGCCCGCCAAGAGGAGAAGTGCCTTCTCCGGGGGGGCTCGGGCTCCCCGGCTCCCACGCCACGCTCTAAGCGCCAGGGCTCGTCTCTCTAAGAGGAGCACGCAAACGGCTGGACAGTCCCTCCTCTTTTGGCACTTGGAGACGGGCCTAAGCGTCCGGGGCTGGAGGGTCTGGAAAGCCATCTTCTACCTGTTGAACGTAGTGTCCCTGCACAGAGCCCATGTTAACTGCTGATCCAGAGGGCTTCCCACTGGGGCTAGCAGAGCTAGGCCTGAAAAAACCAAAGGAGGGGATGAGAACACACGCGTCACCACAGAAACGGAGTCAAGCCTCCAACAGAGGAAACAGACCCAGACAGCCAGAGCGCAGGGGGCGAGGGGGTCGCCACTGGGCCCTGGCACCTCCAACCCAGCTCATGGGGACACACCTGAGGGGCAGAGGCCAGGTCCCCACCACGGGCAGACACTGACCGGTCAAGACGACAGACGGACACCAACCGTCTCTCAGGTTTGGAGGGTCTAGACCGACATGACGCTCCAGACAAAAGGTCTATTAGCCTGACACGAGGGAATCCCCTGGCGGCCCAGTGGGTACGACTTGGTGCTTTTACTGCCGTGGACCCAGGTTCCATCTCTGGTGGGAAACTAAGATCCCACAAGCCGTGTGGCACAGCAAAAAAAAAAAAAATTAGAAAAGAAACAAAAATGAACTTAAACTCCAACAGGAGTTTAGACTTCAAAAAGAAAAGGGAATTTCCTAGTGGTCCAGAGGTTAGGTCTTGGCACTTCCACTGCGGGGGCCTAGGTTCGATCCCTGGTCGGGGAGCTAAGAACCTGCGAGCCGCACAGCGCAGCCAAAAAAAAAACCCGAACGAACAAACGAACAAACCTGATGCGTGAGTTATGCTGAGTATCTGTCCAGTCTTCTCTTGTGGGGTGGAGGGTAGGGGTGGTAAAGAGAGATACCAAAATAACAAAAATGGAGAGCACCTTTCTAAATGTGTCCCACCGACCAGACAACTAGCTCCCAGGATGTTAATCAGGCGCTACACGGAAAAAAGATCCTGGGGTCAAAATCGTTAGGTAGTTATTACGTGTGCGAAGTTCCACAGGACTTTCCCCCGGGGGCCACGGGCCGCTCAGGCCCTGTGCCGAGGTGCACCCCGACTCCCCAGCAAGCCCTCTCGGGCATGCACGCCCCCCGAGTAGCTGACCAGGGGACGCCTCTCTGACAGGGCATGCCTCAGAAGCCCTGTTTCCAGAAAAGTCAGGCAACACTGCACTGTAAAAATATACCAATTTCCCCAACCCCACTAAGACACCAGCAATACAAAGGCTACTAAGTAAGGCTTATGTTTTGTAAAGATTCTCCACAGAATAAAACTGCTGCTGCCATTCCTACAGTGAACGGACACAGGCGACTCTTGTTATGTGAGCGTCCCTTTCCGGATTTGCCTCTGAGGAAGGCTCTGCAGCCAGAGGAGGCTAAAACCTGCCTGGGGCAGCAGGGGATCGACAGCCTCTCTCTATGCTTGAAGCTTCCTTTTTCCTTCCAAATCACACCCATGGTTTGGCGCTGCTGTCCATGTATATTTTTCTTACAGGTCTGTTATTTTGGCCTATGTGAAAAATATGGTTGGAAAGCAAAACAAAAGTAAGTCAAGCCAAGAGAGTGGGAATAAGAACAGGAAAGTAACCACACGGGGGGAAATTCACAAAAAGCCCTCTCTCGGGAAATGCAGCTGGAGCACGGACTGACATGACCACGGGGCAGGACTCGGCCTCAACACTCTGAGCGCGACGGGGCAGGGCGGGCGGCCGTGCAGGCAACCTTGCCCTCAGCCACGCCGGCAGCCTCGTGCAGGGCACTGCGGGTCACGCACACCTGTTTTACTCATGTGCAGACAGGAGGAATCTCCAGGAATCTCCCACATGTAACAAGAGTCGACTGTGCCAACCCTCGGGCCAAGCGCCGTGTGCTGCCTCCCCAGCCGCACACTTCTCCGCGGGTGAGAGAGCCATCAGAAGCAGACGCTCCCTGACTTTCTAACACGCTAAGCCCTGCTGACCCTTGAGCATCACGGGTTTGAACTGCATGGGTCCACTTACACGTGGATTGTTTTCAGTAAGCACGTACTACACGATCTGCAGTTGGTCGAGTCCTCGGATGTGGAACTGTGGACACGAAGGGCTAAACGTAAAGTTATACTTGAATTTTCAACTGCATGGAGGGTCAGCGCCCCTAACCCCTGCGTTGTTCAAGGGTCAACTGTAACTCAACATCGTGACTGATAAAAAGCCCCCCTCTGAATCCAGCCAAGGGACCCGGGACAGTTACTGGAGGCAGAGACAGATCCCGAGAAGGCAAAGAAGGTACAGCTCTCGCCATACGAGCCCAGCAGCAGCAAGCCCTGGTGGGGTCACAAGGCCATTCAAGGGACATGTGGCCCCAGGAGAGGAACCCCCGCCCCCCACTTCCAGGGTATCTGCCCTCTCTGCCAGTGAATCTTTAAAAAAACATCTGGTGAGAAAGCTGTTAGTAGCCAGGGTCTGTCCTGACGCTATTATAACATGAGCCTTTCCTTTCCCTGCCTTTCCAGAAAGTTCTCCCATACCAGAACATTTTATGATGATGATTAAATGCAAAGCCATGCCCCAGAGTTCCTGAGTCTCCTGTGTCCCAGCACTGGAACTTCACGGTGACACACAGGCTGACAAGGGCGACCCAGCCTCAGTGCCCTCGCGCTGCTCTCCCTGGGCCCGCGATTCCACAGCGAGGGCTCAGCTGTGAGCATCCGACCCCCAGGGCGTCTCTTTACCTGTAGGTCTGCGGTGATGGCATGGAGCCTCCTGAAGAAACATTCTGTTTACTGTCGGCAAAGTGGAAGCCCTTCATCTCCATCTGAGAGGACTAAAGACACCGGGAAGAGGTGGGCTGTCACTGGAACGCCCTGGGGACAGCTGCCCCCGCCACCAACCACCCTGGGCAGAGCCAGTGGGGGCCACGAGGGCTTCAGGACAGAGAGGCATCTCGTCAAGGAGCGTGCACGCCTGGCCTTCCAGTGCAGGCTGGAGGCAGGAGCGACCACGTGTGTTTGTTCCCTTGGCACGGGTTGGGAGGGCAGACTGTGCGCCACCCCTGAGCACTGGCCGCAGTGAACGGGCCCTCTCTGCCCCGGAGGCCACCCTCTGCAGCACCCCGGGAGCTGGCAAGGACTTCGGCCCCCCAGACCTCAGCCGCAGGCACCTTCCTCCCTGCCCTGCTCACGCAGGCCTGTTCACGTTGTTAGTAACACGTGACCAGGGCTTCCTGCCACGGGACTGAGAGGACTGGGCAACGAGTGGGCCACCGGTGGTCTGGCGAGGCCCGGAGCCTGCGTCCCAGACCGCCGGCACTCGCCCCCGCAACAGTGGTTCCTGACTGGCCAGAAAGGGTCTCCGAGACGGGAGCCCCACCGGGAGCCCCACCCCACCCCAGGGCCACAGCAAGACGGAGTCATCCTCACCTCTCTGCTGGTGTTAAGGACCGAAGGTTGGGAGCCAGGTGGGAGCATTCTCCGGGGGGCCCCGACAGAGAGGCTCTGCCCCTGTGACAGCTGGATGGACTGCGGCAGGAGCAGGGGCTGCTGCCCAGAGCCGTACCGAGGCAGGGGCAGCTGGGAGCCAGGCAGCGGCATCGTCAGCTGCTGGACAACAGGGACAGTCAGGGGGAGGACGCCACAACCACCACTTACACACGCATCCAAGAGCAACCGCGCATCCCACCTCACGTTCTCATTGCAGATGAAAGGAAGCAAGGCCTTCCCACAGTAGGACAGATTCTGGATAGAACACAGCAGAGATCACCCTAGACTGCATACTCTCAGTGGTAGGGGGCAAGCCTTAGCTGGTGAGAAAAGAACTCGGACGGCTAGAAAATAAGCAGGACAGCTACGGGTGTCAAGTGCGGAAGGCGGGCGGCAAACCCCGTGTGCGTGTTGGGGGGCGGGGGGCGGGGAGAAAGGTCAGGAAGGTCTAGAAGCCTTCTCAGGAAGCAGTGCCCAAGCGAGTCCCACAAGATGGGAGCTACACAGGAGGGGTATCCTTGTGCCCTTTTTCGCAGCACAAAAAGGCAAGACTACTTCATGCTCTGCCTCCGAAGGTGACAGAAAACAACTGGGGTCTGGGGTTTAGGGTTCCTGCAGTCTTGGAGCCTTCTGAAGCCTGTTCTCCTGAAGTCCAGAACGAGGTGCGAGAAGGGAAGGAGGTGGGCCAGGATACCCTCGGGACGGGGCGGGCGGGCCGGCCAACTGTGGTCTCTCGGTCACCTTCCTCTTCATCTCCCTGCTACTGAGTCCACAGTGGAGGGTCGGAAGGACCTATTGGAATGGCATCACTGAGACGTGGGGCAGCCGGACCTCAAGGCCCGGGCCCCTCCTTGCGCACAGCTGGGTGCGGGAAGAAGGTAGGGGTGGCTCAGCGTTTCTGGAGCGCTGGCATGGGGCGCGGTGTGAGCCGATGTGAGTCTTAAAAGAGGCGCCCCGGCTGCTGTGCTGAGAACAAACTGGCAGCCGAGAGCAGCAGCTGGGCGCAGGGGTGGGGGGTGGGGGGTGGGGGGTGGGGGGTGGGGGGTGGGGTGGAGGGGAAGAGAAAGGGCCAGACTCTGAATACTTTTCAAAGGTAGGGCTGCCGGGATGTGACGTATCAGCGGGGGCGTGGCGGAAGCAGGGATCCAGGGATGCCCCATGCCAGACCTGAGCAGAGATGACGGGCAGCCCACTGGGTCTGAGTTCAGGTCCAGGAGACAGAAATTCGGGAGAACCAGGAAGCGTTGGATTTGGGTCAGGCTTAGAGCCACAGGTCTAGAAAGAGGCCCGAGGATGGCGCCCAGAAGGCACAGCGAGTTACTGCCTGGGGAGGCAACGGGGAAACAGCAAAGGAGACCGGGAAGAGGCCTCAGGGAGGTGGAAGGAAAGCCAGGAGCAGTGTCCTCGGAACCCAGAGAGCGTGGTTCGGGGGAAGGAGTGACCACTGGGTCAAATGCTACTGATGGGTCAGTAGGAGGAGGGTGAAGAACCGCCAGGTTCAGTAACGGGGAATCTGCCGGTGTCCCTAAAGAAGCGTTCTGTTTCTTAAAAAACGAGGAAAGGCTGGGCTGCCTGGGGATGTGGCGGAAGGACCCTCACAGCCGGACGGCAGCACTGCAGCACCTCTACGCGCTGATGGCGGGAAGAGGACGCTAGCTGGAGCAGCTCCCAGGCGGGTGGAGAGGATGGGCTGCCCGCTCTCACCCCAGGGCCCCTCGCAGGCTCGGAGACGTGGCGCTGGGAGCTTGCAGATGTTCTCTTTTCCTCGTTACGACTCATTTCTTTGGCGACACAGGATGCAAAATCACGGTGGGGGAGAAGGCAATGAGGAGGGTGGGAAGGTGCCCAAACGTTGGCTTTCCAGAGGGCGGCTGTATTTAACCTGAATCCAGTCTGACAGGGTCCGTTTCCCGCCAGCCTCAGGAAGCCGGGCAGAGGCGGGCCAGGGTTTAACCCAGGTGAGCACAGGGAGGGAGGGGCGGGGCGGAGCTGAGTGCAAATGACAAGGAGAGGGGGACTCCCCTGGCGGTCCAGCGGTTAGGACTCCACGCTTCCACTGCAGGGGGCACGGGTTCGATCCCTGGTTGGGGAACTAAGATCCTGCGTGCTGCGGCGCGGTCAAAAAACCAAAAAAGACTAGGAAGTTGTCTGCGGCTCTGCTGAAGGGGGTGGGGGGCAGGGATGGGGGAGGGAGAATTAAAAGGTGGCTGGACGTGGGTCACTAGATGGAGGGAGTGAGAAAAGTCAGAGGTGGTGAGCAGGTAGGACCCTTCGGCCCGAGACCACGGGAGAGGTACAGCGACTGGCAGTGACCAGTCCAGACTGGAGGCAAGCAGGCACTGGTGGTGAGGCCGTGGAACTGGGGGCAGAGACCTGGGGGTGAGGGGTCACCTACAGAGACACCAAAACCCCTGAGAACTACAACGGGAGACGTGCTGGAGACTGAGCCACGGGCCAAAGGAGGGGAGTGACCCTCAGAACCGTCTAATGCACCCACAGGTCGGGGGGAGGAGGATGTGGGAGCGGACACGGACTCAGCAACGTGGTGCCCGTGGCACACGGGGGCCAGCGGGGGTACAGTCTACGGGGTGGGCTCCAAAGCCAGGGTGTGAGGGGCAGGCAGGGAGAGTGGCCTCGAAGCACGCGTGTGCACGCAGAGGAGACACGCAGCCACCCCCACGGCCACAGCAGGAGGGCGGAGAGGCTGCAGGAGAAGCGGCGCCCTCGCTCTCGGGGAAAGCCCAGTCTCGGGACTGCTCACAGGAGGCGGAGCAGCTGGCCCTGGTCTGGCAGCCCAAGGACTGGTGGCAGTGGCTACAAGCAGCATGTAAGTCAGTGGGCATCACGAGGCAGATACAAGGGGAAACGATCGTGAAGAAAAGAGACCTAGGGCTTCCCTGGTGGCGCAGTGCTTAAGAATCCGCCTGCCAATGCAGGGGACACAGGTTTGAGCCCTGGTCTGGGAGGAGCCCACATGCCGCGGAGCAACTAAGCCCGTGTGCCACGGCTACTGAGCCTGTGCTCTAGAGCCCGCATGCCCCAACCACTGAAGCCCACGCACCTAGAGCCTGTGCTCCGCAGCAAGAGAAGCCACCACAATGAGAAGCCCGCACACTGCAACCAAGAGTAGCCCCTGCTCATCGCAACTAAAGAAAGACCACGCGCAGCAATTAGGACCCAACACAGCCAAAAATAAATAAATAAATAAAATTAAGAAAAAAATTAAAAAAAGAAAAGAGACCTTGTGTTCTGAGGTGGGAGTGAGTGAATTCCTGACCTGCGGGAGCTGGGAGTCCAACATCTGGGAGGCGCCGAGCCCGGCGGCCGGGCCGAGCTGGCCCTCGTAGACCAGGGCTTGGTTTCCACTCATGGGCTGGTAGGGCGAGCCGGACTGGGGCTTCACCATCTCTAAGGGCTGCATGCCTGGGAACGCCGAGTAGGGGGGCTTCAAGGCTGTGCCTCCGGAGAGGATCATGGTGCTGGGCGGTGACAGGCTGGGGTGCATATACACCTGAGATCTGCAAAAGCCAGACAGACGGTCGGGGCAGGTGCACGACTGCACCAGCTGATCTCACGTGTGGGCACGCCTCAGAATCCCCGCAGGGCTCGTCGCTCCAACACAGGCTGTCGGCTCACCCCCAGGGATTCTGACTCAGAAGGTCTGGGATGGGCCCTGAGAACTTGCACTTAAACAAGCTCCTAGACGGTGCTGCTGGTCTCGGGCCCACGGTTTGAGCATCACTGGATTGAACAGCACAGAACAGGAGACACTGAAAGAGTGGGCCAGAGGCGGCAAGGTACGGCGAGGCGGGAGAGCAGGGAGGGGGCCGGAGGACACAGAGCGCAAGGGCAAGGCCGGGCCACACCCCGCCCACACCCGCCCCCAAGCGGGGCCGCGCAGAGCAGCAGCCGGCAAAGGGAAAAGGCCCACAGGCCGGGAAGGCAGAAAGCCCTGTTGCGAGCTGCCAGCCCCCAAGTCCTGGCGTCTCACCTGAAGGGCTGTAAGGAGCTGAAGATCTCCTGAGACTGGGAGACGGGGAGCCCGCCCCTCAGCCCGAGCTGGGCTTGAGCTTGCAGAGACGTGTGAAGGGAAATCGGGATCTGCTGGGCAGCGGCAGCCTGTGGACGGCGGGCCAGGCCATCATCGCGCTGCCCTCCAGGCTGACGCTCACCCCCGCCTCCCACCCCCGCCCGCCCTTCTCCACGGGCAGCCAACACCGCCCACGATGCAAACTCATGTCCTGCCTGTGCTTCCTTCACTCTTGGGAGAAAACAGAAAACTGGCAGCAATCCCAAAGCAGGGCACATCCCTATACTGGATTCTGTACAGTGGTGGAAACACTGGCTACACGTATGAACAGAGGTGGGTTTCAGAAACGCAACGGTGGATGGAAAATGTGCGTGAAGAAGAAAAACACGTGCAGTATGATCCAGTTATGCGAAGAGCGAGGTCTTGCAAAACCAAACAACGTAATACTTAAGAATATGCTATGAACAGAGATCAGGACAGGCCAAGTCCTCCGTCCCCAAAACAGCACTTCATCCTGGTCTGTGCGGGCACACGGGTCGGTGGGGCTGCAGGACGATTAGGAAGGCCCAGCACCAGCTTCAGGAGGAAGACTTCCAAAAAGCACCCCCTCGCGGCACAGGAAGTGTGCCAATTCTGCGTAAAAACAAACACCTGCTCGCTTCTACAACTACCTCTTTCTAACGCATCCATGCCTGGGAGTCTAGGCCTTTCTTCTCTTCATCAGAAGGATACCTGATCACCAAAGAGAATTCCGTTTCAGTGAATTCCCCAGCTAGGGCACAGGAGCGCTTCGAGAAGGGAAAGCTAAGCAGAGCCTGGAGCACTCAGCTCCATCCTCCTCCTCGTCTCTCATGTACTCATCCAGTAAATACTGACTGGCTGCCATACGTGCCAGGTACTGAGCGTTAACGCGAGGGGCACAAAAAATGAGACACACCACGAACAAATAAATGAAGAAGGCAGGTAACTACACCGTGTGCTGCACCCCTTCCCCCACCCCCGCGCGGGGCCACCTGGCTCGCTGTCATCACCTGTTGGTAACTCTGCTGCTGAGGTATCGTCTGAGGAACCAACCGGGGCTGACTTGCAAACACATGGCCATCCAGGTAGAGAGGTGGCAGGTGGTTGCCTGGAAACAGAATCCGAGGGGGTGAAACAGGATCAAGTCTCACTGTTCCAGAAGGTGCTGGGAATCAGTGGGAGGAGGGAGTGTGTGCACTGCTGACCCTGTGCTCCTGCGTGGCCCAGGGCCCAGGAAGAGGGGCTGGCTGCAGCCTGCCTTTCCCACCTCACCCATTCACCCACGGCCCCGCACACAGGGGCCAGGGGGGTTCGTTATAAAGGAAGGCTGCCTGGGTCTCTCAGTCGCCTTCCTCTTCATCTCCCTGCTATTGAGTCCACAGTGGAGGGTCAGAAGGATCTATTGGAATTACATCACTGAGACTTTGGCAGCCAGGCCCTCAAAACCCCCACAGGCTCCCTTGGGGCACCAACATAGTGATAAGGATGGTGACAGAATAAAACTGGGCTCAGCTGATACAAAGCACTTCCCAGACGTGAGCTCGTCTCACTGGCGTGGCGACCCCACCCAGGGCCACCGTCACCCTGTGTGATGTCGCGGAGGAGGGGGCACAGCTCAGAGAGCTGCTCATGCGGCACGGTCTGACCCAAAGCCAAGAAGTCTCTGATCAGTCCCCTCTGCAGGAGATGGAAGAGCCTCACCAAAGTCGCACGGTCCTGCTTCCCAGCCCAGGAGGCAGGTGACCTGAGCACGTGGGAAGCTACGACCCCCAGCCTAGAACACGCCCCCCTCTACACACTCCTTAAGTCAAGGCGGGGGTGGTACTCAGGGCTGAGAATCCAGCCTTTCTCTCGAGTGAATGGAGAAGGCTCCCTGAGCTGGCGCGCGGGGGAGATACCTGGAAGAGACGCAGAAGGTGCGACCGAGGCCACGGGCATGGGGGGCATGGAGACCCCACCGAAGGAGCTGTAGGTGACCCCGCTGGAGGCTCCCCCGGAGGATGGGGGCTGCAGGCCCGAGCCAGTGCCTCCTGGAGAGCTCTGCTCCGGCAAACTGGGTGAGTTCTCCCAAGCCTTGCGCGCAGACTCCATCTTCAGAAGCAAGGAGGTGGGGGAGACGAAAATTACCGTCCGGGAGGCAGCGGACAGCACAAGTTAAGCCCGGGGAGGTGGGCGGGGCCTCCCGCTCCTGCCCCTTCACAAGCCAAGGCACCGGTGGCCCCGCCTTGCTCGGGGCTAGTGTTACCTTCAGAGTGAGGTCAGCGGTGGGGAAGGACATCTGGGAGAGGCCGATGGCCCTCTGGATGTGATGATCGCGCCGGAGGATGGGAATACTCTGTGCCAACCCAGCCTGAAGGGGAAGGAGACCACGGGACACTGACGGGCCCAGAGAAAGCGAGACGACGTGTCCAAACGCGCCTTCCATTTTGGTCGTGTGCACTCGAGACCCCTCCAAATGGCTGCCTCCACCGACTCTCTCGAAAGAAGGCCGTGGAGAGCCTCCCTCATCCCCGCACCCCGAGCCCTCCAGCAGGGCCGCCAACTGCCACTACGCAGGCACCGCTACGTGGCATGGAGATACCAGGTCCTGTCTCAGCCCCCTCCCCAAAAACTGTGAAAAAGAGGTCCTGGTAACACATGTTCGGAAACGCAACTGCTAGGCCCTCCTCCTGCAGTGCCCAGCGCCCACCAGCACGATGCGGGGATTCTGAGAAACCTCAGAGCAAAGAAGCCTGTTTAGTGCAGCATTCTCAAACATGTGCGACCACAGAACCTGGGAGGTTTTAAATCACAAAGTGCCAGATAAACCAGACCTTAGGAGTTACATTCTCCCATTTTAAGTTCACAAAACCAGAGCGTGGAACAACTTGCTCAAGGACGTGTAACTTAGCTAGAGACAGCATCAGGACTCAAACCACGTCCGCCCAACCCCAGAGCCGTGGCTGGTTCGCCCCCTCTGGTTTCGGAACACCTCACGAGGCTCTTTTTGCCCAGGGCCTGCTGGCACGGGGACGACAGAGCTGGAGGTGGAAGCACAGACTTACGTTACTGGCCAACGCGTCCTGAAGTTTGACAACTGGATTCCCCGCGGGACCAGAGGCAGAACCGGGCTGCAAGCTGAAATCAGAGTCCTGGAAAAAAAAGGGAACAAAGCCCACAGAAATCACTGTGGCTCACCTTCTGTCAGAGACCCACGTTATTGTGATCCACAGTCTCAGCAACTCAAACACCCACTGAGCAGCGTTCACCACATGACCAAGAGGGCCAGATGTTTCCCGAAGGCCCTAGAAAGGAGGCCGCCCCCTTCTCTCTGCCCGGCTCCCTGCTCGGCCTGAGAACCTGCCTGGTGTCCCAGGGAGACGGAGAACGTAGCTCACAGCACCTCTTCACCTGCAAAGCCACCCGCCACGCTCCCCTGGAGCACTGGCAGCGCCCATGTCCCCGCTCCTTCTAGGAGCCCACCCTAAGCTCCCCCCTTCCTCTCCAAGCACCAAAGGTGCGGGGCGGCAGTGGGGGCACAGGTAGAAGAAAACAAATCAAAGCCTCACCTTTGGACTGACTCCAAATTCAATGGGGGGCACTGGCAGCACAGAGTCCACGTGAATCTCCACCCCATTGACAGGGGGGACCACAGCCCCTTGCAGCCGCTCAGCCCCCTCGGAGCCCTTTCTGTTTTTCAGAGACCGCTCATTGCCGATGGGGCCTGGTCTGTGCTCCTTGCTCTGTCCTGAGCCTTGTTCGGAATCCTTGATGGAAAAGCAGAGAAGCTGAGACGCACAGCCTGGAAATGACCCTGATCTCCAGCTTCCAAGGGACCAGGAGTCGGGGAAGAAGACAAAAGATACCAGCCCTTCCGCCCAGCCCGGCCCCTGAGAGCCAGACTCCCAGGTTACCTTCGGCTCCGACTGCTTCTGAGTCTGCTCCTTGTGGCCATCGGCCTTGGGCTCCAGGCCAGGCCCGCTCGCCTCCTCGGGTTTCAGAGTGCCGTACGGGGAGCTGCGCTGCGAGGAGGTCGCTGAGGACTCCCGAGACTCGGCGCTCAGGTCAACGCCACTGTCTCCCTGGCTGCTCTTAAAGCCCTGCTGTGCAGGACACAGGAGGGTCAGAGCCCAGGCCGCTCGACACGTCTCCCGGCCCGAGCCCACAATCACAGGTACGCGTGGGCCCTGGACGGAGACCACAAACCCACTGCGCGTGTGACCGCCGCCAGATGCCGAGGAGAGGCCCTCACGCCGCCTACCCAGGGTGGGTGCTGCTCCCTGGCCATCTCCGCTCCTCCTCCCTCCCACACAGGCCCCTCCCGCAGATCCGAAAGCAAGACTGCAGACCAGTGACGAGCCAGGCTCACTGCCCGGCCAGGGAGAGCACGGGCGGGCCTCTGGGACGGCGGCGGACGTGAGCACACGCCCGGCGCCCGGCGGCCACTCACCTCGGCAGAGCCGGGCTCGGTGCCGGCAAAGGCAGTGGCGGCTTTGGCCCAGGAGTCGCCGGTCGAGGCCTGAATGGGGAGGGCTGCTAGGGAGGAAGAGACAGAGAGTCAGGACGTCGAAGAGGAACAACCAAGCCAGAAATACAAGCACAGGCGCCGCTCACACAAACCCAAGTCTCTGAGCCGCCCCCGCTCCCACCGCAATCGACCCATTAGCGAAAGAGGAGCTGGTCTGATACCTTCACCCGGCTTCCCAACATCCTCAGGCGGATCTCGGTAAACGTGCTTCCTGTGATTTCACTGACAATGTGCCCTACCAAACACACCAGCAACTTTTCACTCACACCAGTTAGAACGCTCTATCGCTACCTCTGCTGCAGTGAAGCTTTCTGCCATAAACCACTTATTTCTACACGTTGGCGCCTCTACAAGTCTCTGAAAAATTGAAGCTGATGTTACTCAACTTCTGTTAGCTCACAGACCACCCTGAGAACCCAACAAAAGCCATGGACCCTGTGTGTGCATATGAAATCTCACATGCTCTTCTTAAGATCCAGGGGCCCTCTGAAGTCACCCACAGACCCCTGGTCCGAGCAACCAATGAGATGCTGCGGAATCCTGGAGGGAGAGCGTGACTCCGGAGTTAGCCCACTCTGCTTGAGCAACACGGCGGGTAAGTACTTTTGGACATTTATACCATGACACGCACCACTCTCACAACCAAACTGACCGATCAAGATTTTATTAAAAATTATCGTACTTTCAGTCAGAGTTGCCTATTTCCCTGTTATTTTGCACTGTGCTGGAAGCAAGCTTTTAACCAGGAACGTGAAGACAGGCCATGAGGTAAAACTGAAAGAACCAGGCCCAGAACCTAGGCTCCTGGGTGTTCGTCACATGGCTCTGAGGTTGTCACTTCACTCTGGAAGCCTCGGCTGCTTGGAATAAAAGAGCTGGAAATGGATGATTTCTCCGAGCTCCCCCTGTATACCCTGCAGGGCCCTGCCGAAAGCAGGCGTTCAAGAAGGATCTGCTCAATTTAAATGGTTTTGTATTTTAAAATGGAAAATTACCAGAAAAATAGCACTGGGTAAGAAATTTTTTCAGGGAAACAAATTTTCTAAAAGATAAAGGCCACCTTAGTCTGGTTTCAAACCTAAGACAGCATTTGGGGAGGAGCTGACAGAAACTTCCTTCTGCTGAGCAAAGAGCACACAGCACAGACAGGAAAGCTTCTGGACTCCTGTTCTGAGCAGTCGTCTGCTGCTCTTCCTCAAGGGAAGAAGGAAGGATAATTGGTGTGGGCAGAGTCAAGCCACCTCCCCGAGTGACCTCAGCTGGGCGGGGGTGGGGGCCATCCTTTCCCATCACTGGATATGGAATGCTCTCCTCTCCACCAAATCTCAGGCAGGGAAAATCTGACATCTGTTCAAAGGCTGCAGCAGCACGTGGTGCTAAGATGGCATCCAACACCCTGACTCAGCAGAGGAAGCCAGGAAACAGGTAATGCTCCGTCTGCGTTCACGGCCCCAAAGCAGGATGCTCCCTAATAAGAGGCCCCGAGCCTGTGAGGCGGCCGTGGGCCGAGCGGCTGGGCCCAGACCCCGAGCTATCTTACCCTGGCCGCTGCTCTCCCAGATCTCGGTACCCAGGCTACTGCCAGGCACAGCTCCATCACCTTGCTCCAGGCACAGGTGGTTCTGCTTTTTCGCAAACCGAGGAGGAATACGAGAGGAAAGATTTCGGCCTTTGACAGGTACCTAAGGAGAAGAAAAGTGATGCGGTCCAGCCTCGACCTCTGGCGTGAAGGATAACAAGCTCTCCCCAGGAAGACTATCCCAGGCACCAGAACCACACCCCCGGAAACTGCTCCAGTGACGCTACAGCCAGCGGCGCTACAGCCAGACCTCAGCGTCAGCCAAGACTCAACCACGTGGGAACTGCAGTGCCAACCAAACCGCCCCCGGAAGCGACCGGTGGGCTGTGACCTGGGACTGCGGGGCAAGCGAGCAGGGCTCGGCCCCGACTCCGTTTCGAGTACAGAGTCGCCAACCCTCGTGACTCCCAGGGTGATGAGTCTCGTCCCACTCAGGCCGGAGCACAGTGGAAGGAGGATGGACTTCGGGGCTGATGGAGGCCTGCGTCCTGCTCGGCCCTGTTTCGGTGGGGGTCACCCCGGACCAGTCCCCCTCTCGGACAGTAGGGTTAACACCATCTGCTGCCGTGGAGCCACGGGGATAGCGGGCCCTGGAAGGCAGTGCGTGTTTAATAAACATGCCTTCTTCCGCTCCTGTCTTGGGCCTGATTCAGAAGCCCCGTCCGCCCCGGCCCCGCCCACGCCTCGCGCCCCGACCTGCACGGCTGGCTCCTTCCTTCTCCTCTCTTCCTCCAGCACACGGCGCTGCTTCTTGGTCAGGACTTCGATGAAGCCTTCCCCCACCACAGAGCCCACCTCACCCTCCTCTCCGGGGCTGGATCCGCAGTTTTCAACGCCGGCATCTGAACCAAGATTCACAAGGAAAGACAGTGAGTGGCTCCATTTACTGGGAGCCAAGAATAAGCCAACCCTACAGACACCTGGTATCTAAGGACCGGCTCAGCTCAGAGGCCAGGCTCTTAGCTGGCTTGGGCCTCAGCGTATTCACCAGGGTCTAGGAAACCCAGCTATGGTTTCTACACCCTTCTCACGGCCCCTCTAACACAGCGCTACCTCAAATCAAAGAGGCTACGGTTAAGAAAACAGTCTTCGGAGACAGACATACTGAAGTCCCAGCTCCGCTCCTAACCAGCTGTGTGACCTTGCACAAACCACTCAACTTCTCTGGGCCTCAGCTTCCCCATCTTTAAAACTGGGACACTGCAGGGCTGTTATGGGGGTTCAGCAAGGTTGTGAGCGACATGAAGGCAGGAATCCTTTCTGTTTTGCTCTTAACCCAGTACGTGCCCGGAAGCTAAGATATTCAGTGAAAGGGCAAACCCGGCAATGCACAGAGGTGGCCACGGCTCCCCATGTGGCCCGGATTCTTCTTCCCCTGAGGATGTGAGGTGACACTCACTTCCATAGTTCAGGTCAAACGGTTTCATGGTCTCTCCCTGTTCACCTGCCCTCTGGGCAGCCAGCTGGGCCTCCTTCTCTGCCTTCTCACAGGAGGCTTCAGGGATGTCAGAGGTGGCATGGGCTGCCCGCTCCAGCGTGTAGTGGCCGCTCCCACTGCTGCAGCCAAGACCTCCAGGCAAGGTGTCATCCGGGGACCTACAAAGGAAGGAGGGTCTCGTTAGCTCAGAAGTGACCAGAGGCTGGGGAAGGAGAGAGAAGGAAAAACTGCACATGCACGCACAGCACGCACACAAGCACAGCGCCCTGATCTTCGTCACTGCCTCTCAGCGTCCCCTCCGCTCAGCAGAAGCCGCTCGCTGGCGGTAGCGCGCTCTGCAAGCCCGTGTGGGGGCTGCCCCAGCACCACTGCTACGGCAGAGCCCACGGGAAAACTGCTCTCTCCCCAGCCCCTCCCCAGGGCTGATACTTCTGTCCTTTCCCACTGTGTGCCAAACCCAGTAGGGCTACAGAAAGGAGAGGGAGAAGGGGGAATGCTTAGAAAGGGGCTGCAGAACTTTCTGCTCCTCTCCTAAGACTGACCAGAGAGGAGCCCAGGCTTCGCCCTACCGCCAGCCCAGCTACTGGGGTAGAAATCAGAAGCAAAGCCAAGTCTTGGCATCTGGGGCCGAGAAAGCTAGTCTAGATGGACACCTAAAAGAACCCGCATTCTTCTGTGCCTCCTTCTTTGGGGGTACGGATTAATTACAGGCCAGGCTTCGGTGCCCTGAATTCTAAGGAGGCTGGAAGCGGTCTTCCTCAGCACGCTGGGGTGTGGCCTGTGCACGATGAGGAATGCAGGCTGCACAGCGTCTGCCCTTGCCCTGATCCCGGGCCAGGCTTGGGCACTGAGCCGACACCGAGCAACGATCGTCACCGCCCACCGAAGCCTCTAATTCTAAACGAGACGTGCTCAGCAGGCCTCAGGCAGCTCACTCCCTCCGCTTACCGCCTGGCTCTCACCAGGCGAGGTGGCAATCCCCAAAGCGGCGCTGCTTCTCGTCACTGTCGAGAAGCAAAGCCACTCAGGGAAGAGCGATCTCTGCAGGGGCTAGGAGGCCAGCACTGCCCCACGCGTTCCTGGAGGACGCCACCTGGCAGCAGCCTGGAACCAAGGAGTCTGGTGGACTGACTGGTACTCACGAGGCGCCGTGAACAGGGAGCGCCCCTCCGTGGCGGTGGCCCCTCGGCTGGACTCCGAGGAGACACACGGGGGCTGAGCTCGTGAGACAGGGACTGGGATGGGCACCACAACCACAGGGGGACCGGCGGGGCAGGGGCTCTAGGCTTAGCTCTGAAGCCACAGCAGCAGCAGCACGCCACAAGAGAAGCAGACAGCAGTGCGAGAGCCAGTGATGGACACGCTCACGGACAATGGCCTCGGCGGGCAGGCGCCCTCCTGGAGCACAACGAGGGGGAAGGAGTCGGGGCCCTGACACATGGCAGGACACGCATGCATGAAGTGCCGCCGGGACAACCGGCTAACAGAACGACAGCAACAAAAAAGAACCCGGGACTCTGTTTCCGGTTTACCTTTTGGCTTTCAAAGGCGTCCCACTCTGATGGCTCTCATAACGGGGAGAAGTCTCACCGCCACCTGGCCTAACAGGCTTCTCCCCGAACCCTCCCGGCTCCAGCTTCCGGCTCTGTCTGTCAGCGAGGGGTCTCTGGCCAGAGAAGCTCCGCTTGGCCAGCTCCTTCTTCTCGCCCGTGCTCACCCCGGGCAGGCCGTCGGCCTGGGGGTCGGGCTCGGGCCCGGGCCCGTCCCGCCTCTCCCGCCTCTCGCTGAAGTCGCTGCTCTCGGAGGCCGTCTCCCACTCCTCGTTGGCGTGGTCCGAGGAGTTCTGGTAGGCGAGCTCAGGGGACCTGCGGCCCGTGGTGCCGCTCCTGTCCCCGGGACAGGGTCTGGGCCGGCCCGGCCACTGGCCCGCCGGCAGGGGCTGCTCATCCTCCGGCCCCCACAGGCCCAGGGCCTCCCGCTCCTGCCGAAGGCGCCGGAAGCGGGGGGGCTTGTCCTGGCGCGGGGGCCGTCTTCTCCTGAAGGGCCGGTTCTCGGCATTTTCGGAATCTGCCGCGTGGTCATCTTGAAAGAAGGCCCTCTTGTCCTCCACACGGCCATCCTCGAAGCCCCGGGTGCCCAAGGCGTCGGGGTGTCTGTAGGCGTCCAGGATGTAGTCTCTGTCTGAGGGCCGCCGGGCCCCGCACGTGTCGGGGGGGCCGGACTCCTGCCAGGAGGCGCCCAGACCCCGGCTCGGCCAGGGGGCCGCCTCCTTGGCCGCGAAGGTTCTCCGGCCATATGCGCAGTTGCTCAGCCGCGGGGGGAGGGCGCGCCCGAAGGCCCGCGGGCCTCGGTTCTTGGCCTCTGGCCCGCCGTGTTCCTCGGGGCACATCCTGCCGGACCTCCAGGACTCCCTGAAGTCACCCTTCCTCCCGGCGGCCTCCTCCCTCTCCGGGAGCGCGCCCTCGTCCCCGGTCTCGGCGCCCCGCTGCCGTCGCCGCTTGGGAAGCTCCTCGTACTCAGAGCCCTCGCTGTGGGTCTCACTGGCGATCCTCCGCCGGGGCTTGGCCCGGGGGAAGTCATCTGCCAGCCCGAACTCTCGCGGTCCCCGGCCGCGGCCGCTCCTCTGGCTGCCGCCATAGAGGCCCCGCGCCCCAAGGACGCCCCCGCCACAGAGGCCGCCGCCCGCGGGCCGCCCGCGGAAAGTGAACTCTCGGAACCCGCGGCCGCGGCCCCGGGCCTGCCCCCGGCCCCCAAAGGCCTGCTCCTCATCAATGAAGATCCAGTTATTCCTCCTGGTAGGGGGGGTGTGGCTGGCCGCCCGGGCCCCGTCGGGCTGGCCATCCTCCTCCGGCCGGCTGGCCTCGCGGCCCAAGGCAGCACGGGCCGAGCCCCGGTCCTCCGAGGCAGCCGGGGCCACGCTGGCCAGCGCGGGGGCGTTCTCTTGGTCCTGGTCCTCGGCCGCCTCGCAAACGGGCCCCGTCTCCCGAGCCAGGCAGGCGCTCCCCTCTCCCAGCTCTGGCTTCACCTTGTCGAGCTCCTTCTCCTTGTCTTCCACCTTGAGGGCCTTCAGGACGGGCTTCTTGATGGGGCCAGACCTCCGGGTCCTGCTGGTCTGCTCTGGGTGCTGACTGCCGGCGCCCCGGGCTTCTGGTGTCCACTCGGGCTCCAGGGCCGGCTGTTTGCCGGGGCTCCCTTCCTTCTCCCAGGAGGAGACACTGAAGGACAGCTCCTCCTGGGGCGCCTCTTTCTCGACCCTGGTGTCTGGGTCGGCGGCCTTCGGCTGGCGGCTCACGTCCCAATCGCTATACTCTGGTTTTTTCTCAGCCGGGGCAAAGTCGGGCTCCAGTGTGGAACACCTGAGGTTTGGGGTGTGACTCCCAGGCGCGCCTGCTTCCTGAGCATTTTCTTGGGGTGGAAACAAAATCTCCTGGCCTATTCTTTGAGAAGAGACACAGCTGTCAAAGTCTGCTGGGGCCTTCTTGTCAAAAGCACTCAAGTACTCCTCCCCTCTCTCCTCAAGGAGATCGCGCCGGGCACTTACGCCCCCTGACCTTCCAGGTGAGGCAGAGTAAGAGCTTTCATTCCTGAAAAGGAACCAGAAAAATCAGTCAATGTGATTGGAGCCTGGTTCCTGGGTTCCATGCTGAACACAGTTTAGTTTTAAAAAGAAAAAAATTTTTAAAAAAAAGAAAAAGAAAAAAACATAGGCACCAACATTCGCTCTATCTTTAAACAGGTCTCAGAGATGCTGGGCCATGGGCTGGTGGCGGCCCCTGGAGTCCAGACAGTGAAGAAGTCAGTGGCCGGTGGACTCAGCGAGCAGCCGGGGATCCTCTGGTTCACACAAGCTGGAGCCGGGGCGTCCGCGGAGAGGCTGGGGCGCTGGGCCAGCACAGCCAGCTCGCCTTTACTTTCACAGGAAGGAGCCACGACACACGCACTCAACCCCGCATGCCCTGTGAGGCCCCCACCCCTCGGCCCTGCCCAAGGTTCCGCGGGATTTGCCTCTGACGCCAGGATTTCTCCCGGGCCCTCAGCTGCCATCAGCGCCTCTCACACAAAAGCATCCGGCCATCCTTATCTCACTCTCCTTCCCCAGGGGGCACCATCTCCTGGGACAGGGCCTCTTCCCAGAGCCCTATCTCAGTGAGGACCTGGAGACCCCTCCTTCAGTTCCAGGTCAGTAGGACCAAGTTTCGCCTCACCTGACATGCATGTCCACGGCCAAAGTGTCACTGGATTTCGGGTGGGGGAGCGAGTAGCCCTTGCTCTGCAACGCCATGTAACCCTCGGGGCTCCACACAGGGGCTGCATCGATGGTGGTCACTTTCCTTTCTGGCAGTGGGGGCACACAGCTCTGATCCTCAGAGCGACAGCCAGTTCCACTGAGAGAATCCTGGGCCATCATGGGTTTCATCAATCCTGAAGAAGGCAAAGAACCAATCAGTCACCTCGTTTAGCAAGCCATGGGTCAACCACAGGCCCAAAGGAGACAAGCTGCCCCAACTCTCACATGGACCCCACCTGTTTAACATCACTGAGGTCCTATCTTTCTGATCACAGAACCTCTGAAGGCACACACACATGCTATCTGAAAGGCCTGTTCAAACACCTGTAAGGTCCAATGCTAGTTCCTGGATGAAGAGCCCCTGTGTTGAAGGCTATAAAAAACTGGCAAATGGGGCTTCCCTGGTGGTGCAGTGGTTGAGAGTCTGCCTGCCGATGCAGGGGACACGGGTTCGTGCCCTGGTCCGGGAAGATCCCACATGCCGCGGAGCGGCTGGGCCCGTGAGCCATGGCCGCTGAGCCTGCGCTCCGCAACGGGAGAGGCCACAACACAGTGAGAGGCCCACGTACAGCAAAAAAGCAAAAAACAAACAAAAAAAAAAAAACCAAACTGGCAAATGGAAACTGGAACCATCAAACGGGAGAGCTCATGGGTGTCAGCGGAACGCTGGGGGGCCAGGCAGTCAGCAACGCAAGATGCCTGAAGGTCTTCTGCACAGACACAAGGAAGATGAGCTACGCTCCAGGGAGCCTACATGCGACAAGGAGCCAGCGTCTACCTGCTTCCAATCCCCTGCAAGAAGATTCAGAAAAGGACTGGGGCTTTAGCTCCTTTTATTTCTACCCCTAAGCTCGACAGTAACACTCCACATTTTGTACATGGAAGGGCAGTGGGGGATACACAAATGACACTAAACTGTTAGCTGGCCCGAGGAGACTGGGACATGCTGATGTCTCAGTCCTACCAGATACAAACCAGTCAGGGAAATGGCACCCCCACCCTCCCCGGGCCCCTCTGTCCATGTCTATCAAACAAGGGGGCTGGGCTGCTGCAGACGACATTAAAGGTCTCTCACTGGGCCAGATTCTGTGGAGAAAAGAAGATCTGATTTTTCAAATACTTCACAAAGCTAATTATTGGCCCCCAGTGTTTTTCTGCCCATCTTTTGAGATAATCTGACCAGGAAAATGGTTCTGCATTAGACCAACGGCTTTAGCCTTTCTTTTAGCTGTGGAGTGCTCCGTTCCAATGCCATCAATGTGTGGCCCCAGCACGAAGTTAGCCTGAGTCAGGTGATGGTGGGGACCCTCTCTGGAATCCTAGAACTAGACACCATTTATTAGGTACTGACCACAGGGTGTGCGGAACTGCTCCACACTGTACACGGACCTATTTTTGACAATATGGCAGCTCATATTACCTGAAAAAACCTCCCGTCACAAAAATGCTGGACAAAACACATGAAACATTTCACTCGCAGAGCTCTGTTCCCCCAAAACCGGGAAACCCCCAGGGAGCTGAAACCACAACCACGGCCAAAGCCACAAGCTGGTGCTCCCTAGAGGGGAGCCAGGGACACATCCATCAGATTTAGTAACCTACGGGCATGCTCCTAAATGCCCCCCAGGACAGGAGACGGGGCTTTTCTGCACAAGGCAGAGAGCTGCAGCTGAGATGCTGCTTAAACAAAGGCCCTCAAAGGGCTATGCCCTCAATTAAAAGGTGCATCAGAAAAATATATGCTCTTTAGTACAGGGAGATGACTGAATCTGTGTCTTGGCCTGGGCTAGGGTAGGGAAAACAGTCCTCCGTGAGGACTGTTTCATAGCCACATGCCAGCTTTCATGCAGGTCTGGAGGCAGGAGGGTGAAGTTCAGATTTATACCCCTAGAATGTTCCAGAAACTTCCTGAGTTAAAATAAAGGGTAGTTCTAGGCTGGCAGAAGAAAACATAAAACCACACTGGAGGGATATACCCTCAAACCAAGCTATACTAGATCCCCACGATAAATAAAGCTCTGCTGAAAATGAACTCACAATCCAAAATTACCAGAACACTGTGTGGAAAACAATCGCTATGAGTCCATGGTAAGCCCACGGGATTATATACCTTCCTCAAGAACTTCCGGTAACAAATTAAAATGTGAAGCACTAGAAAATTATGTTTTAAATGATTACAAGCATAAAGGAAGGAATTAAAAACTTACGAAAAATATAAGACACACAAAAATGACAGATTTGAGGAAAAAATTCTGGTAATAAAAATACAGTCACTGAAATTAAAAACTCCCTGGACAGTAAAAAAAAAAAAAAAAAGAAAAAAAAAAAAAGAGCAGATCAGACACAGTTGGAGAGAAAAGAGAATTGGAAAATAGTTGAAGGATTTTCCCAGAAGGCACCACAGAGGTTAGCTCTCTTATATATTTAAGAGACTTGGAAGGCAGAATGAGAAGGCACAAAATAATCTAAGTGGGCGACCTAGGAAGAAAGGATATAAAGAATGAGGAAAAAGCAAAATCTGACATAATTAGAAGAGAATTTTCCAGAAGTGATGAAAGACATACATCCTCAGATTCGAGCACTGTGAGTTCTAAGCAGAATAAGGTAAGGATAGATATAGATATATACCTAGACACAGCATACTGAGAAGGAACTACAGGAGACCAAAGACAAAGAGAAGATCTTAAAAGCAGCCAGAAAGAAAACAGTAGATTACCCAGACACGAATCAGACACATGAGCCAGAAAACAAGGAATACTATCTTCACAGTACTAAAAGAAAGTAACTGCCAACCTCGAGCTCTATACCCAGCTACACTATCATTCAAGAGAAAGAGTGACATCAAGACTTTCTCAGGCGAAGACTATCTACTGCCAAAACAACTTTCCTGAAGACCTGGACAGAATGTACTTCATGAAGAAATAAATGGAATCCAGATGGAAGGATAAGCAGCAAAGAAACTAGTAAACATCCAGGCAAGTCTGAAAAAGAATAGGTCGAACAAAACAACAAATAATAGCTGATTTGGTGGGCATAAAAAAAAAGTGGAACTAAAATTCCAGGCAAAAATAACAAGACTGATGAGCAGGTAGTTAGAGCTCAGGTTCAGGGTAAAGATACGGATTAGCTTTTGCTAAGTCAAGGGTGCATGTTAGAATTTAATGCAACCATTCACACAGTAGAAATAGAATGTAGAAGGAAAACAAAAAGAATAGGAAAACTTATCACCAAAAAAAGAAAAAGAAAAGCACAGAAAAGAGGGATAAACAGAAAGCATAAAATAGGAGAGTAGGAAATCTGAATATAATAATCCCAATAAATCTAAAGGGAACGACTTTGGCAACTGAAGTCACAGAGCTTCAAAGTGGATAAAACCATACACACCTTACACGTACAAAGATATTCTCCTCCAAAAAGGGCTCAGAGAGGCCTGACGGTAAAAAGTTGGCGGAAGATACCACATAAATACTAATCGAAAGAAAACTGGAATAAAATGATTACCAGGTAGAGTAGACATCAAAGGTAGAAAGCACAACTAATGATAACAAAGGTGCTATAAGAAGATAAAAGGAACAAGATGAAGTCCGGCTTCCAGACAGATAAAGCAAAAACTGACAGGTTTACAAGATTTGACAAAATCCACATCATGGTGGGAAATGTTCACACACCTCTTAGTAACTGATCAAGGGGATAAAACACTGTGATGATACAGACATTTGTACAGCACAATTAGCAAGCACGATGTAATGGACCACGTCCAACTGGAGAATACATTCTTCTCAAGCCCTTGAGTGAAATTCGACCTGCCACTTTTAAAAATAAAGTTCTACTGGAAAGCAAACACACCCATTCACTCACTATTGTCTACAGCTGCTTTTGCTCTACAACAGCAAAACTGAGTAGCAGTTCAAAGCCTAAAATATTTATTATCTGGCATTAATAGAAAAAGTTAGTGACCGCTGATCTATATCATACAGACCATGTTATCCGACCACGCGGCAGCCACATTAGAAATTAACACCATAAAGATGGTATTAAAACTTTACATTTGGAAATTTTACAACATGCCATAAAAAATCACTCAAAAAAAGATAAAATCAGACTAACATTTAGAACTGTACGATAATAAAAATGTATCTTAAAACTCATAGAGGCTCATAGCTCAGGTGAGACTTAAATACATGAGAAAAGTCAGAAACTAATGAGCTCATCAACATAATCAGTTAGAAAAAAACAAAATACTTTCAATGGAAATAATGAGGGGGAAAAGAAAGCAAAGTTAATGAAATAAAAACCAAATAAAATACAGGAATTAAGAAATCCAAAAGATGCTTTTTAAAAGTAGCTTTAGGGGTTTCCCTGGTGGCGCAGCGGTTGAGAGTCCTCCTGCCGATGCAGGGGACGCAGGTTTGTGTCCCGGTCCGGGAAGATCCCACATGCCGCGGAGTGGCTGGGCCCGTGAGCCATGGCCGCTGAGCCTGCGCTCCGCAACAGGAGAAGACACAACAGTGAGAGGCCCGCGTACCGCAAAAAAAAAAAATTAAAAAAATAAAATAAAAAATAAATTCAGTTTATTAAAAAAAAAAAAACAGCATTAAAAAAATGGCATTAGGACTTCCCTGGTGGCACAGTGGTTAAGAATCCGCCTGCCAATTCAGGGCACACGGGTTCGAGCCCTGGTCCGGGAAGATCCCACATGCCACGGAGCAACTAAGCCTGTGCGCCACAACTACTGAGCCCACACACCACAACTACTGAAGCCTGTGTGCCACAACTACTGAGCCTGCACTCTAGAGCCCGCAAACCACAACTACTTGAAGCCTGCGCACCTAGAGCCCGCAACAAGAGAAGCCACGGCAGTGAGAAGCCTGCACACCACAACAAAGAGTACCCCTGCTCGCCGCCAACTAGAGAAAGCCTGCACGCAGCAACGAACACACTATGCAGCCAAAAATAAATAAATTTTTTTTAAAAAAAGGGCATTAGACAAACCTTGGGAAAGACTAATCAAGGAAAATAAGAGAGAAAACACAAAGAACATTAAAGAATGGAAAGACGGACAAAACAACATGGCAGAGATATAAAAATTAATTAAAGCAATTTACAATGCATAATCTTAAGGTCTCTTCCTGACGATTCTTTGTGCGAGGTACTACCGTACCCTCATTTTGGGAAGTAAAACTCAAGACTGGATATGTGACTTGCAAAGAGGTCAGACTGGAATCCAGGTGGGTCTGTCTACCTCCCAAGGCAATACCCTTAAACACCACACTGTCCTGAGTTCCACAGGGATGGCCCACTGGACCACGGTGCTTACCCGAGGGATGTAGGGCTGAGGGATAGAAATCCACTGGGGTCCGAGTGGGTGGGATTCGTGGGTCCATGTAGGAAGGCATCATCATCCACCTGGGGTCGAAGCCCAGCATCTGAGGATGGTGCGGGTAGAAGGTGCGCTGCGGGTGGGGCGGCGGAGGGCACACCGGCTGCCAGTGCTGCATCCTGTACAGCTGCTCCTGACCAGGGAGAGACACCCAGTTGGGCAGGTGCTGCGGGGCAGAGAGGCAGTGCGTGTGCACGCACACACACTCTTCCAGCTTTCCATCAGGTGGCAGAGACAACCCACCCAGAACAGAAGACCACAGAGGGGAGGCCCCAGGGGCATTACAGCATTCAGGCTCTGGCTCTCTCCCAGGACTGACAGACAGTCGTGCCATCATCGCAACTGGGCCCTTAGGCTCCTCTGCAGGCTGGGCTTTCATTTAGATCAAACACTCTCCTGGAGCTGACATGTGACCGGCACAGCTCCCAGGGCATATCTCCCTGTCGGCACCACCACCAGACGACACTCCTCCGCCTCCCCTCCTTCTGCCCCTTCAATCCACCCTCCTCACTCCGACGCCCTGACCACGTCAGGAGTCTTCAAGGGTCCTCCGCGGCTCTGCCTCTAACAGCCCGGGTCCGACAGGGCTGCACGTGACCTACAGGGCCCTGCGGGTCCTGCCCCACCCACCTCTCCAGCATCGCCTCCCACGACTGCCCCGGCCCTCCACTCCACATGCCTGCCTGCCCGCCCGCCCGCTTCCGGTCTTGGAAACACGCCAGGCCCTCTGTTCCCTCCGGCCCCAAACCCGCTCAGCCCTACCCATGCTTCAGGTTTTGGCTTAAAGAGCACTGCCTCTGCGAACCCGCCACAGTTCCTGAGGCAAGACCAGGTCCCCCGTCCTCGGCTCCCACAGCACTGGTGCTTCTCCTGTGTAACTGTTGTTGGTTGTTTCCCTCCCTAAACCAAGAGACTACATGCCAAGTTCACTGCAGTATCCTCACCTCTACCACCAGACTTGGTAGGAAGAAAATTCACTGCACAAAAGGACACACGTAAAGCATCAATAGAGTATTAAAAATCAAGAACCTGGACCCAGTGAGGGTTCATCTCAGACCCTGCTCCACAGCACCAGTGACCTCCAGGGCTGCCCTCACAACTGCGTCCCGAACCAGCATTCTGGCAGGATGCAGGTGCAGAGCCAGACAAGGAGGACACACCCTTTCCTGCCAGCCGGCTGGCACAATCCCAGCCTGGGCTGGATTCCCTGGAAGGCTCGCCAGGGCTCAGGGCACTTCTTCGGAGCACTCAGAACTCAGTAAGCAGAACTCCGCTGGTCTCTGCCCACAGCTCCTCCTCCTGTCTAGACCCCAGCTCCCCAGGGAAGCAGACCAGACAGTCTGCTTTCCAGACTCCTTCAGGCTGCTCTGACACGTCAGACTTCTTTCTAATCTTAAGGACGGGTTTACCTGTCACTGCCCCACAGAAGAGTTACCTAGAGCAACTGTTACTACTGTGTCTGGCTCGAGTTACTCCAGAGATCTCTCCAGTCAGCAGTAATTCTTCGCCAAGCCCGGGAGTAACTGCACGGCGCCTGCTCACAGCACAATGCTACACGAGCACAAGGAATGTAACTTACTGCTTAGAGCACAGGACATGGTGAGCTTTTGGAATGCTTCCTAGGAGCCCAAGGAAAGCAGGGTCTGGGGGTGAACGTTTTAAAGGCAACTAAAAGAGATTCTGGGGAAAGGCGGAGACTTTGATCTGTGTCTCCAGGGCACCCACGTTCTGAAACTTTTTCGATTATTAACAATAATTTACTGCACACCTAGCTGCTGAACTAAGTAACGTCCACGCGTGATCTGTTTCCCACCCAAATGCATTGTTCATCAGTAATAAGCTTCACCGATTATGCCTGTAAGACAAACAACTGCCGGTGAGTGGTTCCAGCTCAGCAATATCACCAGGCCTGTAAGAGACTGCTGGAATTACAACCATTACCCATATGATCTTCCTCAGAGCAAAGAGTAGGTCCTTCGTAAGATTCATGGAGCACCATTAAAGATGATATTGATCACACCGGTAAACCAGTTTACAGGCATCATAGAACCCTCACCGCTGTGCCGAGAGGCAGGGACTCATTCCTTCCGCTTTACACTGACCCGCCCAAAGCCACACACAGCTGAATAAGCTGCACCAGCAGGACCAGAACCCAAAGCTGTCTTGATTCAAAACCTACAAACCTACATTCTTAACGGAACGCTAACACGCCTCTCTCGGAGGCTCTCCAAGCAGCTCGCAGGCCTTCCCTACTCCTTGGGAGGCACCCAGGGTGCGGCCGCTGTCAGTGTAGGGAGTGGCCACCGTGTGCAACTCTGGATGAAAACCACTCAGGCACCACTACCCAGTCCTTACCGGCATTAGACAACAGGGTCCACGAATTGCCACCAGGGGCTTTCATCCACAGGGGCTGACGCCCCGAGGCCCTCACTCCCCGCACCCCTGCTGCTGACTGGCGTATACGAGGGTGGGTTTCTATTGTCTGTTCTACTGGAAGGGGGCGTGGGGAAAGGAGAGGGGACAGCCACTCCACGGGCAGGTCTGTTCACACCTACTGAGCGACTCCTGTTTACCTGCTGCTGCTGCTGGCGCTGGAACCTGGGCGGAAGCGACTTCTGGTACTTGCTGAACTCCTGCGCGGGGGACCCAGGCTCCCTGGCCCGCTCGTCACTGCCGCCGCTCTGAGCCACAGCTGGAGGAGCTGTAGGGGCTTCTTCCGAAAACGTGCTGGGGGCTTCCTGGGCAGAGAACTCGGGGGAGCCTGCGGAACAAAGAAGCAGGGAAACGGCCCAGTGAGCTCACCAAAGCTCAGCTGAGCGATGTCCAGGGCAGACGCTTTTTCCTGTTGGCAGTCCTCAAACCCGGCACTGTGCTACATGCTCCCCACGCACAAGCTCACGGACTCCCCCACATCGTCATCGCTCCAGAGGGGAGAAAACTAAGGGTCGAGAGATCAGAGGAACCGCCTGAGGTCACACAGTCAGCAGGAGAGCCGGGATGTGGTTCCGGGTGGGAGGGGCTCTGTTAAAACAGACCCCAGTAAAGCAGAGCGGTTGGGGCTCAACAAGAGCCCCACATCCACCCTCCACCCAAGGCTGTGTGAGCCGGCCGGCCAGGCAGCCCCGCTGGCCCGTGTCCTCATCTGTTCAATGAGGGCAACAACTGCACCTACCCCACCGGGCCTCCGGAGAATTAATTCGCTGAGACGATCCACGTAATGCACTTAAAATAGTGCCTGACAAGAAGTAAGTACTCACCACAGCCTCCCATATCACTCTTCTCCCTGAAAGTCCCTTCTTTCTTGCCCCATCCCAGCTTTGCATTCTTTCTTTTGTCCAGCTTTATTGAGATATAATTGACATTTTGTGCTCTTAAATCTACCGCAGGAGGCAAACAAACGCCAATGCAAAGCCTTGGGGACCCAGCGTCCCAGAGGAACACTGACAGGCAGGGCAGGTGCAGAGGGGCTCAGGGCACACCCCACACCCAGGCCCAAGCTCGCTCCCCGCCATCTACTTCCTGGACTCTCCACTGCCCCCGCTCAGTGAGTCCCTGACACTGGGCCCAGGCTTCACTCAGACTTCAGTGACAGGACATTTATTTACAGGAGGACAAGGGTCGATTTCTCTGAGTTCCTCAGCCAGAAGGGCTCTGATGGCCATCGTATCACCAATAAGACTTCCCTGGAGAAGCTCTCAGCGACTGAAACTAACATCAGGCCCCTCTCTACTTGAGAGTTGGTTTTAGTTGATTCAAGAAAGTCACAAAAAACACAGCTGATCCCGTTCTTTAAAACTGCAGCAAGAGACGCCCTCCACCACCTAACGCTATTCAGCGTCTCTTGCGCAGCCACGCGATCCACTCCTCTTAGAATAACTGTCGGGGAAAATGTATGCTAACAGCAGGCAGGCTTCTTTCAATGTCCCGAGAGAGATCCTGTGCTCCTACTGAAGTCCTCCGGCACCCGCGTCTTCAGTCGAGCCGGGTGGTAACACCGGCAATGACAAAACCGGTGGCGTTGCCGTGAGTACGTGAGTGCTTTTCTGCATCTAGAAATCGCCAAGTGCTTCGTGCACACGCTCCCCCGTGGGCCCTCAGCATGCGGGGAGGTACAAGCTCTCGTCAACCCACTTCACAGACTCGGGAACGCGCGCCAGAGACGTGAGGCGCCTGGATAGCTGGTTTAAGCAGTAGAAATGGGATGTGAACCCAGGCACCTGGCCCAGGCCGAGACTCTTAACGACCGGGACTCCCACACGTCAGCTGTGAGCCACGGTGGTGCTAAAAAGCCAGGGAGACGCAGACAACCAACCAGCGACACAGCGTAGGGTTTCCAGGTCATGGGACAGGGCCCTACAGCTCACCTCTGCGGACAGCTGGGCCATTCTCCTGTGGGGCGCCTGGAGATCGGGGCGCCTCCTTCCCCGCCGGCTCCTGGGCCCCGCCCGCCTTCTGAGCCCGCCTGCACTTCTGGTCCAGCTGCTTGAGTTTGGCGGCACAGGCGGCCAACCTCTCCTCCCGGGCCCGGCGCTCCTCCTCTTCCCGGCGCTTTCGGGCTCGCTCCACGGCCTCGGACATCTCCGACTGGACGAACTTCTGCCTCGGGGGTGGCTTGTCCTCTTTGTCCTCGACAGACTGCTGCCGGAACACACTGCCCACGGAGGACTTCTGCCGAGAGGAGACGGTCTCAGATGAAACGCACATCACAACCCGGGCACAGGCGCCCCCAGGATGGGATGGGCTCTCCTTCCCAGGACCCTCACGCACCTTAGAGAGGCAGCGCGGCCCCGCGGCAGGCGGACCTGGGTTTCAATCCTGCTCTGTCCTTTACTATATTTGGAATGAGGCTTGGGTGAGCGCCAGTGTTCTACACCTTAGTTTCTCGTTTTGAACGGTAATAAAGGAAGCCCTCGGGATTGTGAAGGTACACTGAGTCGTTTGCAAAGCACTCAACGCCGTGACAGACACGCAGGAAACACTGAGAAAATGGACGCTCTCACCACCACTACTGAGCACACAAGATTAGGGCCTCGGGCTTCCCCGGCGCCGCAGTGGTTGAGGGTCCGCCTGCCGATGCAGGGGAAACGGGTTTGTGACCCGGTCCGGGAGGATCCCACATGCCGCGGAGCGGCTGGGCCCGTGAGCCGTGGCCACTGAGCCTGCGCGTCCGGAGCCTGTGCTCCGCAACGGGAGAGGCCACAACAGTGAGAGGCCCGTGTACCAAGAAAAAAAAAAAAAAAAAGATTAGGGCCTCCACAGCTAAATACCAAGGGCAGGAAAGCACACACTCATCATTTCTTAGCCACAAAACTGCTCTACTGCTTCTCCCACGACAATACATACACCTCTGGATATGAAGGGCCACAAGAAATTGAAATTCACACTCAGACATAAGGTTTCAAAGTGATTCTTTATATATAAAAATAAATAAGCATCTCTAAAAACATCCCTTTTGGATATTTCATCCACTTTCGAATCTCCCGCTCGTTGTCAGTTACTGGACAAACAACCGGGTGCCACCAATGCAGCGTGAAAAACTACCAACACTGGGAAGATTTCTCACTGATTGGCAGGAAGTGAAGCTGCAGGCAGAACATGCAATAATAGATGACGGGCGTGTTTAACTGGACCCCAGCCACCGGAATTCCAATGAGGTATGACTAGCAAAAAAATATATACAACTTCCTGTTTTGAGCGGTAGTTACACAGATGTATATAATTGTCAAAAAGTCATCAAACATAAAAAAACAAGATCTATGCCTTTTTGTGTATGTTAATTACACCTCCATAAAAGCAATATGTCACACAGTGACTGTAGCCAAGGAGTTTTCTCCTAAAAAGTAACTTCTCATAATCCAGAGACAATTGCTACAATCATAAGATTATAAACTTCTAATTTAGAAGCACGAAGGTACTTTTTACCAAAGTGTGCACTCTTCTCCTTTGCCCTTGACCGCTGCCATCTGTCCATGCTCCGTAAAGGCTGTGCCCTGTCTCACCCCACGGCTCATCTATCCCATGACCTACCTTATCCCCTGGTGTTCAATACATCCTTGCAGATGATCCTTAAGGCCTATCCCTGACTATTATTCCCTTCAGAATTTCCCAGAAATGAAACAGAATCAAAGGCTATACTCTTGAGGCACATCATCAAGACTACAGATGTGCCTTTCAGAGCTGCCCGAAGATGAGCTATCATTTTATAAACTAAATGTTCTGCAAAATATTTAAAGTGTGAAAATCTTTTCAGAAATTTGGATCCATAAAAGTTATAGAGATTTTATCTTTGTTGACTCTATTCAGATAATTCAGTGTTGTTATAAGCAGATAAAAGTGAAATCTTCTTTTGAACACTGAGCAACCCCAGTATGTGAATGAAATTTGGATTAACTGCAAGGTAATTTACAAGAGTCGTATTGTGTCTATCTTCACTCGTGTCCCCTGTACCGAGCACTGTTACTGTATACTGAGATGCGGAACAGGAGCCCTTTAAATAGCAAAGTGCATCGAAAAGGGCAATGTTGCCAAAGCGTATTTAAATTAACGCCTCCCCATCCCCAGCTCTGCCCCTCCTGCTCAATTCAGTCCGAAAGTCACGCGAGGTGGCAGAACAAGGCAGGCACCTGGTGCCCGGGAGTCAGAGAGCTCAGGGCAGGTGGTCAGAGCCCAGGGCAGGTGACGA